>NC_064925.1:396851545-397567170 GCF_023897955.1 Schistocerca gregaria | reverse complement strand
GGAATGTGTAAATAAAGTTTCCCCTTCCTGGGACAATGAATTCACGGTGTTCTTATTTCAATATCCAGGAGTGTAATTTGGGATTTCAATATTGTCCGACATCCATAGTGTCAAGAGTGTCCCGAGAGTACCAAAGTTCAGGAATGCCTCTCACCATGGACAACGCAGTGACCGGCAGCCTGCACCTAACGACCGAAGACAGCGGAGTCTGCGTAGAGTCGTCAGCGCTAATAGGCAAACAAAATCGCGTGAAATAAGCACAGAAATCAGTTTGAGACCTAGGATCTACGTATCCGTTAGAACAGAGGCGCGAAATTTGGGGTTAACAGGCTATAGCAGCAGACGATGTACGTCTACATTTACATCTACATTCATACTCCGCAAGCCACCTGACGGTGTGTGGCGGAGGGTACCTTGAGACCTCTATCGGTCCTCCCTTCTTTACCAGTCTCGTATTTCTCATGGAAAGAAAGATTGTCGGTATGCCTCTGTGTGGGCTCTAATCTCTCTGCTTTTATCCTCATGGTCTCCTCGCGAGATATACGTAGGAGGGAGCATTATACTGCGTGACTCTTCGGTGAAGGTATGTTCTCGAAACTTTAACAGAAGCCCGTACCGATCTACTGAGAGTCTCTCTTCCCGTGCATTCCTCTGGAGTTTCTGTATCATTTTCGTAACGCTTTCGCGATTACTAAATGATCCGGTAACGAAGCGCGCTGCTCTCGTTGGATCATCTCTGTCTCCTCTATCAACCCTATCTGGTACGGATCCCACACCAGTGAGCAATATTCAAGCACAGGTGTACTGTAACCTACTTCCTTTGTTTTCGGACTGTATTTCCTTAGGATTCTTCCAATGAATCTCAGTCTGGCATCTACTTTACCGACGATTAATTTTGTATGGTCATTCCATTTTAAATCACTCATAATGACTACTCCCAGATAATTTATGGAAATAGCTGCTTCAAGTTGCTGTCCTGCTATATTGTAGCTAAATGATAAAGGATCAACGCGAGTGCCGTCGCTAACAGCACTGCATCACCTGCAGCTCCTCTCCTGGACTCGGGACTATATCGATTGAACCTTATCCGGGTGTAAAACCGTGTCCTGGGCAGATATCAGTTAGTAAGAGCTGATGGTAGGATTCGCGGGTCCCGTGAAGCCATGAACCCAAGTGGCCAATAAGGCTGGTGGTGGCTCCACATTCATGTGGCATGTGTTTTTGCACGGAACAGACTTCGTCCTCTGTCCAACTGAACAGATCATTGATTGGAAATGGTTATCTTCGGCTACTTGGAGACAATCATGGACCTCATGTTCCCAAACATGTCACCAGGCCACAATTGTTAGCAACTAGTTTGAAGAACATGATGGACAGTTCGCGTGACTGATTTGGCCACACATACAGCCGGGCAAGAGTCACATCGAACACTGATGGGACCTAATCGTGAAGTCAGTTCTTGCTGAAAACCTTGCACCACCAACACTTTCGCAATTATGAAAGGCTATAGAGGCAGAATGGCTCAATATTTCAGCTGGGCACTTGCCATGACTTATTGAATTCTTACCATGATAACTTACAGCACTACCTCGGGGAAAAGGAGTTCCGAAAAGATGTCAGGAGGTATCCATGTCCGGCCGCGGTGGTCTCGCGGTTCTAGCCGCGCAGTCCGGAACCGTGCGACTACTACGGTCGCAGGTTCGAATCCTGCCTCGGGCATGGATGTGTGTGATGTCCTTAGGTTAGTTAGGTTTAAGTAGTTCTAAGTTGTAGGGGACTAATGACCACAGCAGTTGAGTCCCATAGTGCTCAGAGCCATTTGAACCATTTATATATCCATGACTCTTGTCACCTCAGTATAATCTGATACCCGTGAATTACACTGCTGGGAATGAAAACGGCAAAGCAGTATAGACGCCGTCCTTGAAACGGCAAATTGGCATGACGTGTAACAGACCCTCGTGCATTCCGTATATAAGCAGAGGTTACACATCAGCTTTCTCACTTGTAAAATGGCATCGTAATGTGGCTTCTCTGTGGGATGAAAGCGTTATGCCTTGTGTAGGAAGTGGAAACGTATGCCAGTGCAAGCCTAATTTCAGCAGCGGCAGAACTGTGTCGTATCCAGACTGCTATCTGTTGTGACGAGGTACAGTTTCTCGCGTTCGTTCGGATCCAACGCTGACACGGGAATACGGAATCTCTGCGTTGAGGGGGTACGTTCTCAACACCGTGCGGAATCTCAGAGACCCTGCGCGATTAACGCCACAGAGGAACGATACGTAGTTCGGTCGGCGTGCAAGATCTTGCAGCCTGTGAAGATATTCCTGATCACGAGGGAAAAATTTTTTCTTCTTTCTTTTTTTTCCCTTCATTTCTCTGCAGACGTATCTTTGCTGGCGTAGAACGTCTCTTCTTTCGTTCTACCGTATGAAATGTGACTATGTTTCTGTTTATTTTTATTGCTGCACCAATCTCTTTTGATTGATTATACAGAATTTCAGTTTATATTTGGTCTTGTTGATTCGTTGATTCGGGGGAAGGTACCAAAGAGCGAGGTCGTCGGTCACATCGGATTATGGAAGGATGGCGAAGGGAGTCTGCTGTGCCCTTTCAAAGGAACCATCCCAGCATTTGCCTGCAGCTATTTAGGAAAATCACGGGAAACATAAATCAGGATGGCAGGCGGCGGGTTTGAGCCGTCGTCCTCCCGAACGCGCGTCCCTTGTTCTAACCACTGCGCCACATCGCCCGGTGTTTGGTCTTGTCTGTAGTGCTTTTGTGAAATGCGCTGTGAAAGACAACATGTAACACACAGCACTGTGATGCGAAAGCGATGTCAATAGTGGCAGCTGAGCAGTGACAGTCAACTGTGTGCGGTGGCGTATGCTGTGTAACCGTGCTGTGTAGTAGAGTTGGGTAAAAGCTGCCCCCTGTCAGCTACATTCGGTTGGACACTTCAGCTTCGTAGGTCTACCTCTACCGACAGCGTAACGCTATTTTGTGTGGCAACTCCTCTGTGTTGCCTGAGCTAGGAAGACGTCTATTGTATCCGCCAGCAGCTGTTAGCGCCTCGCAGCTGAAGCTGTCAACAGCACTGAGAGCTGTCAAGGATCTGCTTAGACCGTGTCGACTATAGACAGAAGCACACGAAAATTTTTGGCGCATTCTTTTATTCCGGTCACGGTATAAACGAAGTTTCGAATGGATGTTTTGAAATAAAACGTTAGACTGTGAATACTGTAGACTTCGATGAGTGCTATAATCCTTAGCGACAATGTATGCACGACCGGACAGTGATTGTCGGGGTTGGAAACGAAAGATTGTTCAAGCTAATGTGCTTGAACATACTTATGTAGAGTGCAACGTAACGAGGGTTCGTATCCGTTAAACAATTAACTGTCGCCGTGGAGAGTTTTCACTGTTTGTTACGTGTAGTAGAGCTTTTTTTTTTCAGGAACTGTGAATCGCTGTCGTGACTGATAAAACCGTAAGGACTGCAATTTTGTGTCGTTGTGTCAGACCTATTTGAGCCGTTGTGGTTCGTGTTCGTGCCATATCTCATTTGACATCCAATTTTTACTGTACTACTACCTCGTTTAATTTCAATTACTGGTGTCACCGAGTTTTCGCCTTGCCTGCCGTAAGTGGCAGTAGCGGCGCTTATCGATATAAGCCCTGGCGTATTATCTTTTCTGACTGCTATTACTTCCTGGTTGTCGTGTGTTCGGGGCAGTTCGGATCTGTCAGTGAGGTGGAACGTGCCTGGAGGGCAGTTCGGACCTGGCAGTTGTACATTTTGGATGCGGCGGTAGTCGGTCGGGTTGGAGCAGTACTGAGGCATGGATGGACATGACTCGCCTCACACTTGCCGCCGGCACACATGGGTTGAACTGGTGACTGTCTTGGTTGATCGTCGATTACCGGACGACGTGATTTGCTCGCTGGTCGCTTATGGGTTGGCAGTGTGTGTGTGTCTATTCGTGGTTTGGCCGTGTCATTGCTCAGTCACTGCTTTTAGCATTGGTTGCGTTTTCCATCCAAGTGTTTGTGAAATTGTGTGTAGCTTGTGATGTCAATTGCTCTGTTATTTTAGTGCTGTCTCCCTGCTGCTGTGCAAGCATTCGGTCGGTTGCCGTGGAGCAGCGAGGAAATCCGTGCAGGGCGTAGTTTGGCCGGGCCCGCTGGCAGTCTCCACGCAGTGTCGGAGTGTGAGGGTTGTTCCCATTGCTACGAGGTCTGTGGCTCACCGACCCTGGACACGAAAGCAAGTCAGGACTGTTCACACTGTGCCGTTTGGTTCTCGTTGTTGGCTGTTGGGACATTCCCGCGAACAGCAACATGTGTGTTCGAGTTGGTGAATGTTTAGCCACCGTCCGGTGGAGTTTAACTTTATTTGGTTATTTGCAATTGAAGTTCACCAGAGGAATTTTCTGCCTTGTGCCCGTTAACTTTCCAGTTACATGCCCTGGCAGCTGTCGCAAATTTACGCAGTGTCATTTCCTCACCCTGTTGTCACTGTTGAGCACGATGTGTAGTTCGATAGCTTAATGTATGCTTGGTTGTGGACGTCCATGCCTTTTATGTTTGCATTGAACTCTCAGTTGTGCGCTGGTAGAGTGGAGCCAAGTTACGTTGTTGGTGGGTCCGTTGACTGTCTGTTGGTTGGGTTGTCTTTGGGTAGAGAATGGTTCGGCCGAGTGCCTGTCTGACCTAAGTGAACGTTAGTGTTTCAAGTGCTGGCCGACCCCTGAAATTTCTCAGCGCTGTTAGCAGCACTACCTTTACTTATTTTCTGTTGTGTGTATTTGTATGGCTCATAGCCGATGGTTTTAATGAAAGCTGAATTGTTTTTAGTGGTGTCATAAGTCAAGGGCCTTCAGCTGATTTCGAATTAAAGTTCCATGCTATTCAAGTGTTAGATTGTTTGGGCCTTCAGCCTGATTAAAACATTGTTTAAAGATAAACTTTGAGCCTTCTGCCAATTGAGGATCAGGCCTTCTGCCTTGTGTTTTTTTATTTAATTTTACCTTAAGTCTTAAATCATTGGCCTTCAGCCGTCTTTAAATTAGCGTTGTTGCTTTTAAAGTGTTAGATTTTTCGGTCTTCAGCCAAATTATAGAACTTCCTTAACGTGAAGCCTTCTGCCTTCTAAACATTCTCTTTGGCGTCTGAATTTTGGTGTAGTGGGGTTGTGCCCTTAAGGCATAAGGTAGTGTGGCGTATTCAGCTGATAAGTATGTTCAAGAATTTGTACAGTATTGTTTGGTGAAATAAATAAAGTTATATGTGTTCAAGTGTAGCTGACAGCCGCTCATTTTGGACCCTTTCCACAATACCAACTACCTGTCCTGTCCGTCATGGACTGTGGGGCTGGTCCCGGCGGAGGTTCGAGTTCTGTTTGTTTGTCCTTAGAATAATTTAGGTTAAGTAGTGTGTAAGCTTAGGGACTGATGACGTTAGCAGTTAAGTCCCATAAGATTTCACACCCACATGTCTTGTCCTGCAGGTTTAGCAGTGCGTCTCACTGACATTAAGCGTTTTTAGAAATCGTTTACAGTGTTGATAGCAGAATAGTGTGTGCAAGAGGCTTTATGTCGCCCCCATGCAATGGTAGATATCCCGTATTGCCGACTCGAGAATCGTACTCTAAGCAAGAGCATGTATGCACTGCAGTTTCACAATTGGTGGAGCTGCAATAATTATGCAGCCAGCAGCAGCGAGTAGCCGTTGACGTCACGACAAGGACACCGAGGACCACGAGAAAGACAAGGCGGCGGCGCTTGCGTCATGAGGGTAGGCCTGAACTCGCTCGCTCGCTCAGCTCAGCAGACAAGACACGTTTCTAGACCTATTAACTCGCAGCTGGGCGTGTACGTACTAACGCGAATTGCATCTCCTACTGGAATCTGCTGTTATAAAGTCTTAGTGATTAACAGTACTTTCAACGGAATTTAATTTAAGATCAATACTTCATGTAAATGGTATAACGGCTTGTTTATAGCATTTAGTCTCTTCTGCTTAACGGTCCTCATTTCATGAAAGAAGTTGTGCCTTATGCAACTCATTATCATTTTGGCATGATTATAATTTTATTGTATTCCAGTAGAGCAGTAACAAATTATCAGTAGGCCTATCGACTTCCAAACGTTATAGGACTTATAAAAGTAAGACTCCATAAAAACGGATTCCAGTAGAAGATGGAATTCTCGTTTGTACGTTACAAATTACCAGGTGTAGAAACGTGGTTTGTCTGCTGGGTTGAGCGAACGCAGGCCTACCTGTCGTTCTCGTTGGTTTCAGGGCACTCACTCAGATATGTAGCATCGCCAAGCGCTCTCCCACTGTAAAGGCTCTATGTATTTCATGTAGTCTTCATTGTGACAGTCTTTTCTTATTTTTTTCTTTCTTTAAAATACTTTCTGCAGAGAGTCATTTTGTGTTGACATTGTTGACCCACTATTAACACTAGTTTATACTATTTGCTACCTCTGTAAGACGTGTCTATTTCTTTTGTCTATTGTCAAATCACAATTTATGAAAGATATTTGTATCTTATAAATAGGGTTAAGTACTAATAATTAATATTTGTCATGTTGGAAATAATTGTGGCAGCAGGGAATGTCTGCACCAAAGTATTGTTGATATAATTTTAAAACTGCGTACGGGTACAAAAGATCGGGAAAGACCGCGCATTGATACATGTTGTAATGGTAGCAGGAATTGTCTGCACCAGAAAGCATTGTTGGCAGGAGAGACTGTGCTTTAGCGTTCGTAGGATGTCAGTAGTAAGCGAGAAGTGAAGCGAGTTGGTAGCAGGTCTGAAGCGAGAGGCTGAGAGGAGTGGTGTGCCTGCCAGCCACCACCTAAGACTTACAAGAGATTATAAACAGATGTACAGAGACATCAATTATTATCATAAGACAAACTAATATTATTGAATTATTTTCTTTGTGAAACTCAAGACTACTGAAGGTATGATTGCGCAATGCTAGTTGTAAGATTATTGTAGAAAGTAAGTCCCATTTGAACGTATGTAAAATCAGTTCATTACCAACAGTTAATATTTGAAGCATTTTCAGAATATAATTAATTTTTGCCAGCAATGTTGCTTTACTGATTATAATCCATCCCAAATACCATCAACATATAAATTTGCAAAAATTTTATTGTTGTTAAGAAAAAGTGTAACTATGAATTACGTAACTTCAGACAAAGTAATTAAAGAATAACGTTAACTTTACTAATAAATACAGCCACTTATTATGAAAGCCCACCAGCAGCCAATACAGTATAGTAAAACAGGGTAACAATATTCATGTCGCAGTTCGATGTAGCAGTCAGATGGCGATCCAGTAACAGTAAAAAGGTAAGGAACAGTTTTGGGCTATTGCAGATAACGACTGAGGGCCACACGACGACGACACATTCTATGTTTCGTCGAAATAATCCGAAAATCACTTTTAAAAAGCAGCAGTTAAACTTGTATGCGAAGATTGAGAAAGAGAATAATTTTCAAAGGGAAGATTTCATTTGTTTTTGTTAAGCAACAGATAGAAATCCTAAGGAAAGGTTTCATAGTTAATTGTAAAAGGAAAGGTTATCAATAACAGAAGAGATATAGAGCGGACGGGAAGGTTACACTATCGGGTTTTTCACACGTATTATTTCTGTCTGTTCCTGAAAAGAATTTCTCGGCAGTATTTGCTACACTTTTATCACTTTGAGAACGAGTAATTATTCTGCGAGACATTGTCTATAATTAGCATACGCAACAAAATATATCACTGTTTAAAGCGGATTCAACACCGAACAAACACTTTTCAACGCAGAATCAATAGAGCAAACAGAATTTCTGGTGGGCTGTGAATTAAAGGTATGTAGTTGTTGTTGTTGTGGTCTTCAGTCCTGAGACTGGTTTGATGCAGCTCTCCATGCTACCCTATCCTGTGCAAGCTTCTTCATCTCCCAGTACCTACTGCAACCTACATCCTTCTGAATCTGCTTAGTGTATTCATCTCTTGCTCTCCCTCTACGATTTTTACCCTCCACGCTGCCCTCCAATACCAAATTGGTGATCCCTTGATGCCTCAGAACATGTCCTACCAACCGATCCCTTCTTCTGGTCAAGTTGTGCCACAAACATTTCTTCTCCCCAATCCTATTCAATACTTCCTCATTAGTTATGTGACCTACCCATCTAATCTTCAGCATTCTTTTGTAGCAACACATTTCGAAAGCTTCTATTCTCTTCTTGTCCAAACTATTTATCGTCCATGTTTCACTTCCATACGTGGCTACACTCCATACAAATACTTTCAGAAATGACTTCCTGACACTGAAATCTATACTCGATGTTAACAAATTTCTCTTCTTCAGAAACGCTTTCCTTGCCATTTCCAGTCTACATTTTATATCCTCTCTACTTCGATCATCATCAATTATTTTGCTCCCCAAATAGCAAAACTCCTTTACTGCTTTAAGTGTCTCATTTCCTAATCTAATTCCCTCAGCATCACCCGACTTAATTCGACAACATTCCATTATTATCGTTTTGCTTTTGTTGATGTTCATCTCATATCCTCCTTTCAAGACCCTGTCTATACCATTCAACTGCTCTTCCAAGTCCTTTGCTGTCTCTGACAGAATTACAATTTCATCGGCGAACCTCAAAGTCTTTATTTCTTCTCCGTGGATTTTAATACCTACTCCGAATTTTTCTTTTCTTTCCTTTACAGCTCATTTGTAGAACTGCAAGACGGCGATCATTGAGACGAAGTTTTGAATTTCAGCGGTGTGAAATTTGCTACACAGTTTATCATTATCATTATTACTAAACACAGTCTTATCATTACAAGTACTTATTTTTGATAATCATGCTTTAAGACTTTTAGCCTAATATTGTAATGTATAAAATATACAACAATTTTATTATCAGAAAAGCATTAATAGATAACTGCAGTAGACAGGCGGGAGTGAAAGGGGCGTCGTCATTTTATTGATATGGAGATACTGCAGGATATTAGTGAACACTTAAAACCAAACAAAGATAATACTGTGATATTTTCTGCAAGTTTCGTAGCGATAGTTGCATTCGATGGTCTGCTGTGACACTGTTTATGTTGCACTAGCCGTGTAAAGGTAGATAAACTGGCTGTGTTAGTAACTTTTCAATGCAAGCTGCAACTGTTGAGAGTCTGTGAAATCCCAACACCTTCTGGAGAAGTTCAATCCATAGCTGTTCACCAGGCATCTGAGACCTGGATCCGTCTGACAAAATTCAGGCACTCTTATGTGACACGACAACAAGCACCACATTTTTGAGTTGGTGTTGAGGACATTTTTCTACTCAGTGATGGCGACAACTTCTCGCCCGGACATGGTATTTTTCCCGAAATTTAGAGCAGCTTTGTAGAACGTCTGCAAGATCGTTTCCATAACCTGTAGCAGTGCAGTACCTGATGATTTAAGGCCTGTTATTATCGTATATCTAGAAAACCAAGTTTGTACATAGAAACAGTCGCGAGGTGATCTTTCTTGGCGACATTTTAAAGAATGGGATATCGATTCGCATTCCATGAGCTATATGTCTAGGTGGATGGCAAAAATGCCAAGTTACACATATTCAATATCATTTTCACTTTTCGGATATGGATAATAGTTCAGTAACAAGAATATGTAGTTTTCTTGGACACGTGTACTTCTGAACCTGGATGAGTCATTACAAGCAGTTAAGCCACCTTACCGTAATTTTCCATTCATGAGTCAACCAATAATTTATCCACATATAGATCTAGTAATCAGTAAGACTGCTCAGATAAATTTTCAAATTACCTCTTATATTTAACTGCCGAAACTGTGGCTCTAGATTTCTTCGATGACAGTGTTCCAACAAAGGTGAAGACATATATAGCTGCAGTTAGATAAATATGAATGAGGAAAGAAATCAAATAGAAAGGTATATTATGGACAAAAGTCATCTTTCTTGTTTTACGAATGATGGTTTTCATTTTATGTAACACATGATACGAAAACTTCCTGCACGACAGTTTCTATCAATACCAATATCTCTCCACAAAGACACCACGACATGAAAAGATGACTCCCGCTACAAAAGTGCGAGTCAATAACTTTAGGAGATGGTTGTTGTGAATAACGTTGCATACAGATGTGTCGAATTCATTCAAAACTGCAATTACATATTCACAGAAAACGAAATTGAGAAGCACTTAGTTTCACAGATTGTTGGTGGAGATCATACAAGATACCTGGTTACTACTAAATCTTCCCTAAGGAATAAATCAGTCCAGTCAAATAACCTTTTGATTCTACAGGAATTAATGTTGTAAAATTATTATTGTAAGTGAAAGAGTTTCCCAAGCTGAAAATATATGCATTATAAGCTGTACTTCATACATCTCAAAGTTTTTGGTGTTGTTTTTTGAATCCCTCGAATGATCTTCCCAGTAATAAGAGACAGAATGATTCTAAACTACTGATAAATTAGCATGAATGTGTCACGTGCATTCTTCTCATGAAAGACAAGTATCCATTAGAGATAAGGAAGAATGCAGTGCGCTTTAGCGGAAATGGGCCTTGCGCGTTTCAGGGTCGTCTAGAATTTGTTAGATTGAGATCAGCGGCCACCCGAGTAAGTATATTCAATGGCTAGTGAATCGTGGTCGAGTGTATTAGTCACTTTTAGTGGTTTCTGGATTACGTAGACGCCACTGAATCGCTTCAGTCTTACGAAATAAAGTTGCTTAATTTTTAATTTTGTTTCACCCTACTGATAACACTGTTTACTGCTAGCGAATTCGTTGTAGTGGTTGTAAATACCGCAAAAACAGAAACACATGAATCAATCAACTATGTTTATTTGTTGATAATTTGACACTCGAGAACCCCTAGTAACTGCGGTCGTGTGGCTACGGTCCCAGACAACGCTTGAGGGTATTAAAAGGGTATACTCATACGTACTGTGGTATAGTACATAGAACACACGTACCTGAAAAAGAAGCCGTAGTTACCTGAAAAACGATAAAAATAAATAAAAGAAGCAATAACACATCCAAGAGCAGGAATTATTGTATGCGAACAGCCATAGCAAAGTATAAAGTGCCGACATCTCCCATTTCCTACGCTGTAAAAGTAAAAAGACCAATAATAAATTTATTATATTCGGAACATGTCCTTGCAGCTATGACGTTTGCTCAATAACAAGACACATGGATCTTTTTCAAAGCACGGTCACATACTTCCGAGCCCCTCATTTCAGAGCTCAGATACCGAATGTGTATTACAGACGTAATTGTGAACAGCAGGAAGCTTTCCTCCAGACGGACAAGAAAGAGGCGGACGGACAGGGCTGAAACATTCGCTGGGGCAATTATCTTCTGCTGGCCTAACCTGTCTCTTTCTTCCGCCTCGCTGGACTGACAAGCGACAGAGAGCTTTCAGAGAAGAGCGGATGAGAAGGGCTTTGAAGCACTGCTCAAGCGACACTAAATGGAACACTACGCCCTGTTAGCAGCAACTGTCACTGCACTTGTTGAGCTCTAATGGGAACGGCATGGACGAGTTTTTTTTTGTGTGTGAATATTACATTTTGTCAAGAACTACATGCGCAACAAGTTCTAAACTAGACGCTGAATAGTCTTTATACTCGATAGCTTACGAATGTTTTAACAGTACAACAGCTAAATATATCTAGTAAATGAAAATACACAAAGCATTTAGCATACTTAGGGAATATGAGAGTTCAGCTATATGTTGTGAAGCCCATAGGAGCTGCATTAAGAAGTACTGGACATCGTGACATGGATCCAAAGAGGGCCCGAATATGTTTGCGTGATCATTTTTTTTTTAATCTTCAAAGTAGGGGTGAGTCGCCAGAAATGTACCGCTTCCTAATTTGCTCACTACTGTAACATTCGTGCTGCTTGTGTTTGGGGAGGTTCAGTAAGGTCAGCAAGAACTACGCAATCCCTTGGAGCCATCTTGTCGGCTATGAGTTCAGTACATCGTTGATTCTGATGTAGTTTTCATCCAGCTTATTATTTAAGTGATGAAGAGACTTACTGTGATAAACTACTCTATGTGATCAAAAGTATCAGAACACCTGGCTTAAAATGACTTACAAGTTTGTGGCGTATTCCATCGCTAATGCTGGAATTCAATATAGTGTTGACCCAACCTTAGCCTTGATAGCTTCTACTCGCGCAGTCATAAGTTCAATCAGGTGCTAGAGGGTTTCTTGGAGAATGGCAGCCTATTCTTCACGGAGTGCTGCACTGACGAGAGGTATCGATGTCGGTCGGTGAGGCCTCGCATGAAGTGGGAGTTCCAAACCATCCCAAATGTTTTCTATAGGATTAAGGTCAGCACTCTGTGCAAGCCAGTCCATTACTGGGATGTTATTGCCGTGCAACCACTCCGCTACTGGCCGTGCATTATGAACAGGTGCTCGGTGGTGTCGAAAGATGCAATCGCTATCCCCGAATTGCTCTTCAGCAGTGGGAAGCAAGAAGGTGCTGAAACCATCAATATAGTCCTGTGCTGCGATAGTGCCACGCAAAGCAACAAGGGTGAAAGCCCCCTCCATGAAAAAAGTGACCACACCATAACATCATCGCCTCCGAACTTTACTGTTGGCACTACACACGCTAGAAGATGACGTCCATCGGGCATTCGCCACATCCACACCCTGCCATCGCATCGCCGTATTGTGTATCGTGATTCGTCATTCCACACAACCTTTTTCCCACTGTTCAATCGTCCAAAGTTTACGCTCCTTACATCAAGCGAGGCGTCGGCGTAATGGGTGGCTTATGAGCAGCCTCTCAACTACGAAATCCAAGTTTTCTCACTTCCAGCCTAACTGTCGTAGTAGTTGCAGTGGATCGTGATGCAGTTTGGAATTCCTGTGTGATGGTCTCGATAGATGTCTGCCTATTACACATTAAGACCCTCTTCAACTGTCGGCGGTCATTGTCAGTCAACAGACGAGGTCGGCCTGTACACTTTTGTGTTGTATGTGTCCCTTCACGTTTCCACTTCACTATCACAGTGGACCTAGGGATGTTTAGGAGCGTTAAAATATCGAGTACAGACGTATGACACAAGTGACACCCAATCGCCTGACCACGTTCGAAGTCCCTGCGTTCCGCGGAGCACAACATTCTGATCTGTCACGATATCTAATGACTACTGAGGTCGGTGATGCGGAGTACCTGGCAATAGGAAGCTGCACAATGCTCCCAATATGGAAAACATATTTTTTTGCGGCATCCGATACTTTTGATCACATAGGGTATGTGATAGCTTAATTTCTTGTTTTTGAATATACGTGAAACAACCCTAGTTTGCAGTCAGTCACGGATGTGTATTCGTTGCGGTTGCTTTGTAGGAAAAAGGTAAACAGAAAATGACAAAGTTGCCTATAAGTATACCATTATTCGCTTCGAATATAGTACCGGCACAGTTTAAGAAACTTGCCCGTAAAGGGAGTTTAAAAAATTCGTTTATCATTATTAATGGAACATACTGTTTGGAAACGATGAGTTTTCTCTTTCTTCATCGCAACTCATTAATTAGAGAATTATGGTAACTGGAGCGTATATGAATCTCCAAACGGGGATGATGGATTACATAAGCATACAAAATGTTTTCATTGTCAGAAGAGGCTGAGGCATGGACCTATACATAAATAAAACTTTAACATATAAGTTGCCCCGAAAGAAACATTAAGAGCTTCCTATAAATCAAAACATGAATGCAAACGGTTACAGAAAACCTCAGGCCCCAGTAAAATGTTTTCGAATGTCGTTGCAAACGAATGAGAGACCATATTCTTATCAGAATGAACTCTCTCTCTACAGTAGATTGCGCATTGATAAGAAACTTCCTGACACATTGAAATCACCTTCAGGACCAAGACACGAAGTCGGGGCCGTGCAACGTGTCGTGTGATGTGCTTGGGTAGCTACGTTGGTAGAACATCAGGCAGCGAAAGGCACAAGATGAGCAAACAGTTTTAATCTGTCAAGAAGTTTTACATCAGCGCATATAACCGCTACAGGGTGAAAATTCATTCTGCTCGGAATATGCCATCCCGTTCGTATTCAACTTAGTTCGCAAACAGTTTGCTGCAGACATTTTTCTTTCCTTAGGGCAGTTACGAAGAATATCGTCCTCTGGTTGATAATGATTTTGTTCCAATCATTGTGAACCTTACTGCTTAGGCTACAATACATAAAATCTCAAAAGTGGCACAATTAAGGCAGTTCTGTCCATTAACCGTCGTTTCTTCAGCCATCAGACATGAGAGATGGCATATCTGTCGAT
This sequence comes from Schistocerca gregaria, assembly GCF_023897955.1. Classification (NCBI taxonomy): domain Eukaryota; kingdom Metazoa; phylum Arthropoda; class Insecta; order Orthoptera; family Acrididae; genus Schistocerca; species Schistocerca gregaria. Next base: position 397,552,824 of record NC_064925.1, on the reverse strand, counting down.
TTTGTAGGCCAGGAAAACCACGATTCATGTATTTCTCCTAACAATATCTGCGCATTATACTCTAAATGTGCTAAATCATAGAGTTTAGCCTCACTGAGCAGCGCACTCTGATGCTATAAAACTTACGACATCGCCTAGAGAATGGACATTTGTGGCGCGTCCAATATTGCAAGGAATGCTTGCAAAATTCAAACTATCTAGATCTTCTTCCCACCTGCGTAGTTGCTGGTATTATCTACTAATCAGCATAATAGGCAGGTGAGAAAAGTGCAGTAAAAGGGAACTGAGCTATGTCACAAATGCAAGCGAAATCAGACTTGTGAAGAAACAGGGAACTGAACGAAACCAAAGAGAATACCAGGGAAAAGGCCATTCACTCAATTTGAAAATAAAATTTTGACCAATGGTGTGATGAAAAACTTACACACAGTCTGTATAAAGATGAAAATAGCGTACTATTTTTGTCTCGGATATTACACGTTTACCAGTTAACATTTAGAGGCTGGAGTAAATACACAGATAAAAAAACGTTGTACATAACCTCGCTTGGTTCAAATGGCTCTGAGCACTATGGTACTCAACTGCTGTGGTCATTAGTCCCTTAGAACTCAGAACTACTTAACCCTAACTAACCTAAGGACGTCACACACATCCATGCCCGAGGCAGGATTCGAACCTGCGACCGTAGCAGTCGCACCATAACCTCGCTTCCGAGAGTTCCGGAACCTGTAGAGAAAATTGGAATAGAGGTCGACATAAACATGATTTCCGCCCTTTTTATTGCTCATGAAAACCACACATTGAATGTTGTACCACCATACAGCGAGACATTCAGAGGTGATGGTCCATATTGCTGTACATACCAGTACCTCTAATACCCAGTACCACGTCCTCTTGCATTTGTGTATTCCTGTATTCATAGTGGCATACTATTCACAAGTTCATCAAGGCACTCTTGGTCCAGATTGTCCCAGTCCTCAGTGGCGATTCGGTGTAGACCCCTCAGAGTGGTTGGTGGGTCACGTCGTCCATAAGCAGCCCGTTGCAATCTATCCCAGGCCTTTACGATAGAGTTCATATCTGAAGAACATGCTGTCCACTCTAGTCGAACGATGTCGTTATCCTGGAGGAACTCATTCAGAAGGAGTGCACGACGGGAGCGCGAATTGTTGTCCATGAAGACGAAAGCCTCGCCAATATGCTGCCGATACATTCACGCATCGTACAGCCGTTACAGCGCCCTCCCACATAATGTCACCCCAAAACAGAAGGGAACCTCCACCTTGTTCCACTCTCTGGACAGCATGTCTAAGGCGTTCAGCCTGACCAGGTTGCCTCTAAACACGTTTCAAGCTTGCTACTTTCTCTTGTAATCTGGACTTACATAAAAATGGTAAAGGTACTGTTAAATAGAACACAGGGAGAGTTGGGGTCTAAGTAACAATAGATTTATTCATTCTTAACATCAGAAGACAAAAAAGTGCTAAAGAAACGTCACATAATCATTTTTATTTGACAAATGCTTTCACTAATATGGGGTCTATGATGGATGAAGTGATCAGCTGGGGATCGACACATGATACTGACGAGAACACTAATCGCTTTACCTGATTTCATACTCGTGAATCCGGGTTATGGCCCAAAAACTACACCACAACCAAGCATCTGTATACTACTATTCCAAAAAGAAAAACACTGTTCGAAAAAACAGGGTGCTGAGGAGCATATATTGGAGCCCTATGCCATAACAGCGAATACTTTACGCTTCTCCTGGTCAGGACAGAACGCCACGACGAGTGCGGCGACTGAAGTCATGCATGGCAGCAATCTGTTATTAATGGCGCGCGTCAAACAAAAAAAAATGCAAGTACACGGTCCCGCGTTCGGCTATTTCAAAACGCAAGTACTTCCCTATGAGCCTCTGAAATCTCAGCGGATTCCAGTGTGCGGGGGGGAACAGTTTGTTGGTCTGCAAAACCAATTTGACTCCGTCCCACGACTATGCATGTCGAAATATGTCAAATGTTTAGACGGCTGACTCAAGACAATTAAGTATACATCAAAGGGTAGCGTAGCGTAGCGTGCGTGATGATAGAAGTAGCACCTCTACTTCTTGAGAAGGTGAATGGCATACGCTCTAAGTGTCACACTGGTAAAGAACACAAATCTCACCCTTTAGGTAGAGACCTGCAGTTCTCTACAAGCAAAGAGCCAGTACAAGAGTGACCACTTTCCTTTCTCTCCACTTTGTCTCTGCGCACTATGGGACTTAACAGCTGAGGTCGTCAGTTCACTAGAACTTAGACCTACTTAAACCTAACTAACCTATGGAGATCTCACGCAACCATGCCCGAGGCAGGATTCGAACCTGCGACCGTAGCAGTGGTGCGGTTCCGGGCTGAAGCGCCTAGAACCGCTCGGTCACAGCGTCCAGCCTCTCCACATTCCTCACCAGCTCGGTAGCAAAGCGCATTTTACACTTCTCCCACCTTAGCACAAGCCAATCACGAGCTGGAGCGAAGCATTCGAAGATGGGAGACTCCTCCTTGGTCTGCATACACCGATTTGACCAATCAGAGACTTTAAAGTTAATTGGGAGAAAAGAAAAGAAAGATTCAGCTTCATGGTCTCTTTCCCATGCGTTTACTCCATGTCTTTTGCTAACAACATGATCAAGATAGAACCAAAGCCCTCCATAAAAAGATTGTTACCATCCCTATTGCACCCATTTCGAAGTTTCCAAAGAACAGCCATAAACTCTCCAAAGGCCACATGCCTTCACAAATATGTTTTTGTAAGAGAGTCTGGACATCTGTGCGCCAGTGACCTGTTCCAAAGAAATTCGCGGGACGCTCACAGTCGTCTCATCGACTTCCTGCTTAACAAGGGCCCATCCTCTGTTTTATTGCTGGCCTTCAATGCTTTGGCTATTGCAGTGGCGTCTCCTCGGCACTAATCAGCCTACCTGGACGCGACCGGCGACCACCCGTTGGCATCCAAACGTGTCTGAACAATGAAACCACAGGACTCAGCAATCCGGAAATGTTTTCACCCGCGTTCTGCAGAAAAGACGCGCTTCCCTCGACCCTCAGTCGCCATACACTTTTACGGCAGTTGTTTAAATCGGCACCCAATTCCTTTGCACACAGGTAAAACTTACTACTATACCTTCACTAGAGAACCCGGGGAAGAGTGTTAACTACTGCCCACCATTTCATCATGATGTGTGAAGTCAGATCGTAATAAAGATCATCTTCGCTAAGAACATTAAGCAGCATGACACCGAATCAGAAGTGAGAGTGATCTGTAATCTCTCAACGACTCCGACGATTGTCTGGCTGAAGGCATATGGCACATTCATTGGTGAAGAGAACATGATGCCAATCCTGAGCGGTCCATTCGTCATGTTGTTGGACATATCTGTAGGATGCTGCATTGTGTCATGTTTGACAAGATGGACCTCGCCATGGACGTCAGAAGAGAAGTTGTTCACCATGCAGATCATTGCGCACAGTTTGAGTTGTAACACGACGTCCTGTGGCTGCACAAAAATAATTATTCAACTTGGTGGCGTTGCTGTCAGGGTTCCTCCCAGCCATAATCAGTAGTTAGCGATCATCCACTGCAGTAGTAGCCCTTGGGCAGCCTGCACGAGGCATGTCATCGACAGTTCCTGTCCCTCTGTATCCCCTCCATGTCCAAACAACATCGCCTTGGTTCACTTCAAGATCCCTGGACATTTCCCATGTTGAGAGCCATTCTTGACACAAAGTAACAATGTGGACACGATCGAACCGCGGTACTGAATGTCTAGGCATAGCTAAACTACAGATAACATGAGCTATTTACCACATTCCTGGCGGAATGTCTGGAACTGATCAGCTGTCGGACCCCCTCCGTCCAATAGGCGCTGCTCATGCATAGTTGTTTACATATTTGGGCGGTTTAGTGACATCTCATAACAGTCAAAGGGACTGTGTCTGTGATACAAAATCCACAGTCAACGTCTGTCTTCAGGAGTTCTGGGAAACAGGGTGATGCAAAACTTCTTTATATGTGTGTAGTAATTTAAGGTACTGTAAAAATTACGAACAACGCGTTTGGCTGTAAATACTATTAATTCATAAAATACGTTTTATTGGAATGTGGACTGTTTAGCAATTTTGAATAAGAATACTATAAATATTATGTGCTTCAGCACATTTGAGAATTTTAAGTGGTGTCTAACATATATATAAGACACAGTTCAACAGGGTAAGTGTCTGACATTCTCGACATCTTCTGCATAATTAATTTCAAACCACAACACATTTCCACCCTGTTGGCGACGACCGAAGGCAGTTCCATTAAAGCAGCGAGCATGTGTAGTGATTTACTGTGAACAATGCAAAAGATGCTTAGTTGTGCAGAAGGTAACATCCATCACGAGCAGATTTCATCTATGACTTTTAAACAATTAAAGCTACATAAATATATTTTTGTTTCATTGCAGGTATATGCCCAAAGCTCTCTAGCACTGTAGCACGCCGCTAGCGTAACCTAAAAAAACTACGCGGCATTTGAAAAGAACAACCCTGCCACAATCCGTGCTGGGTACTACATCTATATCTACATTGATACTTCGCAAGGCACCGTACTGAGCGTGGCGGAGGGTAACCTGTACCACTATTGTCCTTTCCTCATTTACTTTCAGATAGAACCTGAGGAAAACTTGTCTATTTGTCTCCTCAATAGCCCTGAAACCTTGTAGCTTATCTTCATGGTCCTTACGCAAAATGTATGTTGGCTGCAGTCAGCATCAGTTCCCGGTTCTCCATGTTTTCTCAATATTGTTTCTCGAAACGACAACGCCTTAACCCCAGGGTTTCCTATTTGAGTTCTCGAAGCATGTCCGTAACACTTACATGTTGTTCGAAACTACTGGTAATAAATCTAGCAGCCCGTCTCTGAATTGCTACATTGTCTTCCTTCAATCCGACCTGGTATGGATCACAAACACTCCAACAGTACTCAAGAATAGGTCGGACCAGCGTTTGCGGTCTCCTCTACAGGTGAACCACTGTTTCCTAAAATTTTCCCAATAAAGCGAAGTCGACCACTCGCCTTACCTACCACAGATCTCCTATGCTGGCTTCATTCTCATATCGCCTTGCAACATTCCGCGCAGACATTTAAATGACTTGACTGTGTCATGGAGGACACTAATAATACTGTATCCGAACATTACAAGTTTGTTCTTCCTACTCATCCGCTTAAACCTAAATTATTTCCATATTTAGAGCTAGCTAGCTGTCATTCGTCACACCAACGGGAAATTTTCTCTAAGTCGTCTTATGTCTTCCTACACCACAGCATTATCAGCAAGCAACCTCAGATTGCTGCCCATCATGTCCGCCAAATCATTTATGATCACCATTCCCTGAGCCACTCCTGACATTTCCCTTGTCTGTGACGAACACTCGCCTTCGAGGACAGCATACTGGGTTCTACAGTTTAATAAGTCTTCGAGCCACTCACTTATCTTTGAACGTATTCCATATGTTCGTATCTTGTTTAGAAGGCTTCAATGGGGAACGTGTCAAACACTTTACGGAAGTCTAGAAATAAGGAACCTGCCAGTTGCCCTTCATCCTTAGTTCGCAGTGTATCAACTGAGAAAAGGGCAGGCTGAGTTTTGCACGAGCGATGCTTTCTAAAACCATGCTCATTCGTGAACTTCTCAGTCTAAAGAAACTTTGTTATATTCATACTGCGAATATGTTCAAGGATTGTGCAGCGAACATAAGTAAGAGATATTGATCTGTAATTTTGCGGATCCTTTCTTTTACCCTTCTTATATGCTGGAGATACCTGCGCCTTTTTCCAGTCGTTTGGGACTTTGTGCTGGGCGATCACCCGAAAAACAGAAGCTAGGTCAGGAGCCAGTGCCGTAGAGTACTCTTTGTAAAATCGAACTGGGATTTCATCCGGAACTGGTGATTTATTTTCTTTCCAATCTTTCAACTGTTTCTCTACGCCAGAAATGCTTATTAGTACTTCGTCCTTGCGGAAGAATGTCCGATGGTCAAACGAGGCTATGTTTGTGCGATTCTCCTTCTGCTTTCGTTTTGCTACCTTCAACTGCCACAGCAGTCTGGTCAACAAGGGACTGAAAGGAAGCCTTAGACCCACGTAGTGATTTTACACAGCACCAGAATTTCCTCCGGTTCTGTGCCCGTTGATGGAAGTGTGTGTCAACAACTCATAATCATATGACACAATGGGTAGATTGGGTAGTCGCTTACAGCAGGGTAAAAAATGTCTGAACGACAAAAACAGTTATGGTGAAGCATCTCTCTGTGAAGGGCCAGAAATCCCAAGAGAAGTGGAGGCGTTGCTGCTGGAAGAGTAGCTATCGCAATCGAGACATAAGTCGACTTAGTGATAATCCACTACGTTCGGAAGATAACGGTGACGGCTGCAGGCTGCCTTCTACGACTGTTCGCTCTCTTTCAAAAATCCGTCCGTACCGAGACAGTAGAGAAAGTTAATGAAAAGTCGCGCCAGTTGCTGATGACAGGTTTGTTAAATCCAGAAGTTCATACAACGTTCGAAACCGGTCGCGTGCTTGAGAAGTTCTCATTAGCAACTGAATTGGCTTTCCATTAACACCACCCCCGAATACGGAGAGGCTAAAAGCAGCGTAAATGCTGTAATTTTACAAGGACACCCCACATGACATTTTAACAGCCTAATTACCACCTACGTGTTTTGGATGTCTTACTGTGACTCCAAAGGTAAAGAAGCAAACTAAATTATAAATCTATGCAAAACAGAATAAGCGATGACGAAACTATGATTAAATTTTGTCGCAGTTGCGAACGTGGACAGCCATTACGAGAACGAAAATTTATACTGGACCGGAACTCGAACCTGGATATCCCGTTTATGAACAGCGATCGCTTTACTATTTGACTACCCGAGCACAAAGCACGGCCACATCTAAACTTCCATATATCATCAACCATCAACCTTATTTCCACATCTTGCGCTCGTACATCCGTTATGTACATTCCCGTACAGGGGAGATATTTTACTTTAAAATCTGCCCGGTGTCGGCGGATAAATACGGTATTGCAGTGCATGCATGCATGTCTGAAGGAATTTTGCTTAACATTTATGAATAACAGAGGCATTCCAACACCGTATCAAACTATCACTGAACAAAGTAGTGACGATTGTTTTTGGAGAGTGTGGTGCTAACACTTTATTCATGTAAAATGGTGAAAATGTCACAGAGGCATATTGACGAAATCTCCACAGGAAGTTACCAGAGCCTGTCAAGAGGAGGTGTCAATGAGAAGTGTGTAACGATGGTGGTTTTCTCCACTACAACGTTCCACACCTTTAGCACAGGACATATTTACACGTTGCTTCCTTGGGCCGTCAAATTTTACCTCGCCCCTCACATACTTCAGAAGTGGTAACCACATACATCTTCTTCTTTCTTGAGTGAGGGATCCACTACGTGGCAGTTATTCTCATGGATTGATAGCAAAATGATTTTCGAGGAGGAAAGTTTCCTGTATAGCCAAAACACCGCCTGCTGCAACTAAATTCGACACCATTCCTTGGTTTAGAAAATTGTGCTGCACTGAAGGGTGAGTACACAGAGAAGACTAACACCATCACAAAATTCCATAGCGAAATTTAGATTTTTTCGATGTGGTAACAATCCTACTCTCCAATTCTAGTCTCAGACTGCAATTGAGAACCTTAGGGGCGATGGGTATAGCCCTTCTTAACCATCTGTTCCATACTCGGTGACATTTATGATATACTGACCAGCAGGAGAAGCAGTGTCATCGAATGGCAAACCGAAATCTCGACTGACCGCCATCCTAGTGCTTTAGAACTTATGCGGGAAGTGCTGGTACTTCTCCTACGTACACGAAGCATAATGTAATCTTCTCAACCTCACATACAGAATGTGCACGGTATTGCTTGCATCTATGCCGAACTGTCATGATAAAATGTTCATCATTTGCACATCTAAGCATCACCTTCGCTTCATGAATGTCTTTAAAAAATGGGGCCGAGTGGTTCTAGGCGCTACAGTCTGGAACCGCTCTACCGTTACGGTCGCAGGTTCGAATAATGCCTCAGGCATGGATGTGTCTGATGTATTTAGGTTGGTTAAGTTTAAGTAGTCCTAAGTTCTAGGGGACTGATGACCTCAGAAGTTAAGTCCCATAGTGCTCAGAGCAATTTCAAAAATGGGTTAAAAACAATCTTGTCCAAAATAAAATTTTTACTTCAGTAATAACTGGTTTCCGTCAGAATGTGACCAGCTTCAGATCTTTTATATCACGATGGTATGTGGTGGTGGTGAGCGGAGCTCGTGTTGTGGCTCCATGAACGTCTGTTGCAGTTTAACCGCTCATCGACCATGTTTGACCCCTACAAGACAAGATCGCCGTATACTGCACCAAGAACATCGTAACTGCATCACATCTGCGCCTACCACCCAAGAACAAATCATGTGTTCCCTACAACATTCTCTGCCATCTCACACTGTGGATCGGGAATTAGCAGGAGTCAGACAAAGGAATTATCGCACCAGGTCTAAGCTGCCGTTAACACCATAAAACAAATGACACATTTTGGAGCCAGAAGCATGAAGCGTTGATGATGGCGTCACATTGTGTTAGATGAATCGTAGTTCTTCATTATGTCAGATGACCACCGTCGACTAATACAGCTGCCACCTAGGGAGAGCTTCTATTCTTCAAAAGTTTTGGAGAGCCAAGGTGGTGTTACTACTGGCGTCATGGTGTAGGGAGCCATCAGATATGATTTCTGATAATGGATGATACGGATTGAGGGAACTCTGACTGTACAACACTGAATTTCTGCTTCCTAATATGTTACCTTACACGCAACAGGATCATGATGTCATTTTTCAACATGGCAATGATAGTCCACACACGGCTCGCGTCTTTACTACAATGGCCAGCAGGATTTCCAGGCCTGTTCCCAATACAACGTGTGTGAGACTAGCTCGGACATCAAATCCGTCCCAGAGACTGTATAGTGGATAACAGGGATAAGTCGTGGGCGATATTGCCTCAGGAGAAAATATCGCAGTGCTATGCTACCCATCCAAGAACATACGTCCAGGTCAGAGAGGCTTGTATTGTGACAACGTGCCGTCTAGTGAATACCAGGCACAGTAAAGGCGCAACGGTAGAGAAAGTGGACGCTTATGCCATCTGTGGGCCAGAATCGAAGGCAAAGTGGAAGTTCCTCCACCTGGTGGCAGCTAAATTAAAGAACGCTATGCGGGAGACAGTGTCTGGCTTGTGCTGACTCTGACAGCGAAATAACAAAAGAATTAAACTAATATTGTTATGTGTAGTAAAATATTAATGTAATATTACTTTAATATATGAAAACGACTGTAATTGAATATTGTAATTCTATGGTATGTTCAATTGTAAATAGAGAACTTGGCGTAGTGTAAAATAATGTTTAACTGTGGGGGGAATCCCTGAGAATGAGAACCGTGTACAGTTTGGCTCGTATATTGGCTGTGGAAGTAAGTTGACGTAGCTCTGAAGCAGAACAAGTGTTAAGTGGCGTAAAAGTGACTGCCGGTGTGTGCTAACAGACCATTTAGAAGTGATCTGAAAACAGATATGGACTTCGCGTATCGTATGGCTACAAGCTAAATGGACACTAAGGCTTGTAAGACGCGGTATGTCGACGGAGATGGGCTGTGAGCGGCAAAATAGTAAGGTTTCCCGCTCTGAGGTACATGGTACTGCATGGTGCAGTGCTCTGTTGATTGCGACGAGTTGCTGGTGCCAACGGCGAGGTGTGAAGGGACCAGTTGCCGCATCGAACAGAGTATTGTGATCTCAATAACTGATGAGGTCCATTGGTGAGCTCACTTGGGTAGCAACGAACGAGAAGTTCTCTTACAAGAGTATTATTATGAACAGTGGTTGTTATAACGACGCCATTACCAGTACATTTATATTTTGAGAATCAGTTTGTGTAATAGTCTAACCAAGTTCTCTACAGCGTGTAAAGTTTGGAGGCAATAATAATTTTGTGGTTTAAATTGCATTCCCCGAGTGTAACAATTATTTAAAGGAAATAGCTCATTATTACCCCATATCCAGTGATTCTATGTTCTGCAACATCAATGAAAAGTAATGGTGCGTGAGTATTGGCGTACCTGTATTACAAGAAAAAATAGAATTAATGCCGAAATTGCCAGCAGACGCCGCTTCATGCAACGGCTGGAAGATGCTAGGTACTGTGCCACCTTAATTACTACCCAGCTCGATGTGGTGGCTCTTCAGTACAATGCCACAATCAATAATTACTCGGTTCCATCCGAGCAACGTGATTCTCAATTATTGTTTTCAGTAACTATATTGACAAGCAGATCTATATTTTTCTTTAATTAAGCGTTAAAGGAAATTGTTGTCACCACAGTACACATTGTGCTTTCAGCACAATGCAAGTTCAAGAACATTAAATTATGTAATTACAATTTGTGTAGTTTACATTAACCTAAAACAAGTTGAAGTGTTTATCATGTGTGTTTATGTATGGTGAAACGATTTCAGGTTGTGGTATTGTTTTAAATGAATAATGCCCTCCTGCTAGACAATATCAAACATACAGAATTAAGTTCTCCCTGTTCAGTCACTTCAAAGAGATTATCAGTGCTACTAATAACCAAATACGGATGTAAAAATAAGTTTGTTACGCACCATTATCATTATTTATTCCAAAAATTCCGTGTAGTAGTTGGATCACCATAAGGTGTCTATTGAAACCTATTAAACACGAGAGCCGCTTTCCGGAAGTCCGATGCCTCATGGTCTAATAATAATACAGTAAATTCGGGTAGAGGCATCGCAGGCTACAGCATCATATTGATAAATAGGCTCATACTGTCAAGGTCTTAGTAACTGTGAGTAGATTGTGTAATCATTGAAATGTCCTCTCAATCTGTTTACTCCACCACTTTTAGGTACTTCAACCTTTGGTAGGTATTCTAAAAATTTACATTTTAACTATCATACAAAGTATTCTCACATAAAAAATGAGAAAAAGTCATGCATTTCGCATGCATGCGTGTGCGTGTGTATGTGTGCGTGCGTAGCGTAGCGTAGTATGTGTTACAAGAATCTCAGTGACTTACAGCTTCCCACAAAGTTCTCTGCGTTCCACCTCAGGTCTAGAAATTACCGCTGGCGGTTTCCATCGGCTCCCAGAAACCATGTATCTTCTCGTGCCGTGAACACGGTCTGCACGCAGTTTCGCTTTCAGTGGGTGAAGCACTTTGAGCTAAAGGCTGCACCGTGGCAGTCCAGCGGAAAAACGCTTTCATTCTCCCGCTCTCCAGCGCGGCGAGGTTGACGGCACAAAGGCCCCCGCGAGGCTGGCTCGAACGGCGAGCTGGCTGCGCGGCCTGCTGTGAAATAGCTTCCTGCCAGACACGTCGTAATGACCGACCTGAGCCGCGCTCGGCCCGAGAGGAACTTGTCTCGCGCACAACAAGTGGCCACACCGTCGATACGCGGCTAAAGTCGAGGGGAGGCCGATCGACAGTTACCTGTGAGTTTATCGATTACTTGCCTGTTTTCTACCAATCTGTTATCGAACATCTACACAGCAGTGAATCGTCTTACGTTGTGTCCATACAGTCGTTCGCTCTACTTTTTAAGACTTGGCAGACAAATGCCGCAATCCTTGTAGGCTGTGCCAGACTCTCACTGTCAGGAGACTGGAGAACATAGTCATGTTTATTTCACAGCCACTATGCAAATTTATGCAGATACACTAATGGTCATTAAAATTGCTACACCAAGAAGAAATGCAGAAGATAAACGAGTATTCGTTGGACAAATGTATTATACTAGAACTGACATGTGATTACGTTTTCACGCAATTTGGGTGCATAGAAATCACTACCCAGAACAACCACCACTGGCCGTAATAACGGCCTTGATACGCCTGGGCATTGAGTCAAATAGAGCTTAGATGGCGTGTACACTTACAGCTGCCGATGCAGCTTCAACACGATACCACAGTTCATCAAGAGTAGTGACAGGTGTATTGTGACGAGCCAGTTGCTCGGACAATATTGACCAGACCTTTTTCAATTGGTGAGAGATCTGGAGAATGGGCTGGCCACGGCAGCAGTCAAACATTTTCTGTATCCATAAAGGCCCGTACAGGACCTGCAACTTGCGGTCGTGCATTATCCTGCTGAAATGTAGGGTTTCGCAGGGATCGAGTGAAGGGCAGAGCCATGGGCCATAACACTTCTGAAATGTAAAATCCACAGTTCAAAGTGCCGTCAATGCGATCAAGGGGTGACCGAGACGTGTAACCAATGGCACCCCATACCATCACGCCAGGTGATACGCCAGTATGGTGATGACGAATACACGCTTCGAATGTGCGTTCGCTGTGATGTCACCAAACGTGGATGCCACCGTCATGATGCTGTAAACAGAAACTGGATTCATCCGAAAAAGTGACGTTTTGCCATTCGAGCACCCAGTTTCGTCGTGGGGTACACCATCACAAACGTTCCTGTCTGTGAAGCGGTGTCAAGGGTTACCGCAGCCATGGTCTCTGAGCTGATAGTCCATGCTGCAGCAAACATCGTCGAACTTTTCGTGTAAGTGGTTGTTGTCTCGCAAACGTCTCCATCTGTTGACTCAGGGATCGAGACGTGGCTGCACAATCCGTTACAGCCATTCGGATAAGATGACAGTCACCTCTACTGCTAGTGATACGACGCCGTTGGGATCCAGCACGCCGTTCCGTATTACCCTCCTGAACCCACCGATTCCGTATTCTGCTGACAGTCATTGGATCTCGATAAACGCGAGCAGCAATGTCACGATAAGATAAACCGCATTCGCGGTAGGCTACAATCCGACCTTTATCAAAGTCGGAAAGGTGATGGTACGTATTTCTCCTCCTTACACGAGGCATCACAATAACGTTTCACCAGGCAACGACGGTCAACTGCTGTTTGCGTATGAGAAATCGGATGGAAACTTTCCTCATGTCAGCACGTTGTAGGTGTTGCCACCGGCGCCAACCTTGTGTGAATGCTGTGAAAAGCTACTCATTTGCATATCAGAGCATCTTCTTCCTGTTGGTTAAATTTCGCGTCTGTAGCACGTCATCTTTGTGTTGTAGCAATTTTAATGTCAGATATTGTAGATGGAGTTAGTGAGGCACACTAGTGTACGATATTAAAAGCCATCTGATATAGATACATTAATTCTATGTATTCATTAATCAATGCGCTTCCGTTCTGTACTGAAAAAATAATAGGTACACTTTCTGCCACCAAGTGCAAATATTGCGCTGTAAGCAGTCGAAATGAGATGTGTGTGCAAGAAAAGAGAAGGAATGAATGAAAGCACTACAACCGCTGTTCTGTCCTCTTTAACAGGGTACGGTCACATGTTAAAAAAAGTTTTAAATATGATCTCCCGACTCAGCGATATGCTACATCTGCACGGCATGGTCGGTAGTTGCTCGCAGCGTATCCAGTGTAATCACAGCGATACGTCGTCGTATGCTACATTTTAGATACATCGCAGATGGACAAGACCTTCCAGATATACCCACAACCAGAAGTGACAGTTTCAGGTCAGTGACTTAGAAGGCCATATAACTTGATATCGGCTAGAGATGATGCTGTCACTGCTGACGCTTTCTCGGAACAAATCTTTCATCTGGCAAGCGACATGTGGTGTCACCCTATCTTCCACGAAACTTGTGTTGTGGACACAGCTGTGTTCTTGAGAAGCTGGAATCACGTGTTACAGAGGTAGGTTCTCATGGCGTGCAGATGTAATACATGTAACGGACCAGCGAGGCGTCATCTCCTTACAGAAAAATGAACTGATAACGAAGGAGCTTGAATGGCAGCGCCACATAATCACATTATCTGAGTGTAGTAGATGTTCTTGTACAACGTGTGGCTGAGCAGAATCCCAGTCTGCACATTCACGGAACGGTGCCGGATGAAATGTGTCTCGTCCATCCAAAGAATATTACTGGGCCACATGTCTTCCATTTCTATACGCGCAAAAACCAAAGGCAATGTCACGAAACTGTAGCCTGTCTAAAGGCTTTCTTTGGTGCACGTTTTTATGTTTAAGGATACAAAAATAAAATGGCTGTAAAATCTTTTGACTGGGGGAGACACAATCCCCAAGACACAGCTCGACTATTGGGTACAGAATTTGAAGCATACTCTGCGCAGTCGGTTATACCTACAGCACCTTCAACAGCTGCCATGAGAATGGGTCACCTTTCTCTCTCTGCTGTACCACATAATTCAACTATTTCCTCAAATTTCTTGATTATATTCTTCGACCAATTTAATGTCATGGGGCCTCTTCGCATCTGTTTCTGTCCGCGATTTTCCCGCAATGCAGAGCTGCTATTGCTGTCGTTATGATAAAACAGCGTTATTAAATTTCAGTACAACAGTGTCGACAACAAAAGATGTTTATTTTGATAGGCAGCCGATTTTCGTCTACAACTTACATCATCTTCTGGCCATAAGCACAACGATGGCGACCGATAGGGATGGACGGAGAAAGGTCCGAAAAAACACGGACATCATTTGACACTGTGTACACAAACAAGCCAGGGGAGCATTTGTTGTCTTAGGCCTGTACCCATTCGATATAACGGCGATTCCAGTGGAGACGGAAAGGGCTTCCTCCAGATTAAGATAGAAGTGCTAGTTGGTTGCCTTACTGGCTGAAAGGAATGTTTTGTTTGGTCAACTGTAGAAACATACACTTGGGTGACAAAAGTCGTGGGAAAAATCCTAATATCGCGTCAGGCCTCCTCTTACCCAGCTTAGTGCTGCAGCTCAACGTAGCACCGACTTAATATGTCGTTGGAAATCCGCTACAGAAATATTGAACCATGCTACCTCTTTAGCCATCCATAACTGGGAAAGTGTTTCCGGTGCGGGATTTTGTGCACGAACTGACCTCTCGATTACGTCCCACAAATGATCGATGGGGCTCATGTCACTCGATCTGAATAGTCAAATCAGTCCCTTGAATTGTCCAGAATGTTCTTCAAGTAATCAAGAACAATTATGACCCAGTGAGATGTTTCGCAACATGAATTCCATGAATGGCTGCAAATGGTCCCCATGCAGCCGAACATAATCGTTTCCAGTCAATGATCGGTTCAGTTTTACTAAAGGAGTCATTCCATACTACGTAAACACAGCAAACCATAATGGATCCACCATCAGCTTTCGCAGTGCCTTGCTAACGACCTGGGTAGAAGGCTTGGCGTAGTGTGCGCCACACGAAAACCCTACCATCAGCTCTTACCAGGAAATAAGGACTCATCTGAGAAGGTCTCGGTTTTCCCATCGCTTAGGTTCCAATCGATGTGGTCACGAGTGACGTCGCGCTGTTAGCGAGGACACTCGCATTGGTCATCTGCTGTCATAGCCAATTACTATGAAATTTCGGTGGAAGTCCCTAACCGATATGTTCGTCGTACGTCTCACATTGATTTCAGAGGCTATTTAGGGCAACGTTGCTGTTCCCTTAGTACTGACAATTATGCTCGAAGTAATGCCTGAAATTAGCTATTCTCGTCACAAACTAGTCGAAATATTGAATACCCTAACAATTTCTTTAACGGAATGTCCCGTGTGTCTGGTTTCAACTGCCATTCCGAGTTCAAAGTCTCACATTTTCTGTAGTGGGGCCATAATCACGCCGGCAACCTTTACACGTTAATCACCTGAGTACATATTAAGCTCCGTCACTGCACCACCTTATTATATCTCTTGTATGGAATACTACCGCCGTCTGTACATGTGACATCGCGGTCTCACTCCTCTTTGTCCGATCAGCGTAGTGTACAATGGAGCTGACACGTTGTGCATTGAGCGTATCGGATGATCAGTAATATTACATACGGAAATTCTGCGGGTACAGTGCAGCGTGTTGTGTTTGTTATGGTAGCACGCCAACCATGTGATTGTTTTCTCTCAGAGATAGAGCCGTGTTCACTTTGTCGTGTCACTGCCAGACACCACACTTGCTAGGTGGTGGCCTTTAAATCGGCCGCGGTCCGGTAGTATAAGTCGGACCTGCGTGTCGCCACTATCAGTGATTGCAGACCGAGCGCCGCCACACGGCAGGTCTAGAGAGCCTTCCTAGCACTCGCCCCAGTTGTACAGCCGACTTTGCTAGCGATGGTTCACTGACTAAATACGCTCTCATTTGCCGAGACGATAGTTGACATTGCCTTCAGCAACGTTATTTGCTACGACCTAGGAAGGCGCCATTATCAGTTACTATTGATATTGTCAATCATGTATCGTCAAGAGCGACGTTAATCATTATAGGATTAAAGTTAAGTGTTCCACCAGCTTCGTCCGTTTTTATAAATTCTAATTTCCTTCCCCTGTTCCAGACCTCACGCCAGCCTGCGTGAGCTAAAACGCGTGCCTTTCGGCCTCCTCTAGTAACATGGGGTTGGCTCTCCTGCCAACCACAACAGATTTAGTCATTAATTTGCCGTAACAGTTACCACAGGCCGAAGTGGCCGAGGGGTTCTATGCACTACAGTCTGGAACCGCGCCACCGATACGGTCGCAAGTTCGAATCCTACCTCGGGCATGGATGTGTGTGATGTCCTTAGGTTGGTTAGGTTTAAGTAGTTCTAAGTTCTAGGGGACTGATGACATTGGACGTTACGTCCCATGGTGTTCAGAACCGTTTAAACCTTTTTTTTCATCAGTTACCTATGTGGCATTTTACAGGTGGTGGTCTTATTATTATAATGAGAAAGTGACTAATTTTGTTTAAGCCATTGTATAGAAAATTGTCTTGTTATTTCAACCTGTAATAGTGGCTGCTTTATACACCGATGGAGAAAAGTCGCAATAACAGAACTAATTAATGAAGAGGAATGAAATTTATGAAATATATTTGTCTAGATAATACATTTTTCTAGATAATATATTTAAGTGATTGTAATTGCAGGGTCACAAGTTAATGTAAGTACCAAAATTAGCCATTGCAAATGTGTAATTTTTTAGTACATTATTAGCCGGTCTAACAGACAGAATGTTGAATGTAAGCATAGAAAAAAGAAGCCGACCTCTGGGACGATCAGTTAGGATTCCGTAGAAATGTTGGAACACGTAAGAAAATACTGACACTACGACTTATGTTAGAAGAAAGCTTAAGGAAAGGCAATCCTACGTTTCTAGCATTTGTAGACTTAGAGGAAGCTTTTGAAAATGTTGACTGGAATACTCTCTTTCAAAATCTAAATGTGGCAGTGGTAAAATACAGGGAGCAAAAGGCTATTTACAATTTGTACAGAGAGCAGATGGCAGTTATAAGAGTCGAGAGACATGAAAGGGAGCAGTAGTAGGGAAGAGAGTGAGACAGTGTTGTAGCCTCTCCCCAATGTTTTTCAATCTGTATATTGAGCAAGCAGTAAAGGAAACAAAAGAAAAATTCAGAGTATGTATTAAAATCCATGGAGAAGAAATAAAAACTTTGAGGTTCGCCGATGACATTATAATTCTGTCAGAGACAGCAAAGTACTTGGAAGAGCAATTGAACGAAATGGACAGTGTCTTGAAAGGAGGATATAAGATGAACAGCAATAAAAACTGAACGAGGATAATAGAATGTAGTCGAATTAAGTCGGGTGATGCTGAGGGAATTAGATTAGGAAATGAAACACTTAAAGTAGTAAATGAGTTTTGCTATTTGGGGAGCAAAATAACTGATAACTGATAATGGTCGAAGTAGAGAAGATATAAAATGTAGACTGGCAAAGAAAGCGTTTCTGAAGAAGAGAAATTTGTTAACATCGAGTATAGATTTAAGTGTCAGGAAGTCGTTTCTGAAAGCATTTCCATGGAGTTTAGCCATGTATGGAAGTGAAACATGGACGAAAAATAGTTTGGACAGCAAGAGAATAGAAGCTTTCGATATGTGATGCTACAGAAGATTGCTGAAGATCAGATGGGTAAATCATATAACTAATGAGGAGGTATTGTATAGAATTGGGGAGAAGAAGAGTTTGTGCCACAAATTGACTAGAAGAGGGGATCTGTTCGTAGGACATGTTCTGAGGCATCAAGGGATCACCAATTTGGTGTTGGAGGGCAGCGTGGACGGCAAAAGTCGTAGAGGGAGACCAAGAGATGAATACACTAAGCAGATTCAGAAAGATGTAGGTTGCAGTAGGTACTGGGAGATGAAGGAAGTTGCACAGGATAGGGTAGCATGGAGAGCTGCATCAAACCAGCCTCAGGACTGAAGATCACAACAACAAGAAGCATAGAAACATAGAAGCATTGTATTGTACAGATTCCGGATGTCAGGTGATGGTATGGTGTTCCTGTTGAACTTTGTCGATCAGTACATCGACGGTTAATGCTGTTTATGGATGACACTGCAGTTATCGAATGATGTCCAATGTATGCCTCATTGGAGACAGATCTGCTGGTTCAACAGGCAAATGCAACTCTGCGACACTCGGTAGAGCATGATAAGTTACAACAGCGCTATGTTAGTGAGCATTATCCTGTTAAAAGACACCGCAGGAATGCTGTTCACGAATGGCAGCACAACAGATGTAATCAACTAGTCGACGTACAAATTTGCGGTCAGGATGTGTGGGACAACCGCGAGAGCGCCCCTGCTGCCATACGAAATCACACCTCAGACCACAACTCCTGGTTTAGGTCCAGTGTGTCTAGCACACGGACGACATGGTTGCAGCCCCTCAGCTTGTCTGCTTCTAACCAACGCACAGCCATTGCTGGCACCGTAGAACATGCCGGCATCTGAAAACACACAGATGTCCACCCTCACCTTCATGGGATCTGGCTTGGCACCACTAAAGTCGAGAAGGGCTTACGTTTGCAGCCTACATCTACATCTACATGGAAACTCTGTAAATCACATTTAAGTGCCTGGCAGAGGTTTCATCGAACCACCTTCATAATTCTCTATTACTCCAATCTCGTATAGCGTGCGGAAAGAATGAACAACTATATCTTTCCGTACGAACTCTGATTTCCCTTATTTTATGTTGGTGATCGTTCCGCTCTATGTAGGTCGGTGTCAACAAAATATTTTTGTATCCGGAGGAGAAAGTTGTTGCCTGGAATTTCGTGAGAAGATTCCGTCGCAACGAAAAACGCCTTTCTTTTAACGATTTCCAGCCCAAATCCTGTATTATTTCGGTGACACTCTCCCCCATATTTCGCGATAATACAAAACGTGCTGCCTTTCTTTGAACTTTTTCGATGTACTCCGTCAGTCCTACCTGGTAAGGATCCCACACAGCGCAGCAATATTCTAAAAGAAGACGGACAAACGTATTGTAGGCAGTCTTCTTAGTAGGTCTGTTAGATTTTCTAATTGCCCTGCCAATAAAACGCATCCATTGATTAACCTTCCCCACGACATTTTCTATTTGTTCATTCCAATTTAAGTTGTTCATTATTGTAATACCTTGGTATTTAGTTGAATTTACGGCTTTTAAATTGGACTCATTTGTCGTGTAACCGAAGTTTAACGAGTTTCTTTTCGCACTCATGTGGATGACCTCACACTTCTCGTTATTTAGGGTCAACTGCCACTTTTTGCACCATTCAGATATTTTTTCAAAATCGTTTTGCAGTTTCTTTTGATCTTCTAATGACTTTATTAGTTGATAAACGAAGCGTCATCTGCTAACAACCGAAGACGGTTGCTCAGATTGTCTCCCAAATCGTTTATAACGATAAGGAACAGTAAAGGGCCTATAACACTACCTTGGGGAACGCCTGAAATTACTCCTGTTTTACTCGATGACTTTCCATCAGTTACTACGAACTGTGACCTCTCTGATAGGAAATCGTAAATCCAGTCACATAACTGAGACTATATTCCATAAGCACGCAATTTTTCTTAGAGCCGCTTGTTTGGTACAGTGTCAAAACCTTTCAGGAAATCTAGGAATACGCAATTGATTTGTAATGCCTTGTCAATAGCACTCAGCACTTCATGTGAATAATGAGCTAGTTTGATTGTGTGTGAATAGACAGGTTGCTTCGAGGTAATTCTTAATGTTCGAACACAATATACGTTCTAAAATCCTGCTGCATATCGATGTTAACGATAGGGCACTGTAATTTAGTGGATTACTCCTACGACCTTTCTTGAATATTGGTCTGACCTGTGCAGCTTTCCAGTCTTTGGGTACGGATCTTTCGTCGAGCGAACGGTTGTATGTGATCGTTAAGTATGGAGCTAATGCATCAGCATACTCCGAAAGCAACCTAATTGGTATACAGTCTGGACCGGAAGACCAACTTTTATTGATTTGCGTTGCTTCACTACTCCGAGGACATTTACCTCTACGTTACTCATGTTGGCAGCTGTTTTCTATTCGAGTTCTGGAATATTTAGTTCGTCTTCTTTTGTGAAGGTATTTCGGAAGGCTGTGAAATGTAAGGCAGTGAAATGTAAGGTACAGGGCGTCTGGAGCTCTTCTTGGTGTAACTAATTTGTAACAGTTGGTTGTGTGACTGTGGTGCCAACTGCTCCTCAAGTTGCTGTAGCAGGTGCAGTACAATGCACCAGTCGTGCGCCGTACAAAGACGGTCTTCTCTCTCGATAGTGCCACGTGGTCGTTCAGAAACGTGTCTTCTTGCGACACCACTGACAACAGTCATGTACAGTGACTACATTCCTGCCATGTCATTCTGCAACATAGCAGAAGGAACTTACAGTTTTTTGTAGCCCTCCTTCACGACATCCTTCAAACTCAGCGAGGTCTTGATAAGGGCGTCTTTACCGCATTGAAAGAGTTCTTGACTAACACCAACTTGTGACGCTACAACGCAGTCCTTGCTATGAATTTCTTCGCTTACTTAACACATGAACCTGTTTGTATACGATGTATTGTCTAGTGTAAATATGTATTGTAAATACTATGTTTAAATTATGTAATATTTAACACTGGTAAGCCAGGGCATATTTAGTTAAGGTTGAAGTCAGAGAGAGTGTTTCGTCGTGCAGCTGGGCGCGGGAGCGCGCCAGCGGGCAGTAGCAGCAGTGTCGCCGTGCTCGGAGTAAGACGTACAGTCGAGTGCTGCTGGTCCTAGCTGTGTTACATCTAACGTCTAGTGTGTGGATCTAAGTACGGCGTGAAAGTAATGGTCGGGATATCTGGAAGCATGGCCGGGCAAGTGATTATGGATCAATGGGCATAGTGCTGAAGAAACGAGGACCTAAATGTGAAGTCGCAACAGTGAAAGCCCAATGAAACATTGTGTCGCTGCCGTGGACTTCCGTCGATCCACTGACAACGAGGGAAGTAAGAACTACGTAATTTTTGTAGGATAAAATTGTAGAAGGCTTGCCAGTGACTGTGCTTTTCTCTGAAGTTGAACAATTAATAACAAACACTTTATAAACGAAGTGTTGCAGTTACATTCCACCCGACATTAACACTAAGTAGGTTCCTTCCAATCCTTACCTTACTGAACCGAGTGTGTCACGCCATAATCAGGGGAATATATGGTAATTACCAAATTATTTGCATAGACGGTGAAGAGTACATTTCAGACTGGTTATGGTAGTTACTTGTTGTACTTAATAAGCTTACGCCAACCGTAGTAACTTAATAATAGACTGAAGTAATAAATTTGATTATTAAGATTTATTTCAATGCATATTCAGCTGAAGTTAATTCAAGGATATTTCATCAAACTAGAAAGCTTACTCCTCCTGACAATCCCCAATTAATGAATTATTATCATGCAAAACATAGTTAATCAATTATTTGCAATATATTTAATTATCAGTAGATTAAACTGTGCAAAGTACCTAATTTTAAAGACAGAATGACAGTACATTGTTCAAAATCTCGATAGATAATTATCTGTGTTGTCAAAATTACACTTAGCTCACAAATTATGAACAAAATAAGTATATTTAGATTGTTACGACATTGTTTTATATGACTACTGAGCCTGACACAGCACTTACGTAAAAGTTCCCGTTCCACCTGCTGCGCTACAAACAGGTAAACTTTATTTTTGACGCAATTATTCACGTACTTAACAGTACTGTCGTTCATCAGTTGAGCTGTCGACCGATTTTGTAGTTGCTTTTACAACTTAATCATTTCTTTCGGCAAAATTTCCAGTGGCTAAATTTATTTCCAAATTATTTCCATTATTTCATTTACCGATCGTTATTCAATAACGATCAAGTTACAACGTCTCCTGTTTCCCACGGAATAATCATTATTTACTACGGATTCGGATGCCTTATCCCGATGCGGGTCAAAATTCATAATTCACGGTCATTGTCAACTTGTAATTTCGCAAATCCCTGGAAGCAGCGGGGTCTTATAAACTCACCATGTTCAATTTAAAGTAACTAACGCTCAAGACCGCTACAGCGCCTGTTTAACGCAAACCTGATTTGCATCCTCATACTGGCGCTATAGCGTCACTGACATGTGATGGAGCGAAATCTAAATGGACACCATCTTTAGGATGAAGAAACACGCCTACAGACTTCCATTTATATCGCACAACTCCTTGATTATGCGTTTTTTTCCATCAGTGTATGTGATGTTATATAGAAAGTTTTACCAAAAATTTGCTGTAGGTAGTCATGTCGGTGGCTGATACTAGCTTTGCTTTAGCGAGCAGGTGGTGATGCGAGTAGTCGTAGGTACATGTTTAGTTGAATGCTGATGTGAGTAGCCTTAAATTATTCAGAGAATGGCCTTCTAGTCTGTTGTCCTGTGGTTCATGGCAGGAGCTAATTTTATTGCCATTTTCCTATCATTAGATAGCGGTCACTTTGTTATTGTTTTTGGTTTGATTCTGTTTACTGTGACAGATTCTATTATAAAATTTTTTTGTTAGTGTAAAATGTATTTTACGTTATTGTACTCTAGTTGACCCCTGCCTTCAACAGCTACATCAGGTTGTAAATGAAGTTCCGCTTGTCAAGTTTTCTATTTTTTAAAAAAGAGTATTTTATCGAAGTCTCCACACTCTTCAGCCCAAATTCCACTCGACCCAGAACCTAAGCTGCTGATATGTCATATAATCGGTGTCGGCTGCATCAGTTCTCCATTACAATCTCGATTTAATTAAAGTAAGATATTTCTTGCTTTTGAAGCATTTAAAATGGCTGTATGCTGCGCCCGTTTTTATCTTCAATTCGGTCAGAAATTAAGTTCATTTAGAGACATTGTGGTGAAAGTACCTTTAGGAGAATGTAGTGCTGACTGCATGCATAAATACAAACGCTATGCTACTCTTTATATCAGCTGGTGATGGCTGGTATATGTCTCACACCTATGTTACAGGTAAACCAAGCAGTAAGAAAAGATAAAAGTCGGCACACTTATACCCAGTTCAGTTACGAGCCTCTCTTCGCCTACAGGGAAGTCCATTAGGTCACCCGTCCTCTGCTCCATTTCACCTCTTCTCCACAATCTGGAAATTTTTGGGAAAAAGACACAGCCTGTGCTATAGAGGAAGGACCTCACCACATGAAATTCAAGTCAATGCAAACTGACTTAACAATATTTGGTTCAGTTCAATTTGCATGTTTTTAATCAGAGTGCAGGAGATACGCCTACCCACCTGAGGGACCTCCCTTTGTTCTCAAAAAAAGGTTCAAATGGCGCTGAGCACTATGGGACTTAACATCTGTGGTCATCAGTCCCCTAGAACTTAGAACTACTTAAACATAACAAACCTAAGAAC
Organism: Schistocerca gregaria; assembly: GCF_023897955.1. Lineage (NCBI taxonomy): Eukaryota > Metazoa > Arthropoda > Insecta > Orthoptera > Acrididae > Schistocerca > Schistocerca gregaria. Next base: position 397,528,991 of record NC_064925.1, on the reverse strand, counting down.
ACCACACACATACATGCCCGAGGAAGGATTCGAACCTGCGACCGGAGCGGTCATGAGGTGCCAGACTGAAGCGTCTAGAACCGCACGGCCACACTGGTCGGCATTTTGTTCTCGCATAGTCGAAAGACGTCGAAAGGATTGTGCCCAGGTTCCATCTCGGCAGCTCTGTATGGTGTGGAGATGGTACACAGTCGTCAAACAACATCTGTTCGTTTCAGCAAGCCATAGGTAAACGACATCTAGTCTTCTCATCAGCGATTGCGAGGTTGGCGGCTTACAGCGACACAGAGTGATAAATCACAAAGGAAGCAGGCTTGGAGACGAAGGTAATCTTGGTGAACGCTGTTACACCTGATTCTTATTCTTGCAGTCTTGTGCATTACGATCGACTGACCACACTCACAACAATCTGGGTGACGACGTCGATTTTGCAGATGGCCCTATATCAACATTTCAAACACATAGCTTCAGAAACGAAGAACTGATGGTTAATATGACTTTTCGTCGAAATATATACTTCCTCCAAGAGTGTGACGATCCTAATACCACTGGCCACATCAGATGGATCATCCATCCAGACTCTTCGTGACATATCTGTGGAGTAAGAAAACATCGAGAGCCTTATTTTAGCCTCACACAATGTAATTGTATTAGCAACTGCGCTTTCTATTAACTCAAATGTTTTTGTGTTAATCATCCATATCCAATACGAAAAAAAATCTAATCACTCATTCGTTTTCTGCACTAAAGTACTCAATTTCTGTGTAAAGAATTTCGCGTTAGTTTTCTTCCGGCAGAGGTAACGCAAATCATCATCTAGCCCCTAGAATGTTCCTGTCTGGCTAAGTATCTGATGCTACATTACATATGCTTTAGCTTCGCCTATTACCTGTAAGGGAGCCATAACCAAACATGTTTCATTCGCCCAATTGTTCAACTCAGCGATAGCTAATACATCTTTAATGAAGACAAGGCCATCCTCTACTGTTTTTCCGGAAAAAAGGCGGTATTAAATTTGCTGCTGACGGATCGAGAGAAGGAGAAGCTTCACGTAACACGATTTTATTTTCTCTTAACCCTCTTGACCCTGATTGCAATTATTGTACTGCAGTTTGTACCATTTAACTTCCTTACGTAAATCTTCATGTTCAAGCTTATGCGTTATATTTTGCTGTGTTAAAGAGCAACAGTTTTATCCGTAATGGCAGTATATCTTTCTCCCATTTTGCAGATTATTCTACTAGCCTTAAGCGAGCAGGTTCTTTACTAACTGAGCTGCCCAAGTACGAGTCACAATCCGTCCTCACAGCTTTACTTCCACCAGTACCTCGTCGCCTACCTTCTGTGCGGCAGAGCACTTGTGCGCGTAAGGCAAAGGTCCCGAGTTCGAGAGTTCGAGTCTCGGTTCGGCACACAGATTTAATGTGTCAGGAAGATACACATCAGCGCACACTCGGCTACATAGTGAAATGTACAACCACATCACTGCATTGCGTCAGGATGTAAGTACAGATGGTGACAATAGTGATACTGCAGATGTGGTTCTCCTACAGTGGTGACGGCTCGCAAAGACGCTTCTGATGCCAGTAATGAAGATGCCCCGTAAGTGACATCCACTGTTATCAGGCCGACGGAGTGAAGAGTGTCGTCGAATGGGTCAGTCAGCGCAATGGGCACCAATGATTCAACATTAGTGGAACAAGAATTTATTCATTATAGCTTCAATTTCTTTACTCAGTTCTGGGATGCCGGCTGCGGTCGAAGATAACAAACTACACTACAACACGACCGAGTGTTGCACCTGCGCAAATCATAGGCCGCGACTGACTGCTGCGCTTGTGTCAGTTCTAGTTGGGGGAAAGAGAAATTTTATCAAAATCCAATGAAGTCGCGGTTGGGCGATGAAATCTGGGGCTGCTGGCAGAGTGTGGTAACAGACGACAGCGAGTAGGCCAGGCAAGGTAAACATGGCACTCGTGGGCGCGGAGCTGCAAAGGCGGAGCTGCATGCACTATTTGTTTTGAGTGGAGCAACAACGATGCAGGAAACTGCAGCATATCTTTACGTTATTGAGATGTATGATGCGGGGCAAGGGGCCAGAGCAAGGACAGGCAATTGTTAAATTGCTAACGTGTGAGAACGTATCCGCCCCATAGTTTCTGTCTCTCTCTGACACTACATTAGTAGCGAGGGAGAAACCAATATAAATAGAGGGGCAATTCAGGTTTGACAGAGTGTGCCAAGTCATTAGAGCGTTGGGACAGACCTGTGCTGATCTACACGTATAGGGGCCAGTCAGCAACAGTGTTATAAGTATTCTTCATAAACTAGTACTTTGTTTCTATGTACTTCTTTGGGCTCTATTCCGCCTCCGGGGACACAAAACCGGGGTGGGACGGAATGGCAGCCTGGAACTTGGAGATCGCGCAGTCTGCCTGAAAGAAGGAAGTGACAGCGGTCTACAGCGGGTCCAGGAGGGGCTCAGTTCAACTTCAGTCTATTGGCAACATTCACTTCCCAACTGGCGTACCGGGGTTCGGCAGAGGCGTATGCTGCGGGAGGCGCAGCAGCCTGCGACAGCGCCAGAGACGACAGCGGGTGTTGCCATCCGGCAAGCGCCACTAACAGCAAGTTGCGGCACAGCGTCAAGGAGGGCACGGGTTCGAGTCCGGTCCTGTCCTGGGAGCAGCGGCAGCCCGAGGGCAACGAGTTACCAGTACATCCACATTCGTCCCATATTCGGACATAGCAGGCCAAACGGGGTGGAGGGCAGCGAAAACCAGTGACTGTAGGAGTCTCCAGAAGTGTGGGCAGCAGCGCGGCACAAGTCGCAATGCAACGGTGGGCGGCGACCGGAAGAGCGGCGACCGACTTCCATCAGCGGGCGGCCTTAATGACGACAACAGCGCCGTCGGCGTACCAGGAGTCTGCTGAGCTCGCTGGACTCAACGGGACATCGGCGGGCGGCACGCCAATACTATGCTTCACCATCAAGTACTGTAAATTAGCTGATAAAAGAAATGTTACCAAATACTGCTGTATCACTCTGAACTGCCCCTCGATGCTCTTGTACTTGCTCGGCCTCCTGACGAAATACGGCTTCAGCTCAGCCATCTGGAGTCCTGGGTTCGACACATCGACCCCGCAACATCATAGAGATCCACAGGGGTACCTCACAAAGAGAGCATCCCATGCTCTTCATTCATGACAGTTTACAGCTTAATCACCAACAAGTGTTCCAGACTCATAACCACTCGATCCTCTACCCACCCATAAATAGCCTCTTCTTGATCTGCATTACGATAGCCATCAAATGTTTAAACTATACGCATCGTACAATTAAAATAAGATGCAGGAATATGCTTTTTCAAAACTTTCTTTAACATTAGAAGTACGGTAAGTTATGATGCCATGGTTATAAACATTTCAATGCCACCAATACTCTCATACCTCCACTGTGAACAACAGGCAAGGTAAGCCATCCAGTAATATGACTAACTTTGTCATCCCTCATCAATCAAAAATTCAAAATATCACCTGCAAAAAGACAAGGACCATCAAGGACAGCTTGGGAAGCAATGGCTTTTACCTTATATTTCTCGCTGGCCCCTGCACTGGTTTCATTATTATCAGTGTCCTTGTAAACAGTAACATAACAAGAGATCAATACTGGCTGTACCGCAGTGTCGCGGCCTCAGAATTTCTCGGTGTTGCATCAGTGAAATCCAGCTGACGTCGCCCTCTCTGCTAGGCTCACATAATCGCGGCGTCATGTGGGTGGCAGGCTTCAGCAGCAACTACGTAGCCCATACGACAGGGGAGACTGACAATGATACAGACGGCGAATTTTGAAAGCACTCTGAACAAAGTCGAAGAAGTTGCGCCCAAGTAACGTCTCAACAGCGCTGCATGCTCCACAGCATAATCCTTGTACCAAGGAACGCTGAGGGTATCAATGGCGGGCTACAGGTACCACTCAGGATCAGCAGCTGCTAGGGCAACTCCCAAATACTGCGACAGCTCTATATTGGGTGTAGCACCACCAGTTAGGCTGTGCGAACCATAGGCACAGGTCTTCGCATGTTCTCGTCAATGAGGCGAGGTCGGCAGCTTGCAGTGACACTCAGGTAGACCAAACAGGTAACCAAACAGGTAACAGTCTCAGAGGCCAAAGTCATTTTGGTGAAAGGTGGTAGCTTATCAAAGGCTCAGCCTCGCAGCTAGTGTAGTGCAGCTTAAAGGCTGAACACAAATGTTCTAATGAAAGCTGCCAGTATGAGGCAGCTACCTTCTGAGCAAATATGACCTATTTTTCTGGGCTCTTCTGAGGTTTCCGCCACTCTCCACTTCGCAAGATTCGGTTTCAGGCCTACAGCTTGTTGCTTTTGTGTCATATCAGCAAGCTTGTACGTGCTCTGGTGAAACTTTTACTCTCTCTTATGAAATTAAGGTGAGCTGTTACAATGTCACGATTACTTCTACTCTCTCAAGTCATGTTGCTGAATTTGCAGCTCCAGCTTCTTTCACTTTGTTCTGCTTTCCGCTAAGTCTTCCTTGATCGTGTTCGTCGTTTTGATTGGGACACAGGGCGTTGGACTTACTTGCTCTGGATTGGTGGTGACTTGAGAGGACATTGAGAAAGTTTCTACGTTATTCTATGGTACATGTAAGCTGTGTAACAGTGAGAAGACAACCAGGCTCTGTTTCTTCCCTTACATCATGGAATTGTCTGGGTGCGGTATAAAGCATACCGCCCTTACGACTGAAAGCACCCTGGAACGGCTACTTCAAATTTTAGTAACTCCTAAATTGGCGTCACCAGGCCGAACGGACCCCGTACGAGACCTTCCACCATGTAAAAATCTATTGGAGTGCCATTAATTGTTGAAACCGAATAAGGAGGCCGAAAGAAGTAACCTAAGTCTTGAAAATACCAAAGGTTTCATTTTAATTCCATTACTAAAAGTAAGGTTTGAATTGATTCCCTGGTGTCCAAGGCGAATACAGTTGCGTTCAATTTATTCATTCAATTCGTAGTTTAAAGACCAATCTTGTAATTCTTCCAATAATTAACAATTCAGGACTACATAATGAGTGCTATGATAGCAAATTTTGATGTAGATTTAAGATAGAAATCTTCTGCTTCATTTCCGGACTTCGCCTTACTAAAAGTGATCTGGTATTCAACTACAGAAACCAGACCTCATTAATATTAAATGGGATAGGAGGTCACTTCAGTGCTGAAGCATTAGCAGACTTTAATTGGAAAGGAAAAATTATTTGAAAACTTCAGATTATTAATATTTATCGAAACAAATATGATAAAATCAATTATAAAGTCCTGCTTATCAAAAATAGTGGAAATAAATATGTGGAGAGGAGTTCGAGCAGACTATTTCTCATACAGAAGTTCTCTTTGGCAACTTCTAGTTGGCTACAGCAAGGGCGTCCTCATCGAGACTCGGGACACCTGCTAATGGATATTAATAGGTGCTAAGTCGAACCTGTGTCATTGTGGCGGATATCTGGGGACACTTTCAATGAGGTGTGTGAATGTCTGTGTAGGAGGGTTGGGTTGTTTGGGGTAAGAGACCAAACAGCGAGGTCATCGGTCTTATCGGATTAGGAAAGGATGGGGAAGGAAGACGGCCATGCCGGTTCAGAGGAACCATCCTAGAATTTTCCTGGAGAGATTTATGGAAATGACGAACCTAAATCAAGATGGCCAACCGCGGTCTGTGTAGGAGTGACAGCTCTGTCTTACTCAAGAGCCGAAACCATAGCAGGTCGTGATGATGAACACTGGTGACTGGAGCGAAGTCGACATTCTAACTCATCCCAAAGGTATTGCATTGTGTTCAGGTTGGGGCGCTCTAATCGGTTTCAGGAACATCATTAACCACAAAGCATTGCCTTATTGTCACGCTGGTACAATCATCGTTTCCGAATTTTCGTGCTACTATATGCAGTGCACACTGCTCCAAAATGTTCTGCATTTAGCGTTTCTCACGGTCGTAATGAAACAATATGCCAAACACGAAAAACACGCCATTGCAATAATAAAACCTTCTTTGTATTTCACTCTTGGCTTGACACACGACGGTAGGTAGCGTTCTTTACGCATTCGCCAAACCCAATCGCCTACGTCGGATTGTCACAGTAAACAGAGTGATTCATCGCTCCAATTAACTCGTTTTCAGTCATCCACTGTTCAGTGCCGTCACCTTTCACTCCACCTGAAGCGTCGCTTATCATTGGCTATAGAAACTTGTGATTTACGAGGAGCTGCTCAACCATTATGCTCCATACTTTGTAACTTCATACGTGCCGTCTTGTGCTTCGTGAACTGCTGGTATTTTAGGTTTAACTCTGGTTGTTCCTTCGGGTTTCTACGTCACAATTGCGTCACAGAGAGTCCACTTGGGAAGCTTAGAATAGTTGAAAAGCTTCTGCTTTATGTTTTACTCAAGTGGCACCCAGTGTGTAGTCCACATTCGAAATCACTAAACTCTGCTGAACGACACATTCTGCCGTTAGTGCTTCTCTTCTCACAACGCATTACTTCCCTCCTCCTTTTATAATACCAAGTCCTTCTTTCGTGAAATCTGCTGTTCATTTCTACACGATATACTGGTGTCTAGATGCTTTTCATCCGATAGTGCACGTCATTGTCTACGTAACAAATGCAGCAATGCACTGTATTATAGCATATAATTACAATATCTCTCTACACAACGTACCAATTACGTACGGTATTATCCTTATTTGAACAGTTTTGCCCCCTGATATCCTGAAACGTAATAAGTACCAGTAAACCGAATTGCAATGGGTCCAACACCTTCATTGTGGATGCTCAGTTACTTCCAGCCTCCTGTGGACTAAGACAGAGATTGTGAATAGGTGGTTCCGAGTGGTAATGTGGATCAGTTGAGAGGTGTGCCGAGTCAGTCTGCGTAATGCCGACACTGTGTGGGTAACAACTGTCTAGTGAGTAGAGATCCTGGGCCCGAGTCCCGGTCCGGCACACATTTTCACTCGTCACCGCTGATTCAGCAAAAAAGTGCCGGGACAGCTGACATCAATAGTCCCTTCACCTTCTTTTTCTTTCTCCCACTCCACCTTCAATTTACATAAACTGAAGATGATTGAGCTGACAGATTATTCAGTCCTTAATATTTTTGCTTGCAGTTCCTTACAAGATCTTCTGGTGCGAACGGCACAGGCGGTGTGCGTTCGCTTCGCTCATCATGTGGGGCGTCGGGTGGAATAATTGCTAATGTTCCTATTATTTATTTAATGCTGTTGTTTGCCATTATCAACACTGGCTCTCTAACTACAATATTGGCAACCAGAAAGTGATTAGCAAAATGTGAAGCGGCAACCAGAAAGTGACTAGCAAAATGTGAAGCCTGTAAGTAGAATTCCTAGTGTCCACTTCATCTGAGAAATACATTTATAGCTACAGCTTATAGCTCTGAGGAATTAGGAGCTTGTCTGGGATTCATAATGAAAAACCATTCTTTCTAAAATGTTCACTATATTCTGAAAATCACAGACCAAAAAGAATTCACACAATCCAACTACCAGAGCAGTTCAGAGCCTAATGCGCTGATGCAATTATAACTGTTCAAATTAAATGTTTAAGTGAATGCTCGTCATAATTTGATGATAATGTTCATCAAACGCCACGCTAATAATGGTAGAATGTCTGTCGTGCGGCGGCTCGTGAAAATACGACATACGCAAACTAAAGATAGATCATTAACGTCATCCCAAAATTAACACTTCACTCGAAAACGATTTCATGGTTATACGTATCCCGAGTAACTTATTACTGCATCCGACGCTGTTTAAATCAACGATACGATACCGACGCGACACGACTCCCGGCACAGGTGGTGCGCTAATCAGCGTCTGGAGAGAACTGGGGCATGTCTTTTCTCGCGCAGTGTTCTTACATATAAAGCCGCGGTGCGGACGGCTAAGGGAACGCCTGATGAAATCTGCTCTACCGACTAGCTGCCGGGCTAGTAATGCACCACTTTAAGTTATCGAATAAATCATTTCTTCCTTTTTACAGAAAAACGTCCACATTTCGAAAATGGTTAAAGTTATTGAACTGTTATTCAACACATACTGATTTAGTATTATTCCTGACATGCAAGAAACGTTTCAGGATATTTACTTGATTTTTAAAGTATTGCGGAACATTTATGACGTCAGAGCTAGTTACAACGGACTGGCTAGCACCCAATGGAAATGAAAGACTGATGTCAATTTTATAAGGCGTGAGTAGGCTGCTTCCCTACACACAGCTGTTCCTGCAGCGACAGTGCTGGCATTTGTTTCACGAGGAAGTGCGGTGCCGCCAGCAGCGCCAGTGACGTCACTAATTGACACTTAGCGGAACGGCTGGGTGCATTTCCGGGCTGGTAGTGCTCCTGCTTCCGCCATTCAGCGGTCAAAAAGTGGCGAGCAAACCTCCTTCCATTGCCAGAGGTGGCCGCTAATTTAGAAAAAAAATTGAATTTCTACAATACCTGGTTCTACAGCCAGCAATTTATTATCTGCCCGTTGTATTATGATAAATCTTTGTAATATGATAAATCATTATTTCTGCCACCAGAGTAAGCAGACTTCATAAGAATACAAAATGTTCAGTCAAAACACATTAAGCTGTCTAAGTTTCCAGCGGTTATTTCATTTGAGAACCTGTTTCAGGACTACAGTACGCCATCTTCAGGCCTCTGATAAGTGTCTACGAAGAGCAGCACCTCTGGTTCAGTAAGAATAGAAGCCAGGCATTCAGTGATGTAATCGAAAAATTTCTTGTTAACACAGCGTTCCCTTCGGTTATCATTGGCTGACCGTCACTTGGCAACTATTTCGACTGAATAAGAGGTGGCAGTCTTCCTAGATGTCGGTCAAGATAGTCTAATGTAGCGGTAAAACTGACTCCTAAAATAAAATAAAAACTGAGAATTTAGATTGCTGAAGGTGTTTTGATTCGACATTTTGCACTGAGCAGTCGAAGTCTCGCTACCATCTTACATAAACATGAACGTAGAGAGACTCACCAGGATATAATGACGCCTACTTTGGTGCAAGACACCGATTTCGCTCAAGTAAACCACAATTTCATCACCTGTCAATGTTTTTTCACTGATAGCTGCCATCTGGAGAAAAATATTGCCCTAATATCTTCTGTCACTGTCCTCTTACAGCTGCCTTTAATATGGGCAAGTCTCTTGAAATCCTGTTCTGCGGGTGCAATTAAAGAGCAGCGTGCAGTTTAGTCGGCTATATACGCACTGCGGCATTGTTACCTGATACGACAGGGAATACAGATAAAGTAAAGACGTAACTGCTGTGAACCAATGGAAAACCTGTTTTATGGTATTTTCAGATTCCTCGCTTAAATTCGACAAACTGCAATCGCAGAAGAAACTCGCTGATACATTCGGAGGAATAAGCAGCTAAAAGGAAGATCAGTGGTGAGATATAATATTACTTTTAAACAGCTACACAAACTAGATGTAAACCGGTGTGCTAGAGGGTCGTAGGAATGGGGGACCAAGATACACACACAGCAAATTCTATCATCACCTCTCTAACCTCATCCATTGCCGATACGCGAAATCTCCCGCGCCCTAGTCTTCTGCACTAATTAGTGAACACTTACGATGCTAGTTGGCATATTGAGATGCCAATTGCCTTACGTGTCTATGTGAAGGACCGAAACTATCAGTCAGAAAGCACAAGGATCTTCACCAGGGTGATATTTCAGTTACTAACTAAAGATCTGTAATATAGCAGACACATTCATTCACGGTCCCACACGGAATAATTAACGAACAATTTAAGTTCAACCTAACACTATTTCTCTGAATGTACGTGGTTCCCTATTAGCTACTTCTCTTTCATGGCACTTGTTTACTTTCCTTTTGTCATTATAACATTAACTCTAGATAGATTATAACATGCATGACTCCATATTAGCCATACCACGCCTCTTCCCAAGCCTACTAGGTTTACTACAAGCGATATAGGGCCCAATATTAACTGAAAACAGCTGGTACGACAAGAGGAACCATACTTGTCAGTGGTTCATCATTTTACATTACGAATAAAATACACTGTGATTTTTATTTGTGTTTTTAATTTTTCCTTCTCGGATCTGTGGAGTGAAGTGGGCTGTTTTAGTTTCGGTACATTACAGACCCACGAATCTTGTCAGGTTAATATCACAAGATCTCAAAGTTCGGTACAGGTGCCCCCAATTAGAAATAAATGGGTGGGGATATCCCGCTCTGGCATTTAATTAAAATGGAGGTGAAGGTTGAGAGGGATAGCGGACAACTGAAACTACAGGAATTGTACTCTAAATTTTTTTTTAATATGTAGGAAAATGTCCACCGTGTCACCCAAGATGAAGAGAAATTTGTCTATGTGTGTGCTTCTATCTCTCTCTCTCTCTCTCTCTCTCTCTCTCTCTCTCTCTCTCTCTCTGTGTGTGTGTGTGTGTGGGTTGAGGGTTGGGGGTGGGGAAGAGGGGGTGACACATGTGTGTGTAACGTATGTATGTGTGTGACGAGTCTACTGAGAGAACCATTGTAATTTGTGTGTCTCATAATTGGTTAAGGGTCTATGCGAGATTAACGTCTCATTGACAATCATTACGACTCAAAACGATAGGGATGGGAAAGAAAATTGCTATATCATTCATGTAATACATAGAAAGAAAGATCCTTTATCATCTAGCTACAATATAGCAACTGGAAGCAATTAATTCCATAAATTATCTGGGAATAGGCAGCAGGAGTGATATAAAATGGAATGACGGTATATAATTAATCGTCGCTAGAACAGTTGCCAGAATGAGATTCATTGGAAGAATCCTAAGGAAATGCAGTCCGAAAACAAAGGAAGTATGTTACAGTACACTTGTTCGTCGAGTGCTTTGATACTGTTCAACGGTGTGGGATCCGTACCAGATAGTGTTGATAGAAGAGATAGAGCAGATCCAACGGAGAGCAGCGGCTTAGTTACAGGATCATTTAGTAAATCGCGAAAGCGTTACGGAGATGACAGATAGACTCCAGTGGAGGACTCTGCAAGAGAGACGCTCAGTAGCTCGGTACGGGCTTTCGTTGAAGTTTCGAGAACATACCTTCACCGAGGAGTCAAGCAATATATTGCTGCTCCCACCTACGTACAACTCGCGAAGAGACCATGAGGATAAAATCAGAGATATTAGAGCCCACACAGAGGCATGCCGACAATCTTTCTTTCCATGAACAATACGAGACTGGAATAGAAGGGAGAACCGATAGAAGTACTCAAGATGATCTCCGCCATACACCGTCAGGTGGCTTGCGGAGTATAGATGTTGATGTAGATGTAGATGTAAAGTGACTTAAAGAAACAGGAGAGAGGATAAATTATATTATCTGTTCCGGGATTTCCAATTGAAACCAGTAAATAAAAGGGAATGGATTTCAAATACGTTTAAAACTGCGTGCTGGACCGAGACATGAACTAGGGACCTTCCATTTTGCGGACAAGAGCTCTACTACAAATATACTCTATAGTGGTATACGCAACGCTCCATGAACTTCCCTACCAAACTTTAAATGTTCAGTTATCAACGATTTTCTTTAAAATAGCAGAACATTAGTGACGTTACGACAGTCAGAAATTTATACAAAATAATGGGTGGCGTATTACACCATTAATTGCGTTTCTGGCACGGCGTCTCGACGTACTTTCGCGGTCGATGCATTGTCGCCCTGCTCTCAGCGTACACGTAGACCTAGCCTGGTATTTCTTTCCCACGAGCGACCGACTACTTCGTGGGAGCGAAATAATTTTTTCTATAACTATTTTAGAACAAATTAATATTCGTTTATTGCTCAATTGTGGTTAACTCTCCGCTAAGCTGCTTTTCTCTTTATACTCTCTAGATTTATCACTTATCAGAGGGAGTGTAATGGGTGTGTAACGATCGATATAGGGGGTGGGGGTCGTTATAGTAGACGTTTCAGTTTCGTACGCATTTAAGCATTTAAAAGCCCGCGCCACAGTTTCGTAGCATAGAGACAGGGGGTACTGACCAAAATGCCGCAGCCCATTGATAAAGTGGATTATCGTAAATAAATTCTACTGCGGATCCAAATTAAAGGGTCACTTTATCGAAACACCGTTATTTTGCTCCAGTGTGACTAGGAATTTCGAAAATCGACTCTAACGTGAATGAAACTTACCCAGGTAATGATGCAAAACGAAGTGTCTACACACAAAAAAATTAAAAATTAAAAAAGCATCAGTCCAGATTTTAGACGGTCAGGTGAAGTGCAGTGTGGGTTAATGATGGAGCATGCTCACCAAATTTCAACACAATTCAACCCAACGCCATAGTAAACATGTCACACTATGGAAAGGTCGTCCCACCTCCGGTTACCCACATCTCACACTTTCTCTCGACGCCTATGCTGCGGGCTTCAGAAACGCAACGCCCAGCGAATAAGTAAAGATAGAATCTCAAAATACTATGTTGTCGGTTTACGACTTTACAACTTAAGCCTATGCCAGCCACTTCAGTAAACACATTTGACGCAATGTTTATTTTATATTTTCGTCTTATTGTTACTGTGAAACCAATGGCGTACGCTGGATTACGAGTCAAGGCTTTCCCGCTATGTGGCTGATATGCATGCAGTTTAAATTTCCGAAGATCAGATGATGACGGCAAGCTTCTGTCGAAACCTGTTGCCGTGAAATAAATAATCGTCGATACTGCCTTAAGAAGAAATTTATTTCCATTAAATCGACACGCTGCTCCCATCAAATAAACATGTGTAACCTATATGACATGGCACTTTTTGCTGGTCTGCGAAGCCACATTATCAAACTTCGCCCAATCTTAGGAGATGGACTCGTTTCTGCTTTATTTAGCACAATTTCACCTTATGTCGTCCACTGTGTTCACCGCTCCTTCGTCTGAGGGCTAAAACATGTTTTCCACTCAGTGTTATGTCACGAAAACGTGAGGCACGTGATCCGTGGAAATCTTTGTCACTATGAACTTTTCCCACTACCTTGCCAACCCATCACGTCTCACATTCAACACGTACACGGAACACAAGACACACATTTGCCTAGACAGCCGTCATAAACCAACTTCTCAAGGTAAATTACTGAAACTCCACAAAGCGTCAGCTGGAGGTTCCTACTTCCAAAGGTCATGGCATTTTAGCCATATCGAGTCCAGCCATGTGTTAGTTGAGGGGCAATTTGGACATCGTTAATGTTACGTTTAAAATCGGTTTCATATGTTGACTCAGGAGGAAGGAGCAATGAAGAATAGGTATCTGTGGAACTGAATAGACTAAATAGGCACTGAACTTAATAAATGACGGTTTTAAATTTTTATACACCACTGTAAATAATGATGTGGATTAGCGAAATGCTTTATGTAAATCTTGGCATTTTATGCTTTATATAAGAATGTTTAAGTATTCAGCTCTTTCACTGAACTGTCCTGTCCGGATAATCAATCGTGTACATCGCATTTTATACTTAAGCAAGGTGGTCGGCGGACTGTTTGTGTATCCGGCGTGTTACAAAATATGTCTAAATGTTACACACGACGATTGGTTTCTTGAGTTATGATATCAGAAAAATTCTGCGATAGTTAATAAGGCTTTTGAGGAATTATCTGTGTCATCTGATGATGTTTATTGAACAAACTCGATTGTGACGCAATGAATGTACCTTAAATACAGCACTGATGGTTTCTATTCAGATAACATTATGTAAATGAGACTAGAATTTTTGTCATATCTGGAAATTGTTATCGGCTTTAAGCGTTGTCTTTGATATATTCCATTAACATTTCTCGCATTTTTGAAATTACCTGGCAAGCTGCAGAGTTCAGGAATCTCCAAGAAGCACCGACACAGTAACATATAGAGTACAATTTGGATGCAGCTTTCGATGACGCCGATGAACGAGAAGAAATTTGACTCTCTTTCTTTTATTTGATCTCTAAGGCTAACTTCACACATTTGTTCTTGTCACCATGCTTTCGGTATAACAAGAAAAGCGCATTAGATAAATTATTTCTTCGTCTATTTTAAGTCACCACTAATAACAAGGAACGGCTGTTTCCTCACATAAAAAGTTAAACACTCACGTGGTTACTTGCTTTTTAAACTTGAGTGTAGTTCATAACGAACGAACATGAGGAACCAACACCATTCCAAGATTATATTTGTGTCATTTTTGCATTTGACTGAATAATTGAAAATAATTCCATTTCGTCAGTTTTCTGATATTCGTATACACTTTGCCAGTTGTAAAATACAGGAATTGCTGCAATTGGATTTCGAATTTGCACCGTCGAATTATTAAATGAGGAGACATACGAGATAGACGTGAGAGCATCGAACAAACGAGTCACATCTCAATTCCTTTCAGGCACAAGAGAGGAAAAAAACTGTATTATTTGCTAATGGACTAGAAATTGAAGTTGCTCCTTTTTCCTGTTTCCGGCGCTCAGATTAAAATGAACGGCGTATGTGAAATTCTGATACAGTCGACTAGAATATTTCATACCTCGAGCGCTGCTGTTTGCAATTAAACCGAAATGGAATATTCCACTGCAATCTGTGACATATTAACTTGTGGATTATTAACAAATTGTTCTTCCGGACTGCCGAAGTTCTGGAAAACAACACTTAAACCCCGTTAAAAATGCAAGGTTTAATCTTTTTGAGCGATGCTGTTTCATCAGCCCTCCGATTTTAGAACAACAGCTTATTAGAACTAGGATAGTTGTACGAAGATGTAGAGGCCATTCAGTCACATGGTTAAATATGGAATGCCTGATTACTACTATTTTGCAGATTCGATTGCTAAGATGAGCTCTGGCTTTGTGCTGTGGATTTGTAGCAATGCTTCGTCCTGTAGAAGGAAAAATTATAACTTTCGAACTTGGAACTGCCATATTTACCTTCAGTAGATAGCTGGAGTTGTGTTTTGGCGAAGTACGAGGGTTAGCTGAAACCTAATAACTCCTACTCTTCTTATTCGAAAATACTTAAAACCTATTACATAAGAGGAACTCTATTGACATTCTAATCTTTAATATTCATGTCTACATATTGATTTCTCACCGCAGTCCCCCAGGAGAGGAATAAATTTCTCCCAATTTGTTGCCACTGTTCGTATAGATTGTTTGATTTTGTTGATGGAACCACAATCTCACTTGTACTTGCACCGTTTCATCACTATCAAAGAGAAGTTTTGGGAACAGATGAAAATCGGCTGGCATCAATTCGGGACCGTATAGCGAATTATCCATGACAGTCAACCTAAGGCGCCTAATGGTTGCACTAAGATATGGTCTGGCATTGTGATTCGAAATTCGATTACTGAACGCGGTATCTCACGGACCAACGTTATCACGTTACACACCGACGTGTTTCTCGCCACGCTACATCTCGTAGACCTCTAGAAGCAGAATGCAGCAAATACGTTGGAATGAAGAATAAAACTGTAGAACGTTAATAACGCTGGTTTTGTTTAAACAGTGTTAAGAAATTTCTCATAAGGAATTCTCAGGGATTACTTTTCCACACGTCTTCGTAATTTGTACCTGTAATTTTGGTAATGTGTGGTAAGTTCCTAGGTGACCAAACTGCTGAGCTCATCGGTACCTAGGCTTACACACTACTGAATGCAACTGAAACTAACTTACGCTAAACACACACCGATGCCCGAGGGAGGACTCGAACCTTCGACGGGGAGAGCAGCACGAACTCTGGCAAGACGCCCCTGACCGGACGACTACCCTCCGCGGCTTGTACCTATCGAGCAACTACTTCAAGGCTAATGACTTGAAACATCATTCGACTCTAGGGTTAAATTTTCTGCAACTTATTGCTTGTACACGTAAAAAATTCCAAATCCAATTGCACTTGGAAGTCAATTTTAAGGATACAGGGTATTTTCCCGGTTTAATATTATGTAAAAATCAATAACAACTTCCTTTAGGAATTGTTTGTAATGTTTACGTTTTAGAGATTTTTTGTTTATATCAGGTAATGCAGCACACTTTATAAACAAATCAGAAGGATTTAGAATATTTTTGAACCTGTTTATGGTCATTAAAAATTACAAAGAAACTGATGCAATTTTTTTTCCAAAATTCTTCCTCAAATTGAGGTACCATTTAATCCGAAGTTATACATGTGAAGGAGACTAAATTTTTACCAGATATGCATGACATGATGGCTGAGGTACTAGATCTATTTAATTACACCTATTAGTATATAACAAGGATAAAAAATATCACTTTTTAGATTTTAATTTTTTTCCTAATAAAAATGTCATTTTTTTCTATAAGTTGGTTGATTCTGCAATAAACCTTAGGTCTACTACATAAGTATGGACTACTGCAAATTACAGAAAAAATTAGTGCAATGCTTTATAAACTTTATGAAATATTTGTACCTGAAATCTGAAAAAGAGAACTACTTGCGGGATATTACGAATGAAGATAGCAGTCCAATTAAACTCTGCCTCAGAACGTTCCTGAAGGACAGTGTCATCATCCAGCATTTCTTCTTCAGACTTTCTCTTGGCATTCCGTTTAGCCATTCTTGCTTCTTTTGTAACCTGAAGTTCGATCTTTCATCTTCATGCACCCATTGGCCGTCACACGCCAGCAATTGATCTTCCATATTAGAGCCACATTTTACACCTAAATTTCTCAGGACTCCAGAATTCTATCACTCCATTATTGAATCACATCACTGCATCTAGTACACCAACTTTTAATGTATTTGGTCCTACGAACACATTCTTGGCTAATCTTTCCCTATATGCAGTGGTTGAAACTTTCATTTGTATTCTGAGTGCCCCCATCAAGACATTTATTAAGCAAAACAGGGTCACTCAGGTCTCAAAAAGCAGGTTTTATTTCATTCACAACAGGCTCAGGAAAAGAATGCTGATGATGGTATATTTGACAACTTTCTTTAGCCTTTTGGTAACCACGCCAAGAATCTGCTTCTTCAGGGCAAAGTCCGTGAATAGGATGGTCATCTGTGGATACCTTGTGGAAGTAGGCAGCCCATACAGCTTTTATCATTGCTGTACCATAATTCAGAGGTGCCGTTCGTCTAATGGCCAGTCCATAATAACTCTGAAGAAGGTCTGTTTCAGTTTCTGTCAATCGGCCTCGGCTAGACAGAGATTTTTCATCAGTTAGCAACTTTCTTTCATTTTTCTTCGTAGTTTCCTCAATCCAGCACTCATCCTCTATTGCACATGTCCACAACACTCCAGTTTTGTTACCAAGGTATACCCATAAACATTGAATTCATTAATTTGGTTGAAAGCTTTAGAGCTCTCATCGCCTAGGTACTTCGCGTATATAACGTTGTAAACGGTCACCGATCTTTAAAATAATTTTTGAGCTCCATCACACTCTATACCTCCACTGTAACCTTCATAATTCTTAAAACACAGTGATGTTAAATCTGTCCGTCAGTGTTACTGTGGCAGGTGTGGCAGCACTTAGATAAGCAGTCAACATCAACAACTTTTCTATTCTCCAGAGAAGTACTACTTACAACACAATTCAAGGAACAATGTCCTCGACGTTGCCATGTTCCATCAAGTGCAACAGCAATGTCCTTAATTCCACTAATGTTCACAGTTTCTTCTACTGGACGTTTCATAGATGCTATAGACACAAACGTCAAGGCACCAAAAAGTATTTTTGTGTACCAGCTGAACGTACCGGGAAGAGGAGGAAGGTCGATCAAACAACAAAACGTTTGAGCAGATTTTTTTATCTTTTCCTATTGCACGCATTTTATACACTAACTTCAAATTCACATTATATGAATTATGCACTATGTTGAAAGTCATTTTCTAGGTAGATTTATTGCAGGATCTACGCAGAACAACTAATTTTGACCCTAAACCCTTCCTGCTACTTTGTTTTTCAGTTATTTCCGGACAGCCTACACCATCACACTATTTACATTTCTCCACTTCCTTTAACAAAGAAGTTAAGATGCCCACATCAACAACAATAAATCCAATATAAACAGCGTCATTGTTAAGACAAATATTTGAATCACCAAGAGGCGTGCCATATGGGAGTTTCTTCCCTGCAGAACTGATAGATAGGTTACATTCATTAATGTCGCTTGCTTTGTTTCCTTTTATTGAATTTCTTGTTGCATGGCATAGTTCGTATTATTGCATACTAAAGGATATGTAGTTCGTATTATTGCATACTGAAGGATATGTACTTCCACAAACATATAAAGCACTTGGGCAACAAACGCTCAGTAACACGTGAGCAAACTGCTTCAGCGAAACGAAAGCAAATACTAGCAAACATAGTCATTTACGGACACTAGAAACCTGCACTGTTACCAACATATAGAATGTATCATAAATATAATCGCTGGAAACAGAAATTTGACAGCTCTTTTCGGAATAATACTGGTTTCTGTAACAGAAATAAAGGGGTCGTGCTGGCATACGCGACCGTAACTTTCAAATTTGGTATATATACGTCATTTTTCATTTGAAATCTTATGATGTATATATCATACACGAAAGACTTTAGAGTTTAATAAAGTCATAAAAAAATTCGATTTTTCCACCATTTTAAGTACCCTCTATCCCTAAACTGTTGGTCGTTCGAACGTCTCAGCAATTCAGGAACCACTGAGGTGATAAAAAAACATTAAGATGGATTACAGCCTTGTAAGGTATCCTGAATGTCATAGTGGAAATTATAGAACACTAAAATTCAAACTAAATGGTGATATACTTATCCGACAGGTCGCAAATATGATATGTGGTTCTGAGTAGACAAGACGGGTTGCTGACTCAACTACTTACGTCTGACGACGATACAGAGTGATCGCATCATACATTTCCAATTACAACTTTACAACTGAAACGGATCAATAAATGAGAACTAGTTGATATCTCTTGCAGTAAATTATAACTATTACGCTGATTATAGTGTGCAATAAAATGGTTGTAAGTTACACAGCTTTAATATAGCTCTGGCATCAATAAAAATAAAATAAGACTACTATGTCACAACATTGTCAAAGATCTGGAAATTATTCAAAAAAATAATCGACTAAAGAGAACTTGTCCCCATTAGGGAAACAGTCATACGTTGCAGAATATTCCGACAGCGTCCACGTTCGTAAAAATACACATATCGCATTACTAAAATGCTAACGAGATCCGGTTGTGACACAGTGTTTAAGTCGATAAGAAAGGTGCACTAATATCCGAACACAGTAAAAGAACTACGCCCGCCACTTGCCACAGCAGGATCACATAAAGTCCGTTGCACATACTGTCAAGTTTGTATGCCAACTACAAAAAGAAGCTGTTACAACCACTCAGCTCAGGGTTTGTAATATGTCAGAACGACCAAGAAGTGTGATTTGGGAGAGAGGGGTGACTCAAGAAAAAGCTTACTGAGAAACACATGCATATGTGTCATTGTTTTTATTACATCGAAGGTATACAGCGGCCGTTCTGCTGAATTCGGCGATGGCACCTCACAGCGTGCATGCGTCGGTCACCTCCAACGCCAGTGCCGGAATCTGCAGCATAGACGCTCAGTCCCCCAGCAATGCGGACGTAGCGCTCCTATTCACACCACAGCTAAGTGATCCCCACGTGTGCTGCTGCACCCGATAGCCCAGACCACGCCTGACTTCTCCCTCAAGAATACTCGTGGACCGCATGTAGAGCGCCGAAGCGAAGCTGCTGGCCGCCGTCGTCGTATTCAGCCTTGGCAGCTCTGATCGCCCGCCCTGGGCAGTTCCGTGACCGCAGACAACTCCGCATCCTGGAGGCCGCGGTTCACGCCCCGGCACCGCCCCTGTGGACGGGAGCTTGCAATCTGCCGGCCGATGTAGCCCAGAGAGCGGACTCGTGGCGGTTCAGTTCCAAGGAGCGGCGCGCTCCGCCACAGCTGTGACGCGTCTGTGCATCGGAGGTTGTAGGTAGTTTCAGCGGGTTGGTTGGCTGCCGATATCCATGGCCAGAATGTCGTCGTTATTGGCCTTCAACTTAAACAGTCGTCATTCTCTCCCATTCTAGAAGTAGGCAGAGTGTCTAACATTCTGCGTGGAATCTGATTGTCGTAAGTCGTGTCTCCTTACCACTTTCGCGCAGCGACGCTCTGAGCGTGTTTTTTTAGGGAATTGACTAGTTTGAACCTGGGACCTGTTGCTGGTAACGAGACGCCGACCAGACATGACATGTAGAGTTCAGAAGAGTTCAGTGAGACTAGTGATGATATAATCATATACTTAATGATTTCAGCGTCAGCTCCACTGCACTCCCTGCAAAAGAATCTTAATACTAAATAAATTTAGTGGAAGGGGTTAAAGGCTTTCGTATCTTTAGTTAGTTGGTAAAATAACGTGGAGAAAATAGTTAAGTTTACCACTGGAATTTTTATTCTGCTCCCAAAACATTGTTTATAAATTGTACTATTGATAAAAGGATATATTTTAATACAGGATGATAAAAACCAACTGCGTTCAACAAAAATTTGGACGAATATCCACTGAATGGGTTTCCAAGTTCTATAATGGATCGAAAGATGACCTATGCCATATCACATCTATAACGTAGGTTTAAATTAAGTTTTATAAAAGAGAAAACTATCAAAAATGGTCTACGGTGACCTTCAATTATCTTTAATTACTAATATAACTTGTCGTAAATTACAGTAGCTGATGTGAGTTCTCAGTAATTATATAACAGAAAAATCATCGCGTTTCTGAGTTTAACTTCAAGTAGCAAATGTGAATACCACGAAGTTAAATTGACGATCTTCACTAGTATTACGTAAAAAGGGGATGTAACAGATGAGACTTTTGAGTGAAGTCTTACGCGCTCTTATGCAGCATCGCGTCCGTTCATTACCTTGTCTTTGGTTAGGCAACATCAGGGGCGGCTGGCGGCGCTTCTCCACACACCACGCCATCTCGGTAGCAACTGTCTCCAACTTATCCTCACTACTGTTTACCGAAGTTGGTTTAAGAAAAAGGTATCTGGCTGTGTTTTCATCTCACCAATCAGGGTCTCAATGTTAACCTTAAGCTCCGCCTACAAAAATTCTGTCTATCCAATGATAAACATTATACTTTTCGTGGTGGGGCAATGTTATTTATGTTTGCTACGTAACAGAGATGCTTATAGTGTCGCGCAAAAACTTGCAGATGTTTTGGCCCTTTTAGTGTTATCCTAATATCTATACTGTTCTTCTGGAGGGCTCTATCTTTTAACACGGGCTGGAGGATGGACCTCTTGGCGGTCGGCGTAGGGCCTTCTAGCCTACACGGCTGTGCTCTTGGTTTCTCTTCTTGTTTCGCTCCTCGGAACTGCGTCTGTTTCACGGTGGAAAGGTATGACATGCACTTAGACATTCTTGTGTTAGTCTGTGGTATTCCATTTGCTCGCACGTTGATCGTATTACTTTGGTTAACTTAATGTCATGATTTATTCACAGCTATGTGAGGTATTGCCGGATTTGCTATCATGTCAGGGCTTTCATGGAAGGTGTTGGATTTGCCTGACACCTTACAAATGGTGACACGACTGCCTTATTTGAGCCTCTGAGTTTGCTATTTGTACATCTTTTGCCCACATCTCTGATGTAGTTCGTCTGGAGGGGACAACTGGAGTGCTCTTTAATAATTACTAAGACGGCTTTCCGCAGGTCACTGCAACCGCTACATACAAATCACTAGGCGCTGTGTGACTGCTGAGTATGGGTTCTTCACCGTTCGTCAGTGACCTGTGCCGTCCTGACTACTTCACACTAGTGTACTGTGACTGCCGGGCCGTGCCTCCCAGCCCGTGAGCATTGTCAGAAACCTACCTCGCAGAATCTTCTGCAAAATATCATTGCCCGCGTCTGCCATTCCGATGTGCCAGTACGCCCCTTAACTGCCACCTTCCAGCCATAGCTACAATAACTTTACAAGAATTCTCCAAATCCAGTCCTGATCTTATTCCTGGTGCAGCACACCTCTTCCTTCCTAGAAGGCTCTTCCCTTATCTTTAACAATGTGCTCCCATTCATCTACCTTAACTCTAATAACTCACATACTGAGAACGATCTCCCGATTTCATCATACAGGTCTATTTCTCACACTTTACTACTACCATGTACACCCTATCATGGCTTTATACACTGAATAAGACCTTAAAGTAATTGGTTCCCAGACCAATGACGGTTAACCACTTTGCTGCTAACTGATGTGATGGCATGTCCGAAGCCATTGCCCTCTTGCACGTTATCTAGAAATACAGCATCCAAAAGCCTGTTAGAAATATGTCACAAGTGGTCGCCGATACGCTCACCACTAATATTTTGTGCACCTGATCTTCCCGGAAATGGTGAACATGGTTCAAATACACTCCTGGAAATTGAAATAACAACACCGTGAATTCATTGTCCCAGGAAGGGGAAACCGTATTGACACATTCCTGGGGTCAGATACATCACATGATCACACTGACACAACCACAGGCACATAGACACAGGCAACAGAGTATGCACAATGTTGGCACTAGTACAGTGTATATCCACCTTTCGCAGCAATGCAGGCTGCTATTCTCCCATGGACACGATCGTAGAGATGCTGGATGTAGTCCTGTGGAACGGCTTGCCATGCCATTTCCACCTGGCGCCTCAGTTGGACCAGCGTTCGTGCTGGACGTGCAGACCGCGTGAAACGACGCTTCATCCAGTCCCAAACATGCTCAATGGGGGACAGATCCGGGGATCTGGTTGGACAGGGTAGTTGACTTACACCTTCTAGAGCAAGTTGGGTGGCACGGGATAGATGAGGACGTGCATTGTCCTGTTGGAACAGCAAGTTCCCTTGCCGGTCTAGGATGGTAGAACGATGGGTTCGATGACGGTTTGGATGTACCGTGCACTATTCAGTGTCCCCTCGACGATCACCAGAGGTGTACGGCCAGTGTAGGAGATCGCACCCCATACCATGATGCCGGGTGTTGGCCCTGTGTGCCTCGGTCGTATGTAGTCCTGATTGTGGCGCTCACTTGCACGGCGCCAAACACGCATACGACCATCATTGGCACCAAGGCAGAAGCGACTCTCATCGCTGAAGACGACACGTCTCCATTCGTCCCTCCATTCACGCCTGTCGCGACACCACTGGAGGCGGGCTGCACGATGTTGGGGCGTGAGCGGAAGACGGCCTAACGGTGTGCGGGACCGTAGCCCAGCTTCATGGAGACGGTTGCGAATGGTCCTCGCCGATACCTCAGGAGCAACAGTGTCCCTAATGTGCTGGGAAGTGGCGGTGCGGTCCTCTACGGCACTGCGTAGGATCCTACGGTCTTGGCGTGCATCCGTGCGTCGCTGCGGTCCGGTCCCAGGTCGACGGGCACGTGCACCTTCCGCCGATCACAGGCGACTACATCGATGTACTGTGGAGACCTCACGCCCCACGTGTTGAGCAATTCGGCGGTACGTCCACCCGGCCTCCCGCATGCCCACTATACGCCCTCGCTCAAAGTCCGTCAGCTGCACATACGGTTCACGTCCTCGCTGTCGCGGCATGCTACCAGTGTTAAAGACTGCGATGGAGCTCCGTATGCCACGGCAAACTGGCTGACACTGACGGCGGCGGTGCACAAATGGTGCGCAGCTAGCGCCATTCGACGGCCAACACCGCGGTTCCTGGTGTGTCCGCTGTGCCGTGCGTGTGATCAATGCTTGTACAGCCCTCTCGCAGTGTCCGGAGCAAGTATGGTGCGTCTGACACACCGGTGTCAATGTGTTCTTTTTTCCATTTGCAGGAGTGTAGTTCAAAGGGCTTTGAGCACTATGCGATTTAACTTCTGAGGTCATCAGTCGCCTAGAACGTAGAACATATTAAGCGTAACTATCCTAAGGTCATTGCACAATGAACCGCACGGCCACTCCGGCCAGCTTGTGAACATGTTGCCACAATTCCTCCATCAAAATTCCTCCTTGCCATGACTTTACCTGTCAACAGAGTCTGTCACTGAAATACGTTAAATTTTGAATACATAATACTCTCAGAGATCCTTCTAGCCAATATAACGTATTCCGCTACATTTCATAAAAGCTCAAGCTGTGAAAATAGCCGGAAGACCAAAACCGTCCCGACTTCCTTACAAGTCTTGCCATTCTCCTTTCCCGAAGCTCCAGTTTCTTCAACACTATACTATAACTACGCAACTTACTTACACGACCTTACCCTATACAGCTTCTCTTGCACCTAGGTTACTCGCCAGATTCAATCTTCTTCTTTTTACCTTTGTAACCTCAACCTCTTGGCTGGTTGCTGGTAACTGTGGTATTTCCTCTACCATTTCGTTAAATGCGACTAATATGTGTAACAGACGTTTTGTGAGGAACTTTACCTTCACGTGGATTGGTAAGGTTATTTCCACGTCCTGATATGGTCCCTGGCATTTTCTTAAAATTTCTTCGTTTTCCTTTGACATATACGGACTAGGGATCACTGCCCCACACGGCCACACGATATTTCGGCAATTTGCCCATGCAGCTGTTCAGTTCTTCCTGGTATTGTAGCATCTGGGTGTTTGCCTGCTGCAAATTCCTCCACACCTCTCTAATTCTCCTGGCAAGCTTCCTCAGCGACTCACCAGTTGGTCCTAATTTAGGAATCAAAACGTCAAAGAGAGATAGTATTTTCCTGCCATACATCACCTCAAATGGCTACAAGCCCGTTGCAGTTGTTATACGTACACAGTACATACGGTAAATATCTGTCCCAATGGTCGTGTCTCAAACATACGTAGTAGATCAACATCTTTGCAGTTGTCTTCTGCACATGCATGTTCCTCCCAATGGGCTCTGGACGAAATGGACTTTCTTATATTCAGCTTCAGACATAGCTCTTTTATTAAATCCGATACTAAATTTGTACCTTCGTTTGTAATATGGTCTCGAGCACTGCAGATTTTAATATCAAGTTTTTACTGTCGCCTGCACAGCAGAACTAGTCCGCTGGTCCAACATTGGTACCATTCCCAAAAATGGAGAAAAATGATCGATGATCATCAGAATGTACCTATTTCCTGCTGGTAATTTATTAAATGTCCCAAGGATATCCAACCCTTCTATAGAAAATTAACTGGATGCCTCTGGTAACCTGGCACTTTCTGATGCATAACGTCAACAAGCGGTGTTGTAAATTTGCCTGGCACAACCGTCATACACAATATCTAGATTGCCTACACGTGCCATCTGATGTGCCAATTGGTCCCTTAACTACTACCATCCAGCGATAGCAGAGCGCTATTTACAAGAATACCACAAATCCACTCTTCTACTTATTTGTAGCTCAGAAATGTATTAACACCCGGTTTAAGGAATACAACACCAAGCATTGAGCAAGAAACACTGATAAATCGGCAGTAGCAGGTCATGTAGCGGATCCAGCAAACAACCAAATTTATATCGACCGGTACTACGGATGTACCAAGGCAGAATGTCTATGCTACGAGGTCCAGAAATTCAGGAGCCCAGCAATTACTAACAGAAATGAGAGACTAATTAATTTGGGAACCGTAGCACTAAATAAGCCGCGTCCATTATTTCTCGATAAAAGCTCCAGAACAAAAGTCAGCGTGAATCGATGATTTGTCAGCGACCCGATAACGTTCTCACTATTCGATGTATGGATAGGTATTAACTGTTACCTTGCTGGGCTTGTTTGAAAGTGCTATCTCTGATTTACAGCCTCTGATGATGTCTCCAGAATTAGGAATTGCAACATTGCACACAAAAACATACCTTGTCCGCGGCCTAAGGCCCATAAAAGAAAAACTACACACATACAGGCTATGAAAGCGCACATTGTACGAAAAAAAATTATACCAAGTTTCCCAGCATCACTGTCATCAAGAATAAAACGCACTTTTTAAATTGAGTAATTTCAGTAGAGTGGGACAACAGAAATTGACAGTACACTAAGGATAATTGTGTAAATTCATTTTGCCCTTAACGCTATAGAAGGAGTGATACAGTGCAAGCTTCCCTAGCAATTTTAGGGTTCCTCATGACAACCGTAGTGATGGAAACTGATAGCACAAATCAATTTCATCAGCAGTTCTATCCAATACAAAGATATGGCTTCCTTTAGCTAAGTGGTTTTAGTTGGAAAATTATAATGGGCTCTAGACACTATATTGTTTGGCATCATTTTTCACTGATACGAAAAAACGACTTCCTTTAACTAAGTGATATTAGCTGGAAAATTATACAATAATGCTCATAAATTAGGGATAATACTGATATATGGCGAAACAACGCTCTGGTGGGCGGTTTGCGGGGTTTAAATCACCTCGGGGTATGACCATGTGGTGCATTTGACCTGCGGTCCCCACACGATGGCTCTGTCAGCAGTCTACATACGCAGAGGTGTGTTGGTGCATGTCAGAGTACGGTACAGCGAGTAAGTGTGCAGAGTTTGTCAGACATACTAATGGTGACTGTGTGTTGAAAATGGGTCAAAGAACACATATTGATGACGTTATGAGGGGTCGAATACTATGGCGACTGGAGGCTAGTCTAACACAGCAGGTCGTAGTACGGGCCCTCCGTGTGCCATAAATTGTGATCCCAAGATTATGCAACGATTCCAGCAGACAGGAAACGTGTCTTAGCGTTACAGTACGGGACGTCCACAGTGTACAACACCACAAGAAGACCGATATCTCACCATCAGTGCCCGCAGACGGCCACGGATTACTGCAGATAGCCTTACTCGGGACCTTACCGTAGCCACTGGAACAGTTTTCTTCAGACACACAATCTACAAACGACTAGACAGACATGGTTTATTCGCCCAGAGACCTGCAAGGTACATTACACTGACCCCTGGTCACAGGAGAGCCCGTAAAGCCTGGTGTCAAGAACACAGTACATGGTTTTGGAACAGTGGTCCACGGTTATGTTCACGGTCGAGTCTAGGTATACTCTGAACAGTGATTCTCGCCGGGTTTTCATCTGGAGTGAAACAGAAACCAGACACCAACTCATTATGTCCTTGAAAGGGACCTGTATGGAGGTTGTGGTTTGATCATGTGGGGCGGGGTTATGATTGGTGCACGTACACCGCTGTATGTCTTTGAAAGAGGAACTGTGACAGGTCAGTTGTATTGGGACGTCAATTTGCACCAGTATGTCCGTTTTTCAGGGGTGCAGTGGGTCTCATATTCCTCCAGATGGATGATAACGCACGGCCCCACAGAGCTGCCACCGTGGAGTAGTACCTTGAAACCGAAGATACCGGGCGAATGGAGTGGCTTGCTTGTTCTCCAGACCTAAACCCCATCGAGCACGTCTAGGATGCTCTCGGTCGACGTATCGCTGCACGTCTTCAAACCCCTACGACACTTCAGGAGCTCCGACAGGCATTGGTGCAAGAGTTGGAGGCTATACCCCTGCAGCTGCTCGCCCACCTCATCCAGAGTATGCCAACCCTTTGTGCGGCCTGTGTGCTTGTGTATGGTGATCATATCCCATACTGATGTCGGAGTGCATGCGCAGGAAACAGTGGCGTTTTGTAGCACATGTGTTTCGGGATGGTTTTCTCAACTTATCACCAATACCGTGGACTTACAGATCTGTGCCGTGTGTGTTCCCTATGTGCCTATGCTATTGGCCCCATCTTTGTGTAGTGCCACGTTGTGTGGCACCACATTCTGTAATTAACCTTAATTTATGAGCATAAGTGTATGTAACTATACTATCAGTATTATTTTCTACACTAACTTAACTTTTCCGTGCTTCGTTAACGACCGTTTCTGTGTGGCGTATAACGTTACTCCCGTTCTCTGGCGTTATTTGTACTAGAGCTTCGTAAAACAGTTTTATCTTTGATAACTGAATGGTATGGGGCATTATCCATTACAATGATATACAGCCGATTTATGTTTTCCATTAGTTGTCCCTTCAACCGCTTCTGAAAACTGTCGTGATTCATCTCCCCGTGTATCCATCCGAATGTGAACAAAGAGGAACTTAGGAATTAAACACGATGCAGTTCCAGGGTTATCACGAAATATTTGCTACAAAAATTACTTATAGTGCAAACAAAACTCTGATTACCTAGAAAGGGAATAATTATACGGTAGCCATGCCGCTAGCGCAATAAATCTCCAGAATCTTAAGAAAGGTAACGGCAAAGAAATTCAAGCAAATAATCACTTGTCTGGCAACAGGAGGTTGTCACGCTTTTCCACAAAACAACAGTTCACAAGAAAATAAATGAATGAGAGAGCACTGAGTTTGCAGTTACTTATTCTGAAATACTAAATTTTGAAAGTAAGTGTAATTCTCAACACACGGGAAACTGTCTCTCAGAATACGCAAAAAATTTGGAACTCGCTCTCCAAGATCAGTTGTAGTAGAATGATTATATATTCCACCTACCCTCCTTAAATTGCCAAACCTACTATGTTTTGTTGTCTGTTGCATTATCTCCTTCTGTCTTTATTTTTGACACGTGTTGTTGATGGGTGTTGTAGTCTCTTAGTCCGCGCCTCGTGAACTACGTACATGTTTTCTTCAGTACGGTACAGCATAGCTCAAAATGTGTTGGCACGAATGTGTCATTTTTAACTTTCCCGAATTTGATGAAATTCTTAGTCGGTCTGTGGAGGAAGGCGTCAGTGGTACAGATCAACAAATAAACGAAAAACACAACGATTTTTCATTATCCAGTGATCACAGTACGCCTATGTAACAAGAGAATCATTCAGAGGAGGAATTTCAGGAAATTTGTGATGGGTATATGCCTGTTTCTTCAATGAAGTACTTAAAGTATCTGTTAAAATCGAATGTGTTCGGAATGGTGATAAGAAAAATGTAGTTCCCAGCAATGAATGTCAATTTGAAAGACTTTTTTTGTGACTAACGGGTAGAATTTTCAAACGCAAATTTAAACGGTGGAATTTAGTCTTATTGGCTACAGGCATTGTATAATTTTTCGGAATGTAAAATTCTGTACTCTAACAGTCTATCTATGTGTACTATCTAAAGGAACCACACAAAATTATGAGCTTTTGTGTTGTAAATAGTGAAATGCTGCAGGCTTGGTTTAGTGCAATAAAATAAACTAAAAGCATTTAAACAACATTTAAGTAATGGTAAAAATATATGTTATACAGCATAAATTTAAAATTTAAAATGATTTTTACCTTACATCTCGGTTTAAATATAGTGGTTTAAAAAAAACCACCTCGTGGTAAACGTTACAGAAAAGTCACCTCTCATGTTAATGGTTAAATGGAGTTACTGGTTAAATAAATGCAAGTAAAACAATGCTTAGTAAAAGAAATTGCTTTCAGTAACCTCAGTGTAACGTAGTGCAAAATTTAGAAAAGGGAAGGCAATTTACTTTTTATTATTGAAAGACTGAATTGAATTCCCTCTAAGCAAATAAGCAACTGATTTTACTTACAACATAACAACAATAAATTACATACAATGCCAGGAGAACTCACTTACTAAGACAAATACAGAATAAATGAATCTGTGCACCCTTACTTTCTGCTGCATCTTTTGTTGTTAGTCTTTCCAGCGAAATTTTACGTTACCTAAACGGAAATAATTTAACACTCAAAACTGCAAATTAATAAAGCCTCTGTTAACCAATACAAGAATGAACAGTTACTGAGGCAGAAAATTTAGACTGAAACTGATCATTAGCAAATACGCAAAACTATCAATAAGTAGTTAACCAATTTTCATAATTTTACTACACTCGGTGATTGCCTGGAGAAGAAAGGGACCCTGCTTGGTAATAATGTCTCAGGACAATGACGACACAGGTGCCCTACAAATTTCAATCATTGCATGTTATTACTCAAGTTAGTCATACTTCGGGAAAGAAATGGCTCTGGGTAATACCTATATAAGTTTATAATTCTTCACTTTCCAGCCTTAACATTGTTGTAACTGAGCGGATGACGAAGCCTATAGTACCAACCTGAGCTGAGACTGTAGCGGCTACTGGCTGTGAACCCCGAGGCGTCCCCAGAGCAACGGATAGTTAAGGGCCAGGCAGTGAAGAGTGGTCTAGCCCGACATGAACACCAAGGCAGTGGAGAGTGGACATAATGACGGATACGGAGTCAGTTGGCGCGAGCTGTCAGAAACATATGTGCGACCAGCAGCAGCGACTGGCACGACATGATGTACAGCTGTCAAAACCGTACCGCGAGCAGTTAGCTGATGGTACGCCCAGTGTGTTGGAAGCGTTTTATACAGCTGAAATCCGATGATGTTTTGGCCGCTGGTTACACTGATGCCATTGCTTTAAAGCTGCAATCCTGCAAATTGAGGTATGCAGCTGGACACTCAATGAAAACGATACTTGTGAGGTTGGTCAACCTTATTGCTGTTGATGGTATCTTGCCGGGCCTTCTTACACAACCAGTGTATAGTAATCGATGTGGAGCTACCGCACACAATTGGACTTGAGCTCCAGTGTTTGATGTAAGTCCTTTGAGATGGCGCACTCAATGTCCGTGAGTCATTCGCGCGTACTGCGACAGCCTTTCCGTCGTGCTAGTGTGCGCACACGGATGTAAATAAGCTCGCATCAAGACCGTATAACTTTTTGTAGTACTGCTGAGTGAATTCACTTGATCTTTTATTGATTGTTTCGCAAAATGTTTGCTGCTGGGCTGAAATCTAGCGCTGACACTTCTCCTTAAGATTTTCTTATTTGACGAATGTTGTAGCTGTTAGTACAGCTTAGGTTTGAGATTATCGGTTATTCCATTGTTATCTGGACTAATCGTTGTAATTCCGCTTTACACTGTTACACAATAACTCTGAAGGTGGAATCTTAAATTTCATTGTTAAAAGTAAATGACGGCACTGTGAGGAAGAGTGGTTGTTATGGAATGTTCCTAAAGTAATGTTTTAATATAGTTTTCTTTTCAGATGAGCACATAGTGATATCATTTTCTCTTGCTTCAGGGAGGATCTGCAGCGAATTGACGCATGGTGCACGGAATGGCAATTGAATCTCAATGTAGCGAAGTGTAATGTGATGCGAATACATAGAAAGATAGGCCCCTTATCATTTAGCTACAAAATAGCAGGTCAGCAACTGGAAGCAGTTAATTCCATAAATTATCTGGGAGTACGCATTAGGAGTGATTTAAAATGGAATGATCATATAAAGTTGATCGTCGGTAAAGCAGATGCCAGACTGAGATTCATTGGAAGAATCCTAAGGAAATGCAATCCGACAACAAAGGAAGTAGGTTACAGTACGCTTGTTCGCCCAATGCTTGAATACTGCTCAGCAGTGTGGGATCCGCACCAGGTAGGGTTGATAGAAGAGATAGAGAAGATCCAACGGAGAGCAGCGCGCTTCGTTACAGGATCATTTAGTAATTGCGAAAGCGTTACGGAGATGATAGATAAACTCCAGTGGAAGACTCTGCAGGAGAGACGCTCAGTAGCTCGGTACGGGCTTTTGTTGAAGTTTCGAGAACATACCTTCACCGAAGAGTCAAGCAGTATATTGCTCCCTCCTACGTATATCTCGCGAAGAGACCATGAGGATAAAATCAGAGAGATTAGAGCCCACACAGAAGCATACCGACAATCCTTCTTTCCACGTACAATACGAGACTGGAATAGAAGGGAGAACCGATAGAGGTACTCAGGGTACCCTCCGCCACACACCGTCAGGTGGCTTGCGGAGTACGGATGTAGATGTAGTAGATGTAGATAACAGAACGGAAGGTAAGATGAACATGGTACATCAACATCGACGTGTGTGTCGATTACCTCGTTCGCTATGACATGTATAGTGGAGTCAGGAGAAGCGAACTTCTTATCAACCATAAGAAAGCTTGATAGCTACGCAATTTGAGGTTTGAAGCATTTGGGTCATTGCATAAAAATGCCATTAAGTTCTTCAATCCAGTTGACTGTAATTCTTGTGTATGTGTTATGAATATTCTTATAAGGATTTGGCACACAAGATGCAAAACAGCTTTCACCCAAACTGAAAGCAAGGGCGTCCAAAATAATAGTTCTAGAAAAATTCCATTGTTAACTGCAAAGAGGAGAGTGGATGGATCTTAAAAGTAAATAGGGGGCGTCTAAGAAAGGGAAGGAACTGTCTCGTGACGTACCAGAATAAGAAAGGAACAAGATACTTTGTTTTAGCATAACAGTCAGAATTACGAATGAAAAACTAAATGGATATGAGATCCCATCATTGAGGTTGGGAACTGGAAACAACAGCACTGGAATCGATTGTCTTGCATTTTCAGATGACTTTGTTATATTTTCTGGAAATGTAACACCTGATGAAATACTGAGCTGGAATGGTGTATGAAATTATCAAGAAAAAAGAAACAAATATTTAACAAACTCAAACAGAAAAAAATTTATGGAAAGTTTCATCAAATTGGGCATGCAGACGAAATAAGCTTTTCACTCTTGAATAAAGCATCGTAAAATGCCAGCTCCCTCGCACAGTAATATATCTAACATCTATTCACAAAACTTTAAAAATGCATCAAAATGTCTGAAAACAGACTTTGGACGAATACAGAAGGATAAAAAATTGTATGCCTTCGGGAGATAGTCCAGTTGTTTAGAAACATCTGGTATAAAAGAAAGGATAATTAAAATGGGAAGGGCATAACTATGTTAGTGAAAGGCTATTCTTGACCCGGGAACAAGACAATGGTTGCAGCACACGGGCAACAAAATTTCGATTTTAAATTTTTCGTGAAATTATCGACCGAATCCAAAGATTTAACATCCACCCATTAAAAGTTTAACACAATAAGGTAAGTATTGCAGCAGAAACAGTCGATTTTTCTTGAGATAGCGTTAATGATGAAGCGCAAATACACGGACTTCATTCTGCGATTATTTGAGAATAATAGTACTTAGTAATTCCCAACAAAGTTAACACACAGTTTGAAACCCCTAAGAAATTTTTTCTCGCTTGTATACCCCTCCATCCCTCCCCCTCCCTTACCCACAAAATGATGAAAGGAAAACATTTTATTACTTACTACATCTTCACTGCTTGTGGAGTTATAATTCAACATCAAACATGACGTTTTAATATATTACTTCATTACTACATTCGCAACACAGTTTGCAGATGGTATCCACATATAACACTGAATGTCTATGCGACATTATATTACGGCACGACAACTTAGTTAACTAGATTTAGATGCGTGAAAATGAACTTTTCGCTTAAAATGGCGGGCAGTAAAACTTTAACGTCAGGCACGACGTTTTAATTTATTACTTCTTTACCGTTATATTTGCAACTACGTTTGCTGTCAGTATCTACGTATGTCACTGAATGAACCTGTAAAATGATACCATTGTATCACACTCAGTCGTTATGGAAATATAACGTCATAAACACTGAAATGGGTGCATAAAACGGAGCACTAATTACCAAGTTTATATGGTTCTAGTGTTTGATAAAGAGAACACTTAGCGACTGCCAACAGCCGTTTACATTATTTCAGACTTTTCATAAACTCTTTCTCGTTACATGTTTAAAGGCTAATGTTTAACACAATAACCCATTCTTATACCAATCAGAGGTATGTAGGCATTTTGTATATGGGTCTTTGATTCCATAAGAATTTGTGGTTTATTAGAATTTGGGGTTTACTGGTGGTATAACTATAAACCTTAACAATAAAAGAATGCCTGTCTAAAAGTGTAAAAATAAGACATTACGATGCTGTGGTGAAGTCAGAATGTGTATATGCATTGGAATGTCTAGCACTGAACTGTAATGCAGACAAATTAGAAAATCATTACTAAAATATGAGGTCCACGAAAACCTACGGAAATTTGGAAATTAAGAAATTTATCGGACCTAGCAAACATGTCAGAAGTAATGCGCAAAGGAAGACAGGTAATTTATGGACATTTATAACGAAGGCACGACATTAAAACAACCAAAACATCTTCAAGTATTTCTGGGAGAAAAAGTCAGCATCAAGACAGCTCCATGAAGTAAAAAAAAGTATTTATACTCACTATTCAATGCCTAGATATGTTGTAGTGCAGAGGAGCACAGAATTGCTTCTACTGTATACCGCAAACCCCTCACACTGGCTGCCTAAGGGACGGACAGATAAAAAAATAGATAGAATCAATTAACCAAGTACGTCATCTGTTAAAATTATTTGTTTCACAGATATTCGTTTCATTAAAAAAACTATTATTACAATAATGTATTTTTATACTCACATTATTTACGCAGATTAATTTGAAACATGACACATCGTTGATTTCGTAATTACCTGGATATGTGGCTCTATTTTGTTGCAGACAACCGCAAAATCGACATTAAATTGTCGTTCGTCAAGATGTTCCCATTTTTTTATTTGTTAATGTTCATTATGGGAAAACGTTGTTCATTTGTTAACAAGAAGAGGCTAGAGCATATTAGTGCATTATCTACCAATAATTTATAATTGTTTCTATCTAACAAAGACAGAAATGTAACAGTTTTGCTTCATAATGAATGTAGAGTAAAACATATCTACGAGAACGAACAGCGTGGGTGGGCCGTCACCTTGTCAATCGTGGGCCACATGCGTCCCGCGGTCAGTGCATGCCTGTTGTAGCCGCCGATGATGTGCGGTAGTGCCCGGAACTGGTCCGCAAATGGTTGTAATAAATAAAAAGAAATTAATGAAGTAGTTTTGGTCGACACTTGTGTTTCAAAAATGACGCCATTATGATGTTTAAGTTTTTCCAAAAGATGGATATCACGCATCCTATATTAACACGAAGTACTTGACAACTGTCTTCCATAAATAAATTATTAACATCTTAAAAGAGAGCACACGTTATGTATGGCTGAGAGTGACTTCACAGCTGCTTGTCCATATTTCCCATAGGTAGCGTGAATTTTCTTATTTCATGTCCCCATTGTCGCATGCTTGCTTTGGGCATTGTATAGCGGAACGCCACCATGTGCTATAGTATTAATGCAAGTAGTACAGGGATCACAGGTACACGTCACACCTCTAGCTGACCAACTTTCATCCCCTCCTCGGCCCCTGCCTACCTTTTTGCACGGTAGCAACGACCTATCTAACCCTCTCGCGCATTCTCTGACAATAGCGCCGAAAGTGAGTGGCGGCAACCGTGTGAAATGCTGACGTTGTCGATCTGTGTAACGGACAGGCGTAACTAAGCACAGCAAATACTCGCAGATTATCTGACTGCGTCACGATTTAAGTTCCCAAGGCCTGCACATGTCGAGCACGTTACAGCAGTTGCCCTTTTACGCACAGTAACAATTACACAAGCACAGACTACATCTTCAGATTTTCGTCCGTTTTCAAACAATGTCTTTGGAGGTTTCCATTGGTTGTAAAGCAGAAAGAACAGAAAGTCTCAAATATTCCCAAAAGCGCCCATACGTCTCACAACTAGTTCGCCGTATATTTGACACAAAAGGCCTGAACAGCCCATTCTTCTCTTCACCACATTTAAATATTTATTTTAAAAGCCAAAAAAGGGAACCTGTGATGCGTCTCGTCTTCTTCTTCTTTCGTATTGGCCATCTTAGGACCACATTAATTCGTTTCAGCTTCCGTTCTTCTGCTCATTCTTCTTTCCCAACATTATCTCATTTCATACTTTGCCACCTTCTTCGTTCTAGTTGATTTTGTTCTGGGTCTCGTTCTGTCCTCGAAAGCTTAAAAATCACCCTGTTGTATATCTCTGGTTCCTGTATTCTCATTTCTTCCAGATCTCTTTGTATCTCTCGGATCCATCGTCCTTTGGTTTTCTTGTTCTTCAGAAATTGTATGAATCGCCGTATTAACCTCCCTTGGTCCATTCTGAGGATGTGTCCGAAGAACATCCTCGTTTCCCTGATGAAGTCAGAATTTTTTTGTATCATCGTATACATTCCTGGTTGGCTCGGTTTGTAAAATGACCACTTTCTGTTCTTCGAGGTCCTAATATTCTCCTGAGAATCTTTCATCCTATCAGTTCTAGCCTCTTGATTACTCCGGTTCTTGCTAAGCTGAAAGTTTCTGCTGCACATAGAGCTTCAGGGCGATTCATACAATTTTGTATTTATCGAAATATTCATATTATTGTAGGTGTTAATAGTTTATATGCTAAGTTCATTTTGTTCATTCGTGTTCCCGTTGCTTCTTTTTCAGTCTGTCCAATGTCTCCACCTTCCGAATTTTCCGTCCTTCAGTTGTCATCCATCCGGAGCTGTCTTGATGATAATCATATATTGTGTCTTCTCGATGAGATTTGTAGACCGGCATTAGCTGCATCTCTCTGCAGTTCTGAGGTTTGGTTAACTGCCTATTCTAGTGATTTAGACAAGATCACAATGTCATCTGCTGATGCCAGAAAGTCTACCCATACTGCTTTATTCTTAAACCCCAGTCGTATTCCACCCACTCCTTTCTTTCTTAGTCGCCACTCTCTGATCACATTATCGAGGACACAACTAAAGAACAAAGAGGAGTCCGTCTACCTGTCACACCCGTCTCTGGGTAGGTTATATTAGTCTCATTTGTGGGTGCAAGTACATTGACCATGGTATAAATCTTATTGACTGAACTAAAGGTGAGTGTGTAGAGTCTATTGTTTGGGAGTTTAAGTCAGTGATGGCTCCCAGGATTTGTTTATTGAATATAAATCATGTGCCCAGTAGAGGTACTTTCTGGCAGTTTTTTTCCATCAGAATGTGGTATCTTTCCGATTCAAATGCTTCTTCATCTGTATATCTTGTTTCTTTTAATGCGGTTACAATGACTTTTTACTTGGTCAAAGTATCAGTAAGATGTTTCAGTTTTCCATTTTTGAAGAGTGAGCTAACATTGAAGGTAGCAAAGTATGACACTTTTTTTACTTTTCAATCTCCTGCATGCTGGCGTGAGCTCCCCAGGATCCGTTGGCTCACTAACGTTTTCAATGACAACGGTGGATTGGTTACCACCTTGGGTAGTGCTTTGTACACGTGAACTTGCAATCATGCTGATCGATTGATTTATGTTGGGGTCAACACCTAGGAATTGACAGGGTTACAACTGCTGTAGATAGCTTCTTAGGTGCCTTGAGATGTGACCTGGCTTCTCTTTTACGGCTTATTTGGGTGCCAACCCTCCTCCTTTATTCGGGCTTGGGACCGGCAGCAGCACTTTCGGGTTACTGAACTCAAAAACAGAAGGCAACCAAGCCAACGATCACCAATAACTGCAGGCTTACTATTGTAGTGTGTGTGTGTGTGTGTGTGTGTGTGTGTGTGTGTGTATGTGTGTGTGTATTTGTACATGTGAATGAATGATATTTGTGTAGCTTAGCAGATGGTTTTAATACTAATAAAAAATATTTTGTATTCTGAAAACGATTCAGATATCTAGCAATTACTAGACTAGTTACTGACATCCTAGTATAAAACGTAAGAAGAGCGCGTCTTCCTAGATCTGCGGTAATGCTCTACATCTACATCTACATCCGTACTCCGCAAGCCACCTGACGGTGTGTGGCGGAGGGTACCCTGAGTACCTCTATCGGTTCTCCCTTCTATTCCAGTCTCGTATTGTACGTGGAAAGAAGGACTGTCGGTATGCTTCTGTGTGGGCTCTAATCTCTCTGATTTTATCCTCATGGTCTCTTCGCGAGATATACGTAGGAGGGAGCAATATACTGCTTGACTCTTCGGTGAAGGTATGTTCTCGAAACTTCAACAAAAGCCCGTACCGAGCTACTGAGCGTCTCTCCTGCAGAGTCTTCCACTGGAGTTTATCTATCATCTCCGTAACGCTTTCGCAATTACTAAATGATCCTGTAACGAAGCGCGCTGCTCTCCGTTGGATCTTCTCTATCTCTTCTATCAACCCTACCTGGTGCGGATCCCACACTGCTGAGCAGTATTCAAGCATTGGGCGAACAAGCGTACTGTAACCTACTTCCTTTGTTGTCGGATTGCATTTCCTTAGGATTCTTCCAATGAATCTCAGTCTGGCATCTGCTTTACCGACGATCAACTTTATATGATCATTCCATTTTAAATCACTCCTAATGCGTACTCCCAGATAATTTATGGAATTAACTGCTTCCAGTTGCTGACCTGCTATTTTGTAGCTAAATGATAAGGGACCTATCTTTCTATGTATTCGCATCACATTACACTTCGCTACATTGAGATTCAATTGCCATTCCGTGCACCATGCGTCAATTCGCTGCAGATCCTCCTGCATTTCAGTACAATTTTCCATTGTTGCAACCTCTCGATACACCACAGCATCATCTGCAAAAAGCCTCAGTGAACTTCCGATGTCATCCACCAGGTCATTTATGTATATTGTGAATAGCAACGGTCCTATGACACTCCCCTGCGGCACACCTGAAATCACTCTTACTTCGGAAGACTTCTCTCCATTGAGAATGACGTGCTGCGTTCTGTTATCTAGGAACTCCTCAATCCAATCACACAATTGATCTGATAGTCCGTATGCTCTTACTTTGTTCATTAAACGACTATGGGGAACTGTGTCAAACGCCTTGCGGAAGTCAAGAAACACGGCATCTACCTGTGAACCCGTGTCTAAGGCCCTCTGAGTCTCGTGGACGAATAGCGCGAGCTGGGTTTCACACGATCGTCTTTTTCGAAACCCATGCTGATTCCTACAGAGTAGATTTCTAGTCTCCAGAAAAGACATTATACTCGAACATAATACGTGTTCCAAAATTCTACAACTGATCGACGTTAGAGATATAGGTCTATAGTTCTGCACATCTGTTCGACGTCCCTTCTTGAGAACGGGGATGACCTGTGCCCTTTTCCAATCCTTTGGAACGCTTCGCTCTTCTAGAGACCTACGGTACACCGCTGCAAGAAGGGGGGCAAGTTCCTTCGCGTACTCTGTGTAAAATCGAACTGGTATCCCATCAGGACCAGCGGCCTTTCCTCTTTTGAGCGATTTTAATTGTTTCTCTATCCCTCTGTCGTCTACTTCGATATCTACCATTTTGTCAACTGTGCGACAATCTAGAGAAGGAAGCACAGTGCAGTCTTCCTCTGTGAAACAGCTTTGGAAGAAGACATTTAGTAATTCGGCCTTTAGTCTGTCATCCTCTGTTTCAGTACCATTTTGGTCACAGAGTGTCTGGACATTTTGTTTTGATCCACCTACCGCTTTGACATAGGACCAAAATTTCTTAGGATTTTCTGCCAAGTCAGTACATAGAACGTTACTTTCGAATTCATTGAAAGCCTCTCGCATAGCCCTCCTCACACTACATTTCGCTTCGCGTAATTTTTGTTTGTCTGCAAGGCTTTGGCTATGTTTATGTTTGCTGTGAAGTTCCCTTTGCTTCCGCAGCAGTTTTCTAACTCGGTTGTTGTACCACGGTGGCTCTTTTCCATCTCTTACGATCTTGCTTGGCACATACTCATCTAACGCATATTGTACCATGGTTTTGAACTTTGTCCACTGATCCTCAACACTATCTGCACTTGAGACAAAACTTTTGTGTTGAGCCGTCAGGTACTCTGTAATCTGCTTTTTGTCACTTTTGCTAAACAGAAAAATCTTCCTACCTTTTTTAATATTTCTATTTACGGCTGAAATCATCGACGCAGTAACCGCTTTATGATCGCTGATTCCCTGTTCTGCATTAACTGATTCAAATAGTTCGGGTCTGTTTGTCACCAGAAGGTCTAATATATTATCGCCACGAGTCGGTTTTCTGTTTAACTGCTCAAGGTAGTTTTCAGATAAAGCACTTAAAAATATTTCACTGGATTCTTTGTCCCTGCCACCCGTTATGAACGTTTGAGTCTCCCAGTCTATATCCGGCAAATTAAAATCTCCACCCAGAACTATAACATGGTGGGGAAATCTACTCGAAATATTTTCCAAATTATTCTTCAGGTGCTGAGCCACAACAGCTGCTGAGCCCGGGGGCCTATAGAGACATCCAATTACCATGTCTGAGCCTGCTTTAACCGTGACCTTCACCCAAATCATTTCACAATTCGAATCTCCGTCAATTTCCTTCAATACTATTGCACTTCTTATCGCTATAAACACGCCTCCCCCTTCACTGTCCAGCCTATCTCTGCGGTATACATTCCAATCAGAGTTCAGGATTTCATTACTGTTTACGTCTGGTTTCAGCCAACTTTCTGTTCCTAGTACTATATGGGCGTTGTGACCGTTTATTAATGAGAGCAGTTCTGGTACCTTTCTATAGACGCTTCTGCAGTTTACTATTAGCACATTAATATTGTTATTCCTTGTTGCATTTTGCCTACTCCTGCCTTGCCGCGTCTCAGGAGGCGTCTTGTCGGGCCTAGGGAGGGAATTCTCTAACCTAAAAAAACCCCATGTGCACTCCACACGTACTCCGCTACCCTCGTAGCCGCTTCCGGCGTGTAGTGCACGCCTGACCTATTCAGGGGGACCCTACATTTCTCCACCCGATAGCGGAGGTCGAGAAATTTGCACCCCAGCTCTCCGCAGAATCGTCTGAGCCTCTGGTTTAAGCCTTCCACTCGGCTCCAAACCAGAGGACCGCGATCGGTTCTCGGAACGATACTACAAATAGTTAGCTCTGATTCCACCCCGCGAGCGAGGCTTTCCACCTTCACCAACTCCGCCAACCGCCTGTACGAACTGAGGATGACCTCTGAACCCAGACGGCAAGAGTCATTGGTGCCGACATGAGCAACGATTTGCAGTCGGGTGCACCCAGTGCTCTCTATCGCCGCCGGTAGGGCCTCCTCCACATCTCGGATGAGACCCCCCCGGCAAGCAGACAGAGTAAACACTGGCCTTCTTCCCCGACCTTTCCGCTATTTTCCTAAGGGGCTCCATCACCCGCCTAACGTTGGAGCTCCCAATAACTAATAAACCCCTCCCCCCGTGTGCCTGCTCGGACCTTGCTGAAGGAGCAGCCACATGTCCACTCACAGGCAGAGCGGGCGATGCCACACGGCC
Source organism: Schistocerca gregaria (assembly GCF_023897955.1). Classification (NCBI taxonomy): domain Eukaryota; kingdom Metazoa; phylum Arthropoda; class Insecta; order Orthoptera; family Acrididae; genus Schistocerca; species Schistocerca gregaria. Next base: position 397,487,876 of record NC_064925.1, on the reverse strand, counting down.
AGCCTCCACATTGACCCTCCGCCTCGTGCGCCGCGAACGCCGCTGAACCCGCCACTCCCCTTGGGGAGAGGGTGGCCCAACCGCGCCCGGTACCCGCGAAGATGTCTCGACAGCAGGGACAGTGGGTGAAGCATCTAACACCTGGGGTGCACCATGCGACGCACCAGACTCCCCACTGCCGCTACACTCCGAGGCAGCAGCCTCTAAAGGATACAGTGTCTTCTCTTTCATCAAACAAATAAAAATTAACGAAGTATATATTATTTATTTAATCATCGTCTACACAGATACTAAATCGAACTTATTGTCTTTCCGTTTCACTTATTACAGAAAAATATTAAGTCATTTCTTCAAGTGGACTCACAGGGAAAAATACGCCAGGAGACGGCATACCATCCAAGGAGACAGACTGTCATTCATGTGGCACATTTATACTGTGTGCTTTACCAAAGTTTAACCTGACTTTCAATGAGCTACTGATTCTCTATTAAACCAAGTTGCGTGCTTCAGAAGCAAGCCATTCGGATTTCGTATAAGATGTCTTGTAACTATGTCTGCTACTTGTGCCTACATGTTTCACGGGCAAAAAGCGTTAGCGTTGTGCTATAGGATTCATTAAACCACGTATGTCATATTGTACTCTGTGTCACAGGATTCATTAAACCATGTATGTCTCATTTTTTTAGGTTTAGCAAACCCGATTTTATTTAAAGATCTTACCGGTTGGCTGCTTTATATTGGTAAAACTTTTTATGTCACAGTTATTCGAGGTTGATATTCTAGTTCCTGTCATCGAGTTTCATACTCTGTTAGCAGTTATATATGCTGGTTATAGGTAATTTGTTTTGTACTTAAGATTAACATGAATTCAGTTTCACTACCAACAGTTTTACTTTAAGCCCTGTGGGAGTTGTTTAAACGTTTTATTCATACATCCTGAACTACGCTGGATTATCACATTTTCAAATCAACTTCCTCTGTGCGATATTTACAGTCTACATAATTCTATGTTTCACTAATTGTTGCTGATCTCGGAATGTTTAATGAGACAATCACGACCTATTTATGACAGTTTAAATAACATTTATATATACTTCTAATAGTTGAGTTTACATCGTTTGTATACCTGCCCATTGTTGTTTTCTTTGTGATCAGGCGTGTTCGCTAAAGGTTTATTGATGCTTGTAGAATTATTGTAGAACTTTTGTTCAATGAAATGATTCTGATTGTCCTAGGAGATCCTGAATTTCAGACTGTGTTTTATTTAATTTCATTTTAGTCAGAACGATTTGAGTGGGGTTATGCTCTACGCAATGTCACAATTGGAAATTTAAAATTAATATTGTTCCAATTTTAAATTCTAAACGTTTATTACTAGTGTTCTCGGCTTGCATTCATTTGAGCTTGTCGGATTTTGCGTGTAAACATTAAGAATGTCTTAATAACAGTTTACACAGGTTCTTAAATACAACAAATTTAGCTTTTCTTGGCGAAGTGCTACATTTCTAATGGTCTAGTGCTATAGAGTCAAACTCCTTGTTTGTAATCGTTTTCAAACTGCTTAATTGCAAATTACACCTAACACAAGGACTTAATGATAAATAAAAATTGAATAAATGCAGAGAGAAAGATAGAAGGTAATTGTGTTCAACAAATATAGGTGCTGTGTGCAGAGTTTTTATTCACAACACTCTCCAACTAGTAAAGGATGTGCTCCTCCAAATATGAAGAAACATATGGTTTATACAAGGTGAACCTGCTGCACATTTTAGCCTCAAGTGTTCGAGAAGAAGTGGCTGGTATCCACAGTGACAGATCGGTAGGTGGAGGATGGCGATTTTCAGCACGTTCAGTCGACCTAAATCGTTTGTATTATTATCCATGGTAGGACCATAAACAAGTGGTCTATGCAGGAGACCACCCGAATGTTGAAACTCTTCATCAACGTCTTTTGCAGGTCTATTTATAAAACCATTCGAAACCGTCGAGGAGTATTTGGAAGGGTACCACAGCCCATAATTCGACGAGTGTATGCTATTTTTGAAGCAAAAGTACATTTCCAGCTTTTGTGCTGATGAGCTCCAGTCAGCTGAAATGTAAGCTTCCTGTAATAACTCAAACCTAAGGATTTTTAGACATATGTGTATATGAACGTTTTGCATGGTTCGGTGTAAAACACCTTCGCCTAAAGTTTGTCAAAGTAGTTTTGAAACACCCTGTATAAAAGAGTTTATATGCAAGAAAAATGACAATATTGTTTGGACAGTGAGCACATATGATTTAGGATATAGTGTACCATATTTTATCAAGCTCCGAATAAAACTATAGATTTCTGTAACAAATATACACACTTCTTCATAGACGGCCCCTTCAATAATGTCACTAAGCCTATGTTTGACCTCAGCTTGTAGTAACCATTCAAAGATGGCGTATCTTAACACCAGCAGTGGAGTATACACAAATTGTTTAGGGGGGAACGGATGTGCCGAAGCTGATAACAGTGTGATTGTTGTAATGTGGAAACAGGCCGATTTACCTGAAGTCCAAATGGACATGATCATTCGCTTTCGAGCCAAGGGCGAAAGTATTTCCGAAACGGCTGAATTTATAAACTGATCGTGTGCCACCATCGTTAAAGTATACTGTGCATGGCTAAATGTAAATGGCCGTATTCCAGGACCGGCGCCGAGAAAACTATGGTGCATCACGGGCCATCGATGACAGGGGTGAATCACGGCTGCGGATATGTGTATGGACGAATAGACGTGGAACGCTTCAGCAACTGACCGCTCTACTGGGTCAGTGGGCTATCAATAGTGCCTCATCATCGACTGTTTCTCGAATATTCCTGTGTATGCGCCTCCAGAGCAGGCGGCTGGTTCATACAAACATTTTGACTGCTGCTCTCCAGCGAGGAAGGCTGAAGTTTGCACCCCAGTATCGCAACAGGACGTCCACTGACCTGCATAGGCGGTCTTTTCAGGTGAATCACGATTTATGCTAAAGCGACAGCAATCGCCCTGCAACAGTGGATGATGATGATGATGATGATGTTTTAGTTTGTGGGGCGCTGAAATGCAGGGTTATCAGCACCCATACAAATTCCCAACTTTTGCTCAGCCCGATCTCGCCACTTTCATGAATGAGGATGAAATGATGAAGACAACACACCCAGTCATCTCCTGCAACAGTGGTGGGAACGATATGGTCCTGATAATTTTTTTTCGTGGTATTCGATGGGTGGTCTCGTCATTCTCGAACACACAATGAATCAACAGAAGTATCCATCTCCATCCTTACAAGTTGGCTACCAGCAGGATAACACAACGTGTCACAATGCTGACAGTGTAAGTGCTTGCTTCGAAGAGCACTAGTCTGAGGTTACTGTACTCACCTGGCCACGAAATTCTCCGAATTTTAAACCAATAGAAAATCTTTGGGACTAACTAGAGAGTTCCAAAAAGTTTAAATGTGTGTGAATTTCTAATGGTCCAAATTGCTGAGTTCATCGGTCCCTACACTTACACACTGTTTAAACTAACTTTTTCTAAGCACAACACACACCCATGCCCGATCGAGGACTCGAACCATCCAAAAACGGGAAGTTCTCCAAGAGCTAGGCAAAAGTTTAAATATAATTTTATCAAGAACATCAGTTACACAGCAAAAGCGGTTTCACAAGAGCAGCAACATCAGAATTAGTGCAGACTTTCTTTGCTGCACCCAGACGGGTGAACAAGTTAGTTGTGTTTCACAGTCAACATTGTGGGTTATCGTCAGTCAAGAACGCCTTGAAGACAAGAAAGACCTCACTATCTACACCTCATTGAGTTTGAACGAGTTTGTGTAGCAGGACTTGAGGAAGCTAAATGTTCCTTCTGAGGTACTGCAGAAAGGCTTGGCAGAAATACAGTCACTGATATGACGGTAACCTACAATGTTCACTGTGAAACACAACTAATTTAAAGCCAACAATATATATATATATATATATATATATATATATATATATATATATATATATATATATGGGGGTGTGGGTGTGTATACACACCATATAGAAAACTTTTCTAAATCGTTTTATTTTGTATTTAGTTTTGATCTACTGGTAACTTTATTAGTTGATAAACGACAGAATAATCTGGAAACAACCTAAGACAGCTCCTCAGTTGTTCTCCCAAATCGTTTATATTGATACGGAACAGCAATGGGAGTATAGCACTTCCTTGCGGAACTCCAAAAATCACTTCTCTCTTACTCGACGACTTTCCGTCAATAACTACGAACTGTGACCTCTCTGACAGGTCACGTAATTGAGACGATATTCCATAAGCACGCCATTTCACTACCAGCCGCTTTTGGGGTACAGTGTGAAAAGCCTTCCGGAAATCCAGAAATACGTAATCAGTCTGAAATCCCTTGTCAACAGCGCTCAACACTTCAAGCAAGTGAAGAGCTAGTTGTGATCCACAAAAAACAATATTTTCGAGCTATTTGTGTTTCACAAGAATGATGTTTTCGAAAACGATGTTGACTGTGTATCAGTAGAGCGTTTTATTAGAGGTAATTTCTTACCTTTGATGAATAATCGTGTGATCTGTGCAACTTTCCAGTCTTTGGGTACGGATATTTCGTCCTGTGAACGGTTGTATTTTCAAAAACTGTCACAATACAGTGAAGGCACATTTCCGTCTTCGCGCTCAGCATTTTGGCAGTAACACTGCTTATTGATGTACCAGTAGTTTACATTCACAGTGGATTATATCGTGGTTACATTAACTAACCACCTTGCAAAGTTACTCACGTAAATATGTTCCCTAGACAAATATTTTACCGAAATTCCATTATTGTACATTAACTACTCCTTGGTGTTGTATTTTTGTGAATATATGAGGCATTCAGTAGGTGGTGCAGCAAATTTTTTCCTCTGCCAATTTAAGTTGAAAAAAGCGGAATTTGCTGTAGAGCACCATGGAATATTCCCCCTTGAGCTCCTATAATTTGACGAAGTCCTAATAGATTGCGGTGCTCTACGCAGCCTTTTAAATTGTGTCCGTAAAGGTGGTGCGTTCCAGGTACAGTGCTGTCGTTTTGATTCTCTTGGTGGAAAACAAGAGTATCGCAGATATTCATAGGCGCTTGGAGAACTTCCATGGAGGCAATGCAGTGAAAAAAAAAACACGGTGAGTCTTTGGGTGAATACACTGTGATTGTGACAACACAGTGACACAAACCTGCCGCGTGCAGGTCGGTCACACACACCCTTAGGATAATGAAGAAACGACTTCACCCTGCACACAAAACGTTTCTAGACTATTCTTCCTCATACACCCTACAGTCTGGATCTCGCACCTTCCATCTGTCTGGGCGAACGAAGGCCGTACTCCGTGGGAAGCTGTACGTGGATCATGGCGTGGTCATTCATTCAGCAAGACGGCATCGATGAGGACCAATAGAGTGCTACCTAGCGTGTGTAGGGACTCTCCCAGTAAGGTGGCCTTTAGGCCATCGCAATGAGCGGAGATTATGCTGAAAAATGGGAATTTGTAGCCTAAAGAGTGGGGAATAATTAGTTTATTGGTATCCTAAATAACATGAAACCACTTTCAGAAAAAAATCTATCGATTTTCCAGCAAGGTAGTCTGACGAGCAGAAGACATCGAAGCAATTCGGAGGTGTGTAAGTTCTCTCAGCAACATATTATTGTGGAAATTTGGAGAAAGTACATTTGCAACAGGCTGCAAAATGATTTAACGTCATGAACTTACTTCTGACGTAAGGACTGTGAAAACAAGAGATATCAGGACCTGTACGGACCAGGAAACTCGTTGTCTTCTCATTGCTATTTTATTTATCTGGTGTGAGCAGGAGCTAGATAATACAATACAAACAGAATAATAAAAGTTTACCAGACAGTGCTCATTCTCTGTTAGGCGGAGCGTCGTAATGTCCTTATCACATTCCGCATGCAGATCTTCTGTGGTGCAAGAAACGAGCAGGTTTCTACAGACAAGGCGATTTCGGTCCTGATGGTCCCCACACTCATAGGACTCATCTTTAGTCCTGAAGCCCTGCTTTCTAAGGTTCGCCATGTATCGTGACACCCTGAGTCCTAGAGTCGGTTTAGTCTTTTGTGTCACATAAGGCAAATAAAAGCCCTGAGTGCGTTCTTCTTTAATGGTCTCATCAGCAGTTCCAGATTCTGATGGAATAGCTCATGTTGTCCACATGAACGTCCTTCTTGACATCAGCACAGGATTCTGAGTTTATACAAAAAACCGGGGGTGCTTGGGATCAGTTTGACGCCTCTTTTTCTTAATTTCTACGACTCTCTTCTGCCGATGTCAGGCGGTGCCATACCTATAATAATATAAATTCTGGTGACAGAGCTGGACATAGGCAGCCAGACGCAATGTGTTCATGCTCATTCAACGCCGTATCCAATTCCGACACACTGGTGTTGCTATTTTGCTGCAGAGAAACTTAGTTACAGGACAGAAGTACGGAGCACATTTGGCTGTGAGCCGCAGATATTGCCCATAAGTTTACGGATGATATTATTTCAGCAGATACTTTTAGTATGGTTTAGTATGATTTCTAGGCAATGATCTTTGATATGAGGGAATTTTGGAGTATCGTAGTTACTGCTCTCTCCAGGTAATATAAACTCCCTCCAGGCTTCCGGGTTTCTCACATGAAGGTACAGACCTGCTTCTTTCCGGGATTTGGCTAAAGGTAGTTAATGGCACTATACGTGACAAGTTTTTGAAGAGTTACTGTCACCGTCATATCCATTGCCTTAATTTTTGCTTTGAGCTTCACTTACTGTGACATAGGCATAATAAATGTTCTTCTTCCAGAGCTGATTGGCTGGTCGTTTGTTTAGGTGTTGTACAGCAGGGATGCCGGTACACTACCCTGCGGGGAACCATTCATCCAAGGCCCTCTTCTCATTAGTCCGAGTGACAAGAATACCCCTGTTTTGCAGCAATAGCTGAATACTCTGTGTAAAACCGTATTGTTTGTGAATGAACGCATTTTTCTAATCAATTTTTTGCGGTTGGCTGTGTCACTCGCTGCTGGCAGATACATGAATGCCACTCCCGTAACTTGTCCTCAGTGGTATCTGTCTTCTATGAATTGAGTCAGATTAAGGATTTTACCGCAGATTAACACCTCTGGGCGTTGGGGGATGGGGGAAACATCCACGCGTGTTGTGAGATGCAATTGTAAATCAGCCTTTTAAAATCTTTGTACAGATAAAGTGAGCGGAAGTGTTTAGCATCGGTTGGTTTTTTTTCCAGCTCTTAGGAATCCTTAATTTTGAAATGCAGGTGTTCATTAAGATTAAGATCCAGGTCTTTATTACTGTCCCAGACATTTTATTTTGTCTTGCCGTCAGATCATCAAAGCCTTCCGCTTTATTATTTTTCATAGACTGAAAAGTTACTTCTAATTCTTGCACGTTGAAAGGGATACCAATGTAATCTTCTTCGTCATTATCTGTTTGAAACTTCCTGTCCACTGTCATTCTTTCAGTTTTTGTATTTAGTAGTAACTGATGTGCAAATTGATCGTAAGTTGCATAAAATAGGAGTCGAGGAGCACTAGTTGGATAACTGTTCAGCAACGTACACACATTACGGCTGTTCCGTTTCACGTGTAGTTCTTACGCTGTACTACACCATTCCTCTCTTCTGGTTGCTGATAGGACATTCAATAGGTCCTCGCCTATCTGAATTGTTTCTTCGGATAAAATAAGTGTCTGTATTGCCGCGTGGAGTAGCCACGCGGTTAGAGGTGCCATATCACTGACTGCGTGGCCCCTCCCGCCGGAGGTTCGAGTCCTCCCTGGGGCATGGGTGTGTGTGCTCTTCTTAGTATAAGTTAGTGTAAGTAGTGTGTAAGTCTAGGGATCGATGACCTGAGCAGTTTAGTCCTTTAAGAACTCTCACACATTTGAACATTATGTCTGTATTTCCAGATCCCGAAACGTTCGATTCAATGTATATAAGGTGTTATTCTGCCCCTAGGACTATATTTTCGAGAATTTATTCTGATTAATTCGATAAACCTATTGTACATATATGTGTTTAGCTTAGGCCTGTAATTTCTTTATCGAGTTATAGACAGAACTTTTCCCAATGTGCTCGCTTACAATTAAATCCCAGTTAAACCGGTCAGTTTCTGGCTTCACCACTACTGCAACAGTACAAGTAACTAATCGGTGGTTAGTGTGTGGGAGAAGTTCGAAACATCCTTTGCCTGATGGGCATTGTGTTCACTGACAAATATTTTAGCAATTTCCCACTGATAATGGAGGACGGCAGCTTTTGAGCGTGTACTACTATCAGCCCCATCTGTTCATCAGGTTCTTCAACATCTTCTTTATTCTCGTCAGTCTTCCGATAACCCCCATACGTGCTATGACATCCGCGACCAGCTTTACGGACACGGACTAAAAATTGGGGGCTTCCACGAACTTCAGCTCAGCATTTTGTGGTTCATATAACTTACATCACATTGCGAGACAGCCAGTATCTCTGCGTCGTTTTCTGAGGTTAAACCTGTTGGCAGGATGTTTATGCCAGTTTTAGCAAATACAGCACTACCATGGTTTTCATGGGAAATTCCAGTGATAAGGACAATTCCGTTTATTTTTACTCTTAGATCTTGTGGTTCTCTAGTTTTCCCTGTTAGTAGTATGTCGCAAGCTGTATGATTGCAGATATCGGACAATAAAAGTTTTTCAGATGATACGTCTTCAGTATTAATTTATATTAGTGTGATATCTGGCTTCGAGAAAAGCGATTTAGATAGAGCTGAACTTCACGTTGGCCCTAGTGGTGGAAAGACATGCAGCTAGGGTTCCTACTGATGCTGCCAGGTGTACGTCCTACGTTCCATACTTCAAGCTCGACACTCTTCTAGTCTCCTTTCTTGTACTTCTTACTAAGGTATCATGTCTGTCGAGATCATTGAAGTTTATGCTGAAATCAATAAGTTTTCCGTCAAATTCGGTTCGCACTGAAGACTCTTTTAGGAACCTGATACAGTTTGATGAAGTAGTGTATTCTCGCAAATCTGTGCATAACTGCTGGGCCCTACATCCAGTACCACACAGTCAACATAGTGTACTGGTATTTCATTGGTATTGCTTGGATTTTCGTACAGAACTCTCAAAAATATACAGTGCAGCAGCGTATGAAGGCTCAGCTTGACTGTATGCTGCTGATGCAATAGCAACCTCGTGATCAAGAAAACAACACTAGCACACGCTGATCTCTCTATAGCAAGTACCTTTAAACGCGTGAGCGTTGTGGTGACATAATGTTTCCATTTCCGTCACCGACTCGATACATCTATACAGCTGGGTGACTTCGTTTACGTCCAAGCTCCTTGCAAGTATACCAGATTTTACAGAGAAACGGTATTGTACACATTGCAAGTTAGTTTCTTCATTTGGCACACTCTAACTTCAATGGGAAGTACAATTCCATTTTTTTTCTATTTATATCGTTACTGTGATCTGTGTAACCCTTTGGCTCATACGGCACGATTCAGACATTTACCATTTACAGTTCTTCTGCTAGATTGTAGAACACAGCTCGTTATACTTGACTGCAGGTGTACCAGAACTCAACATACGTAAACGACAGATGTAGACATCAAACGTTTCCGGGGAGTTTCTAAATCCATTCTGACACAGGTGTATTGATCTGCTGGGTACACTTATAACCTTACAATGTCAGAAACCAGTCCACAGTGGAAGCTCGCTTTTGATTGTTTGTTACATCAGTCCGTAGTGAAAGATCGTTTGTGACTGGTTCTCTGTTATTCCTCCACTTCAGCAAACCACTGTGTCAAGATTTAGTTTTTCGTCACAGCCCATGTCTGGGAAGATTTTTGCTGGTAAAGGTTTTAGATGGTTATGATAGTGAAAAATGGTTCAAATGGCTCTGAGCACTATGCGACGTAACTTCTGAGGTCATCAGTCGCCTAGAATTTAGAACTACTTAAACCTAACTAACCTAAGGTCACCACACACACCCATGCCTGAGGCAGGGTTCGAAACTGCGACCGTAGCGGTGGCGTGGTTCCAGACTGTAGCGCGTAGAACCGCTCCGTCACTCCGGCCGGCTTATTATAGTGAGAGTCTGCTGACATGACTTACACTGTACTCCACATCACGGCTTACGACTGTACTGGAGCGTTGCGATGTTCGAGCACCCTTCACTGGGACAAGTTCAGTTCATACGGTCTTATTCGGTTTTCAAATACAATCATGAACTACCTGTCGCGTCACTCATCTACAAAATAACTAAGTCACTGACAGCTTTGCATATCCTTTCTGGCGGTGTAATTGGTAAGTGAAACTCTTCTCGGAGAGCAAAGTTAACTCCGGGAATGTACACTCCTGGAAATGGAAAAAAGAACACATTGACACCGGTGTGTCAGATTCACCATACTTGCTCCGGACACTGCGAGAGGGCTGTACAAGCAATGATCACACGTACGGCACAGCGGACACGCCAGGAAGCGCGGTGTTGGCCGTCGAATGGCGCTAGCTGCGCAGCATTTGTGCGCCGCCGCCGTCAGTGTCAGCCAGTTTGCCATGGCATACGGAGCTCCATCGCAGTCTTTAACACTGGTAGCATGCCGCGACAGCGTGGACGTGAACCGTATGTGAGCGAGGGCGTATAGTGGGCATGCGGGAGGCCGGGTGGACGTACCGCCGAATTGCTCAACACGTGGGGCGTGAGGTCTCCACAGTACATCGATGTTGTCGCCAGTGGTCGGCGGAAGGTGCACGTGCCCGTCGACCTGGGACCGGACCGCAGCGACGCACGGATGCACGCCAAGACCGTAGGATCCTCCGCAGTGCCGTAGGGGACCGCACCGCCACTTCCCAGCAAATTAGGGACACTGCCGCTCCTGGGGTATCGGCGAGGACCATTCGCAACCGTCTCCATGAAGCTGGGCTACGATCCCGCACACCGTTAGGCCGTCTTCCGCTCACGCCCCAACATCGTGCAGCCCGCCTCCAGTGGTGTCGCGACAGGCGTGAATGGAGGGGCGAATGGAGACGTGTCGTCTTCAGCGATGAGAGTCGCTTCTGCCTTGGTGCCAATGATGGTCGTATGCGTGTTTGGCGCCGTGCAGGTGAGCGCCACAATCAGGACTGCTTACGACCGAGGCACACAGGGCCAACACCCGGCATCATGGTGTGGGGAGCGATCTCCTACACTGGCCTTACACCTCTGGTGATCGTCGAGGGGACACTGAATAGTGCACGGTACATCCAAACCGCGATCGAACCCATCGTTCTACCATTCATAGACCGGCAAGGGAACTTGCTGTTCCAACAGGACAATGCACGTCCTCATCTATCCCGTGCCACCCAACGTGCTCTAGACGGTGTAAGTCAACTACCCTGGCCAGCAAGATCTCCGGATCTGTCCTCCATTGAGCATGTTTGGGACTGGATGAAGCGTCGTCTCACGCGGTCAGCACGTCCAGCACGAACGCTGGTCCAACTGAGGCGCCAGGTGGAAATGGCATGGCAAGCCGTTCCACAGGACTACATCCAGCATCTCTACGATCGTCTCCATGGGAGAATAGCAGCCTGCATTGCTGCGAAAGGTGGATATACACATTGTACTAGTGCCGACATTGTGCATGCTCTGTTGCCTGTGTCTATGTGCCTGTGGTTCTGTCAGTGTGATCATGTGATGTATCTGACCCCAGGAATGTGTCAATAAAGTTTCCCCTTCCTGGGACAATGAATTCACGGTGTTCTTATTTCAATTTCCAGGAGTGTAATTGCCAGAAATACTGATTTAAAATCTATGTTTTACATGAGTTTTTCGAACTTGAAAGCGCTGTTAGTTCTGGAGATGTTTGCGGACAGTCTACAAGTATCATACGCATACTCTGATAAGCGTAACTTTTAAGTCAGTATACCCTACTTTCACTTGCATTTTCTTCTTTCATGAATGTGTGTTTCAAAGGTCCTGCCTGCTTTACCCATGTAGTCTTATGGGCTGTTCTCACACTTTTAATTTACACACACCTGCTGCTGTGAATTTCACAGCTTAGCTGTTGACTCGGTGCCTCACTTTAAAGCGAATAATGTTATTAGTCTTAAGGCCAATGGGCTAATTGGAATAGTTAAACTGTCTACTAATAGTTCTTGAAACTCATCCTCTATAACTCATGGGCATATAAACAACTGTCTTGTCTGCCTGTTCACCTCTTAGAGTGCTGCCATTGATTTTACACAGCTGTCTTTTAGTTCTCTGTAATAATTAAGTTAATGTTGAGAGCGGATAACCGTTGCCTACTGCAAGTGACTTTTGGCGTCTCTGTTACGTTGCAAGCTTTAAAAAACATTGCCCCACCACTAAAAGTATAACGTTTCTCATTGGATAGATAGAAAACACAGCCAGATAGTTTTTTTTAAACCAACTTCGGTAAATTGTAGTAAGGAGAATTTAGGAGAGAGTTGATTGCGAGACGGCGAGGTGAGCGGAGCTGTGCTGCCCGCCGCCCCCAGACGAACACCAACAAGATAATGAACGCAAGCGATGCCGCATAACAACGCATAAAGCTTCACTCAGAACTTCAGAAGTCTCATCTGTTACACCCTTTTTTGCGTAATACTAGTGTCGATCGTCAATTAAAGCTCCTGGTGTTCATATTTGCCTCTTGAAGTAAAAATCTGAAACGCGATGATTTTTCTGTTTAGTTATTGAGAAGCCACATCAGCCACTGTAATTTACGACAAGTTAGATAAGTAATTAAAGATAATTGAGGGTCACTGTAGATTATTTGGATAGTTTTTTCTTTTGTGAAACTTAATTTAAGCCTAGATTATAGATGTGATATGGCCTAGGTCATCCTTCGATCCGCAGATCGAGACCTTGACCGTACAACAGACGATGCAGTATCGCGAGAAATAGTACATGTAACGCACCATAACGAGGATAATGTACGTCAAGGCATAGAAAACGTAAGTCAACATACGACAGAGGAGCAGGAAAGTAGAGGGACAGTCGATGGGGATTCTAACTTGCGTCTTGAATACGTAGAACCCATACTACAAGTAATCAGAGCTCCCTCACCACAGAGTACAAGGAATGCGAGCAGAAACGTGTCACAGCACAGTTCAATGCAATCGGTTGCGAAGCAACACTTGGGCGAAAACACAGAGCGTAGAACGACGGAAGAAAAAGCAATAGGACCCACCAATCTGGCAGAATTATTACATTAAATTACGGAAACCATGACAAGGCAGAATAATGACATAGCCAACTAAATTCAAATGCAGAATGCAGAAACCACAAGACAAATGCTTGAGATTAAAGAACAAAACAAAAAAAAATCAGTTACACCGAAGTCACTTTGAAGACGAGGCAAAAGAATCTCGAGACATGATAGGAAACTTAATAACAGGTCACAATCAATTGAGAACAGCCATTGACAAGCTACAAGTCGACGTACAAACATTGGGTAATGACATTCAGGACGAGATCAAAACATTACGTAACAACACCCAGGGAGAAGTCAAGAAACTAGAGAAACAGATAAACGAAATTACTAGACAAGCAGCAGGTACAGCGCGTGAAATTCTTGAAAACAATGTGTTACACAAACGTATCACAAAAGCAGCGCTGAAAAGATATGATAACCGCATAGTCAAAATAGAAGCGCAAACGAAGCGACAATTTCAGTAATTGCGAACAGAGTTGTTACAAACCATTGAAGAGCGTAGTGAACAGGATAGAACAAGCACAGAGTCTGCAACCACATCCGTAACAGCATCGGAAAAACAAGCAATTAACGATGATAATACGCATTTGCGATTCCAATTACAGGCGGAAAGTAACATACGTGAAATCAGACAGCCTGCACAGAAACAAACACGTTTCGAAATTCTTGATGAACAAACGTCATCACAAACACATGCGGAACCACAAATGTATGTTTCAAGACAGTTTGGATCGTGCAATGAAGCATCAAGGTTAGCCAGACAAGATACCCAACCTATTCGTGACAATGGAAATCCAGGTCGCAAAGAGTACAGTGCTATACATTCAGCTACACGTTCACTACCGATGGAAGAAAATTATTGCGTACCACTCCAACGATAATACGCAAGGGTAGAAGAAAGTTACTGTGGACAATATCCAATGGATCTACCACAACCGAAAAGAACGATTTTGCCAATGTTTTTCAGTGCTGTCGTAATGCAGTTTTCGAAAGGCACTTGTTTCATATAGTAAATTGTAAATTGGTCTTCTGCTGCTTCCAAACCTATGATATTGGTTGCACCCTGTTGACATCGTTATAAAACATCTGCTAATACATTCGCTGGTCCTGGTTTGTGTGTAATAGTGAACTCCAATTCTTGTAGTATTAACATCCATCTGGCTAACCTCCCATGAGTTAACAGAAATTCTAATGCTTTGTGTTCAATGTATACTTTTGTTCTTCTTCCGAATAGGAAGTATCGAAAACGTTAGAAGCCCCATACAATGGCCAATGCTCCCAGCTCCGTGACTGAATACTTTTTGTCGCTTTTTGTAAGTACCCGACTGGCAAATGCAATTGTTCTATATGATATTAGCTCTGCCTGTTCGTATTCTTGGAATAAAACTATTCCTAAACCGGTTTTCGCGCTATCAGTGGCCATACAAAAATTTTGTGTTAGATCAGGATGTGCTAAAATCGGTGCTGTTGTTACTGGGTTTTTCACTTTTAAAAATTCTTCATTGGCTTGTTGATGCCATACCCATGGCGTGTTTTTTCCAGTCAATACACATGGGCGAGGTGTTGTGAGAGAGTCGATCCAAATAAATTTGCCAGAAACTACTCTGTAAACCAATTGACGAAAATATCACCGTGGAAGTTTTGTATCAATTCCTCTAATTTTTCTGGGCGATCTGTCTCAGTGATTATGATTGTGTTGATCTGTCTGGAATCGAGCACTAAGCTGATGCTCCCATCTCGTTTTTGTACAATATGGAGCGGGCTCTTGTATGTGGAGGTAGCTGGTTCAATAATATCGTCATCTAACATTTTAGATATCTCCAGGAATACTTTATTCCTGTAGCTTAATGGGATCGTATAGGGTGGCACTCTAAATAGTTTGTGCTGTTCTACTTCAAACTTGTATTGAAAGTGCTTAATACTGCCAGTCTTAGTTAAAAGTACCTCTGCTTTATCTCGTAAAATACCCTCTAGTTCTCTTGTACTGTGTTCCGAAATACCGAAAACTTGTTGCAATTTTTTGTAGATTTCTTTATATACTTCTAACATGAGTTGAGGCGATTCCCCCTTTTTTGCGTTCCATTTTAATTCTTCATCCTTTTTATCTCGCGTCATTCTTAATTGTTTGTTTATAACTGGTATTTCTTCTAATTTTAGCTTTTGCTCAATGAGAAGTGTGACATTCCCGAATGTCACGCTACCTTTCCCCATATCTATTATCGCTCGTCTCTCATTTAAAAAAATCTGCACCTATAATCAAATCTACAGTTAGTTTAGGTATAATCACGAAGTTGGCTTCGATCTTTTGACTTTGGCGCGAAAGAGTTAACCTTGTCTGTCTCGTAACTTCCGCAGCATTGTTTCTAATAGGATCTCTTACTTTAATCTTACGTGTTTTCAGAACTGGCAATTCCTCATTAGCATTACACTGCATAAATAAATTTTCTGAGATCGCAGTCAGTTCATTTCCGCTATCAATTGCAATATTGACTGGGATATGCTTTACCATGGACTTCACAATTGGTTGAATTTAAAAGGGTTGATTCTGTTCTTCTTCTTCTTGCATCAACGAATCCTCCGCTGAATCATTCATGAGTTTTTTTAGGAATTTCCCTTGTGAATTCGAACTTTATGTAGGATAAGCTTCGACTGCTACTTCTCTCTCTTTTATTTCCTCTTCCTATTTCTTCCTTCATTTGCACTTCCTTCTACATCCCCTACTTTTTTCTCATCCTCGTCTATCTTCTCCTTCTTCGTTGCTACTTCCACATAATCGCGTCTAAATGCTCTAATTATCGCTTCATAACTTCCTTCATTATATACGTTGGGTTGTGTGCCCACTCGTAACTTATTTTCAACCTCTGTCGACTGCGCATTATCCTCATTGAATTCGCTTTCCCTCGTCTCCATGTCAAATACCTGTGCAATACTAATTACTTTGTCCTTTCCTCCTACATTCGTTGTGCATGCCTCTGATAATTCATCTTACTCGTCAGTATTCTCCCAATTACTTTCGTCCCAACATGATATTGTTATTTTCCTGTCTTCGTTTTCATCTGGGCCCTGCGGATATGTTTCTTCCTTCTTCTCTTCTTGTGATAAGATTTTTATTTCTCTTTTCAAGGTGCTGCAATTGTCCTGGGTCGGTTTGTCATTCTCTTTGGCATGGGCGCTTAGCTGTCAATCTGAACGTTTATCGGGGTTTGATGGTCTTACCTCCACCTCTTCTATCTGTATCCGCTTTTCTTGTTCAGCTTGTTGATAGTGGTTTCTTTGTTGATAATTTGTCGGTCAAATGGTTCTCCAGTACCCGTTCCAGTTGTCGTTATTCCCTCAGTAATAGTTGGTGCCATTCCTGAGTGAATTATAGTTATTGTCATATTCTCTTCTAAATCCATAACCGGTTCTTTGTTAAAATCTATTGTCGTTTTTTGGTGCGAAGTTATAACATGGTTCGCAATTATTCTTTCTTCGTACTGTGTCTTGTGGATTCCACTGCTTTTTGCTTTCGTTTTCACGTACGCTGCGTCTTTTTCTTGCGTCATCTTCCAAAAACATGAACTCTAGTTCCCTTAGAATATCTTTAAATGCATCGAAGTCATTGCCTCCGCGACTTACTAATGATTGCTGGTATTTCAATGGTAGCTTCATCGAGCATAATTTAATCAACTCTCCGTAACTGTATGGTACATCTAACCATTGAATTTTATTTGCCATTAATTCGAAAAATTTCACGGGGCTCTTCTCTCCTGAATTTTCAAAATATGGGCTCTTTGATAATTGGTACTTCACTCTGTTCTGTGCTTCGCTGGACCAATATCGTGAGAGAAACTTCTCTCTGAAATCTTCGTACAATCGGCATGTCGCTGCAACATTCTGCATGGTTTCTGCGACTGTTCCTGACTTGTGTGCACATCTAATGTCTAATCTGTGTGCTAGCGTCTAGTGTTCTGGTAATCCTACTCGAAAGTGTTGAAATTTTTGTGACTGTGAGGAAATGATCGTTGTCGTGTTTCGTCATAGTTCCACATGAAATCCGCGATTCTTCGCCACTTTTCTTTCCGATCATTTCTCCCGTCGTTCTTTCCGTGAGAGAGCTCAGATTACTTGTACTATGGGTTCTACATATTCAAGACACCAGTTAGAATCCTCATCGACTGTCTCTCTACTTTCCTGCTCCTCTGTCGTATGTTGACTTACGTTTTCTATGCCTTGACGTACATTATCCTCGTTATGGTGCGTTATATGTCCTATTTCTCCTTATACTGAATCGTCTGTTGTACGGTCCTCTATTCTCTGTCCATTTTCATGCTGGATCTCTACCTCAATTCGGTCAAGGTCTCGATCTGCGGATCGAAGGATAACTTACGACATATCACATCCATAATCTAGGTTTAAATTCAGTTTCGCAAAACAGAAAACTATCAAAATGGTCTATAGTGACCCTCAATTATCTTTAATTACTTATCTAACTTGTCGTAAATTACAGTGGCTGATGTGGCTTCTCAATAACTATATAACAGAAAAATCATCGCGTTTCAGATTTTTACTTCAAGTGGCAAATGTGAACACCATGAGCTTTAATTGACGATCGACACTAGTATTACGCAAAAAGGGGTGTAACAGATGAGACTTCTAAAGTTCTGAGTGAAGCTTTATGCGCTGTTATGCGGCATCGCTTGCGTTCATTACCTTGTCGGTGTTCGTCAGGGGGCGGCGGCCGGCGCTGCTCCTCTCACCTCGCCGTCTCCGAAGCAACTCTCTTCTAACTTCTCCTTACTACAATTCACCGACGTTGGTTAAAAAAAACTACCTGGCTTTGTTTTTATCTGACGAATCAGGGTCTCAATGTTAACCTTAAGCTTCGCCTACAAACATTTTGTCTATCCAATGAGAAACGTTGTACTTTTAGTGGTGGGGCAATGTTTTTAAAGTTTGCAACGTAACAGAGACGCTAAAACTTGCAGCTGGTGTGGTCCTTTTAGCGTTATCGTAAGATCTATACTGTTCTTCTAGAGGGCTCTATCTTTGAACATTGGCTGGGGGATGGTCCTAACTTAACAGAGACGTGAAAAAGTCTCACGCTAAAACTTGTGGATGGTGTGGCCCTTTTTGTGTTATCGTAACATCTATATTGTTTTCCTGGAGGGCTCTTGCTTTTAACATGGGGTGGGGGTGGTCCTAATGTAACAGAGATGCGAAAAAGTCTCACGCTAAAACTTGCAGCTGGGGTTGTCCTAGTTGTTAGCTCGCAACGTGGGTGTCCAGTCCGTCCCTTATCATAGGGCCTTCTAGCTTAACACGGTTCTGCTCTCGGCTTCTGTTCTCGTTTCTCCCCTCGGAACTGCGTCTGTCTCACGGTGGGAAGGTATGACATGCATTTAGGCATTCTTGTGTTAGTCTGTGGTATTCCATTTGCTCACTCATTACTCGTATTACTTTGGTTACTTTAATGTCACGATTTATTCGTAGCTATGTGACATATTACTGGATTTGCTTATCATGTCAGGGTTTTCATGGAAGGTGTTGGATTTGCCTAACACCTTACAAGTTCTTGAAACTCATCCTCTATAACTCATGGGCATGTAAACAACTTTCTTGTCCGCCTGTTCACCTCTTAGCGTGCTGCCATTGATTTTACTCAGCTGTCTTTTAGTTCTTGGTAATAATGAAGTTACTGTCAAGAGCGGATAACTGTTGCCTACTGCAAGTTACTTTATAATAACGAGTTCTTTATTCTTCTCATGCTCGCTTGATGGCAGTTTTAATGATATAGTAATCACTGATGTAACATATGCTATCTTGATTCTTTCAAGGTGTCAGAAACTAGTCAATAATAATATCAGCACATGCCGGTGTTCTTTGCACACTATATACTTGTTCTACCATCTCTCTCGTAATCATAATGTCGGAGTAGTTAATGATACCAGTATTTTCGTGCTCAACAGTAGATCTAATGTTTGGGTGACTGGCACCCATTCTCTTCGCTATGTCATTAATATCGCTTTGATCTCCTTTAGCCAACAATATTGCATCGTACGTAGAGCGGTAGAAACAGGGAATCTTGCTCGCTACTGCATGTTTGTTAGTGAAAAGTTCGTTTTGTAAATAACAAAGGGAAATGTCAGCCATAATGCCGGCTAGGGAATATCCCATTTCTAGCCCTTCACGTTAGTGGTATATTTGCCCGTAGAACGTGAAGTCAGCTCTAAAAGCTCCAGTAATTAAACTGTTTCTCCTGTAGCCATTTTTGTGTTTTATAAGGTTGTTCTTAATTATCCCTAACGTATCACAGACAGGCACGCTATTATACGAATTTACCACGGCCAGGGATAGAAAGAGGGAATCAGCTGTTATGACTGTATTCTTAACTTTGTACGCAAACTCTCAGGTATTTTTTAGTTACTGCATATTGCGCACTAAAGGTGTATGCGTTTTCAACTTTTCTGCTAGCACTGCAGTTGTCTGGTCGTTAGACATTGCCTCGTGCTGGATATAATGATAGTGTATTTGTCTTTCTTATGAAGCTTTACCTGTGCGGGTTGGCCTGGCGTTTCCGTGTTCATGACTATGTTTCGCTTTTTTCTCTGTCGCAAAACAGATAATCTGAGTTTTGAACTTTGTGCCTTAGTTGTGCATGCAACATGTTTGTTGGATCTCTCACTACTTCTTAAATCTCGTTTCCAGATAAGTATTTTTCTATGTTATTTTCATATTCTTCATGGCTAACCAGTGCCACAGTGCTGCCTTTATTGGGCCATGTGATTAGCGCTTTATGTCCCTTCCATTTCATACTGAAGTTATCTACAATCCTACTTTTATTATTACAATTGCTTCCTGACTGCAGAGAGTTGGTGACTTTGACGGCTAGGACATTCTGTTTATGAGTGAGAAGCTTTAATAATTCACTATCGCATTTGATATTTGTAGTAGTCTTAACTAAAATTATAAATTATATTAGTGCGACCGGTGTTTCCTCTTAATGTCTTTCCTTCGTAAAGTTGGTTTGGGGTTATAGTCTAAACCTTCTGATAGACGAGACCTTTTGTGGAAGAGGATATCCGTAATACTAGCAATTTTTTCCAAGAACTCGTGTTTTTTAGGCACAGTATTACTTTCAAGTCCTACATAATGTTTTCTTTTAATTTCTTTGCTTTCAGTGTCCGCTCTACTATCAAATAATCTATATAGGCTGTCAAATTGTACAGGAGATAACGTTCTGGCTCTCTTAAAGTGCAATTAGTATAACTCTTAATTTAATACATCCTTCTTCTCGTAGGCATACATGATCTATTACTGCTTTTACCCATATAATTACACCTTTTTCATTTTTGGCCAAGCTGTTGCTTTTTAATTCCGATTTTAGCTTTTACATACCTAGGAATTATATTATGGTATAGGTATACCTTGTTAAATTTAGTTTTACGTCAGCTCCTTCTTAGTTTCAGTTGTGGAATTCGGTAAAATACACTCCTGGAAATTGAAATAAGAACACCGTGAATTCATTGTCCCAGGAAGGGGAAACTTTATTGACACATTCCTGGGGTCAGATACATCACATGATCACACTGACAGAACCACAGGCACATAGACACAGGCAACATAGCATGTAAAACAGATCTCACCGCTTCATTTGTATCACTTTCATTATAGACGACATATGTCACGTGAGAAACAGAATCTGTATTAATATGTAGTACAACCCTCATTTATTATTCAGTCGCAGTTGCATATTTTTAATTAGATTACATGTTTTGATCACTAGTGGTCATCTAAGGATCTAAAACAAAATCAAATTAAATATGTACCACGTAATGATTGTACCAAATGTGAAATTTACACACATAGCAGCGTCAGCAACTCGTCTTGTCTGTTCAGAACCACACATTAGAATACTGTGTTTAGCAATTGTTGTCAGTGTCTTCATTAAGTATATGTTGGATGTAAAGAAGAGTTGGGAGGGGAAGGGAAAATGGAGAGAGGGTGACTGAGAGAGGGGAAAGGACGCACGGATGGGGCGGTTTGGATGTTATGAGTTTAACAAAAGAGGTCTTGCGAAAATTGCAGAAGGTATAATTATGTAGAATTTATCATTAGCATACTAATAGTGGAGAACAATCGGTATACAAACTTTAAATGACATAAAATAGTAATAATTATAAAATGTGGCTAAATGGTTTGAGAGTGGGGAGTGCTGATAAGGGAGGGGGAGGAATGAAGAGAAGTAGAGATACTATAGGTTTAACAAGCGAGGGTGTTATCGTAAAATTTCGGCAAGTTAATTATGTAAAAAGCTTCTATTACAGTATCACAAGTGTAGACAAGTGGATATGTAAAACTGCAGAAGAAGGAAAAATAGTAGATTATAAAAGTAGAAGTGAAATAGGTAAAACTGATTTTGTGTATTGTTGTTGTTGTAGTCTTCAGTCCTGAAATTGGTTTGATGCAGCTCCCATGCTACTCTATCTTGTGTAAGCTTCTTCATGTCCCAGTACCTACTGCAACCTACATCCTTCTGAATCTTCTCAGCGTATTCATCTCTTAGTCTCCCTCTACGATTTTTACCCTCCACGCTGCCCTCTAATACTAAATAGGTGATCCCTTGATGCCTCAGAACATGTCCTAGCAACCGATCCCTTCTTCTGGTCAAGTTGTGCCACCAACTTCTCTTCTCTCCAATCCTATTCAATACTTCCTCATTAGTTATGTGAACTACCCATCTAATCTTCTGCATTCTTCTGTAGCACCACATTTCGAAAGCTTCTACTCTCTTCTTGTCCAAACTAGTTATCGTCCATGTTTCACTTCCATACATGGCTACACTCCATACAAATACTTTCAGAAATGACCTCCTGACACTTAAATCTATATACGATGTTAACAAATTTCTGTTCTTCATAAAAGCTTTCCTTGCCATTGCCAGTCTACATTTTATATCCTCTCTACTTCAACCATCATCAGTTATTTTGCTCCCCAAATAGCAAAACTCCTTTAATACTTTAATTGTCTCATTTCCTAATCTAATTCCCTCAGCATCACCCGACTTAATTCGACTACATTCCATTATCCTCGTTTTGCTTTTGTTGATGTTCATCTTATATCCTCCTTTCAAGACACTATCCATTCCGTTCAACTGCTCTTCCAAGTCCTTTGCTGTCTCTGACAGAATTACGTCATCATCGGCGAACCTCGACATTTTTATTTCTTCTCCGTGGATTTTAATACCTACTCCGAATTTTTCTTTTGTTTCCTTCCCTGCTTGCTCAATATACAGATTGAATAACATCGGGGAGAGACTGCAACCCTGTCTCACTCCCTTCCCAACCACTGCTTCCCTTTCATGTCCCTCGACCCTTATAACTGCCATCTGGTTTCTGTACAAATTGTAAATTGCCTTCCGCTCCCTGTATTTTACCCCTGCTACCTTCAGAATTTGAAAGAGAGTATTCCAATCAACATTGTCAAAAGCTTTCTCTAAGTCTACAAATGCTAGAAACGTAGGTTTGCCTTCCTTAATCTAGCTTCTAAGATAAGTCGTAGGGTCAGTATTGCCTTTCGTGTTCCAATATTCCTACGGAATCCAAACTGATCTTCCCCGAGGTCGGCTTCTACTAGTTTTTCCATTCGTCTGTAAAGAATTCGCGTTAGTATTTTGTAGCTGTGACTTATTAAACTGATAGTTCAGTATTTTTCACATCTGTCAACACCTGCTTTCTTTGGTATTGGAATTATTAAATTCTTCTTGAAGTCTGAGGGTATTTCGCCTGTCTCATACATCTTGCTCACCAGATGGTAGAGTTTTGTCAGGACTCGCTCTCCCAAGGCCGTCAGCAGTTCTAATGGAATGTTGTCTACTCCGGGGGCCTTGTTTCGACTCAGGTCTTTCAGTGCTCTGTCAAACTCTTCACGCAGTATCGTATCTCCCATTTCATCTTCATCTACATCGTCTACCATTTCCATAATATTCTCCTCAAGTACATCGCCCTTGTATAGACCCTCTATATACTCCTTCCACCTTTCTGCTTTCCCTTCTTTGCTTAGAACTGGGTTTCCATATGAGCTCTTGATATTCATACAAGTGGTTCTCTTATCTCCAAAGTTCTCTTTAATTTTCCTGTTGGCAGTATCTATCTTATCCCTAGTGAGATAAGCCTCTACGTCCTTACATTTGTCCTCTAGCCATCCCTGCTTAGCCATTTTGCACCTCCTGTCGATCTCATTTTTGAGACGTCTGTATTCCTTTTTGCCTGTTTCATTTAATGCTTTTATATATTTTCTCCTTTCATCAATTAAATTCAATATTTCTTCTGTTACCCAAGGATTTCTACTAGCCTTCATCTTTTTACCTACTTGATCCTCAGCTGTCTTCACTACTTCATCCCTCAAAGCTACCCATTCTTCTTCTACCGTATTTCTTTCCCCCATTCCCGTCAATTGCTCTCTTATGCTCTCCCTGAAACTCTGTACAACCTCTGGTTCTTTCTGTTTATCCAGGTCCCATCTCCTTAAATTCCCAGCTTTTTGCCGTTTCTTTAGTTTTAATCTACAGGTCATAACCAATAGATTGTGGTCAGAGTCTACATCTGCCCCTGGAAATGTCTTACAATTTAAAACCTGGTTCCTATAAATCTCTGTCTTACCATTATATAATCTATCTGAAACCGGTCAATATCTCCAGGCTTCTTCCATGTATACAGCCTTCTTTTATGGTTCTTGAACCAAGTGTTACCTATGATTAAGTTGTGCTCTGTGCAAAATTCTACCAGGCGGCTTCCTCTTTCATTTCTTTGCCCCAGTCCATATTCACCTACTACGTTTCCTTCTCTCCCTTTTCCTACTACCGAATTCCAGTCACCCATGACTATTAAATTTTCGTCACGCTTCAGTATCTGAATAATTTCTTTTATTTGATCATATATTTCTTCAATTTCTTCGTCATCTGCAGAGCTAGTTGGCATATAAACTTGTACCACTGTAGTAGGTGTGGGCTTCGTATCTATCTTGGCCACAATAATGCGTTCATTATGCTGTCTGTAGTAGCTTACCCGCATTCCTATTTTCCTATTCATTATTAAACCTACTCCTGCATTACCCCTATTTTATTTTGTGTTTCTAACCCTGTAGTCCCTTGACCAAAAGTCTTGTTCCTCCTGCCACCGCACTTCACTAATTCCCACTGTATCTAACTTTAACCTATCCATTTCTCTTTTAAAATTTTCTAACCTACCTGCCCGATTAAGGAATCTGACATTCCACGCTCCGATGCGCAGAACGCGAGTTTTCTTTCTCCTGATAACGACGTCCTTCTGAGTCGTCCCCGTCCGGGGATCCGAATGGGGGACTATTTTACCTCCGGAATATTTTACCCAAGAGGACGCCATCATCATTTAACCATACAGTAAAGCTGCATGCCCTCGGGAAAAATTATCGCTGTAGTCTTCCCTTGCTTTCAGCTGTTCGCAGTACCAGCACAAGAAAGGCCGTTTTGGTTATTGTTACAAGGCCAGATCAGTCAATCATCCAGACTGTTGCCCCTGCAACTACTGAAAAGGCTGCTGCCCCTCTTCAGGAACCACACGTTTGTCTGGCCTTTCAACAGATACCCCTCCATTGTGGTTGCACCTACGGGACGTCTATCTGTATCGCTGAGGCATGCAAGCCTCCCCACCAACGGCAAGGTCCATGGTTCATGGGGGGAGGATATTAAAATTCTGAAAGTATAAACACTTTAAATCTCACTCAGAAGGTGTACAAATAAAAATTATATAAAAAGTTTCGCTGAAATATTTAAAGTAAAGGCGTAGAACAGTCGATGTGTATAGTGAAAGACATAAAGAAAGTATGATTTCCTCAATGGAATTATGGTTGAAATGGCTCTGAGCACTATGGGACTTAACTTCTGAGATCATCAGTCCCCTAGAACTTAGAACTACTTAAATATAACTAACCTAAGGACATCACACACATCCACACCCGAGGCAGGTTTCGAACCTGCGACCGTAGCGGTCGCACGATTCCAGACTGTAGCGCCCAGAACCGTTCGGCCACCCTGGCCGACATGGAATTATGTAGAGGTCATAGAGCGTAATGAAGATTTTTACACACCGCCTGCAAGAGCTCGGCAAAGCATCAGATCAGCAGAACGACCTTATTGACAGCGCATTGTATAGAAACTTTGAAGACCTCTTCCAGTCGTCCACTTCGCCACAGCTCACGTATGATTAGGAGCCCAACTCACCGAGAAGAGACAGCGGCGGTTTATCGACTCGCACACCGCCCTAACGGCAGGTCGGCGAGGTGACTGACTTTCGTTCGTACTGCAAAATTGATCGCTGCACAATGGCAGCAAGCAGAAGTAAATGTAATGTTACCGTAGTTGCCACTTCCTAGTCCCTCTAACTCGTGGTTTCACTTTTGTAATGTATTGTCTTATACTTTTAGCGGTTTCTTTATTTCAGTGTTTTAAAATTTTTAATATTTGATGACACTGCAAGCAGTTACAGGCCCTGTAAATAATTTCTTTTCTGTAATTTTACGGTCATTATTATGGCACAATTTATGCATCCATTTTTCTATGTACATACTTACAACGAAACTTTTTATGTAGTTTTATTTTACACAATTTCATATCAATATCTTACGACTTTATACTTTCAGAGTTTTACATTTTTAATATCTTAAGATATTAATCCTGCTTTAGCTTGTTTCTTTCCACATTTAAAACCCTCTATTTTATCTTCTTTTACGGTTTTAAGTAATCTTCTATTTTATTCTCTTTTACAGTTTTACTGATTATCGATCTATGTTTCTGATATTATAACCGAAGCCTTTTTATACAGTGGACCTTTTGGAATTATGGTACATCAAGCTCTCTTGCTAAGCCCATAGCAACCTCACCACCACCAACCTCCCTTGCCTTGTTTCTCCACTCTCAGTCGATCGTGCTCCGGTTTGTAATTTTACTATTTTACGTCGTTTACTTTTTACTTATCCATTAATCTATTAATTTGTAATAACAATTTTTAAATAATATACCTTCCACGATATTAGGAAGACACCACTTGTTAAACTCACATGAACCCATCACTGCTTCCTTTCCCCTCCCCCTATCACCTCTACTACATTTCCATATATATATATATATATATATATATATATATATATATAAGACACTGGCAGCAGTTAAAAACACAGTACTCTTGGCATATGGTTCTGATCAGGCAAGGCAAGGCTTGGTATCAAATTAACGACCAAAAACGAGTAAAGAAAAGATTGATACATCAGATAAGAATGCGTTGTTCGGGTAAACGCCTGAGACGTGCTGGCATCTGGCCTACACACTCTTCTTTGACGATAGACATCAAGCCAAGACTGTGGTCATCAGTGAACATCAACCGTTGCCATTGGCCCAGGTTCCATCCCGGGTATTCCCCTGCGCACATTCTTTACGGACAAATATGCTGGTATTTTTTTCTGTTCTCCGCAATAGACTCCTAGACGTCAAATCCTGTGGATGCAGCAGTTATTCCTCTGTCTAGGTCGACACAGGACTCCCTGTTGCATATTTCGAGTTCTGTTGGATTCTCCTCAGGACGCCAAAAGCCAATAGTTTGTAGCTAACGGTGATCAGCTGATACTGTTGATCGTAGGCGACCACTGCGACGAAATTGTTCAATGTTTTGTGACATAAGATTGCAACTCAGTATTCACTGTGATGTATGTAAATTAAGCCTGGCAACTTTCATTACCCTTCGTGGCATAGTGACAGAGGTGGATATTCTACACAAGGCCATTACCCGTTCGGTGGAGAGAATGAGAATAACACCTATTTTTGAAGTCATTATGATCTGTCGAAACAGTTTTTAAAAATTTATGTCTCTGTATAGTCATAACATGTATGAATGGTCAAGTGGGTATTAACAAAGCGGAATGGTCTGTGAAAGCTACAGAGAGTCCCAGGTCAGCTTCAAATCGAAACATTTGCGCACTAGTAATTGTTTCCGTGTCTAAGTGCTTTACTCAGACAGCTCATTTTTGTATTGAAAGATGTCGGAAGTAGTAAAAAAAAGAAAACCAACCCACACCAACCTGTTCATCACCACCCCCGTATAATAAAAATGCGGGTGAGCGTTCTCAGTTATGGGACGGGACGCAACGACAGCAGCCATGATATCTGCTCTGTAAACGGTAACACGTCGGCTGTGTTCCGTTGATTTAGGTTTGGCTAGGATGGCTGGAGTGTCTTACCCCACGCTAAATTTAGATGTTTGCTTAAGGGGGTAAGACGTCAAACGGGCCGACTTGGGGAAGGAGAGGCACAACAGGACATTCCAATTTCCACTGTCTATACTTTTACAAATAAGTTCATAAAACTTTGTCGGCATGACCAAGAAGGATTCAGAATTTACACTGATAGCAGTGGAAGTTCTAAATCATGAAGAAGTAGTTTTTGTTACGTGTTAAATTTCATCATTTTTTTCGCTTACTAATGGCAGCATTTCTTGCTATAGGTACACATTTCTTCGTAAGTAAGAGAGATTCTTCGATGAATTTTGCACAGCACACAAACCATATTTAAAGGTGTATGATACTCAAGAATTTTCCAAATCTATTAAAAATTGTGGTAATTAAAATACGATTTGTGTTTTTCCTAAACATGATGTTTAAAATAGAACAATTCATTAGTTTTTTTCATAAATTAAATACATTCTAGAGTTTCATACACATGTGAGTATGGTATGTATGCTGTGCAAAAATCATCGAAGAATCTCTCTAACTTACGAAGAAAAGTGTACCTATAGCAACAAATGCAGCCATTAGTAAGCGAAAAAAAGATGAAATTTCGCACGTAAAAAAAAATTATTTTGTTTTGTTTTCGAACTTCCACTGCAATGAGTGTGAATCATGAATCCTTCCCGTTGATGCTAGTTTTATGAATTTACTTGTAACAGAATAGGCACTGGAAATTAAAATGTCCTGAGATGTCTCTCCTGCTCCAAGTCGGCCCGTTTGACGTCCTACCTCCCTTGAGAATATATCCGATATTAGATAGAAATTCTTGTGTTTGTTTATGTCATTTGATTCGATCATAAGAGGAGTTCGTCTGTATTATGCTGTATTATGTAGTGTTGGTGGTAATGAGCATCAACTAACAAACGCCATAACCACCTCCTGAGTGGAATTTCATCGATTAATCCTCCTCGGAACCTCATCCAAGTAACGTATTTGTTTCAATGTGACGTTTCCAGAAATTTCTTACTATTCACCCTGTGTTTCTAGCCAGAAGCGGACAAGAAAGAAACTTGTAGCATTGTCTGGAGGAGTCCAGACTGAAAATAACTAGTGAGAAACTTGTTGGAGAAGTTGTGCCATGAGTTGACAAGTAAGAAATTTATCGTTAAGTCTACTGATATCCAACCAAAAGATGACATGAAAGGGAACATGTCGAAACGTCTGCAAAAGTCTAACCAAAGGATGGCATCTCATAAATTTATCCAAACGTCTAGAGAACTCGAACCAGAAGATTAAGTAAATCGTCGAAACGTCTGCGAAAGACTAATCGAAAGATGACACGTACGAAACCTATCGAGACGTATGCGGAATTCCTGCCAGTAGATAAAAACTTGACGCAACCTCTGGCGAAATCCAGTCTGAATATGGCAAGTAAGAAGGTCGTTGACAAGAATGTATTAGCTGACAAATTTTTCGAAAAGAGTTTATGAGTAATAACTGTGGTCATACAAACTATAATGTAGTTTTTTAATAGCGGAATATTTATCAACACTGTCGTTACAATGAAACATTACAAGTACCTTAATGTGGTTTCATGTCATATTGCACTGAATAGCTTGTTCAAAAAAGTAAATAATAGCAATAACGATAATAATAAAATTATTATATCTACATTGCTCTGTCGTAACTGATACGTCGTTGTGGCTCTTGAAGTTTTAAGCAGAAAACCCGTGAAGACTATTTGTGATATCACAAGCTGCGACATTGTCGGGAAGAAACAGTGACCCGTATATGTAATACGTTTCCTGTAATTTACGTCTATGGTCAACAATTTTTGTTAAAAAATTACCGGTTTCGGTTTTAATGACCATCATCAGATATGTTTCATAAAAATAAATAATAAGTTTCCCTTAATTTACGTCTATGGTCACAAACTTCTTGTTAACAGATTACCGGTTTAGGTCTTTAATGGCCATCATCAGATCATCAGATTTACCTTTGTCTTTGTTTGTGGTATTTTATTATCAATGTACTTTAAAGTGTTTTAAATGTATTTTGGATTGGACTGCTGTTGATTACTGTACTCGTAAAGGCAATATCCTCTCCAACGGTAATCTAGCTAGTTTAGTCAGCAACAAGTCCGATCACAGATAATTAAAATTAATTCTCTTTCGCAATGCTGCGATTAGCGTGAAAGCGTGTTGATACAATGCTGAATAAATTCCTTTCAGCACACTAGTAATAAGGATTCCTCCATGTAAGTTAACTCTAGAACAATTTCACACAGTATTCGCACTGTCTTATGAAACTACGTGAATTTCGGACAGAAGCCATTTTCTGTAACCATATTCATTTTTTGTGGGTTAAATTATGTGTAAACGTAGCTGAGTAAGTCCATTAGGAATTTTCAGAAAGGCTATGAACAGACTTTTGAAAGTACAAGAGCGTGTATTTCCGATTCCGTATACACACAATATTCAGTAACTGATGGGGAGCATGTCCAGTACATTATCTTGAACACAACTGAATGAAATACAATAGCGAAATTTTTAGCTGAGAAGAAGTTCAGCAGAACAGATTGTTGAATCGTTTCCAGTGCTGTTAAACTCGATATGCTGTGAACTGAACATCTGTCTCTTCATGAGCTATTTCTTATGCAGTGAGATGCCGCTCTAGTTTTTAACAGTTGCATGGCATGTACAAAACATATTAATTATAATTTCAATACCATGAAATCATTTTCTAGAATCATTATAGAGATTTGGGTAATCAGTCACCCTGGAATTACACAGAACATTTCATTTTATTATTTAGTTCATACGTAGAAAATGTAGTAGGTATCTAATCCAAAATTATGAAACTGGGCTAGCATCTGAAAGACAATGCCTATTCAGACTTCACGCCGGCCACATGAGTGTGGTGCTAGTAGCACCACTATGAAAATAAACATCATGTGTGATTTAAACATACGCTGTAACGGTCGTGAGCATTACTTACCTTTGAGAATGGATGTGGTGCGTTGATGTTAGTTAAGACAGCCTTTAAGGCGAGAAAGACACCTTTATCAACACCTCACTGAGGTTGTGTACTGTGACGACTAGAAGCTAGATTTTCTATCTGCGATACTGCAGAAAGGCTTGGCAGGAATGTAGCCACTGTGTAAGGATGCTGGCTACAGTAATCACGAGAACGTACAGTCGCAAATTGACTGGGCTCCGAGCGGCCACGTAGCGCTATCTCGGCTTCTGTCTATCTTCCATCATACTGTACCTGTAGCAACAATTTGAGAAGCAGTTGGCACCACAGTGACACAACAGACTGTTAAAATCGGTTACTTCAAGGACAACGGGCAACACGCCCTCTCTCTCGCATTCCACTGACCCAAAACTACCGTTACTTGCAATTATAAGTGGTTTATAGCGAGAGCACGTTGACGGGCAGGACAGTGATCTGTTGTGTTTTCTGATGAAAGCTACGTCTGCCTCGGTGCCAAAATAAATAGTTCAAATGGCTCTGACCACTATGCGACTTAAATTCTGAGATCATCAGTCGCCTAGAACTTAGAACAATATGAACCTAACTAACCTAAGAACATCACACACATTCATGCCAGAGGCAGGATTAGAACCTGCGACCGTAGCGATCGCTCGGCTCCTTACTGTAGCGCCTAGAACCGCACGGCCACTCCGGCCCCTCGGTCCCAGCGAAGGCCTTGTGTTGGTTAGAAGGAGGTTAGGTGAGCACCTGCAATCAACCTGTCAGTGAGCTACACACGCTAGATCTACACATTCAGTCATGGTCTGGGGTGTGACTTCGTATGACAGCAGGAAACTTCTAGTGCTTACCCCGCGCACTCTGACATGAAATTTGTATGCCAGTCTGATGATTCGACCTGTTGCCATTCATGAACAGCATTCCAGGTGGTGTTTTTCAACAGGATAACGCTCTCTCTCATACCGCTGTTGTAACTCATTGTGCTGTACCGAGTATCGACATGTTGCCTTGGCCTGCTCGATCACCAGTCGAGCACATATGGGACGTCGTTAAACAATAACTACGGTGTCATCCACAAACATCATGAATTGTCCCATTTTCAAAGCGAATATGACGCAATGTGGCTAGTTTCGTTTGTGAGTTTAGCCATGTGACGGCAGGTATACCAGATTTATGCATACTTGTTAAAGCGTGAAGTCAGCGCCGGCACGTCATTCGGGAACGACAAAGGAGAGACGACTGTGAGAAGAGGTCAGCCAATCGCACGCTCACCGGCCTCCTTCCAGGACGACAACGCGACAGCAGCTAACCCTAGGTGAATACCACATATGCGCTGAACTCGACTAATGGCAGCCCACTTCGATAGCAAAGACAACGTGAGCCACTTCGTTAGCCGATGCATAGTAACAACTTCCTTAGTAATCTATATGTAGCTCATTTAGAGATCAGCAGTCATTACAGTTCAGGTTACAGACTTTAGCAAGCAGTGGTCGATAGGACCAGAAGTGTTACTTGTTCTCGTCTATTCTGAAGAAGACTGATTATTTTGAAGTTAAGTATTTGTCTTGTTGTAATAAAACTCACTAATTAATACGAGTTGTTTGATTGTTTGTCTAGCGAATTCCTAGACACAACAATGTAGCGTATCCCCGTTTGTCTTGCACCTTTCCGTAGTCCACCCATTACTATAAAAGTGTCGTTTATCCTCAAATGCGCACGAGGAGTGGGCGTGCGAAGAGCCTTTTTATTTGTCTAGATCCTCCAATCCTAGATACGGGGCATTGGACAATGATGACCTGGTAGTTTGGTCCTGTTACTCATCCAACCAACCGACCAACAGGTGATCATCTTAAGATCTTGTAAAACTTATGATGTTTTCTTGTGTCCACATCAGTTAATGTGACTAGTGTGTGCGTTATTCATACGAATAAAATTTGAAATGATTTTATCTCCACGTTTTAGTGAAAAATTATTAATTACGTTCCCCCTTCTTACCTGACGTTATTGAATAAAGTGTATGTGCAAGCGGGCCACCCATTATTCTTGTTCTTAAGGGCCTATTATTGTAATAAATATCCGTTTAAGTAGGTACTTGAATAACAATCTGGTATACGTATACTTTGTTAGGTACTTCCGCAAAATGCAGACCTGTTCACACTTTTCAAACGGTCTCTTGTAACGTAACAGTACCAGTAAAAACAGAATAAGAAGCTGATACTCAGGTGTAATCATGATAGCACTCTGCCAAAGTATATTCATTCGCAGTGTGAGACACGGTGTCCTCGTTAACAAAATCAGAATTACTTAAGGTTACTGTGGTAACTCCAGGAAGTTATGTTTGACAGGACAGCTTTGGTACTGGTATTCGCGCTACTGAATGACACTTACCTGTGATGTTCTCTTAATCAGTATGAACATTTTGTTGTGATTTCTGTCCTAGCGACATGTACATACCTGTCAAGAAGAGTGACAAAACATTTCTCACACTACTGCCTGGAACATAATGGATTCTTAGATGTTCTGATATATTTATTTCGTAGTGATTCATGCAAAAAATTTATGTAAGATATTTAGTAATGCACTTCCATCTATCCATCGCTTGAGCCTTGTCCCGCAATGAGGCAGGGTCAGCCATCATATGCCCTTCCTGTCTCCACCTTGTACCCCCGGGACGGAATGAGTGTACCCCAACTGTCAGCCCCGAGTGCTATCTATGGAATTGTACGAAAAATTTCAGATGACTGCGAGCTTTGTAAACCGAGGCGGAACATGGGGACCAGCTCGGTATTCACCTAGCGGGATGTGGAAAACCGCCTAAAAAACAACATCCAGGCTGGCCGGCACATCGGCCCTCGTCGCTGATCCGCCGGGCGGATTCCATCCGGGGCCGGCGCGCCTACCCGAGTCCAGGAAGCTGCGCGTAAGCGCTCTCAGCTACTCTGGCGGGTCGTATTTAGTAATGCATTTCAGTCCCAAAAGTAACATTGATACGTCGCGCAGCTGTCGGCAGTACCCCTTTCTTTTAGTGTCATCTTTGTCACTGAATCCCCTTTGGCCTGCGGCCAGTCGGTTGTTCATCGCAGGTTCGGCTATTTAAGTCTCTAGCGTAGTGGCTGCGGCACTTACTGTATGGTCTGTTAGTTGCCGTTACGACGGATACGGGAGGTTGGCCCTTACTTGGTGCGCATGCTCATTGCGCGTGGTATTACTGGAGTGTTGCTGCCGGAGACAGAGAAAGGTTTTGGGTTCTGGCACGAGGCGTGGAGTTTGGCTTTCTCGCCACGCTGCGTAAGGTGCGAAGAAGAGCTTTCCGGAGCGTTTCCTGGCATTAACCGTTCGCCTGGGCATTTGGTCTATTTGTTTTAAACAGCTCCTACTGTGTTCTTATACATACACTCCTGGAAATTGAAATAAGAACACCGTGAATTCATTGTCCCAGGAAAGGGAAACTTTATTGACACATTCCTGGGCTCAGATACATCACATGATCACACTGACAGAACCACAGGCAAGTAGACACAGGCAACAGAGCATGCACAATGTCGGCACTAGTACAGTGTATATCCACCTTTCGCAGCAATGCAGGCTGCTATTCTCCCATGGAGATCGTAGAGATGCTGGATGTAGTCCTGTGGAACGGCTTGCCATGACATTTCCACCTGGCGCCTCACTTGGACCAGCGTTCGTGCTGGACGTGCAGACCGCGTGAGACGACGCTTCATCCAGTCCCAAACATGCTCAATGGGGGACAGATCCGGAGTTCTTGCTGGCCAGGGTAGTTGACTTACACCTTCTAGAGCACTTTGAGTGGCACGGGATACATGCGGACGTGCGTTGTCTTGTTGGAACAGCAAGTTCCCTCGCCGGTCTAAGAATGGTAGAACGATGGGTTCGATGACGGTTTGGATGTACCTTGCACTATTCAGTGTCCCTCGACGATCACCAGAGGTGTACGGCCAGTGTAGGAGACCGCTCCCCACACCATAATGCCGGCTGTTGGCCCTGTGTGCCTCGGTCGTATGCAGTCCTGATTGTGTGGCTCACCTGCACGGCGCCAAACACGCATACGACCGTCATTGGCACCAAGGCAGAAGCGACTCTCATCGCTGAAGACGACACGTCTCCATTCGTCCCTCCATTCACGCCTGTCGCGACACCACTGGAGGCGCGCTGCACGATGTTGGGGCGTGAGAAGAAGACGGCCTAACGGTGTGCGGGACCGTAGCCCAGCTTCATGGAGACGGTTGCGAATGGTCCTCGCCGAAACCCCAGGAGCGACAGTGTCCATAATTTGCTGGGAAGTGGCGGTGCGGTCCCCTACGGCACTGCGTAGGATCCTACGGTCTTGGCGTGCATCCGTGCGTCGCTGCGGTCCGGTCCCAGGTCGACGGGGACGTGCACCTTCCGCCGACCACTGGCGACAACATCGATGTACTGTGGAGACCTCACGTCCCACGTGTTCAGCAATTCGGGGGTACATCCACCCGGCCTCCCTCATGCCCACTATACGCTCTCGCTCACATACGGTTCACGTCCACGCTGTCGCGGCATGCTACCAGTGTTAAAGACTGCGATGGAGCTCCGTATGCCACGTCAAACTGGCTGACACTGACGGCGGCGGTGCACAAATGCTGCGCAGCTAGCGCCATTCAACGGCCAACACTGCGGTTCCAGGTGTGTCCGCTGTGGCGTGCGTGTGATCATTGCTTGTACAGCAGTGTCCGGAGCAAGTATGATGGGTCTGACACACCGGTGTCAATATGTTCTTTTTTTCCATTTCCAGGAGTGTATTTGTTAATGGTTAACTTACGTTGTCTTCAGTGACGAGTCTCATATGTCAGGGTTATGTCACACATGCCATGATGTCCGCAGCTAGTGGTCTAGGGTTGCCGGCTGTTGCAGCCCAGCGGTTCTAGGCGCTTCAGTCGAAGGTTTGAATCCTGCCCCTGGCATAGATGTGTGCGATGTCTTTAGATTAGTTAGGTTTAAGTAGTTTTAAATCTAGGGGACGGATGACCTCAGATGTTAAGTCCCATAGTGCTGAGAGCCATTTGAACCATTAAATAACAGATGGCACAGTACCTCAGCGCGTTCGGTCAGAGGGCTGCTGGCCATCTGTAACCAAAAACTGAGTAAAGTAGTCAACGATCAGTGTGAACGGATGTCTTGTGACGTCCACCCAGACCAAACGCAACGAACTATATCGAACAAAATGAAAAGAAAGAAAGAAAGAAAAGGGTGGCGGCTAGCGTTGCTACTTCTGGATCATGGGGTTGCGTGACTGTAGGAGGATACAAGATGACTTGGACAGGATTTGTGACTGGTGTAAAGAATGACAGCTAACTTTAAATATAGATAAATGTAAATTATGCAGATGAATAGGAAAAAGAATAACGTAATGTTTGAATACTCCATGAGTAGTGTAGCGCTTGGCACAGTCACGTCGATTAAATATTTGAGCGTAACTTTGCAGAGCGATATGAATTAGGACAAGCATCTAATGGCAGTTGTGGGGAAGGCGCATAGTCGTCTTCGGTTCATTGGTAGAATTTTGGGAAGATGTGGTTCATCTGTAAAGGAGACCGCTTATAAGACACTAATACGACCTATTCTTGACTACTGCACCAGCGGTTTGGATCCCCGTCAGGTCGGATTGAGGGAGGGCATAGAAGCAATTCAGAGGCGGGCTGCTAGATTTGTTACTGGCAGGTTTGATCATCATGCGAGTCTTACGGAAATGCTTCAGGAACTCGGGTGGGAGTTTCTAGAGGAAAGGAGGCGTTCTTTTCATGAATCGCTACTGAGGAAATTTAGAGAACCAGCATTTGAGGCTGACTGCAGTACTATTTTACTGCCGCCAACTTACATTTCGCGGAAAGACCACAAAGATAAGATAAGAGAGATTAGGGCTGTTACAGAGGCATATAAGCAGTCATTTCTCCCTCGTTCTATTTGGGAGTGTAACTGGGAGAGTAGATGTTAGTTGTGGTCTGAGGTACCCCCCGCTACGCACCGTATGGTGAATTGCGGAGTATGTATGTAAATGTAGATATAGACAGGGTCCCAGGTTCCATTCCTTACTGGGTTGAGGATTTTCTCTGCCCTGGGGACTGGGTGTCTCTGTTGCCTTCATCATCATCATCATCATCATCATCATCATCATTTGTGAGAGCGACTAGACTGGAATGTGAAAGAAAAGGGCCTGTGTAAAAATTTGGGCTTTGTACGGACGCTGATGGCCGCGCAGTTTAGCGCCCCACAAACCAAACATCATCAACATGCCATGATGATGGGGTTGGGCTTTCCATCTTAGTTTCCTGTCACTTGAGGAAGGACCTGCTGCCTGCAGCTATATCTAAGGAAACCCGGTGAGCTCCTTATTATTGAGTGAGGGTGTATCTAAAATTGTTGTAATCTATTAAATACCAAAATTTTGCCCTTAACGGGAGTCGGAAGGCAATTTTTTCCCTATTCTGCCAATACAATTTAGTCTTTGAATAGGTACACTTCTCAAAAGACATATGGCTAATGAAACAATGAAATTTTTACTCCGTATATATAACACATTGCCTCAATTTAAAAGTAAAATGAACGTAATACCTCTTATGGTTTTGAAGAAAAATTTTGTAATCTTTCACTGGTAAACTTTACTTTTTTGTATATTAATTATTGTAAAACGATTTCTGATTGTTTGGTGGTTCTCAATTTGCTTGTAATAACTTATTACCATATGCAGTACAAATTGGCCAAATTTAATGTTTCTTACCCCTTTAGTTTATCAAATAATTGGTCCTGAGGGTAAAAAAATATGTAGTTTTGAGAAAAATCCATTTAAAGTTTAATATTTCAATTCTAGCATAGTTATTGATGAGAATTGCTTACCACTGATATTTTCCTGTACCATACTGAGCATCATCTGAATCACACTGATCTTTTCTTCTCTTGGTCGTGTTCCTTTCCGTCTGCCTTTTTTTGTGCATTTTAAATTAGTAATATCTGCTTTGCGGATTCTCTCTTTATCTGCTTGCACCAAGGATTTTGCAGTATTTCCACTAGATTTTATTTCCAATAATTCCAAAACACAGAGATTTCGAATCACACCATCATTGAAAGATGAAATAGCATCATAAACACCATAGGGTTGTTAGCTGAACAAATATTTTTCGGTAACCGGTTCCAAATGACAGATTTCACACATTCCTTTAAATTTTGAGCTTTTCCACGAAGACATTTCTATAACAAGGTATCTTTACAAAGGTCTCTAAATATGGGTTTCATTTCATTCATTACTGGTGCGGCTAAATGTTTGTGGTCATATCTGGCACTTCTCCTGTACTTGCGCCAAGTGTCAGGATCATTCGGGCAAAGACCGTGTACTGGATTTTCATTTGTGGAAAGCTTATGGAAAAAGAATGCCCATAAAGCTCTTTTCATGTTTTCTAAATTCCCTACATTTCTTCTTATGGCGAAGCCGTAATAATTTTGTAATCTATTTATTTCAAAATTTGTCAGGCGACCTTTACTACCTATCTTCTTACCACCTTCCAATACTCTTGTTGACTTTTCTTGAGATAGTCTTCAACCTGGACTCCATTCTCTTCTGGACATGCCCAATGCCCTCTAATTCAGAAATTGTGACATTAGGACCATATGGTTTTTCTGCACATACCCAGTCATTAGCCTCGCTGTCACCGTCCCCAGATTGCACAGAGTGTCAGGAAAACCATCATATCTCACGAAAAAATTGTTGTATTTATATAAAACAAAAACTTTTTCTAGCAGGAAATCTAAAAATCGAATTTTTGAAGCCCACTTGCCTTCCATCTCCCGTTAACGAAGGACGATGTTGCCTCGTAAAACTACATCAGATTCTATGAATATGTAGCGCTGGTGGGCTCTTTCCCGTTTAAAGCAATACTCAGCTGTTGCCATTACCTTTCAAGGAACAATCTCATTTACGCGGTTATTGCAGTGTTTAAATTAATTTTTAATGCTGATTTTAAAAAAATCTTTTTTTCGGGTTAGGGGAGGGGGCGAGACTTCCTGTTTTGATGTTATGTTTTATTCTTTTATGTCATGTGAATGTGAGTGTGCTGTTGTAGTTCATTTGTGTTTCATTTGCGCGGAGCGAAGTGTATTTCGTCCGGTAAGGTGGGATGTGGCACCGGCGCTTGACGACTTTGCCTTTAACAGTGGAACTGTGTTTCGTTAGACCGGGCTCCAGGTTCCTGACCTTCGGCCTCGATCTCGTCCGTAAGTTGAATATTGCTGTTCTCTTTGTTCCTGCCTCTGTCAGGTCGTTAAGCCTTGTCGCTCGTTCCTCGGCCAACTTGACGAATACATCTGCAATTAGTACCAGATCAGAATGCTGGAGGCTCTGCCTTATTAATTGTGTGTTCCGTTACCAGCCATTTGTGTCATATTTATACTTTGTATGCTCATTGTGAAGTTTAATTTTCATAAAGGAGGGTTTCATGTGCGCCTGTTTTCAGGGAATGTTTAGATGCGTAGGTGCCTTTTTTTTATTAGCTGTTTGTCATTTCATTAGTGCCTACTTGTCCTGGCATCAACTGGATTACACCTTACTCAGAAGTTCGTGTGCCCGGCGCCTTCAATGCCCAGTGTAGAAGATTTAAAAGTTGCCTAATTTTTGTTTGTGCACCTTATATGAAGCCTTAGTGTAATACCTTGGTATGAATTTACATTGTAGAAGAAAAGTCATTGTAGAAAATAGTCTTGTGGGTTCCAAGTTTGGCAAGTTTTGACTGTATGAAGTATTTATTTCAACAGAGATTTTCTTAATGTTTTGTAAATTTACTATGCAGATTTAGTAATCGCGAAAGCGTTACGGAAATGATAGATAAACTCCAGTGGAAGACTCTGCAGGAGAGACGCTCAGTAGCTCGTTACGGGCTTTTGTTAAAGCTCCGAGAACTTACCTTCACCGAAGAGTCAAGCAGTATATTGCTCCCTCCTACGTATATCTCGCGAAGCGACCATGAGGATAAAATCAGAGAGATTAGAGCCCACACAGAAGCATACCGACAATCCTTCTTTCCACGTACAATACGAGACTGGAATAGAAGGGAGAACCGATAGAGGTACTCAGGGTACCCTCCTCCACAGACCGTCAGGTGGCTTGCGGAGTATGGATGTAGATGTAGATGTAGATTTCAAACGGAGTTCAAGAAAATATTTTTTGTGCTCCTGTGAGGTTGCGAAATGTATCTGTTTTATTGTATTTCAATTGTGTAAGGTAATAAACGTTGTTATTGGACGCAAATAACACGTTCCAAGTATCGCTTCATATTGTTGTAAACAAAACATTTTCGTCAAACTGTGCTTATAAATTAACCTGCTCTATAAAAAGATAGCATTACTAATGTAGTCTAGAAAAATTACTTATTTAAAAACCTTGCAAATAACGAACTAATTTCAATAGAATCTCGTAAAGATAAAGTATTTCAGTAAAAATGTTTAAATTTTATAGCATTACATATGTTTTAATTCATGTTGTAGTTGATTTTCTAGTTCCAGATGGCTTTATGGTAAATAGTTCAAGAAACTAACTTACTATAGTCACTTTTATTAAAAACGAACACTTCAGTGCGGCACTGGCAGTCAGTATAGATAAAGAGATTAGTTGCACCGGCTGTTGGAATCCAGTGAAAGGGTATTATAGTTTATTTAACTTCCACTTATTTGATCTATTCTGTACCCCACTATCAGCTGATAATTCAATTTATTGTTTCTTTAATTGCACACTATAACACGTTTTATCAGATGCCATCATCACATTACATTAGAAGGAATTTACCTCTGCAAACACACTGTTGCGCAACAACCACAGACCAACGTCGCAAGCCGTCGAAGGTAGAGCAGGCGAACCTCCTACAAACTCCTGTCGTTGGATACCACAAAGAAGTTGGTGTAGCATTCTGCAGAACAGAACTCCGTCATAGTAGAGCGCTGGATTTTAATATGCCATTGCTTAATTCTCAATTTCAGTTGTCTCGGCTGCTGTTATAACATAGCTAGTCAGAGCTACTTAAACACTCGGCGCTCCGTGAATAACAGCACTTGTGATTCTGCATCTACATTTATATCACACTTCGCAAGCTACATAAAGGTGTCTGGCGGAGGCTACTTTCGGTACCACCATCTGATCCCTCCAACCCTGTCCCACAGTAACTGGCGCGTGGGAAGAATGATTGTCGGTAAACCTCTGTATGGGCTCTAATTTATCGAATTTTCTCATAGTGGTCAATGTGCGACATGTATGTTGGGGGAAGTAACATGTTGTCCGACTCCTCCTGAGAAGTACTGTGATGCATAACGCCTCTCTTGTAACGTCTGTCAGTGGAGTTTGTTTAGCATCTCCACAACGCTCTCTCGCCACCTAAACGATCCAGTGACGAAACGAGCCGCTCATCCTTGGATCTCCTCTATCTTCTCTATTAGCCCTACCTGATGGGGATTCTAGGGTGATGAACAATACTCAAGAATCTGGCGAACAAGCGAATTATAAGCCGCTCTTTTCGTGGATCAGTTACATTTCGTAAAGATTCTAATTATGAATCTGGTGTCTGCTTTTCCCACTATCTGTTTCACGTTGTCATTCCACTTAAGGTCGCTCTGTATAGTTAGACCTAGATATTTTACGGCAGACGCTGTCTCCAGCTGTTTGTCATCAATAGTGTAGCTGTACAGAAGTGGATTTCTTTTCCTATGCATGCGCAATATGTTACATTTATTTATGTTTACGGTCAACTGCCAGAACGTGCACCAATCATCAACTTTCTCCAGGTCGTACTGCAAATTCTTACTATCTTCTAGCGTTGCTACTTTGGTATAGACAACTGCATCATCGGCGAATAGCCTTAGAGAGCATTTGACGCTTTCTACTAGATCATTTATACATACTGTATCAGCGGTCCTGTCACACTTCCCTCTAATATTACTTTTACACCTGTCGATTTTGTTCCGTTAAGAGCGATGTTGTGTTGAATTCTATCTGCAAGGAAGTCTTCAATACAATCGCAAGTCTGCTCTGATACTCCGTAAGCTCGTTTCTTTTTTTTTTCATTTTTTCATTATACGGCAATGCGGGACGGTGTCAAATGCCTTACTGAAATCAAGGAACACGGCATCAACCTGAACGCCTTTGTTCATTGCGCTATGGATCTGCTGGATATTTGAAGACAGCCGATGCGGTGAGAGTCATCATATGGAACCGTATGCCCAGTGTGTGGCCAAGAACGTAACCACTGGTCTACGGGTCACCGTTAGAGATTATGGTTCCACGTTTAGAGCAGGTGCTTTCGAGTGAAGGCCGCCTTCGTTCAGCACTCTGGGCGACTAAAAGGGTCATGAGGGCGCGTAGTGTCTGCTAGCCTGATATGATGTCCAGAACTACCACAATATCACCTAGTCACTGTCAGGTGACGCCCTCCTTGCGTCACTGCTGTCCTCTCGCTGGTCACTTCTAATCAGCTGAGGCAGCATAACGCTGCCCAACGTCATTCCCACTGCTGCGGGGTCAAACGTGCTACCAGGAACTGAGCTGAGGTAGCGTTTCACTTTTTGCTGCATGGCGCTGGCACGCTGACAACAACCACTAGTACAGAATTCATACTGACTAGTGAGTGTTTATAATCAATGAACTTTCCTAAGTCCACAAACGTCAATGATATTTAATGGGAGAATATAACCTACAATTCATGCACACGCCATTCTGGGGCAGAAGCGATTTGCCTGGCCGGTACCATTATGGTATTAAGCAATGGTAATGGATAACAGTTACCATTTCCATTTATTTCCGAAACCAGTGAAACGTCCCCCTATTGTACATGACTGTGCTTAAACTGACACACAATATTTTTAGCGCAACGGAATCTGACTTTCAAAATACCCTACAAAAGAATGGCCCTGACTAACATTAACCTATACCTTTAACAAATCACTTACCTCACGAAAATCTTCGTTACTCGAACTACTGCAATACAGCGAGCGCCACTACTGGCAGCTAAATAAAAGATTCAACCAACTGAAGGCACTAACTACTGATAGGCATAGTTAGCAAATGAAAGATTTTGATGGAGAACAAACAATGTATTTACCTTAATAGAATTCAAAAGTCATAATATATATATCAATTCATGATATCCAGATTTATTGTCTCTGTCCAAATCATGCGCTCTCAAAACTCCGCCATCTCACTCCCCACATCCACCACTGCTGGCGGCTCACCTCCAACTGCGCAACGCTACGTGCTGTTAACAGCCAACTGCCCAACACTACAATAGCCAACAATAATGCAAACCAGCCACAGACTGCACACAGCACAGCCAGTGATTTTCATACAGAGCGCTACGTGGCGTTACCAATATAAAAACCTAAACAGCCTGCTTATACCAGTAACATAATTACAGCAAGCATAAGACAGAAACGAAACAAAAGTATTCCGATACACTTCAGAAGATCTCTGGGCCGCTTTGCTGGTATTAATTTTACTTAGTGATAAACGAAACTCTGATAGGTCCACTTTTATGGCAAAGCACCGATGCCGTTAAGGGGTAGTTATCCGGCTTTATGCGGCCTTGGCTCTTCTAGGAGCCCATGGTGTGCCCTGAAAAGATAGTCACTGCATACATGGAAATTGGAAGTCATGAGCGACTACCTTTGCCTCATGTCTTGCCTCTCATCAGATTGCTCCACTGGAGTGCCCTAGGTAAGGCCTAACACCAGGTTGTACCACTGTTGAGTCCATCTTCGCCCCTTCTCTCATCAGGCGCTGAGCTAAAGTAGCCCTGGGTTTGTCTTAGCCCTCGCCGTTAAACTAACAAATATGGCCCGTGTAGCGGCTGTTTATCGATCTGTGGTGCCCATGAGGAACGGCGTTACCGAGCAGCGTGACAGAAGCTTGTTGCTTTGCTTACACTAATGATTTCTGCCTGGCACGGTTTAAACGTGGCTGAAGGTTCACGAGATATATTCACCGGTGATTAAGGACCATTTTATCTGTCTCAACTGCGCATCAGGATATTGTTGAATTTGGTGAGATTTCATTAGCAATCCGATATAGTGCGTCGTGTTGTGTAGAGACCTATTTTGAATGTACTGTCCCTGACCAAGCTTTGGCGACATTAAGAGTGACTCTGCTGAACATTTTCTCTTGTGCATTTTCTTATGGTGAAACCACCTTGTATTCTGGTTAGTCACCGGAAGTCTAGTAGCAGAAAGTATGATCTAACTAGACACTGGTACTACATAATTTGACGATATCTGTGAAATTTGTTGTTTTAACCTACAGCGAATGGTTGTATTTCTTATTTACGTAAATGTACAGCATGTGTGTAACTTACCTTTAATTTAAACTGTAGTCACGAAGGCCGTTGGCGCTAGTGGTATTCGTAACGTGTAAGAGACAAAACATCAATACGGATTTGAGCTTATTTGATGCCTTGATTTGGTGCCTATCCTACCGAAGACATGATTCTTATTTGTCTTGAAACCTATCTAACAATCTCGCTAGTATCCAAGTACGGTATTTATATCAGTAACTGAGTTATTTTACACTCTTATAGGTTTTAAAACTTCTTTTGTTGTTGTAATCACTTAGTTTAAGCTGAAGCCGTAATTTTCAAGTTCTGTATTATATTTTTTGTTGAAATGTCTTATGAGAATGGAGCAATGTCGTCGACAACCGCAGATATTTCTACAGGCGATCAGCCTGTAATTGTGCAGGCATAAGTGCAGCAAATAGTTGATGGTTGATTCAGAATGCGTGGCTTAAAATGTATTAAAGTAACTGGAATATGTCTTTCAATTGTCTGTGCCAAATTCCGTAGTGGCGACCACTCAAAAGGGAATTATTGCAGTAAAATCTTACTCTACCTTACTGTACTGGCGCTCATTACCTACTGCTGCTCTGCTCCATGCTGTTACTACCGTAGTAAACATTCTTCACCCTATCACAATCGAATTATTCTATCAGCTTTTGCTGTACTTATGTATCGTCCTCATTTACTACACGAAAGCTGAAACTCACCAACACTTGCACAAACGAAGAAAAAGGTTTATTCTAAGTAATACTCAATTGCTCAAATCTGCAATCTCTGTGTCCTGGTGGATTATGAATCTCGTTCTTAGGTTTATCTTCTGTGCATAACTTTTATGGATACGGTGCCAAAAATATGCCATATGTTCAGGGTTTGACTGCAGAGTTTTTGTCCTGCTTTTTGTATCCGGTACATTCAGGCCTGCCTGTCTATAGTCATCTTACAAACTGGAAGTAAGGGTATGCGGGA
Organism: Schistocerca gregaria; assembly: GCF_023897955.1. Taxonomy (NCBI): domain Eukaryota; kingdom Metazoa; phylum Arthropoda; class Insecta; order Orthoptera; family Acrididae; genus Schistocerca; species Schistocerca gregaria. Next base: position 397,443,069 of record NC_064925.1, on the reverse strand, counting down.
GAGATGTCCAAAACTCTTCGGGGAATATCTACAGAGTAAAAAGATTCCTCCAGAATCGAAAGAACTGTAAAAATTCTGAAGTTGTTGTACTCTTCAGTTCAAGGACTCGTTGGACACAGAACTCTAGTCAACTGTATCTTGTGCAACTCTCTTCAGATTCGTGTGGCTACTGCAGCCTACATCCATTTGAACCCGCTTAATGCTTTCAAACTGTCTGTCTTTACAATCTTCCCCTTCATCCACCCATTTCCTCTTTCACCATATTGAGTATTCCTAGAGGCTTATCAACTGACGTTTCCCTTATACAGATCCTTCCCTAAAGATTCCCCCCCCCCAGCCCCCCTTAATTTGATTTATCATGTATTCGTTAGATACTCGATTAGCACTTTCCTATACAACAACAACTTGAATATCATATTCTTATCTGGTCTACACCTGCTTATCATCCACATTTCCACGATACATTCCATACAGGTACTTTCTGAAAAATCTGTACTTTTATTCCTGTTGTCAGCCCTCTTTCATTCCGCCGTTACTAGTCATTTTGCTATTCAAGTAGGAAACTTTCTCTACTACTTTAAGCTTCTCAGTTGGTCATCTGTATCCTACCTCACAATGTTACTTAATTCTTATATTCACGATGTATATTTTATTGACATCCGAGTTATATCTACAAGACACTATCTATTATGGGAAATTCTTAATGTCTATGTATGTAGTATGTTGTCGTTATCTGACCTGTTTATGAAGTAATTTTAGAAAAGTTTAATTACCATGATAAATGCATGATTAAATTATTTCTCTAGAATAAAGGAGATAGTAAAAATGATTTCTATTCTGTCTGAGCTCATCCTTAACATTCTGTACTTATTATTGAGAGAAGTATAAAACGATGCACAAGAAAGAAGGAAGATGTTAGCCCGAGGGAGGCCTAGCTTTTACCCTTGTCGTTTCTGTTTGGCGAACACCTTCTCTATAAGTGAAAAGGCAGAAGAGTAAGTGGACAGTGTTGAAACAGTGGTAACAGTTGACCTCATCACGTTCACTTTCGCTTGTGTTTAAAAAAGTTTACCGTCGATTATTTTGTACCAATACGGGCAGTAAGAGGAGTTTTCTCATCAGACCTGACGCCAAGGGAACATCGACAAGAATAGTTCAGGTATACATGCAGGCGCCTCAAGCAGAAGATGAAGAGACAGAGAAAGAGCATGAGAACATTGAACAGGTAATTTAGCACACACAGAGAGCTAAAAATCGTAAGGTTATGGGGGACTGGAATGCTATTGTAGAGAAAGGAGCAGAAGAAAGGGTTCGGGTGAATACGAGTTTGGTTGTAGATATGAGGGGAGAAAACTTCAGCTGGTAATATCGAAAAATCTATTCAAGATTCACCAGAAGAGGGGGTATGCATAGAAAAGGTCGGGAAATACGGGAGGATTCAAATTACAATACATCACGGTCAGGCAGAGAATTCGAAATCAGATATTGCGCTGTAAGCTATACCCAGGAGCAGGTATAGACATCATCATCATCATCATCATTTAAGAATGATTATTCCTTTCAGCGTTCAGTCTGGAGCATAGTCCCCCTTATAAAATTCCTCCATGATCCCCTATTCAGTGCTAACATTGGTGCCTCTTCTGATGTTAACCCTATTACTTCAAAATAATTCTTAACCGAATCTAGGTAAATTCTCCTTGGTCTGCCCCGACTCCTCCTACCCTCTACTGCTGAACTCATGAGCCTCTTGGGTAATCTTGCTTCTCCCATGCGTGTAACATGACCCCACCATCTAAGCTTATTCGCCCTGACTGCTACATCTATAGAGTTCATTCCCAGTTTTTCTTTGATTTCCTTATTGTGGACACCCTCTTGCCATTGTTCCCATCTACTAGTACCTGCAATCATCCTAGCTACTTTCATATCCGTAACCTCTACCTTATTGGTAAGGTACCCTGAATCCACCCAGCTTTCGCTCCCATACAACAAAGTTGGTCGAAATATTGAACGGTGTACTGATAACTTAGTCTTGGTACTGACTTCCTTCTTGCAGAAGAGAGTAGATCGTAGCTGAGCGCTCACTGCATTAGCTTTGCTACAACTCGCTTCCAGTTCTTTCACTATGTTGCCATCCTGTGAGAATATGCATCATAAGTACTTGAAACCGTCCACCTGTTCTAACTTTGTTCCTCCTATTTGGCACTCAATCCGTTTATATCTCTTTCACACTAACATTACTTTCGTTTTGGAGATGCTAATCTTCATACCATAGTCCTTACATTTGTGATATAGCTCTAAAATATTACTTTGCAAACTTTCAATCGAATATGCAATCACAACTCAGTCATCCGAATTAGCAAGACTGCTTATTATGTGTTCACTTATCTTAACCTCATCGAGCCAGTCTATTGTTTTCAACATATGATGCATATATAATATGAACGCAGGTATAGACTTAGACCACAATTTAATAACGATGAAGTGTAGGCTGAAGTTTAGGAGAGCAGTGAGGAGAATCAGGGTGGAAGGAAATGGTAGAGGAATCATGAAGGAATAAAGAAGTACACTTGAAGTTGTCTGAGGCATTCTGGAATATTAAACAGCTCAGTGGTAAGTTATTTTGAAGAGGAATGGACATCTCTATAAAAAAGGGGGATCACAGAAGTTAGAAAGTGACATACAGGTACTAATAAGGTAACTGCGAAAAAATTATAGATAACCTAAAATTACTTCAGTTGATAGACGAAGAAAGGAAGGCAATAATGTCCAGGGAAAACCAGGAATACAGAAATACAAGTCGCTTCGGAATGAAATAAACAGAAAGAGCAGGGAAGTTAAGGCGAAATGGTTGCATGCAGAATGTGAAGATACATAAGAAGCAATGACTGTCGCAAGGACTGACTCAGTGTACATAAAAGTCAAAACAACCTTCGGTGAAAGCTACAGGGGTAATATTAAAAGTACGATGGGAATTCCACTGTTAAAGGCAGGTGTTAGCAGCACACTGAAGACATCTATAAAGGGGAAGACTTGTCTGAAGACGTGTTAGAAGAACAATCAGGAGTCGATAGAGAAGAGATAGGAAATCTAATATTATAATGCGACTTGCGAAGAGCTTGTAAAGTTTAAAATCGAATAAGGCAAGTGGGATAGATATCATCCCATTGGAATTTCAAAAACCATGGGGCGAACTGGCAACAAAACTACTAGTCATGTTGCTGTGCAGAATTTATGGGACTGCGATACACCATAAGACCTCCTGACGAACATCAACCACACAATTCTAAAGACTGCGAAAGCCGACAGGTGCATGAATTATCACGCAGTCAGTTTAACAGCTCATGTATCCAAATTACTGACAAGAAAATATACAGAAGAGTGGAAAAGAAAATTCGTGATCTGTTAGATGACGATCAGTTTGCTTTTAAGAAATGTGAAGGTATCAGAGAGGCAGTTCTGACGTCGCGTTTGATAATGGAAGCAAGAATGAGGAAAAATCAAGACACGATAATAGGATGTGTCATCCTTGAAATATATTTTGACCATGCAAAATGGCGAAAGATGTTCGAAATTCTGAGAAAATGTGTAAGGCATAGGGAAAGGGGAGTGATACACAATATTTACAACAACCAAGAGGGAACGATAAGAACTGAAGACCAAGTACGAAGAGTTCCAGTTAAAATCAGGATGTAACAGGGATGTAGTCTTTCGCCTCCATTGTTCAACCTGTACATCGTTGAAGCAATGGCGAATGTAAAAGGTAGATTGAAGAGTAGTTAATTTGGAAATTTGTAATAAGTTCCTATCGGGCCAAACTGCTGATGTCACCGGGCCCTAGGCTTACTCACTACTTAAGCTAACAAACTAACTTACTTACGGACAACACACACACCCACGAGCGAGGGAGGACTCGATCCTCCTATAGGGTGAGCCGCGCGAACAGTGGCAAGGTTCCTCAGATAGCACGGCTACCCCGTGCGGCCAGAGCTTGAAGAGTGCAAGTAAAACTCAAGATGAACGGATGTCAGTGAAAGGATCTGCTGATTACTTTTCTGTCCTCAGTTAAAGTGATGAAGTATTACAGGATCTATTGAATGGAATGAGCAATCAATTGATTGGAATAAACACTCAAATGATTACAGAATATGGATTGAGAGTAAACCGAAGAAAGAAGAAAGTTATGAGAAGTAGGAGAAATGAGTACAGCGAGAAACGTAACCTCATAATTGATGATCACGAAGCAGAGGATGTTACAGAATTCTGCTACCTAGGCAGAAAAATAGCCCATGATGCACTGAGCAAGGAGGACATAAAAAACAGATTATCACTAGTGAAGAGTTCACTACTGACCGACAGAAGTCTATTAGTATCAAAAATCATAGGCCTTAATTTGAGGAAGGAATTTCTCAACATGTACACGGAGCACAGCGTTCTGCGATAGTGAAATATAGATCTTGGGAAAAGCAGAAAAACACAGAATCGAAGCATTTGAGATGTGGTACTACAGAGAATGTCGAAAATTAGATGCACTGATAAGGTAAAGAATGAGGAGGCTTTGCGCAGGAGAGCAATATGTGGAAAAAACTGACAATAAGAAAGGACTGAATGACAGGACATCTGTGAAGACGTCAGGGAATGACTTCTGTAGTAATGGAGGGAGCTGTACAGAATAAAAACTGTGTAACACAAAGATCAGAATACTTCCAATAAATAACAGAGAACGTAGGTGGCAAGTGTTATTCTGATATGAAGAGATTGACTAAGGAGATAAATTCGTGGTAGGCCTCACCAAAGCAGTCATAAAAGTGGTGACTAAAAAGAAAAAGTACATGTTATTGGAAGGCTATGTTTATCAGTTCTTCATGATTGAGAAGTCATCTCTGGTAATTATTAGTCGTCGTTCCAAACTTACCAGGATAAATTACGATATTGAAACTTTTGTACAAGTGGGCTTGAAGCAGACTTAATAAGGGCAGCCATCACGACGCCATTGTTTTATAATTTTAACCAAAGACGTGAAGATTTTGTAGAAATGCTTTTGGCACCATATCCTTAACTGCACTGGTAGTAACTAGCCAAGCTACTATATATTGTTTATTATTATACTTGGCAAACTAGAGACGAACTTATTTCAGTACGTACTCTTAACAAGTGTGTGTCTACACAGATTTGAGACATACATTACTAAAATTTAGGTCTAATTTCTAGTCCCATTTCATTATTCTTATATCCTAAATCAGATTTCCCGATGCTGAATACCAGCGACAGTAATTTCTGTTATAATCAGTTATTTGAGGCAGAGAATAGCTTATATTTAATGCGTCACACAGCAACTGAGTAAAATTTGTTTTAATGAAATCCTTTTCTTCAATTCTAGGATATATTAACTTTATTGAAATGACATATATTAATTTTAAATGTGTTTTGAAAACAATAAAATGACGAAAATATGTCGTTCAATATGAATTTAGTTTCATTCTGTCAAGTACAGGTTCTAACTTTGTTAACAAAAAATTAAATATTTATTTCAATTTGAATGAAATGATTTTACTTTCAAAATTAGTTCTAGTAGGATATGACGACTGCAAATATTGGCTACAGCAATATCAAATGGTAGAGTTCAATTTCAGGAGAGATTGCTGAAGATGAGTCCAGTGACTGCAGTTCCATTGGTGAATGCAGTCACTATGTTCAGTGAAAACATATATTATCGAAAGAATAACCGAAGGTAAGCAGTGAAGTGTAAAGAATACTTTACTGATAAATACAACGACTCAGTAGTTTCTGTACTGGGCGTACCAGAAGATGTTCGATAGCCAAATTAAAATTCACTCAGCTAAGTACATTATCAAGATTAGTGAATTAGTGCACTAGAGCCTAACATAGTGTTCAGAGGGTTGGTCTTGTGGCCTGGTTTCGCTAAATCCAAGTTAGACGCTACGGAAGACAGATCATGTCGTAGTAAGGTCACGCTGCTTCCAAGACGCAAGCAGACTCATAAGAACGATTTAAGGAGAATGATAGATTTGAGGGTGAGAAACAGAGCGACAAGCTTATTGTATACTCACTCCACTCAGCTGCTCTTCTAAGTCGTTTGCCATCTATCTCTGACGGATGCACTACGTCATCTGACAAGCACTACGTCATCTGACAATTCAAAGTCTTTGTTTCTTCTCGGCGAATTTTATATGCAAACCGTCTTCTGTTTAATACATAACAAGCAGAATTAGTTCTTTGTGTAGATGACACTAGTATTGTAATCAGGCCAAGCATACATACAGAAACAAAAGAAATGATAAACAATATTCTTAAAAATGTAATTTCCTAGTTTTCACTCTCAGTCTTAAAACGACACAGCTTTTTCGGTTTTAAACTTCTAGGGTTATTACACCAGTGATAAGTGTAGCACATGATAAGTAAACTTCGAAATTCTTAGGTGTCTGTATTGATGAGATTTAAACTACAAAAAGCCTAATTTAAAAATTCTAAAAAGTCACATTTGCACTTAGAATCGTTGCAAATCTTGAGGAGACGCAAAAAAGTAAACTGACATATTTTCCATATTTTAATTGAACAATGTCATATGCATAATCTCCTGAGGTAACTCATTTCTAAAAAACGAAGTCTCCCTTCCTCAAAAACGTTCTGTAAGAACAATATGTGGTGCTCACCCACGATAATCTTGTAGGCATTCGTTTAAAGAGTAAGATATCCTGACTACCTGCCTCACAGTATATTTACTACCTCTTGGGGTTTGTTGTAAGTAAACCACTACATTTCAAAAGGAACAATTATGTACATAATTAAAATACCAGAAGGAAAAATTACATCCATTATTTCAAATTAAAATTTTCCTTAACACAAAGAATGACTCACAATGCTACAACAAAAAATTTGGTCACTTACACAGTGACATAGAAGACTGATGGACATCAAAGTAAAATTTGAAAAGAAACTGGAAACGTTCCTCCTTCGTGGCTGTATTACAGAACGCAGCATCTCATTGTCAATGGAGAGAAGTCTTCCGAAGTAAGAGTGATTTCAGGTGTGCCGAAGGGGAGTGTCGTAGGACCGTTGCTATTCACAAGATATATAAATGACCTTGTGGATAACATGAGAAGTTCACTGAGGCTTTTTACGGATGATGCTGTGGTATATCAAGAGGTTGTATCAATGGAAAATTGTACTGATATGCAGGAGGATCTGCAACGAATTGACACATGGTGGAGGGAGTGGCAATTGAATCTCAATGTAGACAAGTGTAATGTGTTGCGAATACATAGAAGGAAAGAGCCTTCATCACTTAGCTACAAAATAGGAGGTCAGCAACTGGAAGCAGTTAATTCCATAAATTATCTGGGAGTACGCGTTAAGAGTGATTTAAAATTGAATGATCACATAAAGTTGATTGAGGTAAAGCAGATGACACACTGAGATTCATTGGAAGAATCCTAAGGAATTGCAATCTGAAAACAAAGAAAGTAGGTTACACTACACTTTTTCGCCCACTTCTTGAATATTCCTCACCAGTGTGGGATCTGTACCAGGTAGGGTTGATAGAAGAGATAGAGAAGATCCAACGGAGAGCAGCGCGCATCGTTACATGATCATATAGTAATCGTGAAACCGTTACGGAGATGATAGATAAACTCCAGTGGATGACTCTGCAGGAGAGACGCTCAGTAGCTCGGTACGGGCATTTGCTGAAGTTTCGAGAACATACCTTCACCGAAGAGTCAAGCAGTATATTGCTCCCTCCTACGTATATCTCGCGAAGAGACCATGAGGATAATATCAGAGAGATTAGAGCCCACACAGAGGCATACCGACAACCTTTCTTTCCACGAACAATACGAGACTGCAATAGAAAGGAGAACCGATAGAGGTACTCGAAGTACCCTCCGCCACACACCGTCAGGTGGCTTGCGGAGTAAGGATGTAGATGTATTTTTTCTGTAGAAGAATTGTTATTACTGAAATGCGTAAAAGGTGGCAGATAGGAATAACTGGCACACATCTGTATATTTAAAAATATGGGAAAAAGAAGAACCTTAGAAATGTTCGGCGAACATGAAAGTAACACAATAACTAATTGTCGTATTGGCCGCCGCACAGCAGCCGTCAACTCGGCGCGGCGTGCTTCAACACGCGGGGCACGCTGCGAGTACCGCTGGCTCCGCACACGGTGTCAACAACTGGCGCAAGTGAAAGCGTCGTCGCGTGGTTAGCGGCAGTGTACACACCACTATTTACATCTACATGACTGCTCTGCAATTCACAGTTAAGTGCTTGGCAGAGGGTTCATCGAACCACAATCATACTATCTCTCTACTATTCCACTCCCGAACAGCGAGCGGGAAAAACGAACACCTAAACCTTTCTGTTCGAGCTCTGATTTCTCTTATTTTATTTTGATGATCATTCCTACCTATGTAGGTTGGGCTCAACAAAATATTTTCGCATTCGGAAGAGAAAGTTGGTGACTGAAATTTCGTAAAAAGGTCTCGCTTCGACGAAAAACGTCTATGCTGTAATGACTTCCATCCCAGCTCGTGTATCATATATGCCACACTCTCTCCCCTATAACGTGATAATACAAAACGAGCTGCCATTTTTTGCACCCTTTCGATGTCCTCCGTCAATCCCACCTGGTAAGGATCCCACACCGCGCAGCAATATTCTAACAGAGGACGAACGAGTGTAGTGTAAGCTGTCTCTTTAGTGGACTTGTTGCATCTTCTAAGTGTCCTGCCAGTGAAACGCAACCTTTGGCTCGCCTTCCCGACCATATTATCTATGTGGTCCTTCCAACTGAAGTTGTTCGTAATTTTAACACCCAGGTACTTAGTTGAATTGACAGCCTTGAGAATTGTACTGTTTATCGAGTAATCGAATTCCAACGGATTTCTTTTGGAACTCATGTGGATCATCTCACACTTTTCGTTATTTAGCGTCAACTGCCACCTGACACACCATACAGCAATCTTTTCTAAATCGCTTTGCGACTGATACTGGTCTTCGGATGACCTTACTAGACGGTAAATTACAGCAGCATCTGCGAACAGTCTAAGAGAACTGCTCAGATTGCCACCCAGGTCATTTATATGGATCAGGAACAGCAGAGGTCCCAGGACGCTTCCCTGGGGAATACCTGATATCACTTCAGTTTGACTCGATGATTTTCCGTCTGTTACTACGAACTGCGACCTTCCTGACAGAAAATCACGAATCCAGTCGCACAAGTGAGACGATACCCCATAGCTCCGCAGCTTGATTAGAAGTCGCTTGTGAGGAACGGTGTCAAAAGCTTTCCGGAAATCTAGAAATACGGAATCAACTTGAGATCCCCTGTCGATAGCGGCCATTACTTCGTGCGGATAAAGAGCTAGCTGCGTTGGACAAGAGCGATGTTTTCTGAAGCCATGCTGATTACGTGTCAATAGATCGTTCTCTTCGAGGTGATTCATAATGTTTGAATACAGTATATGCTCCAAAACCCTTCTGCAAACCGACGTCAATGATATAGGTCTGTAGTTAAATGGATTACTCCTACTATCCTTTTTGAACACTGGTGCGACCTGCGCAATTTTCGAATCTGTAGGTACAGATCTATCGGTGAGCGAGCGGTTGTATATGAGTGCTAAGTAGGGAGCTATAGTATCAGCGTAATCTGAAAGGAACCTAATCGGTATACAATCTGGACCTGAAGACTTGCCCGTATCAAGCGATTTTAGTTGCTTCGCAACCCCTAAGGTATCTACTTCTAAGAAACTCATGCTAGCATATGTTCGTGTTTCAAATTCTGGAATATTCTATTCGTCTTCCCTGGTGAAGGAATTTCGGAAAACTGCGTTCAATAACTCCGCTTTAGCGGCACAGTCGTCGATAACAGTACCATCGGCACTGCGCACTATCGATACGGATTACCCTGGCGGCGCTGCCTTTGCCAACAGAGTGAGCAACCGTGTAAGGACGCCATCTACCAACTCTCTGATTGGCCTCACCTGCGGATTTAAGCGAGCTCCCTGAGCCCGTTTAACCAGTTCAATCTTCGCCGATGACTGTGTTACTAACCGGCTGCTGGATTCACGACAACCGAACTGTACTGGGGCCTCCCTGGCTGGAAACTTGCGACGCGTCGGTACCGACTGGTTGGCAGTGGTTTGGACTTGTATTCTCTACTAGTGACCCTGATTTTCTTCTTGGAGCTACAGCCAGCGAAGTGTTGTGTAGTCGAACTTATGTTTTGTTTTGAGTGACAGAAGGTCAAATAAATTTGGTTATAACGGTTTATTTGTTGTGTTATAGTGCGGACGTAACACAACACTAATTGACTCATTTCACTTCACAAGAGAAGAGAGGTTAGAGAAACGCTAATTTATTGGCCTGTCAGCTGGCTGTTCATATGGCGCAAGATATTCACTTAAATGAGCATCAAAGCAATAACTAAGTATTACATTTTAATTAGGTAAATGAACCAGCTGCTAACTGAAGAGTATGTAGCCCAGTTGACTATTAGCAAGTCATGACAGAAAATGTATAATAGAGAATAGTGGATGAAATGCCACTGAGTGAAGATTTCGCAGATTTTTAGAAAATGTTGGTGCGCTTTAAACCATTTTGTGATACCTCCACCTGCGGTCGCAGCACCAGCGGCCGAAGAGGAGGAGGAGGGAACTGGGTACCACGCGGCAAGTGCAAAGGAAGGAGGTCACCGATGCCATTCTGCTAGCACTCAGTGGGAAGCCAGGTGGACGTCATCGCCTCACTGAAGGAGGGGCACGTTGCGAAGGGCCTGTCTGACAATGAGGAGCGAGCCCAGAACTGATGGATACCAGCAGCCGTTGTGACGGAACGTCAAGAATGTGCACGAGAAAGCATGTGAGTTCCTCTGGCCTGGCACGAGTCAATTTAGCTGCCTTAGAAAGCAGGAATTTGCCGACAATGTAAGCATCCGAGGGGCGCAAGGAGGAACGTACTCAAAGCTCTGGCAATTCGCACAGGCAGGCCTGTAAAAGAAGTCAGCGTTATTCAGAAGGCATTTTTTCGACATTAAGGATGTTTCATATAAATCACGAAGGCCAGCAGAATGTGACACGAAGCCCTAATATGAGTCTGTCCAGGCCTCATGCAGAGATAGCGGTTACAAAGAAGTGTTGTGGAGCTGCTCACACAACACCGTCGGAATGTAGGAAAACATTGTAAAAATGTGAAATCGTGCGAAAGATGCAAATTCCCCTGACTCACACCAGCTCACGCAAGTTAAGGTATTTCCACTATCCACTAGGAGAGACGGTGTAAGCAGGCTGTTGAGGTTTTTATACTGGTAACGCCACGTAGCGCTCTGTATGAAAATCACTGGCTGTGCTGTGTGCAAGCTGTGGCTGGTTGGCATTGCTGTTATATTCGCTATTGTAGTGTTGGGCGCTTTTATGTTAACAGCGCGTAGCGTTGCGCAGTTGCAGGTGAGCCGCCAACGTGTTGGATGTGGGGAGAGAGATGGCGGAGTTTTGACAGCGGATGATGTGGACGTATGTCCATCAGAGACAGTAAATTTGTAAGACTGGATGTCATGAACTGATATGGTAAATACATAGTTTCTTCTCTATCAAATTCTTTCATTTGCTAACTATGCCTATCAGTAGTTAGTTACTTCAGTAGTTATAATCTTTTATTTAGCTGGCAGTATTGGCCCTCGCCGCTGTATTGCAGTAGTTCGAGTAACGAAAACTCTTGTGAGGTAAGTAATTCATGAAAGGTGTAGTTTATTGTTAGTGGCTCTGAGCACTATGGGACTTAACTGGTGGTATCATCAGTCCCCTAAAACATAGACCTACTTAAACCTAACTAACCTAAGGACATCACACACATCCATGCCGGAGGCAGGATTCGAACCTGCGACCGTAGCGGTCGCGCGGTTCCAGACTGTAGCGCCTAGAACCGCTCGGGCACTACGGCCGGCTATTGTTAGTTAGGGCCATTCTTTTGTAGGGATTATTGAAAGTCAGACTGCGTTGTGCTAAAACATTGTGTGTCAGATTCGTCATGATCAGAATAAGTAAAGAGACAAACGTCTGAGAACCTTCAGTTTTGCTCAGCTGTTTGTAAATCAAATGACGAAAGGAGTTTATCAGCACAGTAATTCATTAATTTTCCTAAGTAGACGTTTCAACGTGGCCATGAAACGGCGATCTGCCATTCGCCTGTATCGCAAAATGAGGTCGCCAACGTCACACCGCGGGAGGAGAAAATTTCGAAGAAGAGTTAAGTTGAGAAATGGGTGAGAATGAGATCACAGTCGGCGAGACAGCACGGAAGCGAGAGGACATGACCGCTCTTCCATTCATAGTCAACATGTGCCTTCCGACACCGTGATACCACAGCTTTCACCACGCACCCGACAACGGTCCGGTAATGCGAGAGATCGTACCTGTGCCTTGCCACTCCGAGAGGACTAGCCGTGGCGACGCAGCGCCTGCCGCCGATGCCACTATTCGACGAATGATCACGAATAATGGTGAGACGTTTCAGTCCCCCCTTTCCTTCTATAAGTGAGCCATGTCCACGCCCAGTCAAATAGAACTTGAGATTTACTTTGTGGAATCAGCAGTGAAATACATACATTTCTTTCATGTTTCAATTATCTACGCAGTCTCTTCCATTCATACATGAATCCATTTTCCTCATAACCAATTATACTGCATTTCATTTAATTATTGATCTCATTGCTACTTTCCATGTTGTGTAATACCACAGAGAAGAATTTCTGGAATTCATTACATTTTTCCGCCTAACGTGGAGTAATCTCATTAGTCATCTACCTGTCATTTCATGTCCGAAAACAGAGAACACTTCTCAGTCCACAACAATATACACTACTGGCCATTAAAATAGCTGCACCAAAAGAAATGCAGATGATAAACAGGTATTCAATAGACAAGAGTATTTCACTAGAAATGACACGTGATTACATTTTCACGCAATTTGGGTGCATAGATACTGAAAAATCAGTACCCAGAACAACCTACCCCTGGCCGATATAACGGCCTTGATACGCCTAGTCATTCCGTCAAACTGAGCTTGGATGGCGTTTACAGGTACAGCTGCCCATGCAGCTTCAACGCTATACCACAGTTCATCAAGACTGGCATACTGCGACGAGCTAGATGCACGCCCACCATTGACCAAACGTTTTCAGTTGCTGAGAGATCTGGAGACTCTGCTCGCCAGAGCAGCAGTCTTAACAATTTTTGTATCCTGAAAGGCCCGTACACGACCTGCAACATGTGGTCGTGAATTATCCTGCTAAAATGTAGAGTTTCGCAGGATCGAATGAAGGGTAGAGCCAAGGGTCGTAACACAACTGAAATGTAACGTCCACTGTACAAAGTGCCATCAATGCGAACAAGAGGTGACCGAGACGTGTAACCAATGGCACCCCATACCATCACGCCGGGTAATACGCTAGTATGGCGATGACGAATACACGCTTCCAATGTGCGTTCACAACGATGTCGCCACACACAAGTGCGACCATCATCATGCTGTAAACAGAACCTGAATTCATCCGAAAAAATGACGTTTTGCCACTCCTGCACCCAGGTTCGTCGTTGAGTACACCATCGCAGGCGCTCCTGCCTGTGATGAAGCTTCAACGGTAACCGCGGCCATGGTCTCGGAACTGATAGCCCATGCTGCTGCAAACGTCGTCTAACTGTTCGTGCAGTTGGTTTTTGTCTTGCAAACGTCCCCCTCTGTTGACTCAGGGATCGAGACGTGGCTGCACGGTCCGTTACAGCCATGCGGATAACATGCCTGTCATCTCGACTGCTAGCGATACGAGGCAGTGGGGATCCCCCACAGCGTTCCGTATTAATCTCCTGAACTCATCGATTCCATATTCTGCTAACAGTCATTGGATCTCGACCAACTCGAGCAGCAGTGTCGCGATACGATAAACCGCATTCGCGATAGGCTACAATCCGATCTTTATCATAGTCAGAAACGTGATGGTACACACTTCTCCTCCTTACACGAGGCATCATAACAACGTTTCTCTAGGCAACGCCGGTCAACTGCTGTTTGTGTATGAGAAATCGGTTGGAAACTTCCCTCATGTCAGTACGTTGTAGCTGTCGCCACCGCCGCCAAACTTGTGTGAATGCTCTACATATCACAGCATCTTCTTCCTATCGGTTAAATGTCAGGTCTGTAGCACGTAATCTTCGTGGTGTAGAAATTTTAATGGCCAGTAGTGTAGTATGCCCTAACAGATCTTGCGAAGCTCTATACCATCAAGACAGTGTGATGTCAGGAAGAGTCAGGTGAGGGTATTCCGTACCAAACAAAAATTCTCATCATTGCTTCAGGAAGTTTTGAAATCCCTAACCGGGGAAAACGAAGGAATACTTGTTAATGGAACATTCATGAACTAATATTGCTTTGATAACACTGTTTGCCTATAGTGAAGATAAACGTGAACGATTCACCAAATATGAACGTACAACGAGTTCGATAGTCAGTCTAAAAACAACTAGAATGACACTAAAATAATGTTCAAAGGACGCTCTGCAAAGAAAGATATACGTGTAAGAAATTAAATCCAGTTCAGGAGAATGTTTCTTGGGTAGTTGAAGATGACAGGATTCGTAATGAAAGATATGCAACGAAGAACAAAGATACTGCGGAGTTTTCTTAGAAAATTAAATAGAGTTTTTGGAACAGAGCGTCCCAATATCAAAATTTACACACGGGGTGTATTACAAAATGTACTTTACGGTTCTGGGAAATGGACTTACATCACCTAAAACCATTCAAAAGCTGTGGGTCGATCAGTGAGAAATCGAGAGGTCTAAGAGGACGATTAACAGGAAAGACAGGAAGAATGGGAGAAGGCTATTATTGCTTAGCATCCCGTCGACAACGAAGTCAATAGAGACTGAGCACAAGCTCGGATTATGGAACGATGGGGAAGAAAACAGTTCCCTTTCAGAGGAACCGTCGTCCTTTCGAATACGAGTAAAGTGCGCTAACCACTGCGCCACCTCGCTCGGTCAGATGGGGGAACACATAGTAATGTCAGGCTTGATTACTAACGTAATGAAATTGAAGTGGAGGTGGACGGTCACGTAGCCAGGCGAGTGGGCCATAAAAGGAGCAATGACGTTTTAATTGTAATATTCCACGAGAAAAGAGAAGACCGACTCGACGAAATAACGGAACCTTAATTGGTAATATTATACTGCATGCAGGAATAGTGTGAATGAGCGCAATTGAAATTATAATGCGTTGCCTAAAGCCTACCCAGTGATAATGTGTCGTCAAAAAGACCACTCTCAAACACCAAACTGAAAGGCAAACGCGTCACGAAAATTACGTCCTGCATTGAGTCCGCCGAATCAATCTCTTGAAACATTTTTTTGTTATACAAGCCAACAAATACTATTAAAGAGTATTACACTACGTGATCGAAAGTATTCAGGCTCTTCCAGAAACATACGTTTTTCATATTATTTGCATTGTGCTGCCACCTACTGTCAGATACACCATATCAGTGACACCAGTAATCATTAAACATCGTAAGAGAGAAGACTGGAGCGCTCCGCTGAAGTAATTGACTTCGAACGTGGTCAGGTGACTGGTTTTCACTTGTGTCGTACGTCTGCAAGCGAGATTTCCACACTCCTAAACATCCCTAGGTCCAGTTTCCAATGTGATGGTGAAGTGGAAACATGAAGGGGTACGTAGAGCACAAAAGCGTACACGCCGACCTTAACTGTTCACTGACAGAGAGCGCCGACAGTTGAGGGGTGTTGCAGTGTGTAATAGGCATACATCTATCCAGACTACCACAAAGAAATTCCAAACTGCATCAGGATCCACTGCAAGTACTCTGACAGTTAGGCACAACGTGAGAAAACTTGGGTTTCTTGGTTGAGAAGCTGCACATAAAGCCGGTTAGTGCCAAATGAAACCTGGTTTGGTGCAAGGAGCGTAAGCGTTGGACGATTGAACAGTGGAAAAATGTTGTGTAGAGAGACGAATCACGGCACACAGCGTGGCGATCCAATGGCAGGGTGGGGGTATGGCGAGTGCCTGGTGAACGTCATCTGCCAACACGTGTAGTGCCAACAGTGAAATTCGGAGGCGGTGGTGTTATAATGTGGTCGTGTTTCTCATTGAGGGGACTTACACCCCCTTTTTTTTTTGCGTGGCACTATCACAGCACAGGTCTACACCGATGTTTTAAGCACCTTCTTGTTTCCCACTCTTAAAGAGCAATTCGTTGAAGGCGACTGCATCCTTCAACACGATCGAGCACCTGTTCATAATGCACGGTTTTTGGCGGAGTGGTTACACGACAATAACATCTCTATATTGGAGTGGCCTGCACAGAGTCCTGACCTAAATCCTGCAGTACACCTTTGGGATATTTTGGATCTCCGAATGCGTGCCAGGCCTCACCGAGCGACGTCGATACCTCTCCACAGTGCAGCACTCCGTGAAGCATGGGCTGCCATTCCCCAATAAACCTTCCAGCGCCTGATTAAAAGTATGCCCGGGAGAGAGGAAGATGTCATCAAGTCTAAGGTTGCGCTAACACCATAATGAATTCCAGCATTGCCAACGGAGAGCGTCGCGAACTTGTAAGTCATATTCAGCCAGGTGTTCGGATACCTTTGATCACATAGTGAAGGCCACGATTGTAAGACTTCTTAGATATGCAAGGTGCCTCATGAAGTTTGTTAATGTTCGCTTCTTCTGCATGAAAATTAACTTCTCTTCAGGTAAAATGTTTCATAAGGTAACTGTATAAAACAGAAGGGATGTAAGGTATATAAAATGAGGCAAAGTCTTTGTAATGGATCAAACACCATCACAATTAGTACCCCTTTTGACAGAAATGCCCATAACAAGTATGCGGGAACGAATCAGTTGGGCACTGTGACGCAGTGCAGCAGAACACAATGTCCCATTGGAATCATTTTCGCGACTACATATATGTGGAGATGGTAATTCTGGCTGACAGGGAAAATCATTTTTTTATCATCAGCAGTCTTCTGACTGATTCTGTATGGCAGGATATCAATTCCTCTCTTCACCAACTTAATCTCAAAATAGCACTTCCAAACTACAAGTATAAATATTTGTCGTGTGTAATGCAATTTTTGTATTCTCCTACAGTTTTTATCCCTTACAGCTCCCTCAAGTACCACGGCAGTTGTTCTATAAAGTTTCTAAACACGTTTCACTATCATGATCCTTCTTCATGACAATGTTCTCCACATGTGAGTTTCTTCGCCGAATCTGCACTGAAACTCCTAGTTCTATATCAACCCCTCTCATTTTTACTTTTTTTGCATAAAACCACATCTCAAACCCCTAAATTATAAATGTTGTACACCAAACGTACTTTCTCGGAAGTTGCGTCTTCTTTTTCAATACTTGGAGACCTGTCTTTGGCAGAAGTGCCCTCTTTGCCTATGTTAAACTGTTATCACCATTCTCCTTGCTCAGTTCACCATGCGTTATTTTTACTTGCAATGCAGTAGAATTCTTGACCTACGTCTACTTCGTGGTCCGCTAATTTGATGATTAGTTTATGGTTAATCACACTTCTGCTGTTCCTCGTTATTTTCATCTTCCTTCGGTTTGTTCTCACCGAATATTCTATACTCATTAGGTCATTTAATTCAACACGGCGTGTAGCTCTTCTTGACTTTCACTAAGAATGGCAATATCATCAGCAAATCTCGTCACTGGTCTTATTTAAATTACACTCGTAGAATGTTCATTGATTTTAGTCATCCTTCTTCGACGCGTATACGCAGAACAGTAATTGAGGGAGAATACATCTCTGCTTACAGCATTTTTAATCCGAGCACTTCATTCGTTTGTTTATGTTTCTCTCGTCTTTATAGCCCTTTGACAGATCCCTCCGAGAAAACCGAAATGGAGACTACTCAGGAACCTTCGGAGGGCTCGTCAGGACACATTTTCAGTATCAGGTCTCATGTCCTGTGGATACCCATAGTGTGTCTTTAATGCAGTGGTTTCCTACACATACTGCTTCCCCATGTCATTGATTATTGCTCCAAAAAGGCTGAAGAATCAGCAGTTTCCAACCCCTAAGGGTAAGAAATTGCCCTGAAACTGTGTCAACTCCTCCAACCTCTTTGACAAGATCGTTAGTTGTACGACATTACCCCTTTTATTGGGAGTCTTTGGCTGCCATTGCTGATAATATTTATTCAGAAATGAAGCAATGACTTTGCTCGAACCCAGGACCCATGAAGCTTTCATTAAAAGTTAAAGACTCATCTGAGACTTGACAGTGAAGGTGACCGGCCTCTAGCTCCGACTTACGCACCATCTGTGCAGAACGGAAGGTATTATTTAAAAAACAGTTGTTGTTTGAAGTATGCTCTGCAGAATGCTCTTTATTAACTTCACGACGCGTTTCACCCGTATAGGGCATCATCAAGCTATGTTACAAAGTCATGACGATGCTCTACTCGGCCGATATTCGTCGTTCTTAAGTGAATGAGGAATTTTTACAACTTCCGACTGGTTTTCAAATAGTAGCCATAGAAGGTTGCTGTACCACTACTCCAAGATGTAGTGGAATAATTTTTAGAATGGTAGGTGTTGTTCTGATTGATTATAATGCTCTTCCATTATTTTAGGACATTTACTGTGTGATATTTTTTTTACAAAAAGTAGCGTGCTGTCTTAGTTTTCACTTGTTTCGTATCTTATGCGATTTAAGATTTATGTTCGGTAAACACCATGTGGTTTTCATATTTTCGTGTGTGTACCCGCCCAACATTTGCGATTTAGCTGCGCTTTTAATTGGAGTTCTTACTGTATTTCAGTTTAAGCGTGTGTTAGCGTTTGTTTAGTTTACTGTTAAGGTGGGTCACATCTGATAAACGCGGATTTTCTCGTAGATTAGTTAGTATATAAGGTGTCTACAGTGGGTCGATTGAACTTAGGGGGGGGGGGGGGGGGGCAATAAAGTATGTGATGGGGCTATCCCAAGGAGTTATAGAGCACTGGACTGCGATAGGTGGAACATGGACAAGGAAGAATGATTTACGCCCTCCAAGTGGAATTAGGAATGGCGTATTTTGAAATTGATAGGTTGAAAGGCTGAAGAGAGAATGGGAGTTTGGGAAAGGTGACACATAACAAGCGAAAGAAGGAAACTTAAAAAATCACGTTTCCGGTTCCGCTTGTCAATTAGTTGACTTGTTACCTGAAATAGGAGGAGAGCCTCAACCAGCTTTTTAGAAAATCAGAGTGCAGCAGTCTGGTTGGGACAGCTTTAAGGCTCGGTCGATAGAAAAGACCAGTAGAGAGAAAAGTCTGCTGTTAGTTAGCAAACACAGGAGAGATGTGCGCCAAATGCTACAGAAGTTGCTGGATGTACAATACGAGCTCACAGGCAAAGTGAAACCTAGTGCCAAGCTTAGCCAGGTGACAGAGGACACAGGGGCTTCGTGCAGAGATTTTGATTAAAAAGATCAGATACTTACCGTGGGAGGAACTGCAAACAGTCTGGATAGCAACTTAGAGTACAGTATCTTAGGTGACGTCGAAAACATAGCAGCACTAACAGCACACATTCATATAGGGTCTGTGGTGATTTTGCAGCACCATGGCCATACCTGGTCCTATACATTTGTCAGGCACCCAGAGAAAGAAGTGATACAAAGAACTGTGCTGTGCTTGTTACAGCAATTCGGAGATGGAGATACACAAACCACGGTCTTCACCTTACTATGACAGAGGACATATTACCTGCGTTTCTTACAGGAAATGTTACGGGGTGCTCAATGACACAAAGCAAATTTTTATGATTATTGGCGCCAGGAGCGCACGTTTATTAGGTTAGAGTGAGGTTGTAGATAGACAGTCTTGAAAGAAATTAGAACAGAACAGGACCATATATGAAAAACAAAGTAGACGAGCTTCTCGTATGTCTAGGAGATGTGAAAAATTCTGAAGTCCGTACCTCTCTGAACACCGTGTAACCACGGCGATAGACTCATTAAATACTCACATCAACGAATATGAACTAGCATCTGTATTGTGTAGAGCCAATGTAGGAATTGGAAGAGTAGCAACTTCTGTAAAAGATAGACACAAAGTAAAATATACTGAAACAAGAAATTTTTATGTAGATTAGAACTTACAAGCATGTTGTTTTAATATAATTGCCTAGGCTTCAGCAACCAGAGTCAGTCAACATAAAAGTTTTTTGGGAATGGTACCACGTTGTCGCGTATAAAACTACTGCTGCTGGACAAAACACCAACGTTTCGGCCACGGTGGCACGGTAGACCTAGAAGAAGGCCGCGCAAACCGTGGCCGAAACGTTGGTGTTTTGTCCAGCAGCAGTAGTTTTATACATTAGGACGCGATGACTTACCCAGAAAACTTTAATGTAGGATGATGTTTTCAGTTGTTACTGCAGACTGTTCCCCATGTAATTGTAACAATATACAGATCCCCCTGCACCACAATTTCCGCTATGTAATAGCTCGTACTAGCTATTTAGTAGCTCATATTAGAAATCTAGGTGAATTACTGAGCAACATGTCACTACTAGCTATTTAGTAGCTCATATTAGAAATCTAGGTGAATTACTGAGCAACATGTCACATACGTCGAGGCAGTTAATACTATATGAAGATTTAAATGCAGATTTCTTAAGGGAGTCTAACAAGCAGAATGAATGGGAATAATTATTTGGCTGTTTGAAGCTGATGTCAGTGCTTAATTTTCCAACACATATGCAGCAAGACAGCATTCACTTGGTGGATGATATTTTTATAGACAGCGCTCAGAATGAAATAATTAATATGTAGTCCCTTATTAACATTGTACCTAACCATGGTGTACAATTAGCTCTTTGGAATGTTCATATAGACAGGTCAGGGTTATGTATGAGAACTCCATCTACTGGTTTCAGAATGCCTTAAAAGTGGCGGTCTGATGAGGTATATATAGGAAAAGATCCTAATGTGAAATGCAACAGGCTTCATAAAATAATTTTGTCAGTGTATGAAAGTATCTTTACTAAAGCTTATCCAGAGAGTCTACTAAAATAAATGTAAGCCAAGGATAACTGAAGTTAACTAAATTTCATGTAAAAGAAAAATGGAAATTCATACAGTGACCAGAATAAGTGAGACTTCAGCAGTAATTTCATTCTACAAATAATACTGTACTGTTTCAAGGAAAGTCATTAAGCAACCATAAATAAGCACATCCTGAAAGATATTAATAAAATAGGTACTGAGATTAAAACTGTATAGGATATTTTGAAATAGGAGCCAAGACAACCAGTCATTGTGAAAGATTCCATTGCTATCAAACTAAATGACAGTGTTGCCATTCAAAATTCGCAATATGGCAGTATTTTCACAATCACTTTTTAAGTGCAATAGGGAAAATAGCATTTAATAGTCTAGTTGAACAGGTAAGACCTCATATTTGAGATGTTATTCCACAAAACATTAAACAACCAGATGTATCCTTCTGTGAAATTAATAGAAGTCTGAAAATTCTAAAAAGCAGAACCTCACAAACCCTTGATGAGACTTTGAAAAGAGTTTCTAGCGTAATAAGTAATGTCCTTCGCTATACATGAATAGCATTCTTAGCACAGAGAAGCTTTTAAGACAGATTAAAATTTGTAATTGTAGAACTTCTTTATAAGAAGTGTGACAAGAAAAACTTGAACAATTGCTGTCCAGTTTCCTTACAGACAACTTTTGCAAAATATTCTAAAGAGTAATACAGAGTAAAAAGAGTAATATCACAGTTATATAGGAACAATTCACTTATCACATCACTGTTTAGATTCGAGATGGGTTCCTCTATTGAGAAAGCAATTTATACGTTCAACAGCCATCTATAATTAATTCTCCAAAAATTACAAGTCTTAAGTAATGAAGTATCGCAATCTTGGTACTTCTCGTTACCTTTACAAGGATGTTTATTGCACAGACAATGTTACTCTCTTTAAAAAAAGACATGTTTCATGGGACTGATGGCTTTACACATAACTGGTTTGAATCATATTCAACATAGAGAACGTAAAAAAAAAAAATGTGCTGAGTAATCAAAACGATATTGGAAACAGAAAAAACTTTTGTGACTGTCGATATATCATGTGGGAGTCCACAAGGATCAACTTTTTGTCTACTCCTATTCGTTATACGTGTAAATAAACATTCACTTAATATCCATCAAGCAGAATTTGTAGTTTTGGGTGGCGATACTTGTGTTATAATTAATCCCATTAGAGAGAAAGCAGCAGTGAGGATTTTCAATGATGTTTTTGAAATAAATGTTAAATGGTTCTCCGATAACGGACTTCCCTTTATTTTTGAGAAAATATCCTACATTTTGTTCTGTACATGAAATAAAGTCGTATCAGCAACAGGTGCAGTATATGAACAGCCATCAGTAAAGAGTGCATAATGCTCAAAATTTCTTGGTGTATGTACTGATGAAAACTGCAACTGGGAGAAGCATGTTACGGAACTGCTCAAGAAATGAAATTCAGGTGCAGTTGCACTACATACAATTGCTATTGTTGGTAACAAATGAATCAACCCTTAATACTTACGAGGGTCATTCAGTAACTAAAGAGGCAGATTGGTCTGAAGAAAAAAGCGTTTATGTTTACAAAACAATATCTTTTCTACTTTTCAACATAATTCCCTTTAACATCATGCACTTGTTCCAGCGGGCTACAGGCTTCATATTCCAGATGCAAAGAACTCTTTATCTTGATGTTTGAACCAATTCCTCACCAACTTTTCCACGACCTTGTTATCCTGGAACCTCTTCCCACGTGATACCTCCTTCAGTGCACCAGACAAATGTAAATCACTAGATTCTAAATCAGGATTGTAAGAGGGATAAGGCGGTATTTCCCGGCATATTTTGTCGATGGTTTCACAGGTTAGTTGACCAATATCATGACTAGCTTTTTTTTCCCTGGAGAATCACACCTCTCCTCTGAGATCCATGGTGTCTCTCACTCGTCGCTGGCCTCACGTCGTTTAAAAGCAAATCTGATTAATATTGGCTGAACATTGTACGCTGCTCTTTGAGGTAATTACAAAAAACAGGATATTCAGCATCCCAAACCGCCGTCAACATGACTTACCCTAGTGATTATAGGATTTTGAATCTTTTCCCGACAAGTGAGTTGGTGTGCTTCAACTCCATGCTCTGTCTTTTAGATTGTGCCTCACAATCGTGAACCCAGGTTACATCACAGGTTAAAAATTGGTTGAAGAGGTGCTCACCTTATCTTTCAAAACGTACCTTTAGCTCTATGCACACTCTTACGCTTGTTTCCCTGTGTAGCCGTGTCCACTCCATTTGGAAGCATCTTGCACATGTTTTGTTGTACTTCAGCATGTTACATATAAAGTTATGAACTGTACTAGTACTAACTTGAACCTTATCAACTGTCTTTTCCACAGTCACGCTGCGGTCGGCACGAATAATGACATCAATTCGACTTTCCAGTGAGGGAGTTGAAATTGCAACTGGTCGGCCAGAACGGTGTTCGCCAGTTACTGAGTCTCGACAATTTTTGACCTGTTCCACCCCTTTACCAATAAGCTTTATAAATTCAGCGGTAAAAATTCACTGGTTTCTCGCTTCAGCAAGTAAAAAACTAACAACAGAACGTTGTTCAACTAATGTGGACGTTATAAGCAGACTCGCCATCTTCAAATGTAATTTTTCCGTTATAAACAAAAGAATGTTGATACATCAGTTGATCAAGCCATAAAAGTACCCAACTTACCCTATTAACAGTTTTTTCATCCAAGCAATTTGTCTCTTTAGTTACTGTATGTTCATCGTATATCCCAAATTTTCACACAGTAATGTCTTACTGAACTATTTTCTGGGTGAATTCACCAATTACAAAAACAATGCTGATTGCACAACAATGAGCAGACAGAGCACATACACTATGAGATCAAAGGTATCCGGACCCCCCCCCCCCAAAAAAAAAAACAACAACTTTTTCATATTAGGTGCATTTTGCTGCCACCTACTGCCAGGTACTCCATATCAGGGACTTCAGTAGTCAATAGAAAACGCCCGACAGCAGAATTGGGATCTCTGCGGAACTCACGGATTTCAAACGTGGTCAGGTGATTGTGTGTCACTTGTGTCATACGTCTGTACGCCCGATATAAACACTCCTGAACACCCCTTATTAATTGTTATTGGCTGAACATTGTACGCTGCTCTTCGAGGTACTCACAAAAAAACTGGATCTTCAGCATCCCAAAGCGCCGTCAATATGACTTTTCCTAGTGATGATAGGGTTCTGAATACTTTCTTGACAGGTGAGTTGGTGTGATTCCACTCCATGCTCTCAAGTTTCTCCACAAGTTAAAAATTGGTTGAGGAAGTGCTCACCTTCTCTTTCAAAACTGCCAATCCCAGAAACTGGAGGGACGCCTGCAGCTCGACCTCGTCTGTTGACTGACAGAGACCGCCGACAGTTGAAGAGATTCGTAACGTGTAATACGCATACATCTATCCAGACCATCACACAGGAATTCCTAACTGCATCAGATTCCAAAGCAAGTGGTATGACAGTTATGCGGGAAGTGAGGAAACATGGATTTCATGGTGAAGCGGCTGCTTATAAAAAATACATCAGGCCTGGAAATGCCAATCATCGCCTCGCTTGGTGTAAGGAGCGTAAACATTGGACTATTGAACAGTGGGAAAACATTGTGTGAACTGACGAATCACGGTACACAATGTACCAATCCGATAGCAGCGTGTGGGTATGGCAAATGCATGGTGATCTCATCTGCCTGCGTGTGCAGCGCCAACAGTAAAATTCGGAGGCGGTGGTCTTATGGTGTGGTCGTGTTTGTGGCTTTAGTGGTTTTGTGTGGCTCTATCACAGCATATGCCTACATTGTTGCTTTAAGTGCCTTCTTGCTTCCCACTGTTGAAGAGCAATTCGGGGATAGCGACTGCAACTTTCTACACGATAGACCACCTTTTCATAATGCATGACAATAACATCCCTGTATTGGACTGGTCTGCACAGAGTACTGACCTGAATTCTATAATCACCTGTTCGGAAAGATGACTTCGTGCGAGGTTTCACCAACCGACATTGACACCTCTCCTCAGTGCAGCAGTCCGTGCAGAATGGGTTGCCATTCCCAAAGAATCCTTCCAACACCTGGCTGAACGTATGTGTGCGAGAGTGGAAGCTGTCATCAAGGCTAGGGTTGGGCCAACACCAAACTGAATTCAAGCATTACCGATTGAGGGCGCAACGAACTTGTAAGTCATTTTCAGCCAGGTATCCGGCTACTTTTGATCAGACAGTGTACATGGAGTCAACCCATGGTTATCATGTAGGTTCCTCTTCAAGGAGCTAAGCATTTTAACTGCATCATAACTATACGTATATTCACAATGATGTTCTTCGTAAATAATCCATCACAATTTTAGAAGATCAGTCATGTCCACACCTACTACACTAGAGGAAAAATTGTCATTTATTGCTGTGATACCTCAGCCTGTGTCCAATTCCGCCAACTTCCAGTACGTGCAACCCACAATGAGGGGGAAGCTGGGCTACATTCAGTATCCAATAGAGATTCAAGGGTGGGAGTTTTCTGCTGCGGATATTTGTAACAAATAATTAAGAGAAGTGCAAATATTGAAATCACATACAGCTTTACCAAAGAAAAGAGGCTATGTAAATTTCAAATGAAGCTAAGGGTACACACACTATCTAAGGACATTATATTCATTCACAGGAACGTTGAATGATGTCTGTACAAATTTCAAGCAAAACATGTGGTATAGTATGCAAGAAATGGACTTAATTGGTATCTCACTACAGTTACAGTGTCAAGGAAATGTTGACGGAGCCATAACGAAAACATGTATCACTAGAGCACTTCTGATGTGTAAATTCGGAATGTTGACATAAAACGGCAAAAGCTCAATCAACTATTATGTCAAACGTCAGTTGTAAAGACAGTGTTATAGTATGGGACCTCCCAATTACGAAAACATCATATAAACCACATATTCTGTGCTGTGTCCAGCACTTCAGTAGAGGAATCATACGCGTTAAGGTCACTGAAATAATTATTTTTCTATAAAACAAAATTAATTTAAATAGTTATATCGTTTTTAGCATTACAGCTGAGAAAGAAAGTCAGCAGTAAAACACAGTAGTGTAGTTCAGGTTTCATAACACAAACAGGCTGCTTGCATGTCATCTTTACGTTTACAGTGTGACTTAAGAAAAACAGTTTTCTAATAAATTTACATGTGGCCATTAATAATTCCGCAAAACATAGAGAAAATTAAAAGTATGAGTAGCTGAGAGGCGATTCTAATTATTTTTTCCTACCTAGAACTAAATCACAGAAGAAAATCAAATAACTACCAATGACTGCTTAAAATCTGCTCGTTTATTATAAGTTCAGGGTCTACCTGATTACTACAATATATGTCATTTTCTTCAAAAAACTAAAGTACGACACCTTTATTAACAAACTGCAAAATGGACATGCCGACTTCTGTGTTTTCAAGCTGATGCTGGCTCTCCTTTAAACGCTATCCTAACACATTTCAACAACTTGCGTATCCATGTTCACGAAATCTAATATAAAGTTCCCTCCAGTTTGCCGGAACAGCAGAAAATCTTATGCCTGCACAACAGAATATGTTCGGTGGTGCTTCTAAGCTATGTCGCAGTAGTGACCAGTTTGTTATTCGTTCGAAGTCCCACTGTAATATTACATTTGCGGAAGACATCCTCCAGAGGTGGATGCATAGCATGACAACGAAACATTCTGTTCCTCCTCCTTGTTAACCACCACTTTCTTTTCTACTCTGTGAGAAAATTTTTCTTCCTATCATGATTTCCGCCTCAGTGAGGTCATTTTCCACTACGATCTGATCAACCAAGTCAGTTCCCTTCTGAATCTCATCTTTAGTGCAACCTAGCCTAGCTACCCGATAAAACATTGATGTAAAAAGCGCATGTTGTTGAGCTGGTGGGTGGCATGAATCAATTGGTGGCTGTTGACTTAAGTTTTTTAACAGTAAGTCATATTCCGGTGATTTGTAAGTCCAAAAAATTGAGCGGATCCTCTACTTCAATTTCATGAGTGAACTCCTTATTTTTATGTAAAAAGTTATGAATATTCGCTAGATCCTGAACATCGTTTTCAGAAGTATGAAAATGTGATCGACAAACCTGTAGTGGACTGTAATCTTTTCCCAAAAAATTTACGACAGTTTCTGAAAGAATGCCTGAAAGCCTTGAATCCAATAGAAGGCTATCTTTATAGTCATAAAGTTTCTTATTAAATGAAAAATAACTAAAAGATAAGGATACTTTAACTAACTTCAATAGCTCAACTGCATACCAGAGATCTATATTTCCGAATCGCCTAAAATTATTATAAATTATTTCTATTGGTTCATCAACTGGGGATTTCATATAAATATTCTTAATATGAAAGGATAGAAGAAATACATTTTCAGGTAATACTGTGTTGGCCAAATATTTACCATCCCGAAGCGATTATGGACGCTGTACTATTTTAAAACGTAAAATATTCTTTAATTTTAGCTTGACGAAAGGTGTTAACAAGGTAATCGGCATTTTTGCAAGCGCTAATTACAGGGCCAAACGGTGCTTTTTATGGAGCATGATTTGCGTTCTAACTCCGTAAGAAAATTAAATTACTGACTAGTAAAAAGTAAGGTGTTGTTCACCGAGGGTGACATGAGTTCCACCTTGTTCTCGTTATCGTTGCAAATTACATTCACAAAAAATAAAAATAAAATAAGACAATGAAACCGTACAGCAATAATCAACCACTTGAGGTTTTAGATAACGATGTTAGGAATGCTATTAATAGTTCTCCTGCATTTCTAGATACAAAAGAGGTAAAGCAAAATGCCTATATTACGAGCACAAATCAGTTCTGCAAATAATACCACGCTATTCGCCTTGTAACTATCGCTTGCAAAAGTCCAAATTATGTCGTAAATAGCTTTTGTCAAGATAAAATTTGAGAATTGTTTACGTTTCAAAAACAGTATAGTGTAAAAAATAGGTTTGAGATGGTAAATATTTTACTAAACACAGTGTTTCCTGAAAATTCACTTCTTGTATCCTTTTATATTACGAATATTTATATGAATGCGACAACTGACGAAACACGAGAAATAATTTATAAGAGTTTTATGAATTTCGGGAAAATAGGTCTCATGTATGTTTCTGAGGTATTGCAGTTAGTTAACAAATCCTTATCTTTTAATAATTTTACGCATTATAAGTAAACTTCTGACCAGAAACATGGTCTTCCAATGCAATCAAGTCTTTCAGATAACTCTTCAGAAACTTTTGTAAAAGTTTTAGAGAGAAAATTGGTTAATTTGTAAGCTACAGTAGGCGAAAAAGTTACTGCGTATCGTGGGAATGTCGACGACATCTTCATAGTTTAGTCAGGCGATGAAAGTGACGTTTATTAACTAGAAAACACTCTCGATTCCTTAAACAGCAATTAGAAGTACACTCATGAAACTGAAGTGGAGGTTTCAATTAAATTTTAAAATTAAAAATCACCTGAACAATAGGCACTTTTAAAATTGAGCAAATCGTAAACCAACTGCTACGAATTTGACTATATCGTAAGATTTATGCCATCCACAATCTCATTGGCTACGTTGCTCTAAACACGAGATTCAGAAGGAAACTAACTTGATTGTTCACATCGGAGTGGAAAATGGCTTCACTGACGAGGAACTCACGATAGGAAAGAAAAAACTCTTAAAGAGAAGAAAAGAAAGTGGTGGCTAACAAGGAGACAGGAAAGTATATTTCTTTGTCATACCATGCACCCATGTATGGTGAGATGACAGATGTCTTCCGCAAACATAATGTTACAGGGGACTTCGAATAAATAATAAATTGTGTCACTGCTGCAACATAGGTGAGAACCGTCACCGAATAGATTCTGTAGAGCAGGTATAAAATTTTCTGGGGATCCTGCAAAAATATTACACCCTGCAAGCTGGAAGGGACTTTGTGTTAGATTTCGTGAACATGGATACGCAAGTAGTGGAAATGCTTGGAATATCATTTCGAGGAGAACCAAAATCAGCTTAAGACACTGAAAACGGCATGTCCACTTAGCGGTTTGGCAATAAATGTATAGTACTGGGCATTTTAGAACAAACTGAAATATGTAAGTAATCAGGTAGGGCCGCAGATTTAAAGCTGTCATAGGTGGTTACTTGTTTTTTTATTCAGTGGTTTTTTGTGCGTAAGAAAACACTATGAGAATCCTCACCCGGCTATTCCTGCTTTTAACGTTCTCTACCTTTCATTGATTTCTTAGTAGCCACACGTAATTTTGTTAGCAAACAATGTCGCTTAAGTCATGCTGCAGACGTGAAGATGACCTGTTTGTCTAATGAAACATGCAGTCTTGCATTGTGTTTTACTGCTGACTTTCTTGCACAACTGTGCTGGTGAAAAGGAAATTATTAGTTTAATAAATTTTCTTTTACTGAAAAATTGTTGTTTTAACAGTGTACCGCATCCAATTCTCTCTAATGAGGTTATTGATAAGTCGTACCGAATGTGGTTCTTTATGACGCTGTTGTTTATGGCATGTCTTTCATTATTATACTGTTTCTACAATTGGCTTTGTTACACATTAGTGCTACTTGATTTTTTAAAAATTGTGTACAATTAATTTCATTTTAGGTAAAGCTGTATTGTATGATCTCAATATTTGCATCCGAAGGTGGGCTATACCCTAAACGTGTCAGGAGCACAGTAAAGGAATGATTACGATATGTATCTGTATTACGTACGTGACTTACCAGCAATTTAAATTCACTTTCATAGCTGCCCTTTACTGTACGTAGTTTGTAAAACAAAAACGCAAGCAGTTTCTAAGACGCAGCACAAACTTGAGACCGGCCAGGCCTCAAGCTGAGGTAGTCGTTTCAAAGAAGAGCAGTGTGACTGCTTTCACAGAACCTAAGGAACTCAGTAGAACATTGGAACAAATTGCGACCAATGCTGCGAACAACCTTGATAGTGAAAACTTGAGAAAGACGCTAATTCTCTAGTTACACACCACTCCCCACAAGAGAAAAAAAAATACATCCTTCACTGAGAGGCATGAGCAAACCGGTCACTGACGGAAATGGAAATTGTTCGACGATAAAAAAGTAGAAACGAGAGAGAAAGATTAGCTTAGGAGAGAGATTCGAAGTGATGAAGTTCATTCGGCGAAACAGCGTGGAAGCAAAAGGTAATGTGGGCTCTTTCCATCCACCGCCTACATCCACCACCCGAAAGATCAGTATTTGCAGACACGGCTACAAAACTCACAGCGACCTGTCAACGCGGACGCCGTTCCGATGACTCGCTGCTCACCCACCATCGTGGAGAGAGGCCGACGCTCCACCTCAGAGTTCCGTGCCAATTTGCTATACCGACCCTGCGTCTGCAGCCGACACCATCATAAGGTGAATGATCACGAAGAATGGTGTTTCATCCCACACTCCTTCCCCTTAATAACTGAGTCGTATCCACGCCCAATCAAATGTGCCCTGATATTTGTACACTACAGACCATTAAAGTTGCTACAACAAGAAGACGACGTGCTACAGACGCGAATTGTAACCGATAGGAAAAAAATGCTGTGATATGAAATGATTAGCTTTTCAGAACATTCACAAAAGATTGGCGCCGGCGACACATACAACATCCTAACATGAGGAAAGTTTCCAAACTATTTCCCATACACAAACAGCAGCTGACCGGCGTTGCCTGGTGAAACGTTGCTGTGATGCCTCGTGTAAGGGGGAGAAATACGTACCATCACGTTTCTGACTTTGATAAAGATCGGATTGTAGTCTATCGTGATTGAGTTTATTGTATTGCGACATTGCTGCTCGCGTTGGTCGAGATCCAATGACTGTTAGCAGAATATGGAATCGGTGGGTTGAGGAGGGTAATACGGAACGCTTTGCTGGATCCCAAAGGCCTCGTATTACTAGCAGTCGAGATGACGGGCATCTTATGCGCATGACTAAAGGATCGTGCAGCCACGTCTCGAGCCCTAACTCAACAGATGGATACGTTTGCAAGACAACAACCATCTGCGCGAACAGTTCGACGACGTTTGCAGCAGCATGGACTATTAGCTCGGAGACCATGTTTGCAGTTACCCTTGACGCTTCATCACAGACAGGTGCGCCTGCGATGGTGTACACAACGACGAGCCTGGGTGCACGAATGGCAAAACGTTATTTTATCGGATTAATCCAGGTTCTGTTTACGGCATCATGATAAACGCATCCGTGTTTGGTGACATCGCGGTGAACGCACATTGGAAGCGTGTATTCGACATCGCCGTACTGGTGTATCACCCGACGTTATGCCATGGGATGCCATTGGTTACACGTCTCGGTCACCTCTTGTTCGCATTGGCGGCACTTTCAACAGTGGACGTAACACTTCAGTTGTGTTACGACCCGTGGCCCTACCCTTCATTAGATCCCTGCGAAACCCTATATTTCGACAGGATAATGCGTGACCGTATGTTGTAGGTCATGTACGGGCCTTTCTGGAAACAGAAAATGTTCTACTGCTGTCCTGGTCAGTACATTCTCCAGATCTCTCACTAACTGAAAACGTCTGGTCAATGGGGCCGAGCAACTGGATCGTCATAATAGGCTACGCCAGTCACTACTCTTGATAAACTGTGGTATCGTGTTGAAGCTGCATGGGCAGCTGTATCTGCACACGCCACCCAAGCTCTGTTTGACTTTAATGACCACGGCTATCAGGGCCGTTATTACGGAAGGAGGTGGTTGTTATGTGTACTGATTTCTCAGGATCTATGCACCCAAACTGCATGAAAATGTAATCACATATCATTCTAGTATAATATATTTGTCCCATGAATACCCGTTTATCATCTGCATTTGTTCTTGGTGTAACAATTTTAGTGACCAGTAATGTATTTCCGTGTCTGTGTAAAATGCATTGTAATAAACGCCAACATTTAAAATGATAATTAAATCGAAACCCTTAGCTGCCGAATGTATTGTTGTATACATCAGTGGGAACAGCTGAAAATGTGTGCCCCGACCAGCACACTAACAACGAGATCTCCTGCTAACATGGCAGACGCTCTATCCATCTGAGCCACCGAGCGCACAGAGGATAGTGCGAATGCAAGGATTTGTCTCTTTCACGAGTCCCGTGAGTCCCACATTCCCATCTGTCTACAACTTACATTCATAGTGTTCCTTATAGATATTTGCCCATTCACTTATTACTCGCGCCAGACTAGGCTGACGAGTCCCTTAGGAGTTCGGGCAAAGCGTGGACATTCCCATAGAAGAAGGTCAATGGCCGGGAAGCCATTAATTATATCAAGACGGTATCTGTTTATGTTATAATACTATAAGTAATCTATTCCACTCGTACATCAATCCTCTATTCTCATAACCTGTTGATATTTGAGTTCAATAAGTTATTGATGTCTCTTAATTAGTGGCACCCAGGATTGGGCGATGACATTGGTAAATCACATACTATGTGGTGTCACAGAGTTTTCGAAGCACTCTCTACTTTTTGGCGCCCAGCATAGGGCAACATAACCACTAATCTGCAAGTCATTTTATTCAAGAGATCAAAGAATTCTCAATTCACTACATTTGTGGCTCCTATCGATAGGCGATCTCATTAAAATCTGTATATCGTTTTACGCAAAAGATCAAACAACTTTCAGTTCACAACATTGTCCATTTTTAAAACTATCAAATTGGAGTTCAATTTGCACGAATAATTTTTTTTCATCATTTGGCCAATAACTGTCGGACAGACAAAAAAACCAGCCATAAATCTAAATTAAAATATTTTTTCTGGACAGCACCTTCTGTTCCGCGGACGAATTTTTATTAAAAAAACTGGTAGCCTGTAAAATACCTTGGATGTTAAGTGCAGTTGTATGAATGAGGTAAGAGAATAGGTTTTTCATCAATATCAGCACGTACCACATACACATCACTTGTAAGCTGACTCGTCTCACATCTGCCGATAAAAGTACGGTTCAGATATTTTACGGAACGCATAAGAAACTAACCGATATCGTGGGCCCAGTAGCTGAATAAGGCTAGAACAACTTAAATACATAAAACGGTCGTACCTCTTTAGGGCAATGATATTTCCTTAATAATGTCCGTCAGAGGGTTCATTTTTGTGTCTACGGTTTCTAATGTAGAAAAACTTTATGAACATCGACACTGTAAAACAACCAGAGCAATTAGTTTTTTTTTTCTTCACGATACTCGTTTTCTTTTATTGAATTAAAACATGGCAAGTGGTGCACTTTACTCGTACGTTTGATGCTTCCAGTGAGGTTCTGACATTTGTGCACCCATTTCACAGGAATTTCCTCTGTGGAACCGGTCCAATATATATATATAAATAATACAGGAAGATAGACTGTGCGTGATGGACAGAAAAGATAACGTAGTTGACAATGAGGTCTTCTTGTGTGGCAACACGATATGAATGGCTACTAATACCGACTCTGAGCTCAGGTGGTGTGCCGAGAAGTGAGATGAAATTCTGTTTCCTCAACATTCTCGTTACCCTTTGCTGGCATTCTTCTGAGTTGCTCACTATACAAAAAGTAAACCATGTGAAACTGAACTTTTTCAGTGTACTGTCTGCATGTTGACACTTTGAAAACATCTTATCCAGATGACTTACAACGAATTTTACAAGTTGTATATTATTGACTGTTTCATCATTGATGTCTGTTTCAAGTTGTGCTAGACCACTTCCCACTGTGGTTCCAAACCTTTCACGTCGCCTGTCAGTGCGACCCATTACTTTCTGTTGTTATGCCAGGAACAGAAAACACGCAAGATGGATGCCGTTAATGCAACAACATATAAGTATTCGGTTTGAGTTCTGCTGTCTATACAAATAAAAGGCTCTGTAGAAGGATCGTGAAATAAATTATTTGAGATGGTTATATCATATTCGAGTAACAAGCATTTTTATTTCTTTGTAGGCTAAATTAATTTGGAAATATGACGCAGAGTTAGTTTATTTGAGAAAAAAGTTTCACTGAGGAAGGTCCGCTTTAGTCCGCTCTTTAAATCATCACACGGGCGACAAAATGGCTGCCATTGGAGTAAGTTTCCATGGAATTCAAAAGCAACTGAAATCGTTCAAAGGAGGGGACATCACGGAACGTGACAGCATACCAGTAAGCTTGTACAAAGAGAATGCCAAAGAAATTGCCACTCTTCTAGGAACAGCTTACCGTAGATACCTGGAAGAGGCAAGTGCTCTTGATGGTTGCAAAAATGGGCAGGTTATTCCCGTCTTGAAGAGCAGTCGTTGAAGTGACGCACAGAGCTGTAGTCCTATAACATGACGTTAGTCTGTTAGAGAATTTTTGTGCTGGCGTGTTATAACATTTCTGGAAGCCGAATTTCTCTGGTGTTGGAATCAACACGAGTTTTGAAAACAAAGAAACGGAGCTCGTTCACGAGATGCGGTGTTCATTCACTTCCGGAAGGCGTTCCATATAGTTCTACACTGCCTCCTTACGAATAAAATGCGTGCGTGTGGGTATCAGACCAGCTGTGTGATTGGATGGAACTGTTTCTAGCAAACAGAACACAGTACGCCGTTTTCAACGGAGAGAAGTCTTCAGACGTAAAATTAACTACGGCCGTACCCCAAGGGAGTATCATAAGTCATTTGTTTTCCATAATACATAATAATGGCATAGTAGACAAAGTCGGAAATTCCATGGGGATTTTCGTGGATGATGCTGTTGTTTTCCAAGAAGTTGCTGCGTTACCAAATTGAAGCGTAATTCACGGAGACCTGGAGAGTATCGATGCTAGGCACAGGGAATGGAAGTTGACCTTAATTACAGACAAGTGCCAATTACTTGGAATACATTGTCAGAAAGTCCATTGTCAAGGACATTTGAAAAGGAATAATCCATAAAATTAATCGCGAGTAAGTCAGATGAAAGTCTGAGTTTCCTTGGAAGAATCCTTAGGAAAGCAGCCCCTCAAAGGAGAAGGTAGCTTAGAAGACCCTCATTCGAACAATTCTTGAGTATTGCTCGTCAGTATGGGGACCGTAATAGACAGGATTTTAGAGAGGAGAGAGAACTTCGGAACATGAGCAACCCATTTCATTAGAGTTTCATTTAGTAAGCAGGAAAAAGTTACGTAGATGATCAAGCAATTCCAGTGGAAGACGCTCCAAAAGAGATGTTGTGCACTGCCGTGTAGTTTACTGTTGAGGTTCCTAGAGTACGCTTTCCTAGAAGACTGAATCGGTATATTGCTTTCTTCTACATACACTCCTGGAAAGAACACCGTGAATTCATTGTCCCAGGAATGGGAAACTTTATTGACACATTCCTGGGGTCAGATACATCACATGATCACACTGACAGAACCACAGGCACATAGACACAGGAAACAGAGCATACACAATGTCGGCACTAGTACAGTGTATATACAACTTTCGCAGCAATGCAGGCTGCTATTCTCCCACGGAGACGATCGTAGAGATGCTGGATGTAGTCCTGTGGAACGGCTTGCCATGCCATTTGCACCTGGCGCCTCAGTTGGACCAGCGTTCGTGCTGGACGTGCAGACAGCGTGAGACGACGCTTCATTCAGTCATAAACATGCTCAATGGGGGCAGGTCCGGAGATCTTGCTGGCCACGGTAGCTGACTTAAACCTTCTAGAGCACGTTGGGTGGCACGGTATACATGCGGACGTGCATTGTCCTGTTGGAACAGCAAGTTCCCTTGCCGGTCTAGGAATGGTAGAACGATGGGTTCGATGACGGTTTGGATGTACCGTGCACTATTCAGTGTCCCCTCGACGATCACCAGAGGTGTACGGCCAGTGTAGGAGAGCGCTCCCCACACCATGATGCCGGGTGTTGGCCCTGTGTGCCTCGGTCGTATGGAGTCCTGATTGTGGCGCTCACCTGCACGGCGCCAAACACGCATACATTCATCATTGGCACCAAGCCAGAAGCGACTCTCATCGCTGAAGACGACACGTCCCCATTCGTCCCTCCATTCACGCCTGTCACGACACCACTGGAGGCGGGCTGCACGATGTTGGGGGGGTGAGCGGAAGACGGCCTAACGGTGTGCGGGACCGTAGCCCAGCTTCATGGAGACGGTTGCGAATGGTCCTCGCCGATACCCCAGGAACAACATTGTCCCTAATTTGCTGGGAAGTGGCGGTGCGGTCCCCTACGGCACTGCGTAGGATCCTACCGTCTTGGCGTGCATCCGTGCGTCGCTGCGGTCCGGTCCCAGGTCGACGGGCACGTGCACCTTCCGCAGACCACTGGCGACAACATCGATGTACTGTGGAGACCTCACGCCCCACGTGTTGAGCAATTCGGCGGTACGTCCACCCGGCCTCCCGCATGCCCACTATACGCCCTCGCTCAAAGTCCGTCAACTGCACATACGGTTCACGTCCACGCTGTCGCGGCATGCTACCAGTGTTAAAGACTGCGATGGAGCTCCGTATGCCACGGCAAACTGGCTGACACTGACGGCGGAGGTGCACAAATGCTGCGCAGCTAGCGCCATTCGACGGCCAACACCGCGGTTCCTGGTGTGTCCCCTGTGCCGTGCGTGTGATCATTGCTTGTACAGTCCCCTCGCAGTGTCCAGAGCAAGTATGGTGGGTCTGACACACCGGTTCAATGTGTTCTTTTTTCCATTTCCAGGAGTGTATATCTCACGGAACGGCCGAGAGGAGAAAATTAGGGACATTCGAGCCACAACGAGGCTTAACGGTGTCGTTCTTCCCAAGATCCATTCGTGACTGGAAGAAGAAAAAGGTGAAGTGGCAGCAGTACACCAAATTACCACCCGCCATACATCGCAAAGTGGTTTTCAGAGAGCAGTTCCTGCGTTTACATCTATACTCTACAAGTCACGTTGTGCTTTGTGGTAGTGGGTACTTTCGTATCAGTGCTCTCTCACTAAATACACGTCCACCCATCCCGTGGCGGTCGTGGAAGATGGATAGGAAAAACCATTGTTGGTTTGCATCCGTGTCAGCTTATATTCTCTCAAACACTATATTCATAGTCTTTTTGATAGATACACGCGGGTGGAACAAATATATAGTTTAATTCTTCTAGGAACGTAACCTCTTGGACTTTTAAGTGTAAACCACTAGGTGATGCAAAACATATGTACTGTAGCCTCTGTCACTGGAATTGACTGCGCAACTTCTTGACGGTTACAACACGAGCCTATGGCGAAACGCACTGCTATTTGGATCTTCTCTATTTGTTCAACCAATTGT
Source organism: Schistocerca gregaria (assembly GCF_023897955.1). Taxonomy (NCBI): domain Eukaryota; kingdom Metazoa; phylum Arthropoda; class Insecta; order Orthoptera; family Acrididae; genus Schistocerca; species Schistocerca gregaria. The sequence continues at coordinate 397,405,597 of NC_064925.1, read as the reverse complement.
ATGCGTTAACGTTCCAAAGTAACAAGTAAAAAATATCGGTCTAAAGATGATCTCACAGCCCACATCCTTCTGTAGCAACTACGTTTCATTAGAATTACCCCATTGATTCTCAGTCAGATATTTAGTTGTACGCTGCCGCTCCATTTGAAATCATACCGTAGGCGCACACCCAGATATTTAATATATGTGAGTGCTTACAGTGAAATTGTACTGCAGTTGTGTGTTCATATCACAATAACTGGTCTTTCTCTTCACCTACCTGGAATACGCTACACACACACACACACACACACACACACACATACACACACATACACAAACACACGAGCGAGCGCGAGCGCGCGCGCACTTTCCTTGTTACGTATCACCTGCCAATTCCTGCTCGAAGCGTCGATCATCTGCATATATTACAGCATTTTTCTACCATTTTCTAGCGTTGCGACATCTCTGTATACAACAGCATCATACACTACTGGCCATTACAATTGCTACACCACGAAGATTACGTGTTACGGACGCGAAATTTAACCGACAGGAAGACGATGCTGTGATATGCAAAATATTAGCTTTTCCGACCATTCACACAAGGTTGGCGCCGGTGGCGACACCTACAGCGTGCTGACATGAGGAAAGCTTCCCACCGATTTCTCATACACAAACACAGTTGACCGGCGTTGCCTGGTGAAATGTTGTTGTGATGCCTCGTGTAAGGAGAAGAAATGCGTACTATCACGTTTACGACTTCGATAAAGATCGGATTATAGCCTATTGAGATTGCGGTTTATCGTATCGCGACATTCTGCTCGCGTTGGTCGATATCCAATGAATATTAGCAGAATATGGAATCTGTGGTTTCAGGAGGGTAATACGGAACGCTGTGCTAGATCCCAACGGCCTCGTATCACTATCAGTCGAGATGACAGGCATGTTATACGCATGGCTGTAACGGATCGTGCAGCCACGTCTCGATCCCTGAGTCAACAGATTGGGACCAGAACCAGGTTGTGTTTACAGCATCGTGATGGTCGCATCCGCGTTTGGTCACATTGCGGTGAACGTACATTGGAAGCGTGTATTCGTCATCGACATACTGGCGTATCACCAGGCGTGATGGTATTGGGTGCCATTGGTTGTCCTCTCGGTCACCTCTTGTTCGCATTGACGGCACTCCGAACAGTGGACGTCACATTTCAGATGTGTCACGACCCGTGGCTCTGCACTTAATTCGATCCCTGCGAAACCCTACATTTCGTCAGGATAATGCACGACCTCATGTTGCAGGTCCAGTAGGGACCTTTCTGGATTCAGCACGTGTTAGATTGCTGCCCTGGCCAGTACTTTCTCCAGATCTCTCGCCAATTGGAAACGTCTGGTCAATGGTGGCAGAGCAACTGGCTCGTCACAATACGCCAGTCACTACTCTTGGTGAACTGTGGTATCGTGTGGAAGCTGCATGGGCAACTGTGCCTGTACATGCCATCCAAACTCTGTTTGCCACAATCCTTACATATACATCTACATCTACAGGACTACTCTGCAATTCACATTTAAGTTCTTGGCAGAGGGTTCATCGAACCACAATCATACTATCTCTCTACCATTCCACTCCCAAACAGCGCGCGCGAAAAACACCTACACCTTTCTGTTCGAGCTCTGATTCCTGTTATTTTATTTTGATGGTCATTCCTACCCATGTAGGTTGGGCTCAACAAAATATTTTCGCATGCGCAAGAGAAAGTTGGTGACTGAAATTTTGTAAATAGATCTCGTCGCGACGAAAAACGTCTTTGCTTTAATGAATTCCATCCCAACTCGCATATCATATCTGCCACACTCTGTCCCCTATTACGTGATAATACAAAACGAGCTGCCCTTTTTTGCACCCTTTCGATGTCCTCCGTCAATACCACCTGGTAAGGTTCCCACACCGCGCAGCAATATTCTAACAGAGGACGAACGAGTGTAGTGTAAGCTGTCTCTTAAGTAGACTTGTTGCATCTTCTAAGTGTCCTGCCAATGAAACGCAACCTTTTGCTCGCCTTGCCCACAATTTTATCTATGTGGTCTTTCCAACTGAAGTTGTTCGTAATTTTAACACCAGGTACTTAGTTAAATTGACAGCCTTGAGAATTGTGCTATCTATCGAGTAATCGAATTCCAACGGATTTCTTTTGGAACTCATGTCGATCACCTCACACTTTCGTTATTTAGCGTCAACTGCCACCTGCCGCACCATACAGCAATCTTTTCTAAATCGATTTGCAACTGATACTGGTCTTCGGATGACCTTACTAGACGGTAAATTACATCATCATCTGCGAACAACCTAAGAGAACTGCTTAGATTGTCACCCAGGTCGTTTATACAGATCAGGAACAGCAGAGGTCCCTGGACGCTTCCCTGGGGAACACCTGATATCACTTCAGTTTTACTCGATGATTTGCCGTCTATTACAACGAACTGCGACCTTCCTGACAGGAAATCACGAACCCGGTCGCACAACTGAGACGATACCCCATAGACACGCAGCTTGATTAGAAGTCGCTAGTGAGGTGTCAAAAGCTTTCCGGAAATCCAGAAATACGGAATCATCCTGAGATCCCCTGTCGATAGCGGCCATTACTTCGTGCGAATAAAGAGCTTGCTGCGTTGCACAAGAACGATGTTTTCTGAAAGCATGGTGATTACGTTTCAATAGATCAATCCCTTAGAGGTGATTCGTAATGTTTCAATACAGTATATGCTCCAAAACCCTACTGCAAACCGACGTCAATGATATAGGTCTGTAGTTCGATGGATTACTCCTACTATACTTCTTAAACACTGGTGGGACCTGCGCAATTTTCCAATCTGTAGGTACAGATCTATCGGTGAGCGAGCGGTTGTATATGATTGCTAAGTAGGGTGCTATTGTATCAGCGTAATCTGAAAGGAACCTACGCGGTATACAATCTGGACCTGAAGACTTGCCCGTGTCAAGCGATTTGAGTTGCTTTGCAACCCCTAAGGTATCTAATTCCAAGAAACTCATGCTAGCAGCTGTTCGCGTTTCAAATTCTGGAATATTCCATTTGTCTTCTCCGGTGAAGGAATTTCGGAAAACTGCGTTCAATAACTCCGCTTCAGCGGCACAGTCGTCGGTAACAGTACCATCTGCATTACACAGCGAAGGTATTGACTGCGTCTTGCCGCTAAGTGTACTTTACATACGACCAGAATTTCTTCGGATTTTCTACCATATTTCGAGACTATGTTTCGTTGTGGAACCTACTAAAGGCATTTCGCATTGAAGTCGGTACCAAATTTTGCACGTCTGTAAATTTTAGCCTATCTTCGGGATTTCGCGTTCTTCTGAATTTCGCATGCTTTTTCCGTTGCCTCTGCAACAGCGTTCGGACCTGTTTTGTGTACCATGGGGGATCAGTTCCATCTCTTACCAATTTATGAGGTATGAATCTCTCAATTGCTGTTGTTACTATGTCTTTGAATTTGAGCCACATCTCGTCTACTTTTGCATAATGAGTTCGGAAGGAATGGAGATGGTCTCTTAGGAAGGCTTCTAGTGACACTTTATCCGCTTTTTTATATAAAATTACTTTGCGTTTGTTTCTGGTGGATTTGGAAGAAACGGTATTGAGCCTAGCTACAACGACCTTGTGATCACTAATCCCTGTATCAGTCATGATGCTCTCTATCAGCTCTAGATTGTTTGTGGATAAGAGGTAAAGTCTGTTTTCGCAGCCATTTACAATTCGCGTGGGTTCACAGACTAATTGCTCAAAATAATTTTCGGAGAAAGCATTTAGGACAATCTCGGAAGATGTTTTCTGCCTACCACCGATTTTGATCAAGTATTTTTGCCAAAATCTCGACGGAAGTTTGATGTCCCCACTAACTATAACCTTATGAGTGGGGTATTTATTTGTTACGAGGCTCATATTTTCTCTGAACTGTTCAGCAACTATATCATAGGAGTCTGGGGGTCGGAGTATCTACTTCGACTTCACTACAAGATAAATCACTACTGACGGACACAAACACTCCAACACCAATTCTGCCTAATCTATCTTTCCTGAACACGTCTGAGACTTCGTAAAAATTTCTGCAGAACTTATTTCAGGCTTTAGCCAGCTTTCTGTTTAGGCGCTCAGTCCGGTGCCGCGCGACTGCTGCGGTACCAGGTTCGAATCCTGCCTTGGGTATGGATGTGTGTGATGTCCGTAGGTTGGTTAGGTTTAAGTAGTTCTAAGTTCTAGGGGACTGATGACCACAGATGTTAAGCCCCATAGTGCTCAGAGCCATTTGAACCAGCTTTCTGTACATAGGTGTATCAAGGATGTTATTACTGCCAGAGGTGGTTGTTCTGGGTACTGATTTCTCAGGATCTATGCACCCAAATTGCGTGAAAACGTAATCACATGTCAGTTCTAGTATAATGTATTTGTCCAATGAATACCCGTTTATTATCTGCATTTCTTCTTGGTGTAGCAATATAAATGTCCAGAAGTGTATATTATCATCTACATGGAAATTCAAACGCTCCATACCAATTAAGTTACTTTATTTGTTTAACGTACGACTTCTTATATTAAAAAAAAGCGATTATTAAGACATCCCTGGAACCCTTACGTGTTCGGGTGGAGCGTGTGAAGTAGGTGACGTTACAGAAATCGAGTACGAGCTACACTCCTGGAAATTGAAATAAGAACGCCGTGAATTCATTGTCCCAGGAAGGGGAAACTTTATTGACACATTCCTGGGGTCAGATACATCACATGATCACACTGACAGAACCACAGGCACATAGACACAGGAGACAGAGCATGCACAATATCGGCGCTAGTACAGTGTATATCCACCTTTCGCAGCAATGCAGGCCGCTATTCTCCCATGGAGAAGATCGCTGAGGTGCTGGATGTAGTCCTGTGGAACGGCTTGCCATGCCGTTTCCACCTGGCGCCTCAGTTGGACCAGCGTTCGTGCTAGATGTGCAGACTGCGTTAGACGACGCTTCATCCAGTCTCAAACATGCTCAATGGGGGACAGATCCGGAGATCTTGCTGGCCAGGGTAGTTGACTTACACCTTCTTTAGTGGCATGGGACACATGCTGACGTGCATTGTCCTGTTGGAACAGCAAGTTCCCTTGCCGGTCTAGGAATGGTAGAACGATGGGTTCGATGACGGTTTGGATGTACCGTGCACTATTCAGTGTCCCATCGACGATCACCAGAGGTGTACGGCCAGTGTAGGAGATCGCTCCCCACACCATGATGCCGGGTGTTGGCCCTGTGTGCCTCGGTCGTATGCAGTCCTGCTTGTGGCGCTCACCTGCACGGCGCCAAACACACATACGACCATCATTGGTACCAAGGCAGAAGCGACTCTCATCGCTGAAGACGACACGTCTCCATTCGTCCCTCCATTCACGCCTGTCGCGACACCACTGGAGGCGGGCTGCATGATGTTGGGACGTGAGCGGAAGACGGCCTAACGGTGTGCGGGACCGTAGCCCAGCTTCATGGAGACGGTTGCGAATGGTCCTCGCCGATACCCCAGGAACAACAGTGTCCCTAATTTGCTGGGAAATGGCGGTGCGGTCCCCTACGGCACTGCGTAGGATCCTACGGTCTTGGCGTGCATCCGTGCGTCGCTGCGGTCCGGTCCCAGGTCGACGGGCACGTGCACCTTCCGCCGACCACTGGCGACAACATCGATGTACTGTGGAGACCTCACGCCCCACGTGTTGAGCAATTCGGCGGTACGTCCACCCGGCCTCCCGCATGCCCACTATACGCCCTCGCTCAAAGCCGTCAACTGCACATACGGTTCACGTCAACGCTGTCGCGGCATGCTACCAGTGTTAAAAGACTGCGATGAAGCTCCGTATGCCACGGCAAACTGGCTGACACTGATGGCGGCGGTGCACAAATGCTGCGCAGCTAGCGCCATTCGACGGCCAACACCGCGGTTCCTGGTGTGTCCGCTGTGCCGTGCGTGTGATCATTGCTTGTACAGCCCTCTCGCAGTGTCCGTAGCAAGTATGGTGGATCTGACACACCGGTGTCAATGTGTTCTTTTTTCCATTTCCAGGAGTGTAGAATGTGCGGGGGTGCCAATCATGTTGAAACCACATAAGATAACTAATTATCAGCAACACATATTCTAGAACATATGGGAGCACATCTTGAAAAACTTTTCTCCACTACTTGGATCAGTGTAACAGGAAGAAGTAAAGGGCCAGTCACAAACTCGTTGACATTATCAGTCTATTTATTCGCAGTAGTTCTGTTGACAGGCTCCACACACCAGTGTGTGTGGATTTTAGTCATCCCATCCATGGTTATTCCTACAATTGTGCCTGTTCCTCTTGTACATCATCTATATCTGCATCTACATGGGTATTCTGCAAATCACATTTAAGTGCCTGGTAAGGGGGTTAATCGAACCACCTTCATAATAATTCTCCATTATACCAATCTCGTAGAGCGCGAGGAAAAAGCGAAGACCAATACCTTTCCGCGCGAGCTCTGATTTCCCTTATTTGATTATGATGATCATTTCTTCCTATGCACGTTGGCGTCAAAAAAATATTTTTCCATTCGGAGGACAGGGTTAGTGACAGAAATTTCGTGAGAAGATTCTGCTGCAACGAAAAACGCATTTCTTTTAATGATGTCCACCCCAAATATTGTATCATTTCAGTGACATTCCCACCCCTATTTCGCTATAATAATAAACGTGCTGCCCATCTTTGAACTATTTCTATGTAATCCGTCGGTCCTATCAGGTAAGAATCCCACACCGCGCAACAGTATTCCGAAAGAGGACGGACAAGCGTAGTGTAGGCAGTCTCCTTAGTAGAATTGTTACATTTTCTAAGCGTCCTGTCAATAAAACACACTCTTTGGTTAGCCTTCCCCACAACATTTACTATGTGTTCCTTCCAGTTTAAGTTGTTCGTAATTGTAATTCCTACATATTTAGTTGAATTTAAGGCCTTTCCATTTGTCTGATTTATTGTGTAATCAAAGTTTAACGGATTGATTTTGTTTCACTCATGCGGATGACCCGAGACTTTTATTTATTTATTGTCAACTACCAATTTTTCCACCATATAGATATAATTTCTGAGTCGTTCTGTGATTTGTTTTGATCTTCTGATTGCTTTAATAGTCGTTATACGACAGAATCTTCAGCAAATAACCTAAGACGGCTGCTAAGATTAAATAGATTATGTAGATAAGGAACAGCAAAGGGCCTATAACACAACCTTAGCGAACGCCAGAAATCACATCCGTTTTACTCGATGACTTTCCGTCAGTTATTACAGACTGTGACCTCTCTGACAGGAAATCACGAATCCAATCACATAACTGAGACGATATTCGATAAGCACACTATTTTACTACAAGCCGCATGTGTGATACAGTGTCAAAAACCTTCTGGATATCTAGAAATACTGAACCAATTTGAAATCCTTTGTCAATAGCTCTCGACACTTCATGTGAGTAAGGAACTAGTTGTGTATCACAAGAACGATGTCTTCTAAATCCGTGTTGACTGTGCTTCAATAGACAGTTCTCTTCGAGGTAATTCATAGTGTTCTAACATTTGTACCCCACAAGCTGCCATAGTCTACATCTAATAGGCAAGAGAAATAGAGCGATAACGAGTATAATGTAGTTCCACTGGTACGACGAAACTCAGAACGGCGGCGCTGGAGTCGCTTCATACCCGACACCTCGTTCTCTCTTACTAAAGCGTGCAGGAGCGTAACGATAGTCCTGATTTATCGTTAGTACTGAAGACGAGTACACGATCTTGCTGTTGAACAGTGACACTGACCAGGCTCAATGACCTATTGCCAGGATCAAATGGCTCTTAACGAGGTTTTGTTTTGTGAGATTGTAGACGGTGTAAGACAAAAATTAATTGATGAAAAACACACAATTGGAATTGTGTTCCATTAGAGTAGGAATGATATTTCGAATAAGTTTCACGACATAGTTCACACTTCAGACAAAAGCATAAGAAATTTCGTCCAGTATAAATATAATAGTTCCATTCTTGTATATTCCTCCTCCACCATAGGGAAACGTATGTACTGCCTCCAACGAGACCTGCGCACAGAGCAAAGTCTCTGTTATATCCCTGTGACGAAAACGCGCAATATTTCTGTACTCATTTGGTCATGACAGCTTGCTTTTATGAGCTAACAGCGTGTTGTGTAGCCTATTAATCGTTCCTGTAATTTATTTTAATAGTTAAGCACCATTTAAAGATATACTTCATCCTCAAGTTGTCTGTCGTTGCAGACTCGGTAACGACTGGAAATGTCTGTATGTCAACGTAATTCTTAGACATTCACGAAACAGATATTAAGCATTAAAACAAATTTAAATCTGTTTTTGAAACAGATTGATCTATATAAAAGTATGTCTGAACATAACAACATTCACTGCTAACCTGTCAGTCGATGAATTGGTACACAACCTGCTTCTTTCGATTAGGCAACCCGGACATTTTGTAATGTTTTACATTGCACTTGATAACGGTTATGAAGCCGAAATCTTGACTGTGTGGAACAAATTATGGTAGTTTACAAGTCAATGGCGGAAATTTCTTCCAAAGGGTATGTAGAGTAGTAGAGTCGATGGGCACAGTAAAGCGGCGAGTTCTCAGATAATGCCACAGGCCTCACAAGCGAGTTTAAAGAGACCAGAAGAAGTTCGTTTCTGATCTCTACATTTATATCGTAAAACTAAAGATAAAGATACAGAAAATGTGTATGAGAGTATTGTAAGGGTAATACGGTATGTGAAGGGGGATGACAAACTAATAGTCATAGGAGACTGTAATGCAGTTGTAGGGGAAGGAGTAGAAGAATAGGTTACAACAGAATATGGGCTTGGGACAAGAAATAAGAGAAGAGAAAGACTAATTGAGTTCTGTAAGAAGTTTCAGCTAGTAATAGCGAATACTCTGTTCAAGTATCACAAGAGGAGGAGGTATACCTGGAAAAGGCCGGGTGATGCGGGAAGATTTCACTTAGATTACATCATGGTCAGACAGAGATTCCGAAATCAGATACTGGATTGTAAGGCGTACCCAGGAGCAGATATTGACTCAGATGACAATATAGTAGTGATTAAGAGTAGGCTGAAGTTTAAAACATTAGTCAGGAAGAATAAAAACGCAAAGACGTGGAGTAAGAAAGTACTATGGAATGCCAAGATGCTGTTGAAGTTATGTAAGGTTATCGCTACAGCAATAAGGAATAGCTCAGTAGGCTGTACAGTTGAAGAGCAATGGAGATCTCTAAAAAGGGCTATCACCGAAGTTGGGAAAGAAAACATAGGTACAAAGAGGGTAACTGCGAAGGTACCAAGGGTAACAGAAGAAATACTTCAATTGATCGATAAAAGGAGGAAGTATAGAAATGGTAAGGGAAACTCAGGAATACAGAAATACAAGTCACTGAGGAATGAAACAAATTGGAAGTGCAGCGAAGCTAAGACGAAATAGCTGCAGGGAAAATGTGAAGACATCGAAAAAGAAATGATTGTCTGAAGGACATACTCAGCATACAGGAAAGTCAAAACAACCTTCGGTGATATTAGAAGTAAGGGCGATAACATTACGAGTGCAGAGGGGATTCCACTGTTAAATGCAGAGGAGAGAGCTGATAAGTGGAAAGAATACATTGAAAGCGTCTATAATGGGGATGATTTGTCTGATGTGATAGAAGAAGAAACAGGAGTCGATTTAGAAGAGATAGGGGATCCAGTATTAGAATCGGAATTTAAAAGAGGACTTACGGTCAAATAAGGCAGAAGGGATAGATAACATTTCATCAGAATTTCTAAAATCATTAGGGGAAAAGGCAACAAAACGACTATTGACGTTGGTGTGTAGAATGTACGAGTCTGGCGACATACGATCTGACTTTCGGAAAAGCATCATCCTCACATTTCCGAAGATGGCAAGAGGTTAAACGTGCGAGAATTATATCAGAATCAGCTTAACAGCTCATGTATCCATGTTGCTTACAAGAATAGTATACAGAAGAATGGAAAAGGAAATTGTGGATGCGCTAGATGATGATCAGTTTGGCTTTAGGGCCTTTCGCGACAAATGCAAGCCAAGGAAGTTTGTAAAACGGAATTTGGATTCCATCCGGACGTGGCGATGTATGTGTTTTAAACTCTTTCAGTTGTTTCTTTAAGCCATGGTTGCTTAATACTCAGTCGATCAAGAGGGACTCTGTGCGATTGTCAAACGACGAAATATTTGTACGATTCTCTTACGTGAACGATTTCTTAAATGAGGAATTTAAAACTTCTGCATTCGTTTTGGTATCTTTAATTGCCTTACCAGACTGGCCACTCAGTTACTAGACGGAAGTCTCAGACCTGGTTAGTGATTTTTCATAGGACCAGAATTTTCTCATGTTCTTGGCCAGACGGTGGTAGTGGTTGTATGCTTCGCGCATGTATATGTTGACAGACGAGCGAATACCTACTAACTTTTCCTGTCGTCATTTGCAGGTTCTCTTTTGGTCCGGAAGTACGACAGCATTGATTCCTGAGCACTTTCCGGAGTTTCGTTGCTAAACCACCGTGGGTCCTTTCCGTTCTTAAGCGACTTACTAGGCACGTAACTGTCAGGAGCACGATTAGCTTTGCTCATAATTCCCCTATTTTCATCATACTGGAGCTAGGTGACTACATCTCATTGTCAAAGTGAGATACTAACAACTACGTATCAGCTATTTGCAGCAGAAACACTCTCCCAGCCTTCATGACTGATTTATTAACCTTCGTAACGATAATCGGTATGGTGACCTCATGATCATTAATCCCGGTCTTTTACTGACATCATAGGCAAGGTCCGGCCTGATTGTAGCTACAGTATCTGAGATATTTCCATTTTGTGTGGGCTGCTGAACTAGCTCCTCAAGCCAGTTTTCGGAAAACATGTTCAAAATTATTTCGCAAGACACTGTGTCTGCCCCCCCCCCCCCCTTTCCCCCTTGCTGTGACTCAGCAGACGTCCAAGTCTACACTCGGTAGTTTAAAAGTCGTCTCCAACCAGCAGTGTAATATGGCTATTTACGAGCTACTTACCGTAGACTTTCTTTGAATGACTTTAGAACTGTCACAACGGAATCTGGTGACCGGTAAAAGCATACAACAACAGACTTTGTTTCACCTAGACATGTTACACGCGACCACATAACGTCACTGTCTGTATCTGATTCAATAGAGACATTATTTTTGTCAACTGTAATGACTACTGCTGATCCAATGGCGTCTAATCTGTCCTTCAGCTGAACATTCGATGACTCGCTCAATATCTGTGAGTTTTCTGTTTCGGGTTTTAGCCACCTCTCGGTCCCAAGAATGATTTGATCGTGAGAAATTTCCTGGAGGGCAGTATAATCGGGAACTCTGCTACGAACAACTCAACAATTTGCTGAAAACATTTTTACAGTCGAAATAACTTTACTCTGAACGCGATCTGACTTCCCTTTCTGCAGTCGCTCGTGGCGACCTGTTGGTGCGTTCACTATGCCCTGTTCGTCCTATTTGGTACTTGTCCCCCACACTTGAGCAATTTTGCAGGCTGTGTTGCATGAGTGGTTTGTAACTCTCTCATCTACAGTCTGACTGGCTTGTCCTGATGTGCTGTCTATGAACTGCTATCTCCCCCATACGATACGTTATTTATTCGGTACTTGTAGTGTAAAAATTTATATTTTTGAACATTTAAAGGAAGTTGCCAATCTTAACGCCACTTTTAAATCTTCTCAATGCCTGACTGAAGATTCGTGCAAATTGTTTCAGTCTCTTATTAATTACACATAAGGTCTGGCGTAACAATTAATGTTGTCTACCAGGTCATTAATATCCCACTAACTGCTCCTCCCTCAACACAACGCCCACACACACACACACACACACACACATCAAAATATTCTCTTATCAGCTAGAGGCGAAAAGCATGGTGGAAGACGACTGTCTGTTTTTGCTGACATGGTCAGTTCGTGAGGCTTACATGGTGATTTGTTTAAGACGCAATGCACCCTTACTCTCCAGAAGAGTTCATAACGCCTAAATTGGATTTCAGACAGTTATAGAACCAGAACATCCTGTTATTGTGATGCACTCTTGTATCACCCAAGATACTGACGCAATTATCGTATTCCAAAATTGAACGGAGTTATTTTGAATGGAATTGGGAAGCTCATGAAAAAATGCGTACAGTGATCGAACGCTTGTTAAAGTATGCTTCGAAACTTTTCGAAAAAGCGTTAAAATTGAGAGGTGTGATGGGTAGAGCTCTCTACTGCCGTACGAACACCATTAAGCGGATGTCGCAGGCAACTATCTACTGTACTACAGCGGAATTTTGAAACGTGAGTCCTCTACTAGGTTGTTGACCGTAGTAACGTAAACAGACATAACAAGTCCTTCTGGGTTGTAACCACCCCTTTTCATTTCCGTGGGTTCGCCAGCTGTGGAACGTAAACGTACAGTCTTGCATACCAGAACATTTCAGAATTAGATCGCGCTCCATCTCCGTCCACAAAAAGCTTAAAGTTCCAAGAAGCGACATTGCCTCCCACTTTGAAACACAAAACACTGAATGAAAAATTTCTCTGACATTTGGATAGCACGTATGGCTGCAGTAGAATGTATTGCTGGGTGTCCGCCCGATTTGCCTCATTTTCCGCTAACATTCGCTGTATGTGGAACACTCAAAGAGTGAGGCACCAGACGATACATATCACATGTAACGAAACATGCCCTGCTATGTTTCACACAATATCATTTGTTCATCTATATCTGCTGTATAAAGTCGTGTTCAGAGCAAATGCTCCATATTCTAGTAATCTCGTGATACTCCTTCTTAGCAGTTTCTGAAATTCAATTCAGAATTCTAGTAGTCTTATCTCTTAATTTTATCCCACTTTGTAGATACTATTGCTGGAAGTTGCAATGCCAACTTCTCAACAATCGTCGTATTACTGCACTAGACTTAATACGAGCTTTCGAATTGTATCAAAAAAGATTCTATTAAGTGAAATACTTCCTGTGGCATACCAGCTGATACAAGGGATAGTAATATTTGCCTTTAACGTAGACATAGTCCTTAATATTTTCGGTTGGCAGTGAGTTCAGTGATTAATCACTGTTGGTGTAATGAAACGTAATTAGTCTTTCACCAGGATCTGTGCTTTCTGTGTATCGCTATTTCCTTTGTGTTGCGCTGGAGATAGCGTCACTGTGCATGAAAGATTCATAGATTGACCCGTATGTTATATAGTAGCTGAGGCCCCAGTGTTGCCGTGGTATTTGTGTATTTCAACCTTGTATCTTCTATTAGTCCAACTCCTGCTCCCTCTTTCTCTAGCCAACTCTCCCTCCTCCCCTCTCTTTCTCTCTCTCTATCGGTCTCCGCTCTATCTATCTATCTATCTCCTCCGCCCTTCCCTCTCATTATCCATATCCTCTTCCTCCCTTCATTGTCCATTAACTCCTCCCAATTCCTCTGTCCATCACTCCTTTCTCATGCATATCCCTATCCTAGGTGGCTAGTGGTTCATACTAAACTCTATACGAACGGGCCTTGGAAGGCACAACGGTACCGACCGGCCGCCGTGTCATCCTCCGCCCATAGGCGTCTTCTGAATGCTGACATGAAGGGGCATCAGGTCAGCACATCGCTCTTCCGGCCGTATGTCATTTTACGAGACCGGAGCCGCCCCTTCTCAGTCAATTAGTTCCTCAGTTTGCCTCACAAGGGCTGAGTGCAACCCTCTAGCCAACAGCGTTCGACAGATTGGATGGTCACCCATCCAAGTGGTAGCCCAGCCCGACAGCGCTTAACTTCGGTGATCTGACGGGAACCGGTGTTACCAGTGCGGCAGGGCCGTTGGCCCGTCAGTGGTTCATACCACCACTTTATTTCTCTCCAGACAATAAGCAGTATGTATACCAAGTTTGTTTGGACTCGATCCAGAGGGAGATGAGAACACACACACAGACGGTATATATATATATATATATATATATATATATATATATAGATGTGTGTGTGTGCGACACATCCCTCTCAAACTAGATTAGGAACAGATGCGCACAAATAACATAATTGTAAGAATGTGATGAATAGTAGTCAGTCAGTTCTCCGACAAAAGTCTCAAAAGTCAAACAGAGTATTTGTTTCAAAGGTTAAACAAATTAGTAAGCTACTTGAGAAATAGGGCCAAAAGTTGAGCAAGTCTTTTAGCTTTTGCTGTAACGAATTATCTATATTATTACTAAGTAAAACGAGTTCTTGTAACCAAATAACAAACAGGTAGCATGCATGTCTGTTGAAATTTCGTTCTTTCTGGGCGAAAAGAAGTCTAGTATCTCTCCAAAAAACAAAATTTTCAGTTATAGGTTTTAATATATTATGGTATTATCATTTGCATTTAGGAAGATACACGTCTTACTTTGGCTTTTATTTACATTTACTATAATCTAAACTACAAAAAACATTATTTTCCAAATAATTATACACACAAAAAAGAAACAGGTTTTTAATTACACATATCATTTACTGAATATTAAAGTCACTTATATTTATAACGTAACGTCTTTGGTTTTCTCCTGTGCGAAACTTTAGCAGTACTTGAGCGGCCAGTTCTTCACTGGATGAATTTCATTTGTGTACATTTTCGTTTATGTAACTGTATAAAAACTCTATTACCGTCTATTTCAGTAGTAGTTTCTTAGTGGTTTTAATCTTCTTTGCGATTAATTTCAGTTATTAACGAATGATTGTGACATAATTTTTTTCTGTACTTACTGCGGTTGTTCAAACATTAGAAATGCGAACCGAATAACTCTCAGTTGCTTTAGGTAAGACGTTGCTGGCGAAGGACAGAACTGTAAATGAAAGAGTATTCCTTGAAAGAGTACAGAGACATTGCTGAAGCCTAGCACTATGCTGTACATTCTTAAGTTCATAGTCACAGCGCTCAGTAAACTAAATACATTCTGACAGGGTATAATAGAACAGCAATAACTGGGAAGTATGTATGCGGAATATCCAGGACAATCAGGAAAGTCTCTCCCGTGTCAAGAGACTTGGCTTGCTTAATCAAACGTTTCCTTTTAAATGCTTCTTTTATGAAAATATGCATAATGCATTTTAACCATAAAAATTTAGGTATATATTTGATTAAAGAAACACACAAAATCTGTATTTTTACATGTTTCAGATGTACATTTTTGATTGGAGAGCTAGGAACATTTTTACGGTTACTCTCAAAACTTGGTGACTGTAATAGAAATAAATGACACATTAGATCAGTCAAGCCATTCATCTGTCGACTTACAAAAGTAATTATACTCTGTGTCATGAACAAAAAGTAACAACAAGTACGCAACAACATTTTCTTACAAAAAACAACTGTGTTATTTGTAACAACTGCAACGAAGTAACATTCATGTTGAAGACATTAGTACAAAAACACAAAGGAAACACATTTTATTGAAGTCTTTCACTGCTACAATTATTAAATATACATGGACGCAGGGCATTTAAAACTAGGGTGACTTTGGGTATGGCGCTCATATACAAGTGCAAACCTTTAACGAAACCCGCATCCCGACTTCTCTTCTCTCACCAGTCTGCAAATCGTACGTTCTCTTTCGTAGAAAATATATTCTGTTTACAGTCAAAATTTTATTTACACTTACAAAACATTCAATACATTTCATTATAAATGTACTGGCAAACACAGTTTGTACAAAAGGTACCTTTATTGCACTGTGCTACATGCATTATAAAATAAGGACTGTCATGTATGGGATCCTGACTTCGTACCACTATGTAAAAAAAGATTTCCCTTTGCTCGTTAGTGTCTGAAAATTGTACCCTGTGTGACACTGTTACGTCCTTTTTTTGCAAATTCATTTCGAGAACAAAACGGTCTGTTCCGAAGAAAGTCAAAGTTGATCATCGTTGTCCCATAGTGCAGGATCCATGCTTATTTTAACACTTTTCCTATGTTTACATTCACATCAAGTCTGTTATCGTATATGTCAGATTCAACACTTCAAAAACTCTAGTACATTTAGCTTGTTCTACACATGAACAAGCATTTTACCAAAGATTCATGTCAATTTCAAAGAATATTTACAGGGTAAAAGACACAGTTCAGTATTTAGATGTTATACGTACCCAGGCTATCACAGATGTGATTTATACCTAGGTATCATTTCTATATTACACACTCATTTACACACAGGTGAGAGTAACGATTTCCTTCGTATTTTACATTTGTGATTAATAGAAATGTCTACAGTGACAGAAAAGTTCGTTCCATATAGGGGAATGATACAATGTTAGTCACAACACTATTTTCATAGCAAGAAATTCATCTTTGGCGTCAGTGTATGACAAGAGTTGAAAGCATAGTAGCTTAAATGTTTGCCATTGAGAAGAAAAAATCTGTCATCATCATCTTAATACTGGTTACTCGCAAGAAATTTTCAAAAAATCAGGTAAGATTAACAATACAATCTCCAGTTATAGAACAGATATTATTTCTCCATTGCTGTCTCTGGTTGACGACTGCTGATAAAATCTTTTTCCTGAACACCGCGTTCACTAAAAACACTATCTCCAAAATCTCAATGCTTGTTGCATACGTAAAATTTTACCCCACTCTATATTAAATCAGTTACACACTGTGCTGAGTTTTGTTGATGATAAATGAATGAAAGGAAAAACAAAATAGGTCGACGGGGATGTCATGTGATTGAACGAACAAAATTATGGAAATATGACTCCAGTGTTAGCTCGTAATATTAGACTGTATTTAACGAAGATACAGGGAACGCAGACGTTTCATTACCCATCTCACTACAGAGAACTGGGCGCTAATTCGTCTTAAGAAGCCAGTGGAATCCTACATTTGCACTTTAACGGGCTAGTAATAGCAAAATTATTTCAGCACAACAAAAACAAAACTATAATGTTGCCTATTAATTTAGTTGGTAGCTGCCTGGAGTAATGACTGAAAACTATCTGATATTATAACTACAACGAAAACGCAAGTTCTAACAACCTTCCACATGTAATAATTTCCCTGAAATCAGGCGGGGAAAAATAACCTTCTTCGTAATGTTAATTGGTAAGTGTTTCATCCAAATAACGAACGCGAAAGAATTAATGTGGTAGTGCGGTGCGATTCAACCAGTTTCTTATAAGCAATTCCTGACAAATACGCCTTTTAGACAACAAAATGAGACAGCATTGGTGGAGACTCTACTTCATTAATCCGTCGTATATTTGGTGAGATAATGTGGAATGAGTTGGTGCGAATGAATGCTATTTACAGCTATTGCCCTCTCATTCAAATAGAAAATAAAACTTCAATTCTGCACTTAAGACCCTCTCAAACGAAAGAATGATAGTTTAGCAATATCTCGGATATGTCATGTAGATACTAATGAGGTTCTTGGTAACAGTCAGCGATGATGAATCAGGGTTTTACCAACGACTGTAGGAATCCGAAAAGTTGTGTTGACATGGTAGTTGTCCAGCGATGGAGATAATGGAGCTAATATTATTTGTCAATACTTACATATTTAACAGCTCCATTTCAGACAGAACAAAAGAGCAATCCTCAATTCACATCCACACCTCCCTGTTGTCTGTTACTGAAATCAGTAACTACGTGTCAGCATAGAGATGGAACAATGTTACTTATTTTACCACTACTGAGTAACAGAAACTCATGAGCACAGTCAACAAAAACACTATAAGTTTCAAAGAGTTTCTTCTGAGTTTTTTTCAGATTTTTCTTACTATTATGTCTCCGAGGCGCGTAATGTTTCCTGTTAATTGAAAACTGTTTCAGATTGGAATCTATTACTGATGTTATAGAAATGAGGAGGTTTATGTTCGCAGGTCGGTGAAGGGTAGCGCAACAATGACAATCACAATGGAATGAATAGAAGCGGGTGGTGCCTCATTATTTTTGCAAAGAAATATAGCAAAGTACATGAAAAGCAAAATTTTCGTTATTCATAAATGTGAGTGGAACAACAGCATACTTTGAGAATAACAGGAGATATAATAAACTGTATCAAATTATCTGATCAACAGTATTTAAGTGGTGAAGAAAGTATGCTGCATTAATGCGCATTAATGTTGAAAAATGCAAGTACAACAAAAATGATGTCTAATATAAAATAATTCGTGAGATAACTCGATAACGGGGTTCCCAGGATATTAAGAATGTTTGATATTATGACAGTGTAGACCCAATTGGAAGAGTCAGCGTAAGAAATTACTAGCCCTGAATTTAGTAAGAAATGTTAAGTTCAAATTAACTGTTGTGCTTCGAATGCATCACATGCCAGTAGCAAGTAATCTCAAATGTAAGGCTTGAGACTCCTGTAAATATATAAAATCTTTTGCCTTATTACACTCTGAATTTAACGTATAATATTACAAAATACTCTCTTGTTGGTTGGCAGTCACTTCCACCGACCGCCTCAGATTTATCGTCATTCTCACTAATGCAGTGTATTTGAAGGGAGAGAAAACGTAACACCATACCTGTGCAAAGACAATCGACCAGTCGAAGGCAGTGCATAAAAAGGAGAAGTGAGATATATCATCGGGACACGACTCTTACGGCTGTTGATGGTGTATTTCAACAACTGAATTATGTAGAACGACCTCTGTGCTCCAATAGAGGAAAACTCTGTGGTGATAACCGAGGGCAAATGAAAGTTAACGCCACGGCTGTCATTCGGGTGTACTGAACGGCGAGGGAGGAGAAGGACGCTTGAGAGACACTGTGTGATAACTTTATGTCACCCCAAGCTGCTCCCCTGACAGTGTCAGAGACGGTCATCAGAGCTGTGTTGCGCCGGAAGGGATGTCTCTGAGGTGAGTGATCACAGGGCCACGTTGTCCCCCTTGCAGAAGTCGACGGCGTCGTCAAAGCGCCAGCGCAGTTCGCCGGCCACGGGCACACTGGAACGACGCCTCGCCGCCGCTGCCGCCGCCGCCGCCGACGCCGCCCTCGGCTGCTGACGTCACATGTCGGAGCCGTCCGCGCCGTCGCCCACGTAGCCCTCGTCAGGGGACTCTGTCAGACAGTGGGCGGCGGTCGCTGCCCTCTGCAGGGGCGGCTTGGCCCCGGCGCCGCCCCCGGTGTTGGTGGAGGCGTCGCCCACGGCGGTGGACGACGAAGTAGCCACCGGGGGCGGCGCCACGACGCCCGCCGATTCGGGGACGGAAGGAGACACCGTCGGTGACAGAGTCGCGCCGTTGGGCAGCTCGCCGTTTGTCTGCGAGCCGACGCAGTGCGTCGTTTCGCCTTTGTAGGGCGCCGGCGGCGAGGGCAGGTACGGAGCGTCCTGGTACGATCTACGAGCACCAGTAACAAGTGTGTTACATGACTGCGCCGAACAATAAAAAACTATGCTACAGTGCAGTTATGGTGGCGACGCTTCTTGCGTAGCGTGCTGCTACTGACAATTCGCATACCTACCCGGGTATAAGATGAACATCAACAAAAGCAAAACGAGGATAATGGAATGTAGTCGAATTCAGTCGGGTGATGCTGAGGGAATTAGATTAGGAAGTGAGACACTTAAAGTAGTAAAGGAGTTTTGGTATTTGGGAAGCAAAATAACTGATGATGGTCGAAGTAGAGAGGATATAAAATGTAGACAGGCAATGGCAAGGAAAGCATTTCTGAAGAAGAGATATTTGTTAACATCGAGTATAGATTTAAGTGTCAGGAAGTTATTTCTGAAAGTTTTTGTATGGAGTGTAGCCATGTATGGAAGTGAATCATTGAGGATAAACAGTTTGGACAAGAAGAGAATAGAAGCTTTCGAAATGTGAATGCTGAAGATTAGATGGGTAGATCACATAACTAATGAGGAGGTATTGAATCGGATTGGGGAGAAGAGAAGTTTGTGACACAACGTGACCAGAAGAAGGGATCGGTTGGTAGGACATGTTCTGAGGCATCAAGGGATCACCAATTTCGTATTGGAGGGCAGCGTGGAGGGTAAAAATCGTAGAGGGAGACCAAAAGATGACTACACTAGCAGATTCAGAAGTATGTAGTAGGTACTGTGAGATGAAGCAGCTTGCACAGGATAGAGTAGCACGGAGAGCTGCATCAAACCAGTCTCAGGGCTGAAGACCACAACAACAACAACCTCTAATTGATATCCGATTCTGAACAGTGGTTTAATGCCTGTCAGTGTGGTTTATCTGATTTTCATATACGTGTTTTAAACCTGCCTGTGTGACTTTGTTCATGATGAACTTTCGTGTCTTGCATATTGTATTTTGTCTTCTTTTGTTTGCGACTTTATGTAATGGTTTGCTCATGACTCTGTAGTTTACTACTATTTAGTGTGAGACTTCATGTAATTTTTTCATACCTGTATGTCTGGTTGTATTAAAGTTGAATTTAATCATCTTTCGCCTTAATAATGTCGGAGTTCCATATCTCGCAGTATCGTATTAAGTTGTTTGTAAAATATTTGTCTATGGATCTATTTGTTGGTGTCTCGAAACTTTTTTTGTTATTACTAGCGTCGTAGAGACGTTATAAGTTTGGTTCATTGGGTTGTCGAGTATGGCGCTGGCATGATGACATATAGGCGCCTTTCAGTTTCCGCTACGAATTGTAGCTTAAATACCTTCATTTAAAGATTATTGCTTGTATTTGAAATATGTATTATGTAAGGTTTGTTACCACAAGTGATAAACTGAAAAAGGAGAGAAAAAGTGTGAAATAAAGCTGCTGCTACACGGGGCATTTCCGAAAAGCGCTCCCTGTCCTACTCTTCCTAATACCTTCGGCAACACAGTGTCTCATTTAGATGCAAAAGTTCGGCCCAGCACTCCTGTACAACATGTGATTAACTAGAAAGAACAGTCATGTGGCCGTAGTAACGCACGGTATTCCATAGCTTAGTGGTACATACTAATTACCATCAGTTATCTTTGTACTGTGACACTGTTTTGTAGTGTACAGAGTACTTACTACTTGTTTTCTCTTCTTTTTAGGATGATTTGGTAATCAGCTTAGGCTCGAAACAAGTCATGAATAAAGAAAGTTAACGTTGTCTCTTCGATGATGTTTTGCAAATTTGTTGTATAATTTGGAAAATTCGTTGCCGTTGGTCGTAGGCAATCGGATTACATGCGCTAGCCATTGACAATCTCTCAATCATATACTCTTGATTGTCACAGATATTTGGTGTTCTTACGAATATGTCACAATTTCCGTGGTGGTGGTGAGGGTGGGACCCGAGATCACAACGAGCTACAAAAGGGTTTACAGTCACTTTTAACACAAATTTTCACAATTTTTCCGTAATATATGACGATTTCCGAGATGGAGGTTTCGTTGGAACGTAACTGCTTCGGTTGTACAAAATGTCATTTATCTTCATTTACAAAGCATAAGAAACTACGAATGAGGAAAGTGATTGGGTATCCACATCCGAATCACGATACCGCGCGTTCACGTCCCATCATTCATCACGCAAACCGTTACTAACGCAATGGAAGAGTCACAGACGCCATAAGTGGACATTTAATGAAATGTAATATTTGTCGCAAACAGCTACAAAGCACTACTTTCTTCATATGTTTGTTCATCATGAGACCGCTGCATTATAATTAAAGTTCGAGCGTGAATCAGCAGTTGAATGCTGGGAAATCTATAATGTTCAGCGGTGAAAACATTAAAACTGAAACGTTTATTAAAGGAAATCAAAACCGAACATAAATTCAAGTTGTGGCTGTGTAATAAACTAACTTACTTATGTACTTTTGAACATATATACTATATACTTATAGTAAATGTGATCAAGCTGCTTTGAAGGCTTCCGTTACATTTATGTGTAGCATGAAGTACTGAATACACACACCAGTTTCACTATTTTGCATGGTTTTAACCATAGTCGCAGCTGCACAGTGTTAAAAGTGCATCACCATTTGCACTAACGAACTGAACAGCCAGACTTCACGCTAATGCCACATATTCCACCTGCACTAAAGGCAATCAAACAACCTTAAAACGTGTTGTTTGCATTTTCTATCATAGATGAGTTGAAGAGGAAGAAAATAATATCGATATGCTGCCGGTAATAAGAAATGAACAGCCGAAATTTGTTAATATTTAAGTTTAGCATGGTACTGACAGCATTTTAATCCATACCTGTTACAAATCAGAAAGAAGTCACTTTGTATCTTCATACCATAAGTATTAAATTTATGTCTTTTTTGATGTTTTTCACTTTCATTTGGTATTACATATTGTTAAAAATAGTGAGTATTTAAAAATAAGATAGAGCAGTAAGACGTTACGAGGGTCCCGCTAGTGCATTATTAAACACCCACATATTTAAATGCTTTCACGGTAGTGTACCACGCCATTCAAAGAATTCAAAAGCCAATAAACGATAGGTACTGTAAATACTATTCAGATATGTGACGATGAACAATACTTTAGATACCGGTAATGGACAGGAACGGAAAATGTATGAAAGAGAAATGTCGTGAAGTTAGTTGTTTGTACTGACTCAGTAACATATAATACAACCATGGAATCCTCATAATCTCATCTACCGCCAAGACTGATAACATAGCTACTAATATGCACTGTTACATATCTTTCGCGCGCGCGCGCGCGCTTGTGTGTGTGTGTGTGTGTGTGTGTGTGTGTGTGTGTGTGTGTGTGTGCGTGGGTGTGTGCGTCGGCCTGTGCTCTCGGGTTTGTTGTGCTCTGAACTATGTGTGCATCTGTGCTTGCAAAGTCCTGAAAAGTTTAAATACTGTCTGGATAAATATGCAATTATTCAAAAGCAGCGTACAGTGCAATAATTAAATTTTAGAGGCAAGTAACACAAAACTAATTCAACTCTTATCTTAGGCAATTGTTTACGGAATTGTAAATCACTGTTTGGTCTATGTACAAGAAAAGAGTAATTTTTCTTACATCGTTTTCTGTTATAGAACTTTCGCCACAGCCTGTGAAAAACTATACGCGAATTGACCTGTTAGCTGGAACTAGTAGTGCACTATTCATCGTTAATAAATAGCATTTTAATAGTAGCTGGTCGATGCTTAAAACTTTAATGTAAGAATCAACCAGCATTTTCAAACAGTCACGGTCTCACCATGTTAATTGTCGACAACTTGCAAAAGTTTGATTTGAAGGGCCAAACAAACGAAAAACTTGAAAATCATTACGATGAATTTCTTGCGCTACATTACACACTGAAGCGACAAAAGTCATGGGATACGTCTTAAAATAGTGTCGGACCTCCTTTTGCCAGTCGATGTGGCATGGACTCAACTTGTTAGATGTCCCTCACAGAAATACTGAGAATGATGCCTCTATAGCCATTCATAATCGCGGATTTGTTCCAATGTAGCATTTTGCTCAAAAACTAACCTCTCGATTACGTACCATAAACGTTCAATAGGAATCGTGTGAGACGTCTGGTTGGTGAAATTATTCGCTCGAACTGTTCACACCAATTGCGAACAACTGTGGCCTGGCGACATGTTTGGAAACACGAAGTCCATGAATGGCTTCAAAAGGTCTCCAACAAGTAGAACATAACCGTTTTCTGCCAGTGATCTGTTCTGATGAACTAGAGGATGAAGTCCATTCCATGTACGCACATCCCACACCATTACGGAACCATCACCAGCTTGCAGAGTGCCTTGTTGACAACTTGGGGCCATGACTTTGTGGAGTCTACGCCACACTCGAACCCTATCATCAGCTCTCAGCAACTGAAATCGGGACTCATGTGACCAGGACACGGTTTTCCAGTCGTCTAGGGAGCAACTTACATGGTCACAAGCCCAGCAGAGACGCTGCAGGCGATGCCGTGCTATTAGCAAAGGCAATCACGCCGGCCGTAAGCTGCCACAATCGATTAACGCCAAAATTGACGGCACTGTCCAAACGGATACGTTCGACGTCCCACATTGCTGTCCGTGGTTGTTTCATATACGGTTGCTTGTCTGTCTTTCAGCACTGGCAGCTCTACGAAGACGCATCTGTTCTCGGTCGTTAAGTGAAGGCCGTCAGCCACTGTGCTGTCCGTGGTGAGATGTAATGCCTGATATTCGTGTATGGCAGAAGTGTTGCCAGCGCAGGATTTTGTGCACGAACTGACCTTCCTATTATTTCCCATAACTGTTCGATGAGATCCATATTAGGCGGTCTGGGTGGACAAATTATTCGCTCCGCAGTGGCGGAGTCCCCTAACGATTCCCGAAAAGGCTTATCCCAAGCTTCTAGCTTCAGTTACCATTCCGCGTTCAAAGTCTGCTAATTCCTAAAGTTATAAGAGGATTAAACTATTGATTCGGAACCTGTAGCGGTGCTATTTATCCCTCACAAACAGCACTATAAACGGTGGCAGATTCCTAGTTTCACTTTATTTTAAGAAGTAGTCCATATTTTTACAAAGCCACGGTCTTACCATGTCCATTTTCGACAAAGTGTCATTTGTAAAAGTATCGTTTGAAGAGCCAAACAAGCAGAAAAGCGGGGAACTCTTGGGATGAAGTTCGAAACGTCACCTTAGAAAAAATTATGAATGATTGTGCTGGTAAACCCCTTCCGTTATTTGATTTTCAAACAGCTGAGCAAAACTGAACGTACTCAGACATTTCTCTATTTACTTATTCAGATCATCACTAAACTGACACACAATATTTTTTGCGCAACGCAATCTGACTTTTAAATATCGCTACAGAAGAAAGGCCCAGACTAACAACAACCTATACCTTTCATGAATCACTTACCTCACAAGAATCTTCATTACTCGAACTACTGCAATACAGGGAGCACCAATGCTGCCAGCTAAATAAAAGATTCAAACTACTGAAGGCACTAGCTACTGATAGGAATAGATAGCAAATGAAAGATTTTGATGGAGGAGAAATAACGTATTTACCTTAACAGTGTTCAAAAGTCATAATATCAGTTCATGATATCCAGTCTTACAAATTTACTCTCTCTGATGGACGCGCGTCCAGATCATTCGCTCTCAAAACTCCGCCATCTCTCTTCCCTAATCCACCACTGCTGGCGGCTCACCTCCAACTGCGCAGCGCTACGCGATGTTAACAGCCAAGTGCCCAACACTACAATAGGAAATTCCCGCAATGCAAACCAGACACAGACGCGATGTTAACAGCCAAGTGCCCAACACTACAATAGCAAATTCCCACAATGCAAACCAGCCACAGACTTCACACAGCACAGCCAGTGATTTTCATACAGAGCGCTACGTGGCGTTACCAACACAAAAACCTAAACAGCATACTTATGTAAGTAGGCTGTTTAGGTTTTCATGTTGGTAACGCCATGATCAGAATACGTAAAGAGAGAAATGTCTGAGTACGTTCAGTTTTGCTCAGCTGTTTGAGAATCAAATAACGTAAGGAGTTTACCAGCTCAATCATTCATAAATTTTTCTAAGGTGACGTTTCATATGGCGACCCTGCCAGTTGTTGCACTGGATTGCCGGTGGCAAGCAGAGGAGCGGCATGAGTGCGTGCGGAGTTGTAATCAGACCTACCCTGCGGTGTCCTGCGCGGGGCCGGGGAAGGGCGGCAGCGCCGGTGTCGGCGCTGGGTATCCCTCCAGTGTGTATCGCACGTCGGGTGGGCTGTAGTGCAGATCGTAGGCGGTGCGCGCCAGGAACTCCGCCTCGCGAGAGAACCGCGCCGACGGCGTCGCCGCCCCCACCGACCTGCGCACACACAGATCAACGCCGACACTGGTTACACACCGCCTACCTCAAGCTGCTCCACAGGCTTTGGTTCATGCATGGTGGCGTGTGAGCAACTTGTAGGCAAATATCGTTGTTGGTGAGCTGAATGGCGTGTGCTGAGTGTGTTAGGGGAGAGCGGAGAAATACCGTGCACGTAAGCCATTTTTCAAATATTTCGTATTTTTCGAACTCAATTGAAATGCTGAACACCATTTTTTGGGCAAGATAATATTTGTTATATTATATCGATTTACGTTCCTATTGCTGTTTTACAAAAGTGTTACATTGCACGGTATTACCCCGAGGGGTGAGGTAATACCGCACAATATGTCTTATGATACAGCAATACACATAAAATGACAAAAACTCTGTGAAAATAAATTAAATTCAGAAATTAGAAATTGAGAATTTATGTAGAATTGAAACACATAGATTTTACAAATTATTCAAGTTACTGGTAAAACAAAATTATTGGATTTTGGTGTCAACTTGTCTCTGAACACATTTGTCCCCTGCTTTAATGGCAGTAGTCGCAAATATAGTTTCCATCTGTGTCAGATGCACTACACAAGGAAAACTTGTAAGATGACACACATACACACACGCAGACACACACTTCCAAATATATAGTTCACGAAAATTAGAAAATAATTTACCATATGGGGCAATACCGTTCACTACGGGTCAGTACCGTGCTTCGGGCACAGTATTGCCCCGAGACAACATGACTCGCCATTTTAAATTCTTAGCCAGCAATCACGAAATTTAACGTCAAACATTTGATGTTTAAAAGAAGATCAAGAAATGCGTAATTAAATAGAGCTACTTTAAATATTGTTGCAATTATATATTTCGCTCACCTCTAGACTTATTATCTTCTGATTTTCTAAGAAAACAGTCGAAATCTGTTGAAACCGACTGTCGAAGACGTCTGTGCCGTTGAACGATACAGACCCCTTTGTGTCCAATTATAGTTACTTCCGCTATGTGGCAGCACCATGCAGCGCTCTCTGGGAAACTGGATAAAGCGGTGCACGGTATTACCCCGCTGTACGGCATTGCCCTGCTCTCCCTTACATTGAAGTTCTGGTAATGCCTTAAACGAACTTGTTCATAGAAGTGAATGGAACTACATAACTGTGATTGTTATGCGTGTTTCCTGTCACCGAGTGAGAGCAGAGGAGACCAGCGTTGTATACACTACCTCATCAAAAGTAATTGGACGCCTTGAAGCGAAACAAGCGCTATATCATTTGTGAGATACAGAGGCGAACGAGTGTTCCGGGACTTTCCCTGTTCACTGCTAGTAGTGCCACGTCACCTTAACGCATCTCCACGTAGCGCACAAGTATTGTACCATAATTAAGTATAAAATTAAAAGCCAAAATTTCTTTTTCATATTTTGTCTATATACACTTTTATGTAATAACTTTTTAAATGTCAAGTCTTAAAGTAATTACATCAATAGGTTTTCTTAATAACACCGTTTTAAGAAAAAAATAAGTGGCGCTAAATCATGAAGCTAGAAAGCCAGAATATTGTCATAATGAGACAATGCATGTCAAAAATAGATGTTGTAAGTTTCAACAGGACAGAATAAAAATTATAGTCGGAATCCCCATTTTGAAGAAAAATTCAAGGAGCTAAATATTAGACATAGAAATGCAAAAATTTGTATGATACTTCAGTTCAACCTAAAAATAAGTACATAGAGACCTCGTAAAGCTACCTCTAATAGCTTTCGAGTAATTAAATGAAAACCAAATTTCTAACTAAAACATGACCACCAGCAGTAGATTAAGTAATTATAGTGTTAATGCTAGAAAAGTTTGGCTACAGCACACGAGAAAACTTATTAAGTAATAAAACTATAACAAACGTTAGGACCGAAATATTTATAGTAACCAACGAAAGGTCTTTGGAAGTTCAGAAGTAGCGCCATACCGTTCAATCATGATAGGAGACTGATGTTGCAGAGAGAGAGAGAGAGCGTGACCATACACCCAGCAGGCCCTCTTTTATATGACCGCATGGGTCACTATTACACCAGGCTCAGTCCGTTCCGATCTATCAAACGAAATGGGAACGCACAATCAGGTGCTAGTAAGCCTCGCCACCGTCAATCAGTTAAATCTCAGCATGTGAGTGCGCTACAATGCAGCAGACCAAGTGGGCTACGGCAAAAGAATTTGACGTAAAGTGACACTGTGGCTTGGTCAGGGCACGCTGCTACGGCAGTGACGCGCTTGTGGAACCGCTGTATGAAACAGGGTCGTACACAGCGACGACAAAGTGCCCACAAGCAATGTGACCACACAGCTAGATGTTGTTCGCTTGGCAGTAATAGACACTACAGCTTCACCTACAGCGTTAGCTTGAAATAGGAGCATTGCAACAGTTGTGGACACGATTGAGTCGACGTTTTAACGCCTTCTCTTGAGGGTTGGATTGGTGCGACGTATGCCATTGCGTCGGCTTCATCTAGCCAGAAATCATCAAAAACTCAAACTACAGTGGCCACCGGTACGTCGAGTGGCAAAATGTAATGTCTATTCAGACGAGGTCCGCTTCAACTTGTTTTTCACTGTTCACCGCCTACGCGTTAGAATTCAATTGGGCATATTGCACTACAGAGCTGGATAGCAAGAAAACGCCATGTGTGATGATTTGGGATCATGTTGATGATGGTCATAGGTGAGGGAGCTCAACATCACTATCATCACCGTCCTGAAGAAAAGGCAGCCTACCACTCTCATCGATGGGGACGATGGCTGTCCTCCCAAGCGGATCAGTTTATAATGCATTATAAATCTTCCTCCCTGCACCACCTATTTGGGTATGAGGCCTGACAGCTCAAAAAGTGTCATCACTCTTGCATCACTAGAATCAGATGGGCGCGGATAGTGGCCAGACGTCCATCGAGACTGGGGGCGGCTTTGATATCAGTATATAAGACATGCGTCTCGAAAAATGCTGAACTGTCAGTGGCACACCACAAGCCTCACAGAGTTGTCGATCCTCCTGGCAGAGGAGGAAGCCACGTGTTAATGTGATATCCAATGCGCAGCCTGGTAAGCTGACCCGCCTTCCAGCGTTGAAGCTGACATTAAGTCCACCAAGTCTGTGTGGCTGATTTGGACGACTGCAGTTTGTTTTCTGTTACCTTCAGCCATTCAGTGTCCCACTGACACGTTATGCTCCTGTCATAAAATCAGATGACGGTGTTCAACGGGATGGGACATTGACGGCAACACCAACCCGACATCCATCCTTGGCCGCTTTGTGGTCATGTCGTTACCGTGTATCACGCTGTGGCCAGGTAGCCACAAAAGATCACATCCTTGCCACAGTTTTGGAGCCGCTGTAAGGAGTCGTAGATGAGCTGACGCAACTGGTCTACTTGATATACTTGGTGAAGTGCCTATGGTGAACTAAGCGAGTCAGAACAGACAAGAAACCTTGTAATGTGGTGCCTGTGAATCCTCTCCATTGTCATCAAAATGTCATAGAGTTCCGCGTCATAATTTGTAAATGGTGGCGGAAGACGTACTTTGAAAACCCTAGCAGGGAAAACAGTGGAACAACTGATGACATTCTCTTGCTGGGATCTAGAAACAACATAAAACTGTTGTACTTACTTAAAATGGAAGAAGATAAAGTTGTAGAAATGTAATATGGAGTACAAGTTTTCTTGTACCGCGTCAAGCTTAAAATAACTTTGCGCTTCTGAATACAACAAAGCGTCAACGCCTTGCGTTCATGGCTGTGTATTCGGACGTCTGATAAAATCGAAATGATTTGTGATATCTCTGGCTACGATAGGCCATTCGCTTCTCGCCAGCTCTGTACTGAGGGAAATATGAGTAGCAATTGCTATCCGTGAGAATTAGGAACCAAGTCATCACTTCCCCACACAGGCAGCTCTACGTGCCATATTTCAGCAGGACAAAGCCCGACCGCAGGTGATGAAGAATGTGTAAGAGTTCTTCGCTGAACGACACGTACTTCTTCCCTGGCCTGCACGTTCGGCCATCGAACATATCTGGGACATCTAGTATGTCATAAGGCCAGGACAATCAGTTACATTTAATGGGTTTTATTCACACGCATATAATTTCAGCGTTACCATCTTCAGGCTCCTCCAAGACTCTGGGTGATCACTTTGATACCGGGATCCACCACCATACTTTCTGCAAAAGGTCCAAAGAAAGTGGCGTCTGTCGAACTTCACGGGGTGACAACTGGCTTCAGACTCAAAGAGGGAACTGTAGATGTACTGTAACACCGAAACCGGTACCATATGAACAAAACTAGTAAATACAGTTGATGGTGTTAGCCTTATTACACATAAGACACAATAAGAGTATCTATTGCCCAACAGCCACCAGAGGAACGAAGTACAGAGGTTGCCTGGGATATGGTCCGTCGGCAATATTTCGTCTACAACAGTCTTAGCCACAATCGATAATTTGTGGATGCGTATGCGTCTACGAACCACATGGAAGTCTGTTTGCGAACGGTGTGTCAGTAATAGTTAAACTGCCTCAAGGGGAAAGTTTGTCTATATAATTTATTATCGCCATCCCAGAAAAGTCGTCCGTCCTTAGATACATCAGTAAAGCCATGACTGTATGATAGCTACATATGATTTCAACAATAAGCTAGCGGTTTCAGTCGTCATCACCATCTACAGATGATAATTACTAAGATGTAGTTTATTTCAAAATACGTTCGAGAAGGCCGATGTCCTATTTCATGTAGTTTACCTCTAGCAGCTACTTTACAACACGGTTCTATACCGCTGAGTTTGTAGTCTCACACAATAAGAAGACCACATAGTCAGTGTTCTTTCCTCAGTGTTTGGGACTGAACTACAACTTCCTTTTCATGACCTGAAGATGGCCTACAATGGCGGAAACAGATATTTCTTGTATAAATCGTATAGAATGGTGTCGGAAAATAAACCAGGATTAAGAAATCATTTCAGCGGTAATTGACGTCTTCATTACGACTGAATTTTTTTCCTAAACAACTGCATATGTTTGACGTATTCCAGCCATGTGCAACATGTTACCTACTTGAGAGTTTTATCACTCCATTATCACATATCCATTTGGTTATCTAGGCAATTAGCGACGGAACTTTCTCTGGAAATGTATATTGTGTAACCTCACAACAGATATAGTGACTGGAAAGCACGATACTAACTGGGAAGAACGACATTTACGTCCAGATTGGGACAGTTCATAACAGATGTACTGACTGGAAAGAACGAGATTTGTGTTTAGGTGGAGACATTTTATTTTCGATAATAGTTTAATTATCCGTCACAATCATATTTATTTCTAATAGATTTCGTCTCTAACAAATGTGTTTGTACTGAACAATAACACTGTAGTCATATACATTTTCGATCACCTGTCTTAAAAACTGTGTCTTCAGTTACATGCCTTGCAACACCGTTAGTTTCTCGGACAGCCATAAGTATCCCGATTTCAGTATATCTGTTGTCGTGTAGCACAGCATAACTTCCTTGTGTATGGTGTATGATTTGATCGCTGAATTCCACAGCTGATTGAATGCATTGTAAAACAGATATCTGAAGATCGAGCTATAACACTCTGAAGTCTATAACCTACTGCAGACGTACACAGAGTTTACTACTTATTAGTTATCGTCTCTTGTAGTGTGATCATAGTATCCGCTAGAGACTACCATGTGATCGCCGATAATAATCGAGGCTTCGCATCGGATATTACATGTAGTTCACTAGTAACCAAAGTAGCGAATTATTTTTGATACTTTTTTGCATAAAATGTGTAGTGTGGCAACAAAACATTACTGTGGCTGTTTATGGTTGGCTATCCATTTCCGTGACTGTTAATGGCCGCCTGTTCCAACATTCAGTACATCACAACATGCAGTTTGGGAGGACTTCAAAAACATCTGACTCTCTGCAGTTAATAACGCCTTGTAAAGCGAAGCTTTTGGACACTGGCAATCAGTCTCGGTCATACTGTTAAAGTGAGAAAGTTTAGTGTAACCGCAGCAGCAAATACATTTTCCAAATTGTCTGGTTGCCCCTCGCTGAATCCAACTGATATCGTCTTTAACAAACTGTGGTACTTGGCACTGACCCTTGACATTTCATCCGAACTTCAGTGAAAGTGAAACACTTTACAACGTATCTGTTACGTTGCAGAAGCACTCAGAGAGTAATAGCGTTATCAAGTTACCAGTGGGTCACTCTAAAAGTTATACATGTTTACTTCAAAACGTGTGCATCAATCATAATGTAAGAGGCAGCTTATTAACACGTACGCAGCCTTTTAGTATCTGACAACAGTCATAATATTTCTCTTTTTCTCTATTTAAAACTAATTTTTTTATTGTGTAGTCTATAGACGAGATGCGTTTATTATTACAAGTGTTGTAAAAAAATTAAGGAAGGAAGTACTTTCAACAAGGACATAAACCTACAATTTTTTTCATAACGAATGACCTGATTTCCCCAGTTTATATGCACTGATGGATACATGTTACAAAAGGAAGCATATTACAAAAGACCAAAACATTTTAAAAAAATTCTACAATTTTGTTTCCTATGTCAGTAACATTGCCAGTACGAGTACTACCAATATGATAGCTAAATCTATCTTAACCTGTATGTGAGATTGCTTCATGGACAGAAATCTGTTTTGGAGCTAATGGAGGGACGAAAGTACATTCCTCCAACCATCCCTTCATAGAACAGTAATATTGGTTCTTGTTTGTAAATACTGAATGTCGAGGATCTCTGGGTGTCTCAGGATTCTACGTACCCTACGCAGTGCTGAGGCAGTACGTAGTAGCGATATTGTCGTGACTTACTTGAGATTGACTCACTGAATACTTAATACTTTTTTAATAAGTTTAACAAGCACTTAGCAAAACATTTGTAATATCGCTTGTTTTCTTCAGTCGGGGCGCTACATATATCGTAGTGTTGGCGCAAAGGATGGTTAAAACTCACCTAAATACCATACCCGTCTAGTTGTACCAGATCAGTGGTTGTTAATCAGTCACATGGTTGATGTTTGTGTCGCCCAACTACTTATCTCGCAAACTACAGTACTGTGCGTTAAGCTACACGAACATTACTGTAGGTACTACTACTGGACAAACATTGCTTCTAAATTTAAATCGTTGCTTACCTAGAACATTGGTGAGTTGTTTCTTCTTCGCCGACAAAGTTAGATTATAAACTATTTCTTCCCACTGACTTTCTTCCACCTCCTGATTTGAATTTCAATCGAACACACAGTCTCTCGCGGTATCAGTTTCGATGTTCTGTATCAAACGCCATGATCTGAAAGCAACTCACAAACTCGGTTCTGAATCTGGTTGCTAATGTGAGAGTACAATAATGACTTGCACCAAACCATCCGACTGGTTTCCTCTTTGTTGTTCAGTTGTTAACGGAGGCTGCACCTCTTGCATTTCGGATCTCGACAACTCGCTTGTGGCAACTATATGTGTAACCAGCCATACTACAGAAACTTTAATGTTCCTGGTTGTTGTCGACTAAGTTATCAGTAACTCGTCGACAGCGCGGCTTTGCTATTGATTCGAACTCTTTAGTACCATGTGTTGTGTCGTCCGAACAAGGCACAGCCAGGGAAAAAGAACCACAGGTGCAAAGATGTGAGCTGGTGCCAATTTCGCAAGTTCCACCAGGACCAAGGGCGATGAGGATGAAGACATAACTTCGCTTCGGGCAGTTGCTGGTGAGTACAATCCGCCAATTACCTGACGACGACTGACAGAAGCCTACTCGGAAGATAGAAGAGCAGCTCTCGCCAACTTGGTTATATATCATCGCTCAGGGCTGACATACAAGGGAATGGTCCATTAAGAGATGTCGAAATCTACCCTGAAATTTTTACACAGAAATAAGACAACGAAAGAAATAAACTGTTAAAATTTTAGCTACTAAGGGGCACTACAAGTACTAAAAAGAAATCTGGAAATTGCCAAATTCGTAGTGCGCCTGGCGGCGGTAGAAGTGTACACGTAAAGGACGTCTCAGTTTACTGTTCGCTGATATTTTCTCTGGCACTACAGAACACAGTTACTATTCTCTCGAATTAACTACTCAAGTAGCATATATTACACATTATCAGTTGCTTTTTGCAGTATTAGTAAGTACTGACAAAACAGATAAATCTTAATTAATATTTGTTCTGCTTTCGTAAGGCATAGTTGCTAATTGTACCTTTTTCTTCTTTAAGTTTCACAGTACTGTAGAATCCAATTAACGTTCTCATTTTAGCAGTGATGAAATGTGAAGAATGTGGTTTCCAGGCAAAATCACCTACTTCTCCTGAGGATGAGCATATGTGCCAGTTTGTTGGTTGATTTCTTTACATTCATTCGAAAGGTATCGCCATTTCGTTTGAAATCGGGGATGTGTTAGAAGAAATAGAAAATAACTGTGACGATTCTATCAATTAAGGTTTGGGTGAAATCAGTTGTGCCAGTAACACTTCTGAAGAAGAATGCCTTCCAAGCCCAAAAAACACATACTACAAGAACTTTCAGTGACAAGGAAAGTCGGTGAAATATTGGTTAAACGAGGGAGGGAAAAAACGCTTGAAGTTACGCAGTGTGCAAACCTGTTTTGTTTCGCAAAATAGTAGCGTAAACTTTACAAGTGGAAGAATGAATTACATGTATTATGAAATATGCGCAAAAAGGAAACACGAGAGCATCAGAATGGAAAACTGTTCGAAAGATTTAGAACTGCTCGTGGCATCTGGAATGAATATTGCTAATTTCCAGGCATCGTCGACCAAGCTACGCAGGCTCAAGAAATCGTACAGAATAGGAAGTCCAAAAATTACCAAGTTTACGTCACGTAAACACGTAGAGCGGCTGCCAGTGATTGACAATGCAGTAGAGAAATTCATAGATGATTAAAGACGAAACTGCTGTTTACAACGATTTCGTGAGAGACCTGCGTGCACACTGCACTTTACCATTTTCGGTTGAAAGGAAGACGGAGTC
This sequence comes from Schistocerca gregaria, assembly GCF_023897955.1. Taxonomy (NCBI): domain Eukaryota; kingdom Metazoa; phylum Arthropoda; class Insecta; order Orthoptera; family Acrididae; genus Schistocerca; species Schistocerca gregaria. The sequence continues at coordinate 397,370,697 of NC_064925.1, read as the reverse complement.
GGTTGGCAAATCAATGAATGAAAGGACACATTCATATACGATAATGCCAGTGATACGTATGAGTGGTTTACTGTTAACGCATCTGCATATCTGTCTTCAATAACGGCAAGTCAAATTAGAACAAAAAAACGTCTATCTAGTTGTAAAAATCTTGTAATCACGTATCAAAATCTGGAAAAATGCGAAAAAATAATTTTCAACATTTCGTTCGAAACGTATTCCTACCAGCTGAAGAAACTAATTCATTACTTTTGTTGAATTCACGGTATGGACATAACAACCCATATGTTTTTGTGGAGGACGACGAAAAATCTGTAGATGAAATGTGGATTCCAACTGTAAGAACAAGTGCTATTCAACCTCTCGATAAATATTTTTTTTTACAGTGGATATAATTTTTTCACGAAATTATCAGACAACATAATTCCCGATACCTCTCTCTCATTGCAGTTTCATCAGTGAAACAGGATTCTTAAGTTCCAGTCATTTCTGCATAACCAGTTTTCTTCGCCACGCTTTACGAATATGATCAAGTACACCTGGTAAGCAGAGCAGTATGCATAACAACGGCCGCGACCTTTTCTGACTCCACCCCAGTTCTGTGTAAGTGAAACTAGTGATTACTACGAAGTGCCTGACTGCATCAGGTTTTCCTTTGTACGGTGTGCCGGTTGCAAGAAAAACGTTTGTTTTTGTCATTCAATAGACACTTCGCATTTTTGTGACGACTACAGGGAATAAACAAGGAACTGTTTCACTGATAATCAAATGTACAACATTCAAACATTACAAGGAATATTCTAGAGGAATTGCTATCAAATTTAATGCAACAAAACACATTTCATTTCAACAAATTACAGGTCCTCAATGGTGGAAGTCGTCTGTGACATCAAACTATGCCATGATTTTATTTTCTCTGCTAGCCACTTTTGTGAGAACTACAGGCGCAACAATTGTCAGAATTAGATGTGCAAGAACTGAGTTGTGGATATGAAGTTATTAAAAAAATGTTTGTATAGTTAAAGCTAGAAAACAAGCTAACAAGCTGGAGAAAAAGTGAATTCGGTCTGGTGCTCGCGGTAGGCCTCTTGCAGCTCTTTCAATTGGACGCCACTGCAGCTACCTTCCTCAGTTACCAAATGGGAAATTGGAGACCTGCATTTTAGCTTGGAATCCGAACCACATGTTTTTCGTACCCACTCCTACATCTGTGAGAGGTGAATGCAGTTAAAAATCGCAGTGAAAAGTTGTGGTCTGGACGGGATTTGATTGCACGCTCTCTGGATCACGAAGCACGCGCTTTGCCACTAACCCATTTCTGTTTTTATTTTTATATAAAAAAGGAAAGAAAAAAGAGTACTATTAGACCTTACACACCTAGTGGAAACGCTAGCTGTGTAACCTCTTGTGATGATGCTCGACGTCAGTAATTTAGTGTTCTGTTTATACATTCCTCCTCAATGGTAACGTGAAGCCAAGGAAAAATGGCAGCCGATTTACTAGGGACGTCATGGAGCAGTGCTAAGGAGAGATAGTGTTGCACTTGCGTGTAAAGTGCACGATCCCCACGCGTGTCAAACGTCCCTACGAACTGAGAAACTTTAATTCTCCCTTCCCTACACCGTTTTGCATATTCCGTCCATAAAAGTGAGCTCGCCAAGCAAAATAATCCTCACTGGATAGCAAAGTTTCGAACTGTGGCTCTGACAAGATAGTGTTGTATCCTGTATGCCGAATATTAGCTCCAAAACTAAAAACTAATACCACAGCGTTCATTGTCAATGTTCCGTACCTCGTGTTCTCTGCCGTACCCTCTAGGATAAACGATTCCACCCATACACAAGGGAATTGTAGTGAATTTTCTGCAAAAACTCATTCACACGCGTTCGCTTCCATTCGCTCCATAATAAACCAGGCTTTAGGTGCTTAAAAATGGTGTCTGTGAACTCCGGATAATTCCGGTACGCGGTGCTGCGTGAGTGATTTTCCGAGTCGCACGCTACGTGGACAGGGCTGTACAAAACGCCATTATAAGCTTCTCTTAGCGTGGCAAAAATGTGTAATTTCAAAATTTCTTACAAAATATTTGCAATGCCTCTTAGTAGCTAAGATTTTGGCAGCACATACCTTTCCTTGTCTTTCCGTGTAAAGAATTTCTGGTTAGGTTTGGACATGTGTCGTAGGACCATTCCCTTGTTAGACAGTGAACTATTAAAGTGTTAAAGTGAACACACAGTCGTTGTAAATTGCATTTGTTGTGTACTGTTAAGTCAACCTACGATTATCTGCACTAAGCAATTGAGGTCCTCTTTGTGTTATATTACTAGCAGTGTTGTAGACTTTATATTTCAACTAGGTTAGTAGATCTTTGTGTGACCTTGTTACTAACTTGATGAAGTGTTGTGAAACCTTCTTTCTGCTATCCTGTTACTTGATCTGGGGATATAGATGTGTAATAGCGGTAGGGAGAAATTCTCTTCGCGATGCACTGCTCCGAAAGCCGTTTCAGGAGTTCACAAACTCGGTCTCCACAGAAGCAGCCACGAGGCCTTTACAAAACTGGCAACGAGGGGTTACAAAACCATGTACGTGATCGTTGACGCTGACCTGACGGACGTCACGTGGCTTCACTGGACGTTCGCACTCTTAAGGTGGAAATAAATGCAACTGAGTGGTTGGCAGCAGGATTCCCTCTTTGCTCTAGATGTGTGGTAAATATGGAGACATTATCCAGATCGAGAATTTAAATAACATGTTGACATGAATATATTGAGATTTCGAGCATACTTCTACCCATATTTTTAGGGTAGATTTAGAAACGATAATTGCACGGACTTTCATCAAAGGGCGTTTCTCTAAGACTGAAGGCAACGGTCGGTCTATCGACACATAATTCCTTCCCTGAGTGCTCTTTATTTCGTAATTTATAATGATCTGTGGACAGGTCACAGAGCACTTGTAATTACATAATAAAACATGGGCAAATGGCATGCTAGAAAACCTTTAACTTTATGAAGATTTTTCATTTTGCTTCCATTTTTACCAAGTATCTACTTATGGTTAAAATGATGTCATTCCTCGTGAAAAACATAGTCTTAAAATTTGGTGTACATCCTGTCACACAAGGAATGTTACTAACGTCAGGCGAAGCAAGTGTAGATTGGAAATGGGAAAAGCTGACACTGCGAAAATGTATGAAAACAGAAGCATACAATGACAGATTCAAATTACAAACAGCTTTATTCGAAGGAATTCCATTTATGACAGCTTTACATCATTTGTAACTTCTGACAGAAGACGCATTGCAAAATTTATAACAAGTTTGCAAGTAAAAAGTGATAACATAAAAATTTATTTAAAGATGTAAGTCCCATGCTTCACTTCCAAAGAATCACTAAATGTGCGGAACATCACCTCACTTATTTCTGAACACTACCAAGCAATACAACATTGATATCACTGGCACAGCGAGAAGTAAAATTGGCTTTGTTTAAATCAGCTACCGTCCTTTTCTTCAACTCTTAATTTGCTGGTCGGAGGAAGCTGAGAAATATTTCCTAGAATGTGAAGACCTCGCTGTTTCGGCCCCCTAAAATTAAACGATATTTTTGTATTAATTCACTCTGCTGCACCACATCTAATTAAATTCTGAGTTCAACTTAGCCTACATTGTGTTGTGGCGGTTATTTTTGAGCAAATCATTTCCTTTCCAGAATGAGATATTCACTAGGCAGTGGAGTGTGCGCTGATATGAAATTTCCTGGCAGATTAAAACGGTGGGCTGGACCGAGACTCCAACTCGGAACGTTTGGCTTTCGCGGGCAAGTGCTCTACCATCTTTATTTAAAAAAGTAATAAAAAAACTTCAGTTTCTACGCTTTCGTACGTTGCAGTTGATGGGGGCGGACGTCGTAAAACACCCGTTATAAGTTCGCTGCTGATCGTTTAACTCAGTTTTTTTTTTTTTTTTTCCCCAGAGGGCAGCTATCCCTCTGACCGAACACGCTGAGCTGCTGTGGTGGCACGTATTGAAGTTATTAGTCGGCTAATATAATTTTAATATTTGAGCGTTTTGTCACCCCACGTTGCACCGATGGGGACAATACGCTCAAGCCCACTTGAGCTATCCAAGCACAAATCACGCCCCGTCTTCACTGCTTCACTACAGCGTATACCTCGTCTCCTACCTCCCAAATTTTACAGAATCACTCCTGCAATCCTCGCAGAACTACCAATCCTGAAAGAAAGGATGTTGCGGAGACATGACTTAGCCACAGCCTGGGGGATGTTTCCAGAATGAGATTTTCACTCTGCAGCGGAGTGTGCGCTGATATGAAACTTCCTGGCAAATTAAAACTGTGTGCCGGACCGAGACTCGAACTCGGGACCTTTGCCTTTCGCGGGCAGGTGCTCTGTCACTTGCCCGCGAAAGGCAAAGTTCCCGAATTCGAGTCTCGGTCCGGCACACAGTTTTAATGTGCCAGGAAGTTTCAGCGTTTCGTTTGTTTCTTACATACGGATTTCTTTTAATTGTAGCTCATTACCCTTCTTTATGTTTCTAATCTTGCCTTTCCTTCGCATCAAAACACTGAACACAAAAGTTTCACTTCGTTGGTAACGAAAATGAAGTACACGTGTGAAAAGCAGTTTATTACATGTTTATACTGCAGTTAGAACCGTGCGGTGCAGTCAACATTGGTAGTGTCACGAACAAAGCAATTTACATGCGCCAAAGGTAGTGGAGATATTTCGTAGTACAAGCAGGCTCGTGTGGTACGTCCAACGTACCTCAAATTATTAGCCATGGCACATAGAGGCGATTGTGCACACTGCAGTACCGCCTTAAGACAAAGTATCAACATTTAAAGATACAACTAGTACTGGCAACTGCGAAGCACCGTGTGGCGCACTGACCTGCTGTGCGGCAGCGTGCGGTACATGAAGGGGTGGTGCGGGGGCGGCACGGCGGCGGCGTGCGGGGGCGGCGGAGGCACGCGCGGCAGCCCGAAGTCCAGCGGGTAGCCGTCCGGGTCGTGGTAGGGGTCCATCGCGCCCGGCGACGGGTGGACGTCCGCTGTGTGGTGCTGGTGCGGGTGTCCGTGGCCGTGGCCGTGCGGCAGCTGGTGGTGGCGCAGCGGGTGCAGCGGCACCACGTTCTCCATCGCCTCCTGGTAGCTGCCGCTCTCGCCTGCACACGTCCGTGTCCACGTCAGGGGTTACATTCACAGTCAGCGTCGAAAGCTAGACACAAAACTACTGTTCTTCCATTGCCAGAGTGTCACTAAACGCTCGGTTTTGACAGTGAAATGGTGAATTCGTGGTGACTATTGTTTATGGGACAGGTGACTGACTAACAAGCCAAGGAACTCCAGAAAATGACGGTAGTCATCACAGCTGGTGAAGTAAAATCCCGGATGAAAGACATAGGTATTACGCAGGGCTGACAAAAACATATTTGCCCCCCTCCCCATAGAAGACCTCAAACTAACATCGCTTCTAGCATCAATGATGACGTCAGTTTGGCGAGGGAGAGTCTTTAATATCACGGTTTATTGATAATTTTTACTTGCGGACCGTCTGACAGCAACTGAATAAAACACAATTTTAGTTCTATACGTGTTTCGCCTTTATTTTCTGCAAGGCATCATCAGTGGCAGGTTCTGTGGACAATGTCTTACATATTATGCTCCTGTTGCATTTTTGGTGTTGTTCTTCTTCTTATGAATGCCAATTTGCGGTTTTTTTCCACATTCCACAGCACTATGAACTGAACGCTTGTCTCAATGCAATATCCATAAGTAAAACTTATCAATATACCGTGATATCGCACGCAACTGAGGAAGACAGGACTACAAAATTTAGTGACTCTCTAAGTTTATCCAAGTAGGCCACATCCAAGTTAAGGCGCTCATATCAGATTTGGTCTTGAACAGCTACCAAAGTTAGCTGTTGTTGATTGCTGCTTTTTATCTATTGTTATACGAAGGCTATTCGGAAAGTAAGGAACGATAGGCCGCGAAATGATAACCACAGTGAAAATCAAAACTGTTTTACTTGCAACGGTTAGCTACACCTTCCAGCTACTTCTCTACAAAGTCGCCAATCAGACTTTGGCATCTGTAATAGCGTTGGATTGCAGCTCGTTGTCTTCATAGGCAGCGGTTCATCTGATCAGAGATGAACCACAGGGGTAGACAATTACGGCCTGTATTGTCGCTGATCAAACACTTCCCATAAAAAAAACGCTGCAGGAGCATCTTCGTTGCCACTGCAGAGTGCGGCCGCGAATTGTCACGTCGAACGAACCGCATGACAATTATGCTTGGTGGATCGCTTGGATTCAGGACAAATCTTTCGCCAGGCCCTCATACTTGGCGGGAGACTCTAATTTCTAGCCATCTTTACGTTCTCTCTGTGATCTCAGAACTGAAAAGAGCGACATGATGCGATCGACGGGCGTGCCTAACGCATCTGTGCAAAGCTATATCACATTTGCACTGTATTTTTCAATTCACAACCGATAGTTCCTTACTTTCCGAATAACACTCGTAAGTAGTCTCAGACATTTCCGTGGGATTAACATCGAGTTATTTGGTGAGCCACTGAAGATGCGATAACTTATCAAAGGTCTGGTTTAAATTAGGAACGTACACTTTGCAGACCTGTCGAAATCTTGGAAGACAAAAGTGTTCGCAGAACACACCGTGAAGATACAGAACAGAGAGTAACTGATGGTCAATGATAATGTTGAAATAAACGTGGGTGATCTCGTACCGAGGTACAAAAAACACCTCCAATATGTGACAGAATAATATAGTTGATTGTAATTGCTAATGTAGAGTCACACAGAATAAGGTGGCCGCTATATGCACAGCCGGCATGGCAAGCATTGTGGGGGCAGTAATGGCGGGCGTTACAGGCAGACGCTGTTGGGGAGGTTGTGGGAGGGGAAATGCCATTCTAAACTAAAGCCAACACTGACTTTTTTTGTAAATATTAATTGGAGCTGTTCTGCGTCCTCACTTTCATGGTGACCATTTAAAAAGATCTGTCGAATCTGCTTTTGTTAATCTGTGTAAAATGTGTTCCCCTGAAAAAGCTTATTCATGCCTGGCCTCTTAAACCAACGCCATGAGTAGCGAATTATGAGTAAAACTTACACTTTTTTGCCACATTAAAATTTGCTTCTTTTGGCAAAACACACCGGAGTTTACATTGCGTTACCTCACAAATGCAGGCCGGTGTGGCCGTGCGGTTCTAGGCCCTTCAGTCTGGAATCGCGTGGCCACTATAGTCGCAGGTTCGAATCCTGCCTCTGGCATGGTTGTGTGTGTTGTTCTTGGGTTAGTTAGGTTGAAGTAGTTCTAAGTTCTAGGGGACTGATGACCACAGATGTTAAGTCCCATAGTGCTCAGACCCATTTGAACCTCACTAATATAATGAGCAGACGCAATTTCGGGGAAGTTCTGAAACAGTGCTTTATTAAGATTACTGTGTGAGAAACTGAGGAACAGTAAGGTCAGTGGTTGTGATAAAACACATCTCTGGAACAAAAATAAACGTGTGATGTCTTCACTTATGTTGTTCGAGAACACATAGCACTTCTCGTATCACCAGCTATCAAAGGCTCTTAAAAATCCCAGTCTTTCATTGAAAAAAAAAAACTGTACTTATTGCAATAACGAAGTTTTGCACGATAAACCTGTGGCAAACTTCACTACTGGCCATTAATTTTGCTACACCAAGAACGAATGCAGACGATAAACGGGTATTCATTGGACAAATATATTATACCAGAACTGACATGTGATTACATTTGCACGCAATTTAGGTGCATAGATCCTGAGAAATCAGTACCCAGAACATCTACATCTGGCCGTAATAACGGGCTTGATACGCCTGGGCATTGAGTCAAACAGAGTTTGAATGGCGTGTACAGGTACAGCTGCCCATGCAGCATCAACACAATACCACAGTTCATCCAGAGTAGTGACTGGAACATTGTGAAGAGCCAGTTGCTCGGCAACCATTGACCAGACGCTTTCAGTTGGTGAGAGATCTGGAGAATGTGCTGGCCAGGGCAGCAGTCGAATATTTTCTGTACCCGGAAATGCCCGTACAGTACCTGCAACATGTGGTCGTGCATTGTCCTGCTGAAATGTATGGTTTCGCACGGATGGAATGAAGGGTAGAGCCACGGGTCGTAACACCTCTGAAATCTAACGTCCACTGTTCAAAGTGCCGTCAATGCGAACAAGAGGTGACCAAGACGTGTAAACAAAGGCACCCCATACCATCACGCCGGGGGATACGCCAGTATGGCGATGACGAATACACGCTTCGAATGTGCGTTCACAGCGATGTCGCCAAACATGTATGCTACCATAAAGGTGCTGTAAACAGACCTGGATTCACCCGAAAAAATGACGTTTTGCCACTCGTGCACCCAGGTTCGTCGTTGAGTAGACCATTGCAGGCTGTGCTGTCTGTGATTCAGCGTGAAGGGTAACCGCAGCCATGGTCTCCGAGCTGATATTCCATGCTACTGCAAACTTCGTCGAACTGTTCGTGTAGATGGTTGTTGTCTTGCAAACGTCGCCATCTATCGACTCAGGGATCGAGACGTGGCTCCACGATTCGCCACAGTCATGCAGATAAGATGCCTGTCATCTCGACTGCTAGTGATACGAGGCCGTTGGGATCCATCACGGCGTTCCGTATTACCCTCCTGAACCCACCGATGCCATATTCTGCTAACAGTCATAGGATATCGACGAACGCGAGCAGCAAAGTCGCGATGCGATAAGTCGCAATCGCGATAGGCTACAATCCGACCTTTATCAAATTCGAAAACGTGATGGTACGCATTTCTCCTCCTTACACGAGGTATCACAACAGCGTCCCACCAGGTAACGCCGGTCAACTACTATTTGTGTATGAGAAATCGATCAGAAACTTTCCTCATGTCCACACGTTGTAGGTGTCGCCATCCGCGCCACCCTTGTGTGAATGCTCTGAGAAGCTAATCATTCGCATATCACTGCATCTTCCTCCTGTCCGTTAAATTTCGCGTCTCTATCACTTCATGTTCGTGGTGTATCAATTTTAATGGCCAGTAGTGTACTCTCTTCTTTGAGTGCTCTGCAAAAATCTCATTTCGATATTGCAAACCGTTTCAGAAATACGTGGAATGCTGTGGATATTTCTCTCTGGCTTTGTCGCTGCATCGTAAATATTTGCTACACTATTTTGGTTTTGTCTAGATTGCTGACAGAGAGATGCTTCCACTCAAGTCTGATGAAAACGTCAATATGTTAGCTAAACGTCACCTGCGCCAACATATTACGTGGTATGCACCAAACACAAAATTATAGCGATCTCTATTTTTCATTGCAAACTTTTTTTGAGTTTTGCACAATGTCTTACTTCCGCGCAAATCTCACAACAGCTATGACTCTTAACGAAGTGATGGACAAGTCATCACGAAGCTGACATATAAAGCTACAAGAGTCTCAAATATAATTTTTTTTACCGAATAATTTCTGTAAAATAGTTTCAGAAATGTAACATTACATGCTTCTCGATTCTGCCGTCACCGACCGGTCGAAAGGGGTTGGGCGATGTCGGCCTTCTCTTCCGAACAAACTAATGAACTCTCCCAGAACATTGGACGACAATTGGTCACTGCGCATCAGGCACCGGGTTCTCTTCGGACTCTACTTGTAATTGCCTAAGAGTACCTAACGCTAAACAAAATATCATTTTTGTCATATGAATAAGAAGTAAATTCTGTCTTTTGAAGCTGAATATTTTATTGGTGTGAATCAAATATGTCTCATCTCTTTGTTCTAGTCAAATTCAGTAGTGTATATACAGGGTGGCCGGAAAATGTCTGAAACGCTCGTAGGGGTGTTGCAGGGCAGGTTGCACCGTGACATAAATGTTAAAAAAAAACTCGATACGTTGCACCGTTTCCGAGTTATTAAGCACTGAATGTAGCCAATCGGGGCGTCGCGCGCTCACACTCCAGCGGCCTGCCAGGGGCAGTGTTGCCCAACGAGTGCTTTGTCCCGTTAGCTGAAACTTGAATTCGTGCGCGCAACGACCTTATTGGCTAACTTCCATGCTAAATAACTCGGGAACGGCGCAAAGTATCGCATTTTTTTTATGTCTCAGTACGATCTGCCATACAACATCACGACAAGCGTTTCAGTCATTTTGTGACCACCCTGTATAAAAGAAAATCACAGAATTTTATACTGATAAGATATCTGCAGTGCTTCTGGCATTTCATTTAACTACTCGTTTCTATTTAAAATTATTTAACTGTGTGACACCTAAATTGGAAGAGACGGGTACTAAAGAAATTTTCACTACACACATCCAGCATGTGCTGAAGTGTATGAAAAGGACATAAAAACTAATTAAATGTAAAAGAACCTCATAAAAATAGGATTGTAAATGGTTACATATTTAAATGAGCTTTCGAGGACCGCTACGAATCTGGTATTGAAATAAGAATAATTAAATAATTTCCTTGTGTATTGTAGACCACTGAAGATGCCTCTCCCCAATAAGCGAAACGTGTTTGGTGCACACAAAAAAAATATTTGTCTACAAAAACGGAATTTTTTTCTTATTTACATGCAGGTTGATAACCGAAATAGCAACTGATGCAAAATAACTCCAAATATTAACATTTATAATCAATGTACAGAACTAATAAGTTCTTGACGTCTGTGTGAATAATTCGTGCACGTCCTTCAGGAATTTATAACAGGCGTCATTCCGCCTTCAGTGGACGTTGGGCAAAGATTTATAACGACATGTTACCTTTAAACTGTTGATAGTAAAAACATCTGAAAGCCACACTTATACTTTCAGAACTCTAAAGTACACTGCAAAGAGCAGGTGTAGGGACTTTTATTTGCCTTACCTCCAGCCTCCTCCCCGCCGTCTCCGTCCCCGCGATGCCTCTCTTTGCCGATGCTCTCGGTGTCGTTGATGAGGTCCGGGTTGGCCTCCAGCGCGTATGACCTCATGGAGTGGGGGCTGCCAGCGAGGCAGGGGTTGGCCGCTCCGCCGCTGCCGCCTCCGGCTGCCGCCAGCGACATCATGACGTCGTGTTGCAGCGGCGGCAGGGCGTGCGACCGTCCGTCCGCCCCCGCACCCATCAGCAGCGCGCCGTTAGCCTTGGCAGGGGGCGGCACCACCCCCGCTGTTCCCTCTGGGGCGCGCCCGCCTCCCAGGCCCCCGGCGCCGCCGCCCAGCCTCGTGATGGGGTTGAGAGGGGCGCCCTTACCTTGCTGCAGGGCCACCACCTTGCTGCGCTCCTTCTTCCGGCGGCGCATGCGCCTCCGTCGGCAACGTATCGCGCACGCCACCACGCCGATCAGCAAGAAGAGCACAATTACTGATATGGAGCACGCTATCGTTATTACGTACTCGTAAGGGAACGGTGGCGGCCCGACAATGGGTTCTTCCCTCACGATTATACGTATAGTGTAGTTGGAATGGCTCTTACCAGCTGGATTTTCAGCCACACAGACAAAAGTGCCGTTGTCTTCCGTGTTGGTGTTGAAGATGAACAGCTCACTTTTCTTTTCTTCTGAACCTTCCTCTACGAAGTAGTACAGGTGAACACCGGGAGCCACCAGTGAATCGTTCTGAAGTATCCTCCCTTGAAACCACCACGACACTCGAGCCTCTGGTATCGCAGACACCCTACACAAGAGTGAAACGTTCTTACCCTCGGCAATCTCAAGATACAGGGTCGTAGGGGAGACATCTGGGAGACAAGCGAGATCGTTCAAGTCCAGTGTCTTTATGAGCTCCCCTTTCAGCCTCCCAGGTGATGTACATTTAGGCTCTTCTGTATGTGGAACCTTATACGTCACCAGCCACGCCCTCAGGTCAGTTAGCCTGCAGTCACACTGCCAAGGATTCTGGTGCAGATAAATCTCGTGAAGGGTAATCGGGAGAGTGTCGGTACCCCTGATGTTGTTGAGACGGTTCCCATCTAACTTGAGCCACTCCAGATTATCTAGACCAGAAAAAGCTCCAGGCTCCACAGTTTCAATTTCACAGTCAGACAATTCTAACGTCGTGAGAAACGGCAAGGATTTGAAAGCGCTCGCTTCCAAAGATCGGATAGGGTTTCCATTCATGATGAGCCTCATGAGCGAAGGATAGTCACTGAAGGTTGCTGTGGGCACGTAGCGCAGCTGGTTCTGAGACAGGTCCAGCTCCACCAGATTGGTCAGTCCTTTGAAGGCGCGGTCGTCTATCTGAACGATGCGGCAACGCGCCAGGTAGATGCGCTGCAGGTTGATAATGCCCATCCTCTGGAAGCGTTCCCTGGGGAGCGACTGCAGGTTGTTCCCTGAGAACTCCAGCACCTGCGTGCCTGGGTCTATTCCGTCTGGGATGGTGATGAGACCTTCGCCGATGCACTCCACGGTCTGCTTGCCACCCTTCCACATGCACTTGCACGCGGACGGGCAGGCGGCGGCCAGGTGGTGTTCCAGGGAGATCAACAGCACGAAAACGGCGAGCAGCAGCAGAGGCAGCGGGGGCGGCGGAGGCGGCGGCGGCGGCGGCGATGGCCGCAGCATGGCGGCTCCACGAGCCGGCTCACCTTTCCACGGACGGGCCTCTCATGGCCGCCGCATGCGGCGGAGAGTCAGTGGGATTCCTCAACTCACGGTGTCTTCAGAACTCAAAGGAGAGCCACTTCAGATAATCCGCTGACGCCTATGGTGCTTTCAACTGCCATTTTCGTGAGCAGTCCACAGGGACCACATCACGACGAATGTTACATTCTTTCCAGTACTAGTGGATACAAAGCTTCCAAAACTACAGTTTGTCAATACATAAGAACCTGAGATACCGTTAGGGCCCAGGAGGAGGAGGGACACTTATTCCTGCACAACATCGTCATAACTTCGAAAGGCTACTGTCTCACGTGAATTCATAGGATGATATCTTACAACAGTTCGCAGATGACGTTGTTGTGATGTCCTTTTCTTTTGCAACATTATTTCTACCTGTCTACAGCATGAACACAGCTGTCCACAACTAGTTCCGTTGGCACAGTGTCGTATCGAAATAAGCCACTCGACCCACCTTATAAATCCACTTTTTGGGGAAAAGACGGAACAGCTTCAGGGATTACATTGCTCCAGACACCTGCGAAAAAAAAGTATTCCAATAAGAAATTTCTCAGCAACAATAGACAACACATAGTATATATTAACACGTAATAGGACAGTAGTTAACAAGTAAATAGTTAAATTTATATTCAAACAGTATAAAAGCAATTTTTTGATTCTTATTGGATCTGAGAAATATAAAATGAACTCAAAATCAGCTCGGATCTTACAGGACCTCTGAAATATTTTGCGCTGATGTTCGTCCAAGCCAAGATGACAGGAAAATTTCCACACACAAATTCCCTTGAAGTAATGTGCACAGAGTCTAGAGCCATCGGGATGTCAAGCGATCTGCTCTCTTATCATTTCTCTACTTCATTGATTGATAGTGTATTTTCGGATGTTCAGAAATGTTCCTGACTCTACTCATCTATACAGCATTTCGACTACCGACCCATCCGCCTTCCCCACGTGATACGAGCTGTGGTATATTACGCGTACTGGCTGCCTTGACTCTAGCCAGACTGTACTATTATTGGCGTAGCGCCGTTATCTACGGTCTAAGGTGCTGCAGTCATGGACTGTGCGGCTGGTCCCAGCAGAGGTCCGAGTCCTCCCTCGGGCATGGGTGTGTGTGTTTGTCCTTAAGATAATTTAGGTTAAGTTGTGTGTAAGCTTAAGGACTGATGACCTTAGCAGTTAAGTCCCATATGATTTCACACACATTTTTTCGTTATTGCGGCCAATTTCGACTTCTAGCGCCCCCTGCGCCCTTAGTGGTGCTCATTTGTTTCTTGGAGCCCTCTAAATGCATTTGATCCCATGTTTTCGTCAACATAGAGTCTTCGTTGTAATATTAAATAAGCTGTAGATCTTCAAATCCGGGCATGAACCACCTGAGAATGTAGAATGCTTTTTGTGGAGTAGACTATCAGAACCACCAATAAGGTAACTAGGAACTGCAGTGACACACTCAACTGAAACAAGCAGCAAATCGGCAATCATCGAGCACTGCCTCGAACTTAATCATGAAACGAAACGTGACGAATCAAGGGCCATGGTGCAAACGTAGAATTTGTTTGACAGCGTAATTAAGCGTTCTATTGAAATAAAGAACTTTTAAAATCTAAAGTACCGGTAATCAGATTTCCATTTAAACAAGACTTTCGTCTGGTGCAGTGACTCAGGAGAGTTGTAAAACACTGTGTTAATGAACCTTTCATTAAATAACAGTGCGCGTTCCGAAAAACAAATGAGTGTAAATGTTGTAGCGGTCGCCGAGAATCGAGCGTATGCATAGAAAGCGTAACGACAACGATAGAATCTATATCGAACATTACTTACTGGATACTAGCTTCCATAAGAAGACGTACGAGACAGAGAACTGCCAGAGGCTTCAAGATATGACAAAATACTGCTGTCTGCCACCGAGACGCGTGAAATGTACAGGCAAACCGGGGCAAATTACATCAACAGAACAACCTGCATGTACGCTTTGTAGGAATAAAAGCCATCTTGCCGGCCGCTGTGACCGAGCGATTCTTGGCGCTTCAGACCGGAACCGCGCGATTGGTAGGTCGCAGGTTGGAATCCTGCGTTGGGCATGGATCTTTGAGTTGTCCTTTGGTTAGCTGGGCTTAAGTAGTTCTAAGTTCTAGGCGGCTGATGACCTGAGATGTTGAGTCCCACAGTGCTCAGAGTTATTTGAAAAGCCGTCCTGACAACTGGAGAGCGTGCCCAGAGTACTAAATGGTGTCATAACCCTACACCACCACCACAAAAGTTCGACGCGTGACTGCATCACCTAGCAACTTAATTCAAACGACATGACAGACTATAACTGAAGACAATCGAGGCGGACAATCAACAAAAAGACAGTATGAAGACACTTATGGGAGTGTCACAGCCAGACTAACGAGTACGGAATTAATAATGACACTTCCATTTGAGGCTCATTGAGACAGAGGAAGACCCTTACAGTCACAAGAATAAAACCTGACACGACTGGGTAGATCAAGAGTACAGCGGACAAAATTTGATCAGCCATGGACACAATGAGCAAATTTATGGCCCTCTGCGATGAAATAATGTTTCTATTTCACAAGATACTTTCCCAAATTCCGGGAAAGGGGCTATGTGACGAGCCACCGAACAATGTCGTTTATGTATCCTTAGGGTCGATTCAGCCTGCACTTCAATATCAGTTAACAGATAAAAAAAACCTTACGATATATTTATTGCGTCTCAATGCACATAAGTCGGATGAACGATAGGCAGGTCTGTGTAGCCACAGTAGGGAAAGTTTGCGACAGATATGAAAGAAAGATAAAAGTGGTAGAGAAAAAAAGGTAGTATGATTGAGATACATCTTTAAATATAAAATATTACACGCAAATAAAAATGTGCAACAAACAAGTGAAATCCACAGATTTCCAGAAACACAATGAACAAATTACAAAATTTAAGATTCCACAATTAATGTAGAATAAGAATTAAGTAAAATAGTAAGATAAAAAGAGTATGAAGTGTTATTTACTGTCACAAACTAAACACAAAAACACGTTCCTAGGTTTCCCGACGAATGTGAGACGCTCTCAATAATAGTTTAGTGTAAAATAAATTTATTGAGCCATAAAATGTATATCATTATAATACGATACAGCTCTCTCTTCCTCTGTCACCCTCCTTATCTTTCTCTCTATCTCTCTCTCTCTCTCTCTCCCTCCCTCTCTCTCTCTCTCTCGCGACATACACAGACAAACACACACCCACACACACACACACACACACACACACACACACACACACACACACACAGACAGACTGCCACGCGCGCAGAGTATATCACTTGGAATTATTCCTAATATCGTTAGCATTTCTATTGAGTATTCCCAAAGAAATAGAACAATATGGTCCCAGAGACCTATTCAAGACTCAACATCTTCATGATACACCATGCAAGTGGAAGCGACGGATGTCACATTATAGATATTTCACCCTTCAAGAGGTCTCTGGAGCGATATAGTTTCATCTAATTTAAGCCCCTATGTCTGAGTTTCAGGCAGCAATCCCCCACTTCCTTCGATGTTGAAGTGTTACTCCAACGTAGCTGAAAAGCCTCTCTATTGCTATTCGAGTTCAGGAGAAAACGGAGTGGGCTGAGGCGTGAATGGGAATCTGGATGGAGGGGCGAGGTGCGCTAGGCCAGTCGTGACGTTCTGCAGAGCTACTGCCAGGGTGTCACAGTGGTTAGTGGCTAGTACACCAGCCTATGAGCAGGAGACATTGATTCGAATCCCGACTTTGGTACAGATTTTCATTCGTCACTTCAGTCTGCAAGTATACATCACACTCCTTAATGTTGGCAGAGCTACTGCCCAGGGTGGCATAGTGGTTAGTGGTTAGTACACCAGCCTATGAGCAGGAGACATTGATTCAAATCCCGACTTTGGTACAGATTTTCATTCGTCACTTCAGTCTGCAAATATACATCACACTCCTTAATGTTGGCAGAGCTACTGCCCAGGGTGTCACAGTGGTTAGTGGCTAGTACACCAGCCTATGAGCAGGAGACATTGATTCAAATCCCGACTTTGGTACAGATTTTCATTCGTCACTTCAGTCTGCAAATATACATCACACTCCTTAATGTTGGCAGAGCTACTGCCCAGGGTGTCACAGTGGTTAGTGGCTAGAACAACAGCCTATGAGCAGGAGACATTGATTCGAATCCCGACTTTGGTACAGATTTTCATTCGTCACTTCAGTCTGCAAATATACATCACACTCCTTAATGTTGGCAGAGCTACTGCCCAGGGTGGCATAGTGGTTAGTGGCTAGTACACCAGCCTATGAGCAGGAGACATTGATTCGAATCCCGACTTTGGTACAGATTTTCATTCGTCACTTCAGTCTGCAAATATACATCACACTCCTTAATGTTGGCAGAGCTACTGCCCAGGGTGGCTTAGTGGTTAGTGGCTAGTACACTAGCCTATGAGCAGGAGACATTGATTCGAATCCCGCCTTTGGTACAGATTTTCATTCGTCACTTCAGTCTGCATATATACATCACACTCCTTAATGTTGGCAGAGCTACTGCCCAGGGTGGCATAGTGGTTAGTGGCTAGTACACCAGCCTATGAGGAGGAGACATTGATTCGAATCCCGCCTTTGGTACAGATTTTCATTCGTCACTTCAGTCTGCATATATACATCACACTCCTTAATGTTGGCAGAGCTACTGCCCAGGGTGGCATAGTGGTTAGTGGCTAGTACACCAGCCTATGAGCAGGAGACATTGATTCGAATCCCGACTTTGGTACAGATTTTCATTCGTCACTTCAGTCTGCATATATGCATCACACTCCTTAATGTTGGCAGAGCTACTGCCCAGGATGGCATAGTGGTTAGTGGCTAGTACACCAGCCTATGAGCAGGAGACATTGATTCGAATCCCGACTTTGGTACAGATTTTCATTCGTCACTTCAGTCTGCATATATACATCACACTCCTTAATGTTGGCAGAGCTACTGCCCAGGGTGGCATAGTGGTTAGTGGCTAGTACACCAGCCTATGAGGAGGAGACATTGATTCGAATCCCGCCTTTGGTACAGATTTTCATTCGTCACTTCAGTCTGCATATATACATCACACTCCTTAATGTTGGCAGAGCTACTGCCCAGGGTGGCATAGTGGTTAGTGGCTAGTACACCAGCCTATGAGCAGGAGACATTGATTCGAATCCCGACTTTGGTACAGATTTTCATTCGTCACTTCAGTCTGCATATATGCATCACACTCCTTAATGTTGGCAGAGCTACTGCCCAGGATGGCATAGTGGTTAGTGGCTAGTACACCAGCCTATGAGCAGGAGACATTGATTCGAATCCCGACTTTGGTACAGATTTTCATTCGTCACTTCAGTCTGCATACATACATCACACTCCTTAATGTTGGCAGAGCTACTGCCCAGGGTGGCATAGTGGTTAGTGGCTAGTACGCCAGCCTATGAGGAGGAGACATTGATTCGAATCCCGACTTTAGTACAGATTTTCATTCGTCACTTCAGTCGGCAAATATACATCACACTTCTTAATGTTGGCAGAGCTACTGCCCAGGGTGGCATAGTGGTTAGTGGCTAGTACGCCAGCCTATGAGGAGGAGACATTGATTCGAATCCCGACTTTAGTACAGATTTTCATTCGTCACTTCAGTCTGCAAATATACATCACACTTCTTAATTTTTTATGCAAAGGCTTACGAAATATGTTGCTGTGATCTACTGTTTGACTATCTAGACGACGGAGGCTTTCGTACACCCCTATATTGGCACCCAGAACACGGTTATTCCAAGCAGTAAATAAAACTGCGTTCGTGCTGAACTCTATTCGCTTGTCACCCCAAGAACAAAGAACATGGCTTGTTAACGTCATGGAGAGTGCTTGCGTCAGTCGCCACGGATTTGCCTTCGGTGATACGTTTGCCGCTTTGCTGCTCTGCCAATTGCGTCGTCCGATTTAACGAATTCTAATCGCTACCGCCGTTTCCAATTATCGGCGTCGCCTGGATTCGCAGGTGCCTTATTATTCGATATCCGAAATCCGATTACAGCAATATTCATTACAGAGGAACGGTCGCACTTAGCAGGGCCGCGACGGGCTGCTCTGCTTTGAGGTAATGCACGGGCCAGCGGATTTTCCTAACGGCCACCTGGCACCGCTTTTACTGCAGAGTCGGTACGAGCATACTCTCCTTTGCTACGTTCTGCTACACCATTTGTGGATGGCGCTTCTGAGAACATTTTTAAAATAAAACACTCGATTGAAAATATTTACAGCTTATATTATTCCTTGTTAATTTCACTTACGCTGAAATATTTCTTTAGGGGACTCTCGCACACTCAGTATTTACTGCACAATGTATTGAAGGATTTTTTGTTGAAAAAATTATCGCTCGTTCAATAAATGGTTCAAATGGCTCTGAGCACTATGGAACTTAACATCTGAGGTCACCAGTCCCCTAGAACTTAGAACTACTTAAACCTAACTAAACTAAGGACATCACACACATCCATGCCCGAGGCAGGATTCGACCTGTGACCTTAGCGGTCGCGCGTTTCAAGACTTAACGCCTAGAACCGCTCGGCCACACCGGCCGGCGAAGAAATATCGGAACACCAAGAAGATGTTGGGCGACATGCACGAAGGTTGGTAAGCGTGTTTCTAGTGAGAACGCAAATAAAATTTGTTTTAAATACGCGCTGAAACGATTGTCAGTTAGTAACCTTTAAGAGTGGACGTGGTGACGCGATGTTAGTCAAGAACGCCTTTAAGGTGACAAAGATTCCGTGTTTCTTGTCTTGCGGAAAGCGTTCGATACAGTTCCCCACAGTCGTTTAGTGATCAAAGTAAGAGCATATGGACTATCAGACCAATTGTGTGATTGGATTGAAAAGTTCCTAGATAACAGAACTCAGCATGTCATTCTCAATGGAGAGAAGTCTTCCGAAGTAAGAGATCTCAGAAGTGCAGCAGGGGACCGTTTCCATTCACAATATATTTAAATGACCTTGTGGATAACATCGGATGTTCACTGAGGCTTTTTGCGGATGATGCTGTAGTATATCGAGAGGTTGTAACAACGGAAAATTGTACTGAAATGCAGGACGATCTTCAACGAATTGACGCATGGTGCATGGAATGGCAATTGAATCTCAATGTAGACGAGTGTAAAGTGCTGCGAATACATAGAAAGAAAGATCCTTTATCATTTACCTGCAATATAGCAAGTCAGCAATTGAAAGCAGTTAATTCCAAAAATTATCTGGGACGAGGCATTAGGAGTGATTTAAAATGGAATGATCATATAAAGTTGACCGTCGGTAAAGCAGATGCCAGACTGAGATTAATTGGAAGAATGCTAAGGAAATGCAATCCGAAAAACTAGGAATTAGGTTACAGTACACTTGTTCGCTCACTGCTTGAATATTGCCTAGCAGTGTGGGATTCGTACCAGATAGGGTTGGTAGATGATATAGTGAAGATCCAACGGATAGCAGCGCCCTTCGTTACAGGATCATTTAGTAATCGCGAAAGTGTTACGGAGATGGTAGGTAGACTCCAGTGGAAGACTTTGCAGGAGAGACGATCAGTAGCTCGGTACGGGCTTTTGTTGAAGTTTCGAGAACATAACTTCACCGACGAATCAAGCAGTACATTGCTCCCTCCTACGTATATCTCGCGAAGAGACCATGAGGATAAAATCAGAGAGATTAGAGCCCACACAGAGGCATACCGACAATCCTTCTTTCCACGAACAATACGAGACTGCAATAGAAAGGAGAACCGATAGAGGTACTCGAAGTACCCTCCGCCACACACCGTCAGGTGACTTGCGGAGTATGGATGTACATGTAGATGTAGATGTAGATGTAGAAGTCACTATTATCAACATCGCACTGAGTTTGAACGACGTCGTGTAATCGGGGGAGCTGGATGTTCCTCCTGGGGTATTGCAGAATAACTTGGAAGGAATGTAACCACTGAACAGGACTGCTGGCAGCCGTGTTCACGAGAATGTACGACCGTGAGAAGACGAGGCAAAGGACGGCTACGTGGCACTGCCCAGAGGGGAGACAACCGTGTTCGGCATTTCTCTGTGACACATTGTAGTGCATTTGCGGTAGTAGTAGTTGTCACCACAGTGACACAAGACACTGTTACAAATCCGTTACCTCGAGGTCAGCTCCAAGCCAGAAGCCCGTAGGGTTTTTTGCAGTGACTGCAACACACCGGAATTTGCGAATTCAGTGGTGTCAAGTTAGACCTCGTAGGAGGGCAAGGTGGAAGTCTGTGGCGATTTCTGATAAAAGCCATGTTGATTAAAAGGAGGCCGGTCGAGGAGGAGGTGCAACCAACCTGCGTGCTAGTCACACTGGACTAAAACCTGGTGCTATGCTCTGGACTGCGATTTGCTATGACAGCAGGAGCGCCCTCGTGGCTATTCAAGCATCTTGACTACAAATTTGTACGTCAGTCCAGTTAGTCGATCTGCCAAGCTGCCATTCACGAACAACATTCCTAGGGCTGTTTTCTAAAAGGATACTGCTCGCCCACATATTGTGGTTTTAACCCAACATGCTCTACATTGTGTCGACATGTTGCCTTGGCCTGGACGACCAGAAGATCTGTATCTAATCGAAAACATATAGGACTTCGCAGGACGACGATCCCAGATAATCCGCAAACAGCGCTAACCGTCCCTGTACTCACCGACCTAGTGCAACAGCGGAACTCCATCTTACAAACTGACACCCAGCACATGCACAACACCATGTACGCATGTTTGCACGCTTGCATTCAACTTCGGGTCATTAATGTACCAGCATTTCACATTTCCTGTGGCTTGTCTCGAGCTTATCACCTGTGTTCTTGCAATGTTAATCAATTAAATATATTATTTAAACAAATGTATCCAGAATGATATTTTCACTCTGCAGCGGAGTTTGCGCTGATATGAAACTTCCTGGTAGATTAAAACTATGTGCCGGACCGAGACTCGAACTCGGGACCTTTTCCTTTCGCGGGCAAGTGCTACCACTTGGTAGAGGACTTGCCAGCGAAAGGCTAAGGTCCCGAGTTCGAGTCTCGTTCCGGCACACAGTTTTAATCCGTCAGGAAGTTACATGAACAAATGTATTCGCGAAATTTCATTATTATTTATTCATTAATTTTTTTAATGTTGCAATTTTGTGATTTTTCTCGTCAGTTGTATTATATCCTTTATGGGTAGTATTGCGCAATAAACGGCAGTTCCTTCCATGATCGAGAGAAATTCAGTTTGTTCCGAACGATTTTCCGCAAATAAGCTAAAAAAATAAGTGTCACTAGTTCAGGAAGCACGCTAGAGGAGTTGCATTAAACGACCATCCATTACCTAAAGAAATGAAATTTTTGACTGCTCAGGAAACGCCACATACCTCGCTGTCCACGGAAAACTAAAGATCGTGATGTCATAGCAGCAAGCGTATGTGACTTTTTTTTTTTTTTTTTTTTTTGCTTGTAACAGTTCTATGAATTGATAAATAAAATCAGGTCATATGTTCAGTGTGCATACATGTTTGTTTTACCTTCTTACTACATTTGTTACACCACAGAAGTAAGGTCATGCAATCTCTCAATCCACGATCCGTAAATTACCGTTTTATTTAGTTTGGAACGATATAGAAATACACAGGACATAGCACATATACACGTTAAATTGCACAGTTCGGTTAATTTGTAATTAATTGTTCTTGTGGCTTACAAATATATGCAGTAGTGAATAAGTCCTAGTCCGTGTCAAATATTTATTGGAAACTTTTCAGACTTATTTCACCCTTTCTGTTTTATTTGTGGTTTCGTTTTATTGGGAAAAAAACCTCAATCGCAGACCGCCGACGTGGTCGCTACAAAGTTATAACTGACGCGTTCCGAGCATAAATAGTGCGCAATAATATTGCGCCATTGTTGGCCTCGCACTTTTACGCAATATATTCACACAGTATCATTGCCCAATAGATGATGAGAATCTGAGAGCAGCTTTATACGTAGATGCGAATACGCATAGATTTTTCTGTGTCTCCTGTGTTAGTGCCACAGTTTTATTCACCCAAGGCGCTCTCTCGTTCCGTATAAACTCATCTGATTTATTGAAAGCGTCTTTAAACACACTGTTGTATTATTTTTTGTTACAGTGACTTCGTCATTTTTCTAAGATACTATTCGAAACTGACTGCATCAGAAATAAACTGATAAATAGATTCTAGAAATTGTTAACAATTTTTCATTATAGCTTTTTAAAATTTAAAGTGTTTACCTATGAGTGACTATCAGGAGCGACCTAGAAGTGGAATGACCACATAAAACAAATACTGGGAAAAGCATATGCTAGTCTGGTATTCACTGGAAGAAAAGAAAATGTAATTCATCCAGGAAAGCAGTGACCTAGAGAACACTACTTCTACCGATTCTTGAGCTTTGCTCATGAGTCTGGAGCCTTAGCAGACACGATGAACACAAGACATAAGCGATATCAAACGAAGACCGGCGAGTTTCATCACGTGGTAATTTAGCCGGCGCGAGAGAATACGGAGATGGTCAACAAATTCCTGTGGCACACGCTACCTGAGAGGCGTTGTGCAGCACGGAGAGGTTTGCTATTGAAATTCCTGGAGAATACGTCCAAGGAAGTATTCTTCTACATACGTCTCGTGAAATGACCAAAACGAGAAAGTCCGAGAAACTTGCGGTATAACGGATTTTACTCAGTAATCATTCTTCCCACGCACCATTTGTGAATGAAACAGGAAGGAGAGGATCAGATAGCACTACAAGAAGTACCTTCTGACACACCCTAAGGTGGCTTCTGAAGTATAAATTCTGACGTAGATTTATTTATGTCTTGTCATTTCCTCATATTATCACGTCCATGAAGTTTGAAATATAAAGCATGTATTTATAAAGCGTATAAAACAGCAACTTATGTGCTGTCCGTAAAACTGAACTACATTTACTACTAAATTAAGCGTATTTCTGATGGATAGTATTTCAATAACTTCCTGACACGTTTCGGCCACTGTGAGTCTCAAAAAAAGACATGAAATAGAAGTCGGGTTTTTAAACTCCGCGTTACATAAAACACAACGTATTTCATTTTCTGTTTACCTAGTCATGTTCCGACACCTATACGTCGTATTCTGCGGGTTTCGACTTATTTATAAAACTGTTTTTCTTGTGAAAATGGATTTCTGAAGGTCAAGAAGATAGAGAGACACAATATCCCTAACAACTTTGTTAGATATGCCATTCGTTTACTTAAAGACACAGAAATTTTCATGAAAGTTGGTAACAGCAGCATCGAACCAAAGAGGACGAGTATTGAATCACATAAGGGTCAGTTCTCTCATCGATACTGTTTCATATTTACACCTTCAATATGCACACTATTTTTGACAGCAACATTAAAATACAAAGGAACGGTGATGATTGGTGTATACACACAATAAGCGACAGCTTAGGAGAAGGACAGCGTAAAATAGACGCATCCTACTGGCTGGAAGACAAAGGACTAACAATTCCACGGACCACGTCTGCTGTGAGCGTCTACACCAGGCATCGGAGGCAAGACGTCCTGTTATGACGCTAGGAGCAAAAGCTCTTCTGGTGAAACCAGTCTAGAAATATCTTAGGCTGCACACCGACAGTAAACTGCGATGGGTAGCACATGTAAATCAAGTAGTAGCGAAATATGAGAAAAACATTAAGTGCGGTCGCGTGTGGACTACGGAAGCATATTCTGCGGATTGGCGAAGGGCGAGTTACTGCAAAAACTTAATACGATACAATAAATAAGTTTTGGTGCCGTGAAGTCAACCGCAACAAATGCAGTACTTCCGGGAACTAACTAACCACACCTGTAGTGAGCAGCAAGTATATGAGCATTAAATTCGTAACGAAGGGAGCTCATTTGCACAGGACGATTTGTTATCTTGCATCTTGTATAGGCATGCGTATTCAAATACAGAGATATGCATACAGACAGAATACGGCGCTGCGGTCGGCAACGCCTGAAAAAGACAAAATGTATCTGGCGCAGTTGTTAGATCGGTAACTGCTGTTACAAAGGCTGGTTATCAATTGTTAAGTGAGTTGGAACGTGGTGTTATAATCGGTGCACGAGCGGTGGGATGCAGCATTTCCGAGTTAGTGATGAAGTGGCTATTTTCCAGTACGACCATTTGACGACTGTACCGTGGATATCAGTAATCCGGTAAACCATCGAATTCCCGACATCGCTGGGCCAGAGAAAGATCCTGCAAGAAAGGGACCAACGACGACTGAAGAGAATCGTTCTACGTGACAGAAGTGCAACTCTTCCGCAAATTGTTGCAGATTTCAATGATGGGCCATCAACAATTGTCAGCTTGCGAATCATTCAACGAATCATCATCGATATGTGCTTTCGGAGCCGAAAGCCCTATCGTGTATCCTTCATGACTGTACGGCAAAAAGCTTTACGGCTAGTCTGGGCCCGTCAACACCGAAATAAGACTGTTAACGACTAGATGCAATTTGACTGGTCGGACGAGTCTCGTTTCAAATTGTATAGAGCGGAATGACGTGTACGGGTATGGAAACAACCACATGAACCGTGGATCCTGCATGTCAGCAGGGAACTCTACAGTCTGGTGAAGGCTCTGTAATGGTGTGGGTCATATGCAGTTGAAGTAATACTGGACCTCTAATACGCCTACATACGACTCCGACAGGTGACACGTTTGTCCACTTTGCATTTCAACGGTCTTTGGCAATTCCTACAGGACAATGCATTATACCACACGTCCAGAATTGCTACAGAGTGGCCTCAGGTACACTCTTCTGAGTTTAACCAATTCCGTTGGTCATCAGACATCCCAAACATTAACCTTAATTAGCATATCTGAAATGTCTTTCAAAGTGATGTTCAGAAGAGATCTGCACCCCCTCGTACTCTTACCTATTTATGGACAGCCCTTCCGGATTCACGGTGTCACTTACCTCCAGCACTACCTCAGGCATTAGTCCAGTCCTTGCCACGTCGTTCTGAAACAATTCTGACAGCTCGCTGCGGGCCTACACGGTATTAGGCAGGTGTAGCAGTTTCTTTGGCTCTTCAGTGTACTGAATGTTACTTGTTTAATTATTGATCCTGTGAGAATTTGCCTGCAATTTATGAAGGCAGCACCAGACTTTCGAGTAGCCATCTCTGTCCGGCGACTATTTGTTTTCGATAAATGTTACGTATGTACTGTAGTTGAAGTTGACGTGAGATTTAGTCTGCCATTTTTGTCAACTACTTCAAATCACGCTTTGCGCAAGCTGCGAGCCAAAAATTCTACAGACGAGGATAATCTACACAGACTCCTCAAATAACCAGGAGGAATACTTTAGGAATACTTAAGCGCGAGCAGGGTTTAAGCTAAATCAGCCAAGTGGGAAAAAAAAGCTAAAATTACGGAAGAGATTATGGCCATCTGTGAAATCCTTAAGTACTGCTATATGATTTCGAAGGAAAACTTTGTTATCTTCTCGATCTCTAAACCAGCGCTCACTCTCCTTAAGTATGTCTATCGAAGGCATAAATGCCACCCGTTAGTCGGCGGTATGACAGCATACGTAAATTAACTGCAAAATAATGGCCACAGAATCTCCACGTATTGGATTAAAGAGTAGAATAACCTAATGGACACTGACACCACCGACACTCTTTCTAAGTAAGCAATGAGCTCAAGAGACTATACACTCTCTCTAGTTGAGGATCTATTGTCGATTTACAGGAAGATGAATCTGACTGAGTGATCCACAGAACGGCAAGCTTCCCAAGCAAATGAAGGGACATAATATGACCAGGTAACGCCGGTACAGCCTTGGCACTATCGACTTCAGCGTTCGCGAAAATTTACCACAACGCAGTTGAAGTTCAATCACTGTCGATCAGCACAGCACCTACACGGTATACGCACCATATCATCCACCTTGATGACGGCGGCGCAGTGATAGTTACTATGTATATATCATTCGCACGCGTCAGCCGGTAGGATCTCACATCAAAATTGCAAGAAAAAAGTTACGAATATCGGTGCCAACATTACTGGCAACCACAGACATCGTAGTAGTCACTAACTATTGACACCAATGACAACACCGAAAGTGTGATAGGAGCTGAAAAGTTAGCGGGACAAAGGTTTCATGGGACAACAGGGACCATAATATGACGTTGGTTATTTGTTGGTAGGTGGAGTCGCTTCAGAGATATGAAGGTCAACTTTGTTTTTTTTTTTTTTTTTTAATGGGATGCTGAAGTTTAGTACTTATTTTCTGATTGCGGCTATCGAGTCGAATCCGGTGATGTGTAACAGTAAGGTCCCTGAAGGTCAAAGAACGTCAAAAAAGTGGCGTGAATGTCCATTTACAAAAGGCTGCTTTCTTCTTATGGTGGACTGAGTGGTATTCCTTATCACTCCCGCACTTATCGACGCACATGCTCTGACAATTCTCTCTCGCATATCTTCAGGTGTAGTTGGAACGTCTTTATAAACAATGTCTTTTACGAATCCCCACAAATAGAAAATCCAGATGTGTCAAGAACGGCAAACGAGCCGGCTACGACACAGTTCCTCAGCGTTCAATCCAACGATTTGGGAATTGTCTCTGCAACTCATTTCCAGCCATCAGCGGAAAATGTGCCGGGCACCCATCGTGTTGATACCACATTCTGTTTCTTGTTGCTAACGGTACTTCTTCCAATAACAGACCTAATGATTCTTGCAGTAATGCGGTGTAATTCCTACCAATTAGGTTTCCTTCGATGAGTAGGGTACTATAATTGTGTCCTACAGAATCCCACACCACGCATACACCGACCACGGTTTTTGGTAAGCAAATTGCCGCAGCGAACATGGATTGTTGCCCAATAATGCATGTTATGCAAATTAACATTTCCACGAATCGTGAACATAGCCTCGTCAGTAAATAAAATCAAATTAATAAGTGTGTCAATGTGTCATCCCTCTGGATCTGAAGTTGAGCCCATCGGCAGAATTCAATACGACGCATAAAATCCGTACCAGTTAATTCTTGGTGGAGACTGATATGGTAAGGATGGTATTTATGGCGGTGTAGAACACGAACAACACTACTCTGGCTCATGCCAGAGTCCCTTGGGATATGACGTGAACTAACACCAGGTACCAATTTCGTTTCTTCGTCAGTAACTTTCTTATGCCGGATATGTTTCCGATGCGTTAAAGTTCCAGTTGTTCCCAGTTTAGAATACACATATTTAAATTAACGAGGTATAGTGTGAGTACGTTGAGGATACCTTGCAGCGTTTAAGTCTCTACCTCCAATAAATTTCATTGGCATTCTCCGTAAACGAGAAGCACATCGACTTGGTTTCATTTACACTCGCTTGATTCGACGATACTAGTCTTACCGTTCCTGTTAGTGTTGTACTGCCAAACTGTCGAATGGTGTTTACATGCAATTGGCAAGTTAGCTGAATACGCCTTTGCGGCAAATATATACTGTTTGCACGATATACAAGAGAGAATTGTCAGAGTATTTGCTTCGATAAGTGCAGAAGTGATAAGGAATGCCACTCAATCCATGATAAAAGATTGCAGCACTGCATTTATACCAATCGTCATCACTTCGAAAAGCTTATGTAAATGGACGTTCATGCCACCTTTGTGGCCTTCGTTGACCTTCAAAGGCATTACTGTTACACATCATTGGATCCGTCTCGATAGCCGCTATCAGAAAATAAGTTCCAAACTGTAGCATCCCATTCAAGAAAACAAAATTGACCCTCACATCTCTGAAGCGATCCCACCTAGAAACAATAAACTAACGTCATGTTATGGCCCCTATTGCCCCATGCAACATTTGTCCCGCATACGTTTCAGCTACTGTCATACTTTCTGAATTATTCTTGGTAGCAGTAGTTAGCGACTCACCCTGTATAAGAACTTGCTCCACTCTGTCGGAAGCGATTACAGAAATGTGAACTAAAGAACTTTGTGCAATCTCAGTATGTTATTTCAAGTTTTGGTATCCATACGAGCTGTCATTTTTACTTACGTGAATGGCTGTATGGGGAAAACTGGAAGGCCAATAAAACAAAACAAAATAAAATAAACGCTATTTGGTTTATTTGTCAGTAAGTTTCAGACTTTCTTTTTTTCGTTCATCATACCTCTTATTCTTGTGACCCTTTCTCCCTGTCCGCTTCTATCATACGATTGGGAATAGTGGTGGTAGCAGTAGTAGTAGTAGTAGTAGTAGTAGAAGTAGTTGTAGAGTTGCCAGTAGTAGTAGTGCAGCAATTAGTACTAGTACCACTTTTTTCGGTTTACATCCTAGTTTATCTCAGCTATGTACTTATTTTCCAATCACTGTACATCTATATCTATATCTACATCCATACTCCGCAAGCCAGCGAATGGTGCACTTTTGAGTATTTCTATCGGTGCTCCCTTCTGTTCGAGTCTCGTATAGTTCGTGGAACGGAAGATTGTCGGTATACCTCTGTTTGTGCTCTAATCTCTCTGATTTTATCCTCATGGTCTCTTCGCGAGATAGGCGTAGGAGGGAGCAATATACTGCTTGACTCCTCGGTGAAGGTATGCTCTTGAAACTTCAACAAAGGCCCGTACCGAGCTACTGAGCGTCTCTCATGCAGAGTCTTCCACTGGAGTTTATCTATCATCCCCGTAACGCTTTCGCGATTACTAAATGATCCTGTAACGAAGTACCCTGCTCTCCGTTGGATCTTCTCTATCACTTCTGTTAACCCTATCTGGTACGGATCCCAAACCAGTGAGCAGTATTCAAGTAGTGGGCGAACAAGCGTACTGTAACCTACTTCCTTTCCTTTCGGACTGCATTTCCTTAGGATTCTTCCAATGAATCTCAATGTGGCATCTGCTTTACCGACGATTAATTTTATATGATCATTCCATTTTAAACCACTCTTAATTCTTACTCCCAGATAATTTATAGAATTAACTGCTTCGAGTTGCTGACCTGCTATATTGTAGCTAAATGATAGAGAATATTTCTTTCTATATATTCGCAGCACATTACACTTATCTACATTGGATTCAATTGCCATTCCCTGCACCATGAGTCAATTTGTTGCAGATCGTCCTGCATATCAGTACAAATTTCCATTGTTATAACCTCTGGATATTCTACAGCATCATCCGTAAAAAGCATTAACGATCTTCCGTTGTTATCCACAAGGTCGTTTATATATATTGCGAATAGCAACGGTCCCCTGCGGCACACCTGAAATCACTCTTACTTCGGAAGACTTCTCTCCATTGAGAATGACATTCTGCGTTCTGTTATCTAGGAACTCTTCAATCCAAGCACACAATTGACGTGATAGTCCATATGCTCCTTCTTTGTTCATTAAACGACTGTGGGGAACTGTATTAACGCCTTGTGGAAGTCAAGAAACTATAGTTGTCACTATTCATGTATCTGACATTATATATAAATCTTTGTCTTTACATTTTTAAATTTGTTTTGACCATCTTGTTGGGAGAAGTGCAGAATCAGATCGAAGTTTCTCGGCATGACTTCCTTGTGTGGATAAAGAATAATATTAAATGAAACAAAAACATTGTCCCGCATATGCAATTATGCCGTAGTTAGAGAAGCAGTAGAGATTAAAACGTGTGTGAACAGCTACAACAGGCACAGCGGCAACATAATCGTAGTGGCGAGTACAAGCGAACTCTGGATGCTGAAAATATGCAGAGAAATGTACAGAACTGTTTGCGTACTCACAAAAGCGCCCGCACCACTGGGTTACAGTAAGGGAAGGTGGCGCTACACATTTACGTTGTATGTTGTTTTGAAGTGGGTGCCGCCATGTTAGGTGCCCCAAAACAATGACAGACTATTACTTCTTCTTCGTAATTTCAGTTGCGTGCAGGCAATCGTTTAAACAGGAAATGTTACAGTGCTTCCATGCATAATACAGTGTTAGGAAGGCGTTTTCAGGTGTTTTTCCCCTTTTTTGCCTTAAGTGCATATTTGATCCATTAATACAATGTATTTTGTGTCGCTAATGTAACATGATTTCTTCATACGTTTCAAACAACAAAGGAATGAAGTATGTGATATGAAAAGACTTCTTTCGTAATATAGTAATTTTTTCAATATGGACTGCCGAACCATGTTCGGTGCATTTTCTCTTTTGGAAATGCTGAGAACATATAATGTGTGAGTAAAAAGTTTGTGGGCGTTGCTGCCTATTTTCTACGTCCGATGTGGTTATATAAGCACCGATATGTAAGCAAGGTACTGGTGTGGCATCCAAGTCTTTACGACTTGCGTGTGGTGAATGTGGAAACGTGACTAATGGCGACATTATTACGAAATGCGTCCAAATAGGATCAACGCTCTGTTATTCTTTTCTAGCATGCCGACGAAAAACACCGGTAGACGTCCGTCGGAGAACAAAGAATTTGTGTGAGGCAACATGTCTGTTGGAAAGGGAATGGAATGGTGCGCCGGGTTTCGTGCTGAGCGCGTTTCGACACAAGAAACCGGTCGATGCCGAAGGCCAGCCTCATCCATTAAGGGCAACTGAAGTCGGTGACACTCGAGCGTCCGTCCTAAAATCCCGATCTCTTTCCACGCGATTATCATGCCTCTGCTCCCATATAGAAGGGCCTTAAGGGACGATGGTTTCTGTTGGACGAGTGTGTACAGCAGATAGTTACGGGCTCCTTCACGCAACAGGACACGATGTTTTACCAAATGTGTCCCTTCAACCTGGTGTGTCATTGGTATGATTGCCTCAGTGCTATTGACAACTGGCATATCGATTCCGGACTGTATGGCCTTCGAAGGGAAACTTCTTCAAAAAAATGGCTCTGAGCAGTATGGGACTTAACATCTATGGTCATCAGTCCCCTAGAACTTAGAACTACTTAAACCTAACTAACCTAAGGACAACACACAACACCCAGGCATCACGAGACAGAGAAAATCCCTGACCCCGCCGGGAATTGAACCCGGGAACCCGGGCGCGGGAAGCGAGAACGATACCGCAGGAAACTGCTTGCTTGTTCCCTTACATTTTGCTATATTTAGTCGGTTTCCAGCCATTCCTTCCTTCAGTGTTTACCCAGACAGATTTTCGAGTTGCGCTGATAGGACACCTGAAGTCAAATGACGGAAACAATACCAGTATGGTAAAAGTAAATATCGCAACAAAAATTCATGCATATAAAAATAAACATCGCTTGAACGAGGCCACTTGTTAATGAAACGGCATTCCTTTATCTTTAGGTTTATACTATAATCAGAATGATTACCACACAAGTAAATTACATGAGCTGGCATTTTTCATGTCAACACTTCCACCATTAGCCAATGGTTGGAATAAGTAACATGGTGGATGTCGTCCTTAAATTTGTGACGTAATGACAGTCCCCCCTCTACTTCCACGGCTAGCATCATCAATGTCGATACGATCACTACCTCTGGTAGTGTGAGACAACGCTAGGTAGATATCAGTCATAAGTGATCTATCTACTACAAACGATTACCGCTACTACAGCTATGACAGCTCGTCATTCCCGACGTAGATGATGGTGGGGATCATCGACAACTCGAAATTTTACCGAGATGTAAGTCTAGAAATTGTTATAAAAGAGATGAAAATCCCAGATTTGTTGTGAAAAAGGGTGCAATAGCCCCAACATGGCAAAGTGAAATTAAGGTCTATTTCCTTGCTTCCTTTATCACATGAGCAACTTTAATGAAACATTAAAACGTCAACCTTATCGTAGGAAATTAAAATGTACGTTATCGAAAATTTCTACAGACGTGCGTCATGAGGGCTGCAGTTATTCTATCCATCGACTACTATATCCGAATCAGAATAATAAAGTGATTGATGTCTAGCTGTTTACACGGCTACTACCATAGCAACAGCCAACGAGAAAACTCGCTTGGCAGCGCTTCGTATTCCGTTCACCGTTGTCAAATGTCTCTGCTACTGTAGGTAACGGCTACAGTGTCCAGTTGTAGACAACGCACGCGGCCGGTAGCTTAAACAGTTGTGGTCCGTTTCTCTGTGAGGTTATTCCCTCTGTGCGGCGAGCCTACCATGAGGTACAGAATATTTCAAAGCTACAGCGGAAAAGTGTGGTTTCTTAACAGAAAATTTTGCGATCTTCTCACGTTTTGCGTGGCGAGACACATGAGCAGAATGCACCGTGCGGGAGTATTTCTAGAAGGAGTGAGATACGCTGAGAATCTATTGACTCTCACAAATGTAGTCGAAAGAAGTGGATAAGCGTTGAAGATACATAAGGACAATGTCGACAAAGTTTGTAAAGAGATAAACTGTGCGGAAGGGAAAGAGCGTGGTTCGTCCAAACTACGGACAATCGGGAAGAATGAAGGACAGAACCACAAGTAACAAAACTGGGTTCTTATCCTGTTGCTGTTCGTCACCACAATTACGGATATTACTAGAGAAAAGAGGATCCATCTACAAAATTTGCTGTGTGTTACTCTTCGTTAGGCAGAGTTACTTAGTGGTAGCCAGACTCCTTTGGTAACGGTTGTCATAGTCCTGATTTGGGTGCAAGAGAATTAATAGACGGAACATTGTAATGAATAGAGGTGACATCTTAGCGTGATGTTGACAGTTTTTAAGAGGTATCATTAATGTGCCGTTTGAAAACATTGACCTGGATAAACGCCGGTCATTCCGTCACAAAGGTCTGGAAATGATAGCGTATGTGGAAGTTCTGGTGTTCCTTTGGAAAAGGCCGTATGAATTATTGTCTTGCATACTGTGTGGTTTAATTAGTAAGTTCCTCCTTGTTCACAAACCGAAGGAAACAAGCGACCACGAGGAGAAGATGAACCACGACAGTTTTCTGAATCGGTTCAAGGGACAACTAACTGAAAACGTAAATCGACCGTCTATCATTGTAATGGATAATTCCCCACATCACTCAGTTATCAAAGATAAAACTGTTACAGGAAGCACTAGTACAAATAACGCCAGAGAACGGGAGTTACGTTTTACGCCACACAGAAACGGTCCTTGAAGAAGCACGGAAAAGTAATGTTAGTGTCGAAAGTAATACTGGTAATACAGTTGTGTACACTCATGCTCATAAATTAAGGATAATTGCAGAATGTGGTGCCATACAACGTGGCACTACACAAAAATGGCGCCAATAGCTGTCACATAGGGAACAAACACGACACGGATCTGTAAGTCCACGATATTGGTGATAAGTTGAGAAAACCGTCCCGAAATACATATTCTACAGAGCGGCACTGTTTCTGGCGCATGTGCCTCGACATCAATATGGGATATGATCACCATACACATGCACATAGGCCTCACAACGGGTTGGCATAGTCTGGATCAGGTTGTCGAGCAGCTACTGAGGTATAGCCTCCCATTCTTCCACCAGTGCCTGACGGAGCTCCTGAAGTGTAGTAGGGGTTTGAAGGCGTGCAGTGATACGTCGACTGAGAGCATCCCAGAAGTGTTCGATGGGGTTTATGTCTGGAGAACAGGCAGGCCACTCCATTCGCCTTGTATCTTCTGTTTCAAGGTACTCCTCCACAATGGCAGCTCGTTGGGGCTGTGCGTTATCATCCATCAGGAGGAAGATGGGACCCACTGCACCCCTGAAAAGGTGGACATACTTGTGCAAAATGACGTCCCGATACACCTGACCTGTTACTGTTCTTCTGACAAAGACATGCAGGGGTGTACTGCACCAATCATAATCCCACCCCACACCATCAAACCACGACCTCTATACAGGTCCCTTTCAAGGACGTTAAGGGGTTGTTATCTGGTTCCTGGTTCACGCCAGATGAAAACCCGGTGAGAATCACTGTTGAGACTATACCTGGAATCGTCCGTGAACATAACCTTGGACCACTGTTCCAATGACCATGTACTGTGTTCTTGACACCAAGCTTTACCGGCTCTTCTGTGACCAGGGGTCAGTGGAATGCATCATGCAGGTCTCCGGGCGAATGAATCATGTCTGTTCAGTCGTCTTTAGACTGTGTGCCTGGAGACAACTGTTCTAGTGGCTGCGGTAAGGTCCCGAGAGAGGCTACCTGCAATACTCCGTGGCCGTCTGCGGGCACTGATGGTGAATTATCGGTCTTCTTGTGGCACTGTACACTGTGGACGTCCCGTACAGTAGCGCCTGGAGACGTTTCCTGTCTGCTGGAGTCGCTGCCATAATCTTGAGAACACACATTGTGGCACACGGAGAGCCCGTGCTACGACCTGCTGTATTTGACCAGCCTCCAGTCGCCCTAGTATTCTACCGCTCATAACGTCATCAATATGTGTTCTTTGAGCCATTTTCAATACACAGTATCCTTTATCATGTCTGGAAACGTCTGCACAGTTACTTGCTGCACCGTACTCTGACATGCACCAACACACCTCTGCATATGTGGACTCTTGCCAGCGCAACCGTGAGACAAACGAAGGTCAAATGCACCGCATGGTCATACTCGAGGTGATTTAAACCCGCAAATCATCCACCAGAGCGTTGTTTCACCATGTATCAGCAATATCCTGAATTTATGAGCATGAGGGTATTTGGACAATTCCAGTGACTCTTCTACGGACCAAAGCCCGTAATGGTAGCGACGAGGATGACAGTGGTTTAGAAACGGCATTTACCCTTTGCCATAATTCGTCTTTAATTTGTGTTTATGTTTCATAATTTTTACTGAATGGGGTGTATTGCACTTGCACAATTACCCTCAATCAATCATTAAGGAATTCTCCTCTGCACAAGTATGACACTCTAAATGTACATTACAGTGATTGGTAATTATTTAAGCAGTTATATTTACATGAACGATTCAGATACATTGTAGCATCCCTTTCGTAACGAATACGACAACTGAACGTCATCCGTCCTTATTATTGTAAACGACAATGCGCTAGCTGTTGCTTTTGTTGCGATATACAAGTCCACTGAACCGCCAAAGAAACTGGTATAGACATGCTTATTCAAATACAGAGATATGTAAACAGTCAGAAAACGGCGCTATGGTCGGAAACGCCTGTATAAGAAAACAAGGGACTGGCGCAGTGGTTAGATGTGTTACTGCTGCTACAACGGCAGCTTATCAAGATTTAAGTGAGTTTGAATGTGGTATTATAGTCGACCCACGAGCGATGGGACATAGCACCTCGGACGTAGCGGTGAAATGAGGATTTCCCCGTACGACTGTTTCACGAGTGTGCCATTAATATCAGGAATCCCGTAAAACATCAAAACTGCTACATCGCAGTGGCTGCAAAAAGATCCTGCAAGAACGGGACCAGCGACGACTGATGAGCATCGTTCAGCGTGACAGAAGTGCAACTCTTTCACAAATTTCTGCAAATTTCAATGCTGGGCCATCAACAAGTATCAGCGTGAGAACCATTCAAAGAAACATAATCGATATGGGCTTTCCTAAGCCGAAGACCCACTAGTGTACCTTTGACGAGCACACGACACAAATCTTTATGCCTCACCTGGGACGGTCAACACCGAAATTGGATTGTTGATGACAGGAAGCATTTTGGCTGGTCGGACGAGCCTCGTTTCAAATTGTGTCGAGTAGATGTACGTGTACGGGTATGGAGAGATGTGGAGACAATCTCATGAATCCATGGACCTTGCACGTCAGCAGGGGCTGTTCAAGATGATGTAGGCTCTGTAATGGTGCGGGGAATGTGAAGTGGAAGTGATACGTCTAGATACGTCTCTGACAGGCGACACGTACGTAAGCATCCTGTCTGTTCACCATGCTTTCATTCATGTCCATTGCGCATTCCGACAGCCTTGGGAAATTCCGGCAGGACAATGCGACTCCTCGCACGTCCAGAATTGATACAGACTGCCTCCAGGAACACTCTTCTGAGCTTAAAGCTTCCGCTGGCCACC
Source organism: Schistocerca gregaria (assembly GCF_023897955.1). Classification (NCBI taxonomy): domain Eukaryota; kingdom Metazoa; phylum Arthropoda; class Insecta; order Orthoptera; family Acrididae; genus Schistocerca; species Schistocerca gregaria. Next base: position 397,333,997 of record NC_064925.1, on the reverse strand, counting down.
AAACTCGCCAGACGTGAACACTATTGAACACATCTGGGAAGCCTTACGACGTGCCGAAAGAAGAGATCTCCACCCCATCGTACTCCTATGGATTTATGGACAGCCCTGTAGGATTCCTGGTGTCAATTCCCTCCACCACTGCTTCAGACTTTAGTCCATGCCAGGTCGTATTGTGACATTTCTGCGTGCCCGCGGGGGCCCTACACGATATTAGGCTTGGGTACTAGTTTCCGCTGCTTTTCAGTACAGTAGGAACACGGTATCATTTTATACAAAGGAGTGCTTTTGTTAAGCCACAATGATATTACGATTCTGTACAGCGAACTCCGTACCGTATATGAAAAGGAGGCATGAGAAGGTAGTCAAGTATGGAACCGCACAGCTGTTGTTGCTACAGCCCCACTGCGCTTGAGCGCACCGACGAACCAACAACATCGCTCCCTTCGAGGCTGGACTGCGCTTTCCTGACTTAATCTCTTCGTTATTACAATGAAATGAAAACCCTTAGCTCCTTACAGGCGTTGACATACGTCAACGGGGACAGACGAAAATGTGTGCCCCGACAGGGACTCGAAACCGGGATCTCCTGCTAACATGGCAGACGCTCTATCCATCTGAGCCACCGAGGACACAGAGGATATCGCGATTGCAGGGATTTATCTCAGGCACGCCTCCCGCGAAACCCACATTCTTATCGTATTGTACCGCACTACATTCGTAGTGGCCCCGCCTATTATACTCATAACTCGTGGCGCGTTGCCGATTCCCGTAAGAGTTCGGGCACTGTTTGTGCATTCACACAGAAGAAGAAGATGGTCAAGTATATATATATATATATATATATATATACTTCTGGAAATTGAAATAAGAACACCGTGTATTCATTGTCCCAGGAAGGGGAAACTTTATTGACACATTCCTGGGGTCAGTTACATCACATGATCACACTGACAGAACCACAGGCACATAGACACAGGCAACACAGCATGCACAATGTCGGCACTAGTACAGTCTATATCCACCTTTCGCAGCAATGCAGGCTGCTATTCTCGCATGGAGACGATCGTAGAGATGCTGGATGTAGTCCTGTGGAACGGCTTGCCATGCCATTTCCACCTGGCGCCTCAGTTGGACCAGCGTTCGTGCTGGACGTGCAGACCGCGTGAGACGACGCTTCATCCAGTCCCAAACATGCTCCATGGGGGACAGATCCGGAGATCTTGCTGGCCAGGGTAGTGGACTTACACCTTCTAGAGCACGTTGGGTGGCACGGGATACATGCGGACGTGCATTGTCCTGTTGGAACATCATGTTCCCTTGCCGGTCTAGGAATGGTAGAACGATGGGTTCGATGACGGTTTGGATGTACCGTGCACTATTCAGTGTCCCCTCGACGATCACCAGAGGTGTACAGCCGGTGTAGGAGATCGCTCCCCACACCATAATGCCGGGTGTGGGCCCTGTGTGCCTCGGTCGTATGCAGTCCTGATTGTGGCGCTCACCTGCACGGCGCCAAACACGCATACGTTCATCATTGGCACCAAGGCAGAAGCGACTCTCATCGCTGAAGACGACACGTCTCCATTCGTCCCTCCATTCACGCCTGTCGCGACACCACTGGAGGCGGGCTGCACGATGTTGGGGCGTGAGCGGAAGACGGCCTAACGGTGTGCGGGACCGTAGCTCAGCTTCATGCAGACGGTTGCGAATGGTCCTCGCCGATACCCCAGGAGCAACAGTGTCCCTAATTTGCTGGGAAGTGGCGGTGCGGTCCCCTACGGCACTGCGTAGGATCCTACGGTCTTGGCGGGCATCCGTGCGTCGCTGCGGTCCGGTCCCAGGTCGACGGGCATGTGCACCTTCCGCCGACCACTGGCGACAACGTCGATGTACTGTGGAGACCTCACGCCCCACGTGTTGAGCAATTCGGCGGTACGTCCACCCGGTCTCCCGCATGCCCACTATACGCCCTCGCTCAAAGTCCGTCAACTGCACATACGGTTCACGTCCACGCTGTCGCGGCATGCTACCAGTGTTAAAGACTGTGATGGAGCTCCGTATGCCACGGCAAACTGGCTGACACTGACGGCGGCGGTGCACAAATGCTGCGCAGCTAGCGCCATTCGACGGCCAGCACCGCGGTTCCTGGTGTGTCCGCTGTGCCGTGCGTGTGATCATTGGTTGTACAGCCCTCTCGCAGTGTCCGGAGCAAGTATGGTGGGTCTGACACACCGGTGTCAATGTGTTCTTTTTTCCCTTTTCAGGAATATATATATATATATATATATATATATATATATATATATATATATATATATATATATATATATTACGATGGTATCTGGTTTTTCGGACATATCCGAAAGATCAGATACCATCTTAGTAAATATACACGTTGTCATTCTCATCCGTGTATGTTTTTCGGAAGCTACTGAAATAGTTGAAGCACGTTTGTGTAAACAACTTGCACTGAATTCGCCTGGAGAATTTGCAATCAACGCTTGTTTTTAGTGACAAGATAAACATTGATACTAACTATGTTATGAGAAGCTCCACAGCTCCTAATGTTTCCGACAACTACATTAACAAAGTCTGTTAACAGTTCTGGGGAGGTCAAGGTAGAACTGGAGATGCTATTAACTGAGGTGATGACGATTCCGAATCTAAGGCATTCTGATCCACTAGCAACGATTTGAAGATTTTAGTACAAAACACTTCACTAGAACTTGCTGAAATCTTGCACATAATGTCACGAAAAGCAGAACATCAAGTTGACGCTTTAACAATACCGTGTTCAAAACCACTTCTTACAATGTTGCTTCACACATTGTTTCTAATTACTAACCTCTTCGAAAATCTGCTGAAGGAGTTCGCGGGAACACTATACGTCGGTACCACGTGCGCTGGTCCATGCGTCCGGCGACCGACTGCGTTCGAGTGGCGCCAGGCCTGTGTAAGTGCCGCGAATCGTGCATCCGCCGCCACAGTGGTAGCCCTTACGTCACACTCTGCTAAAAGCACGCTGGAAGACGGCACGCACACAAGGCATGCGCCTCAGCGGCCGATATCCCGGGTCAGCGAGATGGCGACTCGTCCCGCTGTTTACTGTTTTTGCGCTATCAGTCTTCGTACAAGTGGATTGGGCGCGCGACCCGGGCAGCAAGCAGTCGTCACAGCGAACGCGCAGTTAAATGCTCCGCCATTCCGGGAACCGCCAGCTGATGTCATCGGGCATGTGACCGACATAGCAGCACTCAGCCTTCCAGTACCATTCCGTATATGGCTGCCAGGTACCAAAATGGAAAATCCGGACTCAGCGTCACATTTAGCCCAATATTTTGCCGGACCACCTATCTGTCACTACCCACAACGTAACGTCCTGACAAACTGACTGACAAGACTCATCTTCGCGAAGCACATACCAATAAGGATAGATATTTAAAATTTGAAGACGGTGTGGATCTTATACCCTAAGTGTCGTGTATGAACAAATTTTTTGAAATTTCCACCTTAATGATTTGAAATAGGGGATGAATCTTTTCTTTAAAAATGTCGCTATTAACGCTATTTTGAAGCTACACCTACCATAATTGACTTTGGTTTCTCGGAAAATTTAACCCTATGGTGGTGAAATAGTGGGTCAAAGCATATTATTAAAGAACAACTAAATTATTTTTAAAGCTACATCAATGAGCATTGTTATTTGACTTCCCGTTACAATATACAAAAAAAAAAACTATTCAGTGTTTTTGAAATTGAATCCTTAATGTGATGAAATAGGAGGTGAAAAGTTTTATGAAAATATTTCATTTCGAAAGCTTTTTTAAAGTTAAAGCCTTGCGCAATTGCATTTGGCTTCTGGACTAGGCATGAAAAATTAGGTGTTTCACTGTTTTTTGAAATTCTTCCCCTAATGGAGTGAACCAGGGTCAGACTGATTCACTTTAGCATCCCAAAACCACCATAGATAGAAACTTGAAGTTTGGAGAGGGTGCATAGACATCGTTTAAGAAGGGACTGTGCAAAATTCCACTCCTAAGGGGAAGGTTCAGGGGATAAGGAGCTTTTAGAAAGTGTGTAGCTATTAAGGGAATTTTGAAGACATAACTATGAAAACTGGTATTTGATGTCTCAATTATAAAATAAAAAATTATTGTTTAAGCATTTTTGGAAATTCTATTACTAGAGGGGTAAAATAGCGGGTGACGTTTTTTTGGAAATAAATAATTACTTAAGAACTACTAAAGGAGCTTTAAGATTACATCCACGACAGTTTGTATTTGACTTCTCGGTTAGAAATTAAAAACATACATGTTTCAGTGTTTCTGGAAATTCAACCCCTAAGGGAGTGCAATCGATTCACATGGTTCAAATCACTCTCTGCACTATGGCACTTAACATCTGAGGTCATCACTCCCCAAGAACTTAGAAGTGCTTAAACCTAACTAACTTAAGGACAACACACACATCCGTGCCCGACACAGGACTCGAACCTGCGACCGTAGCAGTCGCGCGATTCCAGACCGAAGCACCTAATTCCGCTCGGCCACCGCGGCCGTCTGTGTAATTGAGGATGAAATGTTTTACGAAAATATTTCGCTACACTAAAACATTTTAAAGGTAAATCTGTGAAAATTGGCATTTTACTGCTCGGTTACATGCAAAGAAATATTTTTTAGGGAAAGAAAGTTGCTTTGGTAACATCTCCATAAGAATGCGAACTTCAAGATTAACAAAAACTTAGGACTCTAGCTACTAGAATCGCTGGGTGGTCAGAAGTACATTCGGAAAAAAACACTCTTAAATGTCCTTAATTAGTGTGAAAAACTTAGAAGGTGTTGCAGTTTGCGAGCAACATAAAAATTCAGTTAAATAAAAACAATTAAAAAGACTCTGTGCAGCCCATACAATCTACGTGAGCGAGAGGGCCCTATGCTAGTGTTAAATAAAAATCGACTAAGCTGAGTATTTTCAGCTGTTTATTAATAATCAATTACGGTCGGTTTTTTCCGTGATCAATCTTAAATGGGCTTAAACTACAAAAAAGCAAGCAGTAAATAGCCTTACAATGTCGCTATGATAGTTACTAGACGCTGAGGCTTCTTGATTTCTCCGTCCTCTTCCTAAGATAATATTACATTAAAGTAAGCTGAGTATGCTTTTTTTTACTATAAGAAACTATCTCTTTTTCTGGGACGAAAAACTTTGGTCATGTCAACTGTACAGCGTGGTCCAGAACGAATTACCCTTTTCCACGGTTCAGAAAATCTTTATTAACACAGGTCCTCATGATTTATAAATGCAGGAATGTAAGTGGGTCTTTAGAGTCTCGTACTGTTTATAGAAGATCCTTTCACACAGATGAGCACCGTCTTTATCGGAAGACTGGTGTAGAGGAGACGTAAAGCTGTTCGCAAAGATTTCTCCAGAACAGCAACAGGAATATCGGCGAATTCTCTACGGATGTTGTCCTCCAGCACCTGGGTGATAGGGAGGCGATTATCTAACACTCTGGACTTAGGATTCCATCAGAAACTAACACTCTGGACTTAGGATTCCACCAGAAACAGAAGTCGGCAGCCGTCATATCGGGTTAACTGATGCCCATAGGCGATCGCTGTCCAGAAGATTGACGTCACGCACAGACCCATCCTTACGCCACTTACCTATCCAACTCTGTACAGTATAGCCACCTGGGACGTGTCTGCAATGGTTTAATCTTCGGAAAGTTCGTTGGCTAATTACTGTAGACTTTGTTTCAATGTACAAGTCTTCCACGACAACGGCTTTGCCGTAGTGCTTACACCGGTCAATTGGGCTTTTATGAAAGAGAACACACCTTCGATGGTGGTATTATGGCCTGAAATTGCAAAGTTAGCCCCGTAAAGGCAGAGTCATCTGTTTCATTTTCATGTATTTCTCGACATTATGCCAACTGTACTTCTTATTGGTTTTCTTTTTTTGAAAAACGAAATAAGAGTAGCACTGGATCTTATGTCCGTACACCCTTACGATATAGTGTATTTCCTAATTCATTCACATAACACTCCAGTACTATTGAAGGCTTAGCACTGTCACACTCTACACGTCTGTATGGAACACTAAGTAACGTGTTCATTTGGAATAAAAATAGGATCTGGACGTACAGTATGTCTCTCCTAGGCTGCTGACAAGATTCGCTGCCAGTATCCGTAAAACTACCTTCCCCAGCGATGTCACTATCATACATGTTTCTATCCCAATCTATGCCGATAGATTTTTTGTGATTTTCAGTTTCCTGCTCCGTCAAAGTATCTCTCCTTCAGCATTCCTCATACACTTAAAAGACGTCCGCTGTGGCCGAGCGGTTCTAGGCTCTTCAGTACTTCAGTACGGACTCGCGCTGCTGATACGATCGCAGGTTCGATTCCTGCCTCGGGCGTGGGTGTGTGTGATATCCTTAGGTTACTCAGGTTTAAGTAGGTCTAAGTCTAGGGAACTGATGACATCAGATGCTAAGTTCCATAGTGATCAGAGGCATTTAAACCATTTACACTTAAAAAAAAGCAGTTTGTTGGGAACCAAATCTTGTCTATGAGTCGTAGAGTGAAATTAAACAGGAAAAAAAACTACCGTTCCATAAAACTATCTACCGAGCGAGGTGGTGCAGTGATTTGCACATTGCACTCACATTCGAGACGACGACAGTTCAAAACCGCGTCCGGCCATCCTGATTTAGGCTTCCCATGATTTCCCTAAATCGCTTAAAGCAAATGTCGGAATGGCCGACTTCTTTCCCCCATCCTTCCCTAAACCGATGGGACCCATAACCACGCTGTTTGGTCCCCTCCCTCAAACCAACCAACCAACCATAAAATTCCGGACGTGCAGCAGCATAAATTTCACTTCTTCGTCTTTTGATATTTATGCTGTATACAGCCCAGCCATCACCAGAGTGAGCCAGTTGATTCAGTTAATAGCCCGGCTCATAGTGATGATGGTATACAGCCGAAATATCAGAAGAAGAAATGAAATTTATGCTGCTGCACGCCAGAAATTTCATGGAACAATCATTGTGCCGTGAAGATACGAATATTAACAAATAAACTATTATTTGACAACATTCTTCGCAGATCATAAGTTCGCAATATAGAATGTGTGAATCCCCGGTTGTTTAAAATAGATCACTGGCCGATTTCATTTGGATGCTTCATTTTTTCGTGAAACTTTAATGTGGTATGGTCTCTTTTTTTGCAAATCCTTTCTTTCGTCCGCACGTGATCATACGCTGTTTCTGGCACGTTTTAAAATCAAGTCACATCGATGGCATCATTTTACTCAATCAATACAATTCTTCTGCGTTTTGAGGCTATTTTGTCAGGTAATATTCCGACGTTTCGGCGACTATTGTAAGTCACCTTCCTCAGGGTGTAATGGTAACTGCTGAACTGAGTTTGGTTACTTATATACTATAGAGGAGTGCTATCATTGGATATGAGTGTGAGGAGGATGGGTATTAGGTGTTCTTTTATTGGTCTTTTCACTGCGAGTTGTCATTGGCGCAAATAGGCGTTTTCCATTGGAGTTTCCTTTATTGCTTATCATTGGTGGATATCGGCGAATAGGAAACTGAGCGGCGACTGCAGCAATAGCGTTGTTCACTAACTGACTAGTATCGACTAAGGCGCGTCAGCACTCTGTGAACCTCCACCGCTGTGGCTTACCGCACGGCTGTTACTTTGTGGGAGTTGTCCTTCCACAAAATGTGTCACTGCTGGCAGCCAAGACTCTAGAAGTCGGTACCAGTCTTCTCTATTCATGTTGTCGGGTCGCTTGGTTGTTCCTAAAGCTTCTCTAATCTACCTCCTCAAACTAGCGAAACGGCCGTTTAGTTTGAGGAGGAAGATATGTAACTCTGCAGTCCTTTGTAACCGTTGTGATTCAAGGCAAAACATTTCAGATTGTTAGATCGCGTCATGCTCAAATTAAACAGTCGACGTTTAGAGCCCTTTGTTGGTATCAATGTTCAGCTGACTGGGACTACCAGAATATTCTGAGGAAGATACCAGAAGAGGGGTCGTAAGATCAAAGAACTGCTGAAGAACTAGGAGAGTAGATATTCTATTGTTTAACTATTGCTTCTCAACATTCGCTTGCACGTTCTGTCACCTTCTCTGTCGGCAATGTCACACTTTCTCGCTCTCGTTGTCAGTAATATTAATGACGTTAACTGGGGGTTGCGGTAGTTACCTGAAACTTTTTTATACACGACCACTTTATTGCTTCCACAGCAAGGTTGCAACATGCGCTACTTTCATTTGCAAAGTGACTGTATTTAGACATATGATGAAGATATTTCCCGTCACGACCGTGTAACCGATTCGAATTTTTCAGCAATACATGAAAGAGAATTAGAAGCTAGTGTTTAGTAACGTTTAATAGCGAGGAGTGAGTGTCCCAGTAACATTGGTCTCACCACTAAATACCAACCAAACCTGGTAGAGCGGCCAGCAGCGCGTTACACTGTAGGCCATGTCGCAGAATTTGGCGTTCATGTACTCCGCAAGAAATGGTATCATCTGCACAAGTGAGCACCTAACCTTCGTGTCTCGTCTTCCTGATTTCTCGCCATCCTGATTTCTATCCAGAGCAAGCATCATTTCGAAAACCCATCTCGTCTAACAATTCAGTCGAGTTTTCATTCTCGAGATGGATTACCACTTCAGCATTACACGATAATGTGACAACAAAATCTAAAATCTATACGTCACCACCACTGTTCTATATAGTGCCTTCTCCATATTGCACACAGAGAAGCAATTCCAATTCACTTAAGGAGAATGAACTTAAACAACTTATTGTGTTGTACAGAAATGCGCATGAATATGTGGAGTACACACAAATTAAGGCAGTAACCAGTCGTAAATAGTTGTCTTTCCTGAACCTGTCTTTTAAACCCACTTTATTTGGTGACGTTAGTATCTTTCCTAACCTGCAAGTAACATACATAATAGTTGAAACGAAATTTTTTCACAAGAGGCCGAGTATATTAAGTTGCAGTGCCTGCACTGAAATCAGGAATAAATGAATTTCAGAGAGTTTCTGTATTTTTTAATCTTCTCTTATAAATTTTATGATTCTTAGTATAATATTTGGTGTTCGATTTCCCGGTATGGCATGTACTTCGTGTGCTATACGAGTTTTTAAAGTGAAATTAAAACTGATTATCTGTTCTCGGTTTTATGCTATTATATCATTAAGCATTCTGAAAACTGGTAATATTTTAAACCTTCTTTTATCATGCAAATATCAACTTTCGACTAGTAATTATTATGTCATTTTCTGTAGTAGAGTTACTTTCTACGTTTAACAGATATTAGCAACTGTAAATTTAAAGAGCATTTGAATATAAAAAAGTGATTTTTCACGTTTTCTCTACTTTCCATTTTCAAGTTTTACTCTTTGTGGTCGTCACTTTTGGTCTAATTTGTCTACTTTCGATTTCCTTGTAACTTGTATTCGATCCGCAACTGGGGCAGTAGCTAAAAAGTCCCCGGGCAGGGAATGTTTTTCATTTAATAGTGCAAAGGCGTGAGTGGAGAAGACGTCAGCTGCGACATAATTGCTAGTATGTGCCTGTAAGGATTTCTTATGTTTCTTATTTTGTGAATAATGGCTTCCAGATTAATATCCTTCTCTCTGGTATTCAGAGTTTGGCAACAGACAGAAGTATCCTTATATTCAAGCACTGGGACGTGTATTTAAGTTGTGAAGATTCGGTTATTGTCTTTCACGTAAACCCGGTGATTGTATAAATGTTCAGTTTACAATTATACATATGATGAATCACGACCTAAATGAGTTTCTCTAGCCTTAACGTCTTAGCACCAGCAGACAGAAGAACTGGACTTGGCGTTTCCAACCAAGAAAGAAATTATGACCACGAGACAAGAGATAAAGCTTTAATCAGTTTCCACCGAAGTCATAATTCATAATTGCACAGAGCAGGAATTCAGATCCCGCAGCTACGACGTCCATTAGACGATGCGTGGCTTTAAAACGAGGTTCTGTCAAATGAGTGCAACCATATATCTATTTGAATTCGCAACCATTTGAGCTAACTCAGACAGTATTATGACATTTAAGGACAATACACGGGACTGCTCTGTTATGACATATCAGCAACAAAAGATCCATACCGTTTAAAGTGTGACATGCTAGGGGGCCACCAAAGCTGATGTCAAAATGTATTGTATATACACGGCTTGGCCAGAAACGGAAGTGACTGAATGGGATCTCCAGATGGCCATGCGTTTAGAAAAGACAGCGTGTTTGGCCCAGTTTGCCGATGCATCAGACATTTATACAAAATCAGCGGTTGGTTCTGCGGAGGGTTTTGGGATGGAGACCATCTGCGGAAGCATATTTTTTTCAGTATCTTACTTACATGCACAGCAAATAACCAGAAATAAAGCTCAGTATATAGCATTTGTTAATAGTTTCATGAAAGGCTATAAAACGAAAGACAATGATGTACTTGGAATTGTAAATAAATTTCAGAGGCGCGATTGTCAGGCAAACAGGAGACCTCTCGCAATTTTACAGTTGACTTACATATGCTGGGGTGATATGCACTGCAGAAACAGGGGAACGCGTAATTGTCTTGCATCTTCCACACTTTATGAGCGCCACATTTTTACAATTACTTAATTGTTTCAAAGTTTCTGTAGAAAAAAAAGAAACTTGTTTGACGTTCTCACCGCACAGTTTGGCAGCGAACTACTTGTTACGCATAATTTCGCCAAATATTGAGGAGGACAGCTGGTGATATGCAATGGAATGCAGTGTTCTCACCATGTAATTTGATTGTTTCTTTCCATGGGTCGATTCTGCCTGCACGGCGAACCTACTGCTCGCGCGTATCTGCCTACAGTTTCTCCGTGGTCTGAATGAAACTAAAGTTTTAATTACAGTCTGTAAGGGATCCATGATCCCGCGAACATAGATGCTAGTATTCGACGCCCAGGTCGATAGTAGACAGGAGTTGATTTTCGAGCGCTGCAGAAGGCAGTGAGACCTACTGTCGAGTGAGTAGTAGTATGGGAGAGTGTCGAGTGAGAAGTAGTGTTGGAAATAGGGGCAAGAATGGTGGTCGAGTGAGTTGTAAACGGTAAAATTTCACCGGAGTATGACGAGTAAGCACGTCCCCCTGATCGTCGTGGGGTTGATCCTCACTAATACTGATTCGCGAGTGATATGAAACAGAGAGTGACAAGTGCCGAATTACGTGTTTCGCGTCAACCGCTTCGGCCAGCAACAACCATAGATTGCAGTGAGGACTGTTGTGAATGTTAACCATCAGCATTGCGTGTGACGAGGTACTGAAAATCAACAACCAATAAAAAGATGAAACTGTGATTAGACGTGTAAGGCGAAAGTAGCAGCTGCCTCAGCAATTGTGTGTTAGTAGGAAATATATATCAGTTTGTACATCGCAACCATTGTGGTCCTTAATAATAGACAAACTTTCTATCATTTCCACTATTCAATTTCAGAACAGCCGCACTCGGTTGAAATACCCCCGAATCCAGCAGAAAAACCGATAGCCTTTCTTCCATTAAGCACACGGTCATATAATCATACTAATTAACTGTATGGCGGCTACGATAAATTACACAAAATCCAATAAGGAAATTTAAATCGGGGGTGTTTCAAGTCCCTTCTTGGAAAGTGACTTCCAAAGTCCTCGTCGACTCTCTAAGTACAATAGCAAATTTGACTCTGGCTTTCCTTTTCATATATTTATTCTAATATTATAAATTGAAGATAATAAAATGGATTCCTCAGACCGTTTCGACACGACGACCCACCGCTGTGCCAAACTCTCCTTGGCGATTACCTTAAAATGAATGGAAAAGAAAAGTCAAGATCTATTAGACGACGATCATTTTGGCTTTAGGAATGGTAAAGGCACCAGAGAGGCAGTTCTGACGTTGTGGCTGATAATGAAAGCAAGGCTGAAGAAACATCAAGAGGGAGTCATAAGAATGGGAGACGAAGAACGATGTGCTCGGATTAGAAAGCGTGTAAGACAGGGTTAAAAGAGAGCTTCAAAAGTGGAATTAAAATTCAGGGTGATAGGATATCAATGATAAGATTCGCTGATGGCATTACTATCCCCAGTGAAAACGAAGAAGAACGACAGGACCCCGTGCATGGAATGAACAAACTAATGACTACAGAATCTGGATTGAGAGTAAATCGAAGAAAGATGAAAGTAATGAGGAGTAGCAGAAATGAGAACGGCGAGAAACTTGTGATCAGAAATGGCAATCACAAAGTAAATGAAGCTAAGGAATTCTGCTACCGAGGAATCAAAATAACAAATGATGAACGGAGCAAGGAGGACATTAAAAGCAGACTAGCACGGTCAAAAAGTGCATTCGTGGCCGAGAGAAATCTACTAATATCAAACATAGGCCTTAATTTGAGGAACGAATTTCTGAGACTGTACGTTTGGGGCGCAGCATTGTATGGTAGTGAAATGTGGACTGTGTGAATCTGGAATCGAAGAGAATCGTACCGTTTAAGTTGTACTGATACAGAAAAATGTTGAAAGCCACATGAACTGATAATATATTGAATGAGCGGGTTCTCGGGAGAGTCGGCGGGTATACTGACAAGAAGAAGGGACAGGATGATACGGCATCTATTAAGACATCGGGGAATAACTTCCATGGAACTAAAGAGTGACATAGACTGAAAAAACTGTAGCTGAAGACAGAGGTCGAATTACATCTACCAAATAACAGAGCACGTAGGTTGTAAGAGATTCTCTGACATGGAAAGATAGGCACAGGAGAAGAATTCATGGCAATCCGCATAAAATGAGTCACATGACTGATGACTGAAATAAGAAGAAAATCAGATCAAAGATTCCCTCGTATCTCGTCGTATCTACATCAGAAATGATATTTTTTTTTCTTAAAAGCTCGACCATCTGGAGCTTCCACTTCTGTCAGTTCCATTTGTGGCCAAGTCTTGCATATATAGTGGCGTCAAAAAACAAAGCAACAAATGGAAATTTTGGAAGGTTGCGTTTATTTTGATACAAAACAGTAAAAACAGGAGATAGTAAAATAGAAACAATGTAAATAATACAGAACATAATCAACTGCAAAATGTATAACAGTAGATAAAAATGTTCTTCGCTTTGTTTTCAACTTAGGATTTTCAGACATTTTGACAACTTGTTAATGTGCTCAATTTGGGCTGTGAACACCTCTGGCACCAACACAGGCTTGGCAATGAGGGGACAGTCTGAGAATGACGTCATCAATCTCATGTTGAAGCACTAACGCTCATTCTACCTGCAGAGCCGCTACCAAATCGTGGAGAGTGGTTGGTACATGCTGACTCGTCTTGCTAGCGCATTTCAGACATGCTTCTAAATAAACGAATTTTTAGATATGAAGTGGTAACTGTAAAAGGAAAAGAAAAGTATTAATTATTTTGTATAAAGAGGTGACACGTTCCACATCATTACGAAATGTCGTATTCATCATGTATGGAACAATTAATAATGTATGTATGTAATGTATGCATGTATTCTCTGTGTGATTCAAATCGGGAGAGCGAGCAGGCCACGCCATGCGCGCAATATTCTCCGCTTCCAAAAAAAAAAAAAAAAAAAAAGCCAAGATCTCCACGCGGTATCTGACAGTAGTTAAATGTTGCTTATTCACCCGTACAGTTTCATTAAGAAGTGTTCGAGAGGTCAAACCAATCGCAGCCCACACCATTAGGGATCCTCGTCGATATCGATCTGTTTCTAAAATATTTGCGTCCCTAAATCGTGTTCCACGTGCCGTCCAGATGAGAATCCGTAGAGAATCATTCATCTGTGACGTTGGCCCACAGTTCAAAAGCGTGATGTCGACGGCTCCACTCTAGTGTATCCCTTCTATGAAGACACGCCAGAGATAAACAGACAGCAGGTCTCCGACAACAAAAGCCATTCTGCTGAAGCCTTTTGTACGCCGTTTGTCTCAATACAACACGTCCAGGAGATGCTGCGAGGTCAGACGCCAGTTGCAGTACAGTAGTAAGGCGGTACCGTCGTGCCCTTTACAGCCAAATAACGGTCCTCTCTTTGTTACGTCATTCGTGGTCAGCCCCGTCCTGGTCTTCAGGATACAGTTTCGGTCTCTATAAAGTGTCGCCTTACCCGAGAAACATCGGGCCACATCAGTTTCCAACTCTCCTGTTTCCATTCTTCCTATGTCTCTCCACAGCAAAAAGTTAGTAGGTGTCTTCTCTGTGCCGTACTGCACCGTCTGTGACAGTGTACACAGCGATTGTGAATGTGGGACTACCCCGTAATCACCACCGCGATTGATAGGTACCCTGACGTCACTGCTGCCGTGGTTGTCCGTTGATCGGACTGCCAACTTCTGTACAAAACGCGATCTTAACGACATGTGCTGAAAGTTTGTATGATTATATCGTGAATTAGGCACAGGACGGGGAAAAAGCTATTTCTTGCTTTAATATTGGACACCAGTGTACTATAAATCTGAACGGAATTTGTGAATTTGTGATTACCAGTAGGCGCGGTCCTCTTGTTACACGATTACTTGCACTGGACTATATCTCTTCAGAATGGCAGAAAAGAGACGAATACTTGAAATTTTTGGCATCTTGGTTTGAGGGTGTTTTCATGAAGTAGTTTTATGCAGTAACCCAGACATTAGACATAATGTTCTAGTTGCACATGCCTGTACAGTTGAGAATATCATATTTACTGTCCGTAGTGGTTTCTGTTGGCAGTAATGACTGTAAAATCCATAACATTCAATTCCTTGTAAAAATATCAAAAAGTGGCTCTGAGAACTATGGGACTTAACTTCTAGGGTCATCAGTCCCCTAGAACGTAGAACTATTTAAACCTAATTAAGCTAAGGACATCACACACATCCATGCCCGAGGCAGGATCCGAACCTGCGACCGTAGCGGTCGCGCGGTTCCAGACTGTTCCCCCTAGAACCGCTCGGCCACACCGGCCGGCTGCAAGGATATCGAGGAGGGTTATATGCTTGGAACAGTCTGCATACGAGTTCGTTACGAAACGACAAAACTGATGATGTTTGAAAAGCTTTAGTACTGTATTATAAGATGTTGACCAATTGTTCGCCAGGAACGTGCATTTCGACTCTTTTTCAACAGACAGCAGTGGAACACACCAAGTCTTCTGAAGAGTGAGACTCTGCCCTTACCTTTTGGAGGATGTTGGTTTACATCTCAGTATGACAATCAAAATTTTAAGGTGTTTCCTTAAACTCGCTCCGGGACGTGAGGATATAGTTCCTGTGAAAAAAAAGGCTGATTTCATTTCTCAGGTCTCCCCCAGCTTAAGCGCCAATTGTAAAATCTTTATTGTCAATGGTCCGCTCAACTCTAATCTTCTTCTCTTTCCTGCTACTGTGAAATCCGTAACACATTTTATTACAAAGTGGCGTGTCCCTGCTGACAACAATACAATACTGGCCACTAAAATTTCTACACCACGAATAAGATGATAAAAGGGTAACCATTAGACAAATATTTTATACTAGAAATGACATGTGATTACATTTGAACGTAATTGTGGTGCATAGGTCCTGAGAAATCAGTTCCAGAACAACCATCTCTGGCCGTAATAACGGCCTTCATACGCCTGGACATAGAGTCAAACAGATCTTTGATGGCGTGTACAGGTACAGCTGCCCATGCAGCTTCAACACGATACCACACTTTATCATGAGTAATGACTGGCGTATTGTGACGAGCCAGTTACTCGGCCACCATTGACCAGACGTATCAGTTGGTGAGATATCGGGAGAATGTGCTGACCAGGGCAGCAGTCGAACAGTTTCTGTATCCTGAAAGGCCCGTACAGGACCTGCAACATTCGGTCGTGCATTATCCTGCTGAAAGGTAAGGGTTTCGCAGGGATCGAATGAAGGGTAGAGCCATGGGTCGTAACACCTCTGAAATGTAACGTCCACCTCAAAGTGCCGTCAATGCGAACAAGAGGTGACCTAGACGTGTAACCAATGGCATCCCATACCATCACGCCGGGTCATAAGCCAGTATGACGATGACGAGTACACGCTTCCAATATCGCCAAACACCTATGTGACCATCAAGATGCTGTAAACAGAACCTGGATTCATCGGAAAAAATGATCTTTTGCTATTCGTGCACCCAGGTTCGTCGTTGAGTACACCATCGCACGGACTCCTTTCTGTGATGCAGCATCAATGGTAACCGCAGCCATGGTCTCCGAGCTCATAATCCATGCTGCTGCCGACGTCGTTGAACTGTTCGTGCAGATGGTTGTTGTCTTGCAAACGTCCCCATCTGTTGACTCAGGGATCGAGACATGGCTGCACGATCCGTAACAGCCATGCGGATAACATGCCTGTCATCTCGACTGCTAGCGATACGTGGCCATTGGGATCCAGCAAGGCATTCCGTATTACGCTCCTGAACCCACCGATAACATATTCTGCTAACAGTCATTGGATCTCGACCAATGCGAGCAGCAATGTCGTGACTGGATAAACCGCAATGACGATAGGCTACAATCCGACCTTTATCAAAGTAGGAAACGTGATGGTACGTATTTCTCCTCCTTACACGAGGCCTCACACAACGTTTCACCAGGCAATGCCGGTCAACTGCTGTTAGTGTATGAGAAATCGGTTGGAAACTTTCCTGATGTCAGCACGTTGTAGGTGTCGCCACCGGCGCCAACCTTGTGTGAATGCTCTGGAAAGATATTAATTTGCATATCACAGCATCTTCTTCCTGTCGGTTAAATTTCGCGTCTGTAGCACGTCATCTTCTTGGTGCAGCAATTTTAATAGCCAGTAGGGTGTCGTCCCGTGGAAGTTGTAAGTCACACTAGCTAGAAGATTCCGCGATGAAAGGCTGTAAATTTTTACACGCAACTCATACAGCAGTCAGTTTTATACGCTGTGGTAGAAGAGTAAATGGGTGCGTCTGTAGCGAAGTCGCAACCATGTAGGTGATTCAAGTTCAATCCCACCTTTAAGTTTTAATTTAGTTTTTAATTATTTTAAAAGTTAAAACAACTTTAAAATGAAGTTAATGACCTACAATACTGTCAATTATATTATAAAGACTATTATTTTATTTATGAAATGACTGTAGCAGCTAGTTAACCTGAAATGTGAATTACAATAAACATTTTCTTTTTAAAAATTTGAATAATTTCGAATTCAATTTCAATGGAAGGAAATTAAAGCTGTAATTACTGTTACCATTAAAAGATGATAATACAAGCTGTGGGGAGTGGTTAAAATGATTCATTGCAAATGACGGCCAGAATGGCCGAGCGGTTCTAGGCGCTACAATCAGGAACCGCGCGACCGCGACGGTCGCAGGTTCGAATCCTGCCTCGAGTATGGACGTGTGTGATGTCCTTAGGTTAGTCAGGTTTAAGTAGTTCTAAGTTCTAGGGGACTGATGAGCTCAGAAGTCCCATAGTGCTCAGAGCCATTTCATTGCAAATATTAGAAAACTGTATCTTTGAGGAAGATTAGAGTACACCGAGGTGGGAGATCTCCTAATATCGTGTCGGTCCTCCTTTTGCCTGTTGTAGTGTAGCAAATCGACGTGGTATGGTGACATGGGGCACTGTCATCCATAATAGTTCAGTCGTTGTCTGGGAACATGACGTCACAAATGGCTGCAAATGGTCTTCAAGTAGCCAAACATGCCGGGTAAACACGTCCCACACCGTTATGAAGACATCACCAGCTTACAAAGTGCCTTGTTCACAGTTTGGGTTCATGGCTTCGTGGGGTCTGCATACACTGCAACTCCACCACGTTTTTCCAGTCGTCCAGGGTATAGACGATATGGCCCATGGAACTTCAAATGGTTCAAATGGCTCTGAGCACTATGGGACTTAACATCTATGGTCATCAGTCCCCTAGAACGTAGAACTACTTAAACGTAACTAACCTACGAACATCACGCACATCCATGCCCGAGGCAGGATTCGAACCTGCGACCGTAGCAGTCGCGCGGCTCCGGACTGAGCGCCTAGAACCGCTAGACCACCGCTGCCGGCGCCCATGGAACTAATCGACCAATAGTCCTTACCTGCTACAGTACAACATATATGTTTGTACTCATGTTTATTCCTCTATAATCTTGAAGTGACATGCCAGTTTAGTCTTGACTTTCGCAAACAGTGGATCTCTCTGTACTGTGACATACTGTCAGAATTTTTAAAATGTCTTTAATTAAAAGTGTCTGTTAATTAAGACATTGCGAAAGTATCAGTAAAGGGTCATTATACAGTTAAACGACGAAGGTGTGGTTAAAAGATCTGTAAACGCCTTGTCCAGCATCGCGACGTCTGTTTTTATAGACAGGTGAAAAATGTAATAAGGCATATACAAAATAGCGCTTATCTGACTGAAAATAACAGAGAAAGAAATTCCCCTGGAGAATGTAAAAAATAGGATCAATAGTTGATCATCAACTTTCGTTGCTAATTTGTAAAAAATGGTCCGGTATACCTGGTACATTTCTAGGATCTCTGATGAAAGAGACGTTTCATAAATTTTAACGGAGTATTTTTTGCACCGTATATTTTCTAAAGGTTGTTCCTGTACACAGTCGTCCTTTATCACTTGTGCAGGATGTCAAAACCCTTTTTTTCAATGTTTTTATGAAAGGTATCATTCTGGTGTTGTATATAAAATATGAAACTGAAAAAAAGGCGAGATCGTAAAAAGTTTTAGATAAATAAAACACTACCCAAAATTTTGTTACAGCGTTAACAAAAGATGTAATTTACCTCCTTTAAAATGCACTTGGGTATTATTCGACTTTTTGAAAATAAAAACTTCATTGAAATTCACATTTTCTGTTAATTAGCTCTAAAAGTCATCACATAAATTAAATGAAATACTTTACGATTTAACTGAGAGTATGTTGGGCCATTAACTGTATTTAAAAGTTTTTATAATTTTTGAAATTATTAAAGAAACGAAGTAGGATCGAACGTGAATCGTGCCGTTGGAAAGCGAGTACGCTGAATGCGCAGCCATTTCGCTGTGCTGCTTAAGCACCTAAAATTAACCGGTATGTGAAGACAGCCTAAAATTTTAGAGCCCTGAATTTCGGACACTGTAAGGTGCCTTTGTGAGAACTAGCAACCATATCGCATTACTAAGTGGAAATGCAACACAGTCCTGGCAGACATCTGTATGCTGATGGTGTGTGGACTTAAGCGAGCTACTTGCCGAATGCCAACTAGTTTAAATCGGACTACATTGCGGCAGTCACTACTGCAGAGTGCAGGGTCGTGGCGCGAACACGCTTCCAGAGTTCCTGATCCGTGAGTTGCCTGCGCAGTGGCAATTCCACATGTTTACTCAGCCTACCGCCAGAGTAGCAGGTGGCTACGCCGAGGGCGGCCGCGGCAAACAATGGCGCTAAGGACGCGTGTGCCCGTTGCCACGGCAACCGCACTAGAGCGGCGCGCCTCTCGTGCTGCCCCGCGGGCTGCCCGCGTAAATACGGGGGGCACCGCTCACCCGCTAATGAGGGCGGCAGCCCCCGGCGGCGCGCCTTCGCGGAAATGTCTCGCAGGACGCGCCGCCACTGCGGACGCCCCCTGCAGTCGCAGTAACTCTTTGTGGTGCTGAATATGTTATCAAACTGGAAATAATTAGGACGCCCAGAGAAAGAAGACAATTGCTACAACATTAATTATACAGGAGACATTGATAAAGTGGTGTAACCTCCTCGAAAAAAAAGTTGCGACAATGCTAGTGTTCCTCCTCCTCCTCCACCTCCTCTCCCTCTCTCTCTCTCTCTCTCTCTCTCTCTCTCTCTCTCTCACTCTCTCTCTGCCTCTATCTCTCGCTTTTCATCAGTTCTCAGAATGGTTTGATGCTGCCTGCCAAGTGCTGGTAATTCCATATTATTCTCATGGCCACTCCCCCATTGGTAGTCCCTTCCTGGATATCCGAAGGAGGGACTAATTAGGGAACTTTGGTCAATGGAGAGAAAATCTTGACTCTTTTTCGACTACAGGCCACATCTTCTCTGAATGTACATCAAACGTAGTTAATTGATGCGTTTCCGTCTTGTATGGGCAGTTTGTAACCAAGGGAAAGATAGTGTCACGAACCTCCGTTTGCTCCTTTGCCCTCTTTGACAATGTACTGGGCACCACCTGCCCCTTTTGTTGATGATTTTAACTCATAGCTAGCTCATTAGCTTTGGCTGCTGCCGTGTATGTGATGTATATTGCACACAACTGCTCCTTCTTCTCCCTATTCTTCTCCCCTCACCTTTCTGTCCATCTTCTACTTCCTCTACCTTCTCCTCCCCTCTCTTCGCCCTTTGCTTACTCTCTGCTCCCAGTTCATTTCCTCCTTCTTTCTGTCGACCTCTTTCGTCTCTCTGACTATCTTCTACTTCCCCTACTCTACATCTGTCTACTCCTCCACCCTCTGTCCATCTCTTGCTCTCCCCTCTATCTGTTCATCTCCTTCTCCCCCTCACTCTTCCACTGTTCCTCACACCCCTCTCTGTCTACCACGCCTCCCATTCTCTCTGTCCATCTCTTCTTTCCTGATCTATGTTTATCTCCTCCTTCACTCTGCCTCTGTCCATATTCTTCTTCAACTCACTCTCCCTCTATATCCTCCACTTTGTGTCCTCTTCCCCATTCTCTATCCATCTCCCTGTTCTCGTTCTCTCCATATCCTCCTTGTACTCTGTCCACCTTATGACCCCACCCTCTGGTCATCTCCACCTCCATCATCTCTCTATCTCTTGCACTCCTCCTCTCGAAGTATCTTCTCCTCCACCTTACTCTTTCTGTACCCTACAAAGCTATGACCATGTCGTCCTCCCCTTCAACTCATCTCCTCCTCCCCTCTCCCTGTCTTCCTTCTCCTACATCCTGTTAACCCTCTATTTGTCTACCTCCTCTTCCTCTCTGTTCATGTCCACGACCTCTCTCTGTCCATATCTTCTTCTAGTCTTTCTATCTAAGCCCCATCTTCTGTCCACACTATTTTCACCTCTGCCCTCAACCTAATTGTAGGTGATTCTTTTGCCCACAGCACTTTGCAGACAGCAAGTGATTTGACAATCAAGCTTGGCTCCGTTGTCCACAGCACTTTCCAGACAGTAAGTGGTATGTGAATCAAGTTTGACTGAACTCGATTCAGTGACTGAGGAAGACATGTGTGCAACAGAACGACAGAATGATACTGACGAACTTTGTGGGGCTGCTTTGAGTATCACTAGGAATATATTGAGGATAGGAACCCACGTTTAGAAACGCCATCCAAAGAAGCCAAAGCACGTCAAGTTACAGTGGTTAGCAACTGCCACTAGATCAGCAGTAAACGTGACTTTGTAGGAAGACGTACTGTAGGCGAAAACTCTGGTGATATTGTTTATTATTTAATGATCAGCTGTGGAGAAGATGTAGCTAGGTGCTGCATAGACCGAGCCTGTGTCCTACGAACGCGATGCTCTGTTGTTTCGTTGCAGGCAGTTAACGACACGGGTTTCCATCCGATGTTTATGTCTCTCCTGTACATTGGAAAATACCGGAGATTTTAGAGGTTTCAGGGAAAAAAGTAAACTGCGGATAGAAACCTGTGTCCGAAGCCATTGTCCACCAAGGCAACTAAGCATCGCTTTCATAGGATATAAGGCCTGTCTACGCAGCAGCTAGCTCCATCTTCTCCGATGCCGATCGTGGCAATCCGTCTCAATCATTGAACAACAAACTACTTTGCGAGGCGTTTCCCCTACACGTCATCAGTGTACTAAGCCACATTTCCTGCCGAACTGGTGACCTAGCGGCAGGCACTGGAACCTGTGACTTCGACGCCCTCTGAAATATAATCCTAAACCACTGGATCGATTTCACACAGACCAAGTTTTGTCTGGAAAGTACTGTGGGCGTAAGAACCACCTACTATTAGGGTGAGGGTGGGGGTGAAAATGGTCACGTAAGAGGACAGAGAGAGCGACGAAGGAGGTGGCGGGGGAGCAGAGGGACAGAAACAACATGGTGGACGAGACGAACGGAATGAGTGGGAGCAGGTGGAGGAGGAGAGAAAATATGTAAAATGTGTTTAAGCAGTGCGGTGGATCGACCCTGGTTTCCAGAACGTTGTGATTATTACCCAAAGAAACACACTTTAGACCAGGTTGACTTATACTTCGTTTCTAAGTATTCATTCTTCAAAGCGGTAGAATTTCCCACCAATGTATGACTCGAAGGGGATAATACAGACGGAATTTTTCCTTTTCGAGAAACGGTCCACCTAAAAAAAACGCCTTGTCGCCATTACATAAACGCCAGCCCGCAACAGTTCAATTGAGAAAAGCGATGATGTAACTAGGAGCCGAGTCAGGAGAACGCGGGTGTTGAAGCAAACTTAGACAGATCAAAGATACAGCGTGTGTTACTGTGACCTGTGATGAATGAACGGAATGGACAGTTGTGGAGCAAAACATTGCCTTAGCGAGTTTACCGTGATGCTTCGTCTCGTCAGGAGTGTTCGGTACTTGAAACTGTATAGACTTGCTCGTTACCAACTACATCTCGATGTCTCTTCCAGAAAGCATTCAGGCCACTTTGTCCGATGATGGTTTGGTCTTTCCCTTTTTGTTTGGAAATGTTGAATACACATTATTGTACTGATTCCAATGTTTCTATCCCTCGGAGTTATAGTGATACACATATAGTGATATACATCGTACTCATTAAAGGTGAGTAAGCTGCTATAAAAGTCATCTGGATTGGTCTGACATGGCGGCGCCAACATCTCCGCTGCTGTCTCAGTCTCGTGTGATTTTTAGAATGGATGCGAGCAGCCGCTCGACCTAGAGTGCGGTGAATTTCCCCTAATTCAAAATGTCGCTCAGAACATTGAAAACTGATCGAATACTGGTTACTACGCTTCTTCAGTCGCCTCGACTGCAATATGCTGGTCTTAGAGTACCAGAGCTTCAGTTCTCTTATGACTTCTTGACAAAGAGGCTGAGTTCCAGTTTGTTCTCTATTATTTAGACCACTGTGTCATATGATTGTGCATTGTTTCTCTACTTTTACACCAACATAGTATAGATTGTTGCAGTGTTGCTCCCGTCCAGTTACAGGAAACGTATCAACAACTCATCGTTTTTTCAATGACCACTTTGTTTTTGGTCCTATAGCGGCGTGCTACAGCACTGCAGCTTGGAAATTTCATTGTCTACAAAGACTGCAGATACGTATCTGCAAACGAACAACAAAATAATTACATAACCCTAATTTTTAGAGACGAGAGTGAAAACCACATCACTACTCGTTGTATAAGTTAGTCGATTTAACTCTAGCGTTTATAACAGCTCGTGAATTTCATATTGCAGCAAAAGAAGAAAGACGTGGTTTATTGCCTAAAGTCTTTTCTACTCTCCTAAAACCACAACGGTCATTAGCAACATTATTTTGTGTGTGAGTCAGTGTGTGTGTGTGTGTGTGTGTGTGTGTGTGTGTGTGTGTGTGGGTGGGTGTCAGAATAAGAGATATGAGATGAACTCAAAGACAAAACTCTTTTACAGATCTAACAAAAACTTGCGATATAAAACATTTGGTATAGGGATTTCGGCACTGCTTTTGAGCGGTGTGCCCACTGGCTGTTCACTTCAGTCTCTGTCGAGAATGGCGCAAATATCATGCTTCCTCTGGCGCGGCGGCGCTAATGCCCATGAAATGTGACGCAAACGTCCGGACAGCAAGCTGTTCAACATCGCTCAGTATCCCCATATTCAGTGTATTTTTACTGTGGAGAAGAAAACTGGCAGCATCGGTCGTAAGTGTTTTGAAGCAATTTCTTGTAGCAAATCGATTTCAATTGCTGTGTGACCATCTTCAGTACAAATGATAAAAACATGAAGACTCATGTAATAAATGCAGATATCAGAATTTCAAAGAGAAGTAGTAGGGAACGTGGTGTCGTTTGCTGGTCTGCGGTCTTGTTTGTCTTTCACCGTTGGTGAGTGTTGATGACTGCACTGGTGTCGAATGCCAGTGTGACACTTCAGTATTTTAGTGGACGCGTTATAATTTCCACGACTATGTGTACTTTAACACGTTTATGGCATGTAAAGCAGCTGTGAACCGTATTTACTTGCTGCAGCTGATGCTTTTATCCATGCGTTACAGACGTGTTGCAAGTTTTTCGCATTGGTTATTCAGACTAGCGAATTTTATTATACGTAGTAATTGACGTTGGTAAGCTGCACTTTCGAACTTCTGATGTCAGCTGTTGATATTCGTGAATTACTTCGAGGTTATAAGAACTTTGCTCACTGGTGTTACTGTAGTCGATGCTTTGCTCACACTATTATACAAATTAATTATTGGTTAATGTTTTTCTTATTATCATTTTGGATCCGCAGTTCGTGTAAGGCATACGGTCTTGGTACGGCGTGGTGCAAAAGCTAAAGCGCCTCTACACCCTAGTACTTGAACATATGCTGCTATCGGTAGTTAGTTGTCTGAATTTTTATTACGAGCTCCGAGATCGTTTAGTTGTTTCTCTCGTTCGAGTCATTGAGTGTCAAAAGAAAGGCGGTCAGTTACAGTCATCCCTGGTTGCAGTTTATAAAGAATTAGCCGCATTTGCAGCTTGAAATGCCATACCTTATACGATTACACACTGGTCAAGAAGAAATCATGAAAAAACCAGATGTAAGTTTTGGAGCTGTACTAAATGTGGGTCAGTTATTTGAGACAGCGGTAGCAGCACAAAGGGTGTTAAATATCAAAGCATAAAGCTTTGTACTTAGACCGTGGTAGAAAAATAAAGCGATGCCGTATAATGCTACAGTTAATAAAGACTTATGTAGTTCCAAAACCTTATGAACATCCGTAAATGCTGAGAAAGTACTTTGTTGATAATGTTCAGCAGACACGGTTTCACGTACCATTCCTTCGAAAAATTTGTGAGAGACAAGATATTTGTATATTAGACGAGATACTCTGCTGTGTGAATAGTGGAAATTGACTATGAGTAATGAAAAATTTGAATTAATCCACATGAATACTCAAAAGGAATCCTTTAAATTTCGTTTACACGTAAGATCTTGCATTGTGAAGCCTGTAAATCCAACTAAATACTTAGCAAGGTCAGTTTTGATATATTGTATAATTTTTATTAGCTGAGTCGCACATAATAAATTTGATAACGAGACTCGATCGTTATCGGGCTTTTTCATATCAAAATATTTACAGGAACAGCTAAGCTAAGGGGACACTTGGCCAATTGGCTGTTAACAACTCAAGGATATGTCAGCTTCGCAGTGACACCTGGAACATCAGTAAATCGTAGGTGCATACAAGTACTGATTTCGTGTACTGTCGCTGTTACTAAACAGTACGGCTATTGTTCATGTCACTTTGAAAGTACTAGAAGAATGTTGTCTGAACTTACGATTTATACATGTTACAAGCATGAGTGCAAAACTGACATTCCCTTGCGTTGTTAACAGCCGGCTGCCGAAGTTTCCTCTTATCTTAGACACTACTGCACATATTTTAATCTGAAAACGACTGGTATCTGTCTAAGCTAGCTATCAAATTTCTTACACGCCACCTTGGCTAGCAAATATTTTACAAAAAAATCAATATTCTCTACACTTCCAGTGTCCGGTAACTATACATGCTTAAGGATTACAGTGATGAATAACTTGAACTAGAGTGATCACTTATTTAATGTCATGGCGAAAGCGTCTGAGGGACTGCGATTTATAGGCACAGTACTTATAATATGCACCAGTCTACTGAAAAGACTACCTGCAGTTCGCTTATCCACCCTCTTCTCGATACGGCTGTGCCGTATAGATTCCGCTTCAGATGGGACTGACAGTCAACTTCGAAACAGTTTAAAGAAGGTAAACAATATTTTAAAGCTATATAGGGAAGACAATGTCACAGATATGATACACGAGGAGGAATGGCAGTCATTAAAACAAAGACGTGGCAGGATATTTTCACCAAATTTCAGTCCCCAGCTTCCTCCTCTGAATTTGAGAACGTTTTCTTGGCGCCCACCGAAATGGGGAGAAATGGTCGTTGTAACAAAATAGGAGGGATCAGAGCTGGAACTGAAAGATTTAAGTGATCGTTTTGTCTTCGCGCTATTAGAGAAGGGATCGCTAGAGAAATTGCTTGGAGGTGGTTTATGAACACTCTGGGACGTATTTCATTGTGAAGAGTACAATATGCTTCTAGATACCCCTATGGTAGTGAACAACTTAGCGCTACATTACTGACGTAGTGTTAGACTATTGCAACTAGCAGAACCGCAGATACAGCCCACATTGGAATGCAGCATTTCACGCTTGCAACAAGAGCGGACACAAGGCCCCCATTTGTGAGGGCCGTTGGGTGGCAACGGCAGAACATAAAGCGCCATACCACAGCTTCAGCTCGGAACTCACAACAGCTGCGGGAACTCCCAGAAAGTTGTCAATAGAACTCGACACCAATGCTAGCAAAGGGGAGTTTCAGGTTGACTCGGACGAAACACCGACACGTTTAACCACCTGCCCCCTCATTGTTCTAATCGGCACAGCGGTAAATGGAGCCATACAGCGAACTAACGACACCACAAAGCGGACAAAGAAGGTAATAAGCTCAGCACAAAAATGCATGTACAGCACTAACTTTGTAAGCTTCTAACCTTTCTAGACTTGACGCATTTTGTTTCCACATAGACGAGAATAGATACATCATGTGATCAAAGGTATC
Source organism: Schistocerca gregaria (assembly GCF_023897955.1). NCBI lineage: Eukaryota > Metazoa > Arthropoda > Insecta > Orthoptera > Acrididae > Schistocerca > Schistocerca gregaria. The sequence continues at coordinate 397,307,161 of NC_064925.1, read as the reverse complement.
CGGATAACTCCAAAAACATAGGTATTTCTTATTAGGTGCATTGTGCTGCCACATAGTGCTTGGTACTCCATATCAGCGACTTCAGTAGCCATTAGATGTCACGAGAGAGCAGAATGGGGCGCTCCGCGGAACTCACGGACTTCGAACGTAGTCAGGTGACTGGGTGTCACTTGTGTCATACGTCTGTACGTGAGATTTCATCATTCCTAAACATCCCTAGGTCCACTGTTCCCGATGTGGCAGTGAAGTGGAAACGTGAAGCATACAGGCCGACCTCGTCTGTTGACTGCCAGAGACCGCCGATAGCTGAAGAAAGTCGTAATGTGTAATAGACAGGCATCTGTCCAGACCATCACACAGGAGTTCAAAACTGCATTAGGATCCACTGCAAGTGCTATGACAGTTCGGCGGGACGTGAGAAAACTTTCATTTCACGGTCGAGCGGCTGATCATAAGCCACGCCAGTAAATAACATACGACCCCTAGCTTGGTGTAAGAAGCGTAAACTTTGGCCGATTGAACAGTGGAAAAACGTCTCGTGGAGTCTCAAATCACGGAACACAATGTGGCGATCCGATGGCAGGGGATGGGTATGGCAAATGCCCGGTGAACTTCATGTGCCAGCGTATGTAGTGACAACAGTAAAATTCGGTGGCGATGGTGTTATGGTGTGGTCGTGTTTTTCATGGAGGGGGCTTGCACCCCTTGTTGGTTTGCGTCACACTATCACAGCACAGGCATACCTTGATGTTTTAAGTACCTTCTAGCTTCCCACTGTTGAAGAACAATTACAGGAAGGGGACTGAATCTTTCAACACGATCGAGCACCTGTTCATAACACACGGCCTGTGGCGGAGTGGTTACACGACAATAACATCCCTGTAATGGACTGGCGTGCACAGAGACCTGACCTGAATTCTAAAGAACACCTTTGGGATGTTTTGGAAACCCGACTTCGTGCCAGGCCTCACCGACCGATATCGATACCTTTACTCAGTGCAGCAGTCCGTGAAGAATGGGTTGTCACTCCCCAAGAAACCTTGCAGCACCTGATTGAACGTATGCCTGCGAGAGTGGAAGCTGTCATCAAGGCTAAGGTTGGCCCAGCGCCATATTGAATTCCACCATTACCAATGGAGAGCACCATGAACTTGTAAGTCATTTTCAGTCAGGTTTCCGGATACTTTTGATCACATTGTGTACGTTATACCTTTTGCTTACTGCACACTTGACAGCGTATTGCTATAAGGATCTTCACTATTGGTATTACTGCTGCTGCTGCTACAACAACAACAACAACAACAACAACTACTACTACTACTACTTACTAAAGACACACATGTTTAAGACATGTAGATCATTTTATTCTTTCCATTCTCTGACACTGTTTCTACTGCGTTTTCTGATAGCGAATAAGTAGCCTGAATTGCTTACATGTTGTCATACCTCGTTTCGATTTTGAAATTTTACATACCTATGATTAGGATGTAGAGTACTAATTCTTCCATATTTCAGGTTACACGTTTTCTTGACATTTTAACCTTTTGATAGCAAAATTACAACATACACTTTATCAACAGTTTAACCACTTTTGGACGCTTCTCATTTTTTATATCAACATAAGCTTAGCTCCCGCTGCTTCGCTCGCATAGACTGTATCGTTGGCACAGGCAATATTTTTCTTTTTCTTTGATAGAATTTGTATGTTACTGTGCCCATCCCTCATGTATAAGTCTACACATTGTATGTCTGTACACAGCTGCCAGTTTCTGCATAATTAAACTAACTGAGCAAGCGTCATTGAATTTCATATAGCAAGTTAAATAAAAGGAAGAGGGAAATCGGAAAGTGATTCTGTAGTCATTAACGCCATGGTTACACCCGGTACTGAGTTCTCTCAACTACATCGGATATTCCTGTAAACAGAATTGCATTTAACATTGGAGACTACTTTGTCATCAGTTATCATTAGTTTGCGTAGTACTTACAACAAAAATAATTTTATAAACATGTATTAGGGCTAATGAAAGAATAATTATTTAAAAATCTGTTTCCTTTGTACGAAATTTTGATAAGCTTATTTGTAGTGGTTACTGCTAAATAACTATCTTGATATAGTTCACAAATTGCAACCCTTTCCAATCTTTTCGTGCTAATTACGGCTACAGACGCATGGTACTTTTCGAATGTACTTCTGATTAAAAAAAACATTCTGCTTTCATAATGAAGTACTTTCATAAAGCATCTCACCCTCTATTTCATATCCTTAGTGACTGAATTTCCACAAACACGGAACATACCTTATTTTATTTCTGATCATAAATCAAATATGAAATTTCAGCGATGTAGAATTAAAAGTGTTTTAGCAATTAATTAATAACGATTTATTTAAAAAATAAAGAATTATCAGCCGCTATTTCACCCCCTTATGATCTGAATACCCATATATATGCTGAACGAAATGTATATTTACTTCCGAGAAACGAAATACCCGTTTTCGTAGATCTAGCTTCAAAATTTTCAAAACACAATTCTTCCCCTACTTCTGCCCTTTCGGAATGGAATTTCGAAAAATCCATTCTTACACGATGCCTACTCTGTAACGTGACTACCCTTTTCAAATTTCAAGTTTCTGTTCTTAGTGGTTGGTGCTGGGTGATAATAAGCAAGTCAATCAGGACATTTCCTTTCATACATAGCGATAATAAACGCAAGTTGTGGAACTTTTGTATCTGGTCGCTTGATACTGAAACGTGCTCATATCTTATTGAACTGGCAAAAATATGATTTCATATATTTACCGGTAGTATCTTTATTCACTGCAATTCGTGTACTTAATAATGGTGTAAATTTGTTGTTTAAGGCCTGGTAACGACATGTTAGGTCGCCACAACCGGTAGCCTATAAACTAAAATGGACATGAACTTACAGCCTACGGCTTTTTTATATTTATTAAATGCATATCTGCTGCTATCCCGCCATCCAACATTGCACGAATCGATGCACCTAAGTTAAACTAAAATTAGTAGTTGGTTTTAGTTGTTTGTGAAGGATAACCAACTGACGATGGCCGAAATAGAAAGGATATAAAATACAGATTGGTCGTAAAGAGTAAAGCATTTCTCAAGAAGAGGGAGCTATTGACATCTAATATTAATTAATCTGTTAGGAAGTCTTTCTTGGGGTATTTGTCTGGAATATCGCCTTGTGTGGAAGGCAAATGTGGAATAATGAGCAGTTTGGACAAGAGGCACAATATAAGCCCTTAAAATGTAGTACTGCAGAAGAATGCTGAACATTAGATGTGTAGATCGAATGACAGAAGATCGATTCACATACTGGTATCAAAAAATGTATCAGTCATGCAAAAGGAGTCAACACATTGTAACTTTCCCCAGGTGTCAATATTTTATCCTGCAGCAATCAGGTGTACCGTTCGTGCTCTTGGCAACGATTTTCGACGTTACATGGCATCTGATCTACACAGTATGTCTGGCCACATTGGCAGGATATGTGACAGGCACCGTATTTCGGTAATCCGAGATCGACTTTGACAACATAAAGTGATGCACCTTTTTTACCTGGTGGGTGGCAGACTGTACTCAGTTAGTGGTTCCAGAGGATTCATCGTGTCTTTCCTGATAAATGAGTCACTAAAGGGAATAAACGAATAGCTGTATACTCCAGAGGTTGATACTGTGTTTCCGCCGGTTCCACAGTGGGTACAGGACATAGGGCTCTCAGAATTTTCCTCACTGCTTCTAGCTGTTCTTGCGAAAGATGCGGAGCAACAACGAAGATACCACTAGCTACACGTCGCAGGACACAAGCTGAGGATAAACCAATTGGTAGATGGAGAGGAGAGAATGCAATGATCGGGAGCGGTGGAAAGAGCAGTTGGTCGGAGGGAGAGAGAGAAGAGACAAAAGCGGCACGCCAGTTGCTTAGAAGTCGGTTAAACGGTGCAACTGGTGGTGACAACGTGACCGCTTGACGAAATATTGTACCCATTTTTCTCCGAAATCTTCTCATAAATACTGAGAATATATGTAGCGATATTTGGTCAGTTTCCAATCTTCTCACGTACACTATGTGATCAAAAGCACCCACACACATGGCTAAAAATTACTTACAAGTTCGTGACGCCCTCTATCGGTAAACCTGGAATTCAGTATGGTGATGGCCCACCCTTGGCCTTGATGTCAGGATCCACTCTCTCAGGCATACGTTCAATCAGGTGCTGGGAGGTTTCTTTGGGAGTGGCAGCCCATTCTTCTATCTATGTCGGTCGGTGAGGCCTGGCACGAAGCATAAGTTCCAAAACATCCCAAAGGTGTTCTATAGAGTTCAGGTCAGGACTCCGTGCACGCCAGTCCATTACAGGGGTGTTACCGTCCTGTAGACACTCCGCCACAGGCAGTGCACTATGAACAAGTGCTCGATTGCGTTAAAAGACGCAATCACCATCCCCGAATTGTTCAACAATGGGAAGCGAGAAAGTACTTGAAACGTCAAAGAAGGCCTGTGCTGTGATAGTGTCAGGGAAAACAACAAGGGGTGCAAGCCCCATTCATGAAAAATACGACCATACCATAACACTATCGCCTCCAAATTTTACTGTTGGCACCACACACGCTGGCACATGACGTTCACCGGGCATTCACCATACCCACACCCTGCCATCGGATAGCCACGTAGTGTACCGTGATTCGTCACATTTTTCCATTGTTCAGTCGTCCAATGTTTACACTCCTTACACCAACCGAGGCGATGTTTGGCATTTACTGGCGTGATGTGTGGCTTATGAGCAGCCGCTCGACCATGAAATACTAGTTTTATTACCTCCCGCCTAACTGTCATAGTACTTGCAGTGGATCCTGACGCAGTCTGGAATTCCTGTGTTATGGTCTGGATACATGGCTGCCTGTCACACATTACGACTCTCCTCAATTGTCTTCGGTCTGTGACAGTCCACAGACACTGTCGCCCTGTACGCTTTTGTGCTGTACGTGTCCCTTCACGTTTCCACTTCCCTGTCACATCGGGGAGACGGGACCTAGGGATGTTTAGGAGTGCGGAAATCTTGCATGTAGATGTATGACACAAGTGACACCCAATCACCTGACTATGTTTGAAGTCCGTCAGTTGTGCGGAGCGCCGGGTTCAACACTCTCACAATTTCTAGTGGCTACTGAGGTCGCTGATATAGAAGGCCTGGAAGTAGGTTGTAGCACAATGCACCTTACATGCAAAATGTATGTTTTTGGGGGAGTCCGGATACTTTTGATCACATAGTGTAGTTCACAGAAGAAGATTTTCGATTTGGAGTGACAGTAAATCTAAAGTAAAATCACTACGGTAGTTGTAAACAACACAACCAAAATTCATGTATGTAAATACAAATATCGCTTGAACTAGTCCACCTACGAATGAAGTGTGATTCCTTTACGGTTTAGTATATAATCAGAATTTAGCACACACTCAAAAGACGCAAACGTTTCATGAAAAAAAAAGAGCTTCCACCAGAAAATAGTGTTTGGTGCAACTAACATGTTGGGGGTTTAAATTTTTATTAATGCATTTAATGCTCTAGTGCTACCGGCCCCAAAAACATAGCGTTTCATTCACATATCTGAACCAGTATTTTATTCCGTAAAGCTGTGATTCTTTTTCGTAAGAAAACTTGTACGAAATTGTCCATGAAAATTCCAAATAGTAGAAGACTATGTTGGGAACACGTAGCCAACCCATCAAACTAACCATAACACATTTTCTGAAACTAGAAATAAATTGTTTTTCGCTTCTTCCGCTTTCTCCTACTATATACTGCCAGCCTTTCCCTCCTTTCCTCTACATCCCCTACCCACCTACCAATCACCCTTTACCTATATGCACCCGGAATTCGAACTGCTACTAATAATACGTTGTGGGCCAACAGAAACGGATTTCAAAGGTTGTCTTTGTTCTACTTCTTATTCATTCATCAGGTTCTGTGGTACAAAACAAAGGCATTTCTTCATGGAACGAGTCACGACATAGTTTACAGAGTTCTAATCAGGCAATTTATAACCAAACCAGTTAAATAATTAATAAAATATGCAAAAGATTGTAACACTTTACAGAGAAACGTTCTTAGTTACTGCGAGAAAATTATTATACAGAGTAGAAGGAGTGAGCCATCAGAAATCCTATCAAATTCGATTTCATTACTTAAGGTTTATCAAACAATTTTTTCAGTTCTGCTGGATGCCGCCAAGTAGTGCACATCTTCAAGGAAGTTGTAACAATAGAAGATGGAAACTGTGCGGAGCATCGCAAAAGGTTATAGTATGTCGTTCCCCATTTCTTGCATATCGTTTCCTCATCTGTTGTTCACTTAAAGAATGCTTCAGTTTCTTCCGAATGATCCAGTATTGTCAACAACAAATTCCATGCCTAGATATATATACAGGGATGGCAGGACTGGAATTCCGAGACAGTTGAACAAGATACGTTTGTTGGAGCCCAAGCTTACTGCATAAGTTTTTCTAGTTTTGTTCCATACAACTTTCTCCGAAAATATGGAAAGCGAAGAGCCTTCAGTAAAAGAGATTTGTTTCACAGTCCAAAAAGTGAAAAAGTGCTCATAGCTCTTAAGGTGTGAATTTTATAGCTTACGTTTACTATATATCTTTGATTCCAATGATCGTTCGTGCCATATCCCTGAATACTAACCACCCTGTACATCGAAGCATGTTGTCAGTCGCTCATACCAATCAAATGCGTCTATGAAAAAAAAAACTATTCTAAGAGTAACATTTATTCTCAGCACATCACATTCGTTGACTTCCCACCTAACAGTCTTCCACCTTACAGACTACTCTAAAACTCTTACTCAGTCTCTCATACCATGCAGCTGTGTCTACAAAAAAAGCTATTCTAAGAGTAACATTTATTGTCAGCACATCACATTCGTTGCCTTCGCCAAGTAACAAACAGTCTTCCGCCTTACAGACTAATCTAGAACTCTTACTACGTTACGTATCCATTTGTCAACACAAGCGAGATTTAAATACATAACAGTACTTCTGCACGTACGATGTCATATACCACCATAACTTTCCCCACCTCAGTCACAGCAGACGTCGAGTAATGGCAGGTTCAAACGAAGGGGATCCCAACACACTCAAGAGTCAAAGTTTAAACTCGGTTCCATAGTTTGCCAAAAGACTCGGTTACAACATGTATTTCGATATTACACGGCTCTATTGTTCCACTTTACGTTATTTTTATTTACATTTGTAGTTTATTTGTTGAAAATCTTTAAGCTTCTGGGTGCAGGTTATATGCCTAGGTTGTTCTGAGGACTTAGCCTCTCAACTGACAACAGCTGAAGAATATGAAGAATGTTTGTTGATCCACAAAACTTTTGGTAGAATAGTGTAACGTCGTATCCTCCAAATGTAGAACGTTGTTCTTTTAAATTTAAAGACAAAAGAATATTCGACAAAGTGTGTAAAGGTTCATGGGAAGATCAGATTGGATAATCTGAAACATAAAATTTCTTTAGTTTATCTTGTATATGTAAGAGGAAATGCGTGGAATGAGAGAAACTTTAACACATTTAACTGGCGGCTATGTAAAGTGGATAAGCGGCTTTGGAACTTCAAATTTTTCTGCGAAGGGAACTGTGGAAGTTTAGTTCAAATTATTTTGAGAAGCTTAGGGACGTAAAACTAAACAAGTCAGTGCCCTGGTTCTCGTGGTGAACATGAATGTTTCACCGTCGTTAATAAGCCAAAGAATAACAATCAAAATGAAATTCAGATACTTACGTAGTCGAATAACTGCCGATGTAGGGACTAGACGAGAAAACGCCGAATAAACCAGGAAGACGCAGGTACCTGCGAAGAGAAATGACATCTTCACTTCCACCATTCAGAACAAGACCCATAATATTTTCATTTGGAGCATTATATTGTATATGAATGTGGAACAGAACAAGTTAATAAACGGAGCGAATTCCCATTTTAATGAATGTTTTATACGAATACGCTCAATGTTACATGGAATGCAATGTAGGTAAATTAAAAAGTTCCAGGGAAAATTGTTCTACGTTAGGGCTGGAAAATTGCATCAAAGAAAGGAACGACAACTGGGGCAGGTATACGCATTGTGGAATAATACTTTGCTACACACATTGCTGTACTGTTTCACACACTGGACAAAGTGAAATGTCGGTCAAAAAAGGAGAACTACCGGAAAAGACGCTGGGGGCTTATGATAAGTGATGTTCATAGGGCTGAAGAGACGGTAGGGGAGGCGTAGAATATACAAGCTCTGTTATGCATTAGAGAAAGTGTTATTAAAAAAGCAAGCGTTTATTAATGTAGAATGAGAGAGATGGCAAAAATACAACCCAAACGTCTCTCTTCTTTGACGTATCTCTATCACAGGATTACCAACAGTGTAAATGTGCCAACATTAATGTTAAACAATTAGAAAAGTGCTGAAGTCTGACATAAAGCAGTGTACTGTTTGCCCAAGTGTTGCTGAATTTATAATAACATGTGTTCTGTCGCGACTGGAGGGGGATGAACAACTACAAATGGTTAAAATGGCTCTAAGCACTGGGAGTTGATATCTGAGGTCATCAGTCCCCCAGAAATTTGAACTACTTAAACCTAACTAAACTAAGGACATCATACACATCCAAGCCCGAGGCAGGATTCGAACCTGCGAGTGTAGCAAGAGCGCGGTTCAGGACTGAAGAGCCTAGAACTGCTTGGCCACAACGGCCGGCTTGAACCACTACCCAAGATGGTCTAGTGGAACTGTGAAACAGACTGTTCGTATTGCACTAGAATACCGCAGTTTAAAGAAAATACGAAGAACTTGAACAAGTGGTGTTCTCGCTGAAACTAGTGGTGAAGCAATCCGGGATGTACGACAATAAAGTGACTTCATCGTCATATATAAGAGAAAATTTGCCAGTGTTTTCCACAACCACGTCCTATTTCGTGTTCCACGCTTTATCTCTTAGCAGATTACCAGTACATTTCTGATTTTTTTGCGACTCGAACTCCCATTTAAAAGCTTCAAATCTCTGGTTACTTTCCAAATGGGTTACTGTATTAAATGATTGCCTTTAAGGATGTTAGAGAGGAAAAGTGTAGGCACGGTTTGAATTTTGGGTTTAAGGTTTGTTAGAAGTTGCTAGTGCTTTCATCATGAAATACTGAGAGATTATGGTATGGGAGTTTGCCCCCTATTTTAGCAACAGCTACTTTTTTCGAGCCTCTAATTCTTTCTGACGTCATATCTCATGAACTACATGTTGTACAGTGATTTAATATTGCAGATACATTCAGTGATATACGCTGATAAGGTCTAAATCTGTATTCGAATAGAGTTAGTAGTAAAGACGTTAATGGTAAAGACTTAATGTATTAAAAAGTCACGCCTGATGCTGAAGTTTTACTGCAAGGGAAGCGAAAGTGCAGTAAGCCATAAACTTCTTTTCCTTTCATCATTTTGTGGAAGTGTCAACGAGAAAAATTCCGTCCGAGTTTGGGATCATGTGTTATGTATGTTCGAAGTCACTAAATGCTCTCTTTCTCAAATACTGGATGAATGAAATCCGGGACTTGGACGCTGCCAGTTACGCTGCCTCTAGGTAAACACACCGATTCTAACCGTAATACATGTCTTACTATGTTGAACTTTTAACATAATATTATACCTTTAACTCAGTTGATTATTGCGGCATTTTAAATTTTTAATTTATTTTACGATTTACATGAAATATTGAAAATCGAATTCGTCGCAGCCTTACACTGCAACTGGTACCGATTTCCAGGACAGCATTTTAGGTAACGCAGATTGTAGCCAGACCGGTAAGCAGTGCGGTCTAACTGCTTTCCGGGCAGGCAGGCGTGCCGGTCGCCGGCAGGAATCCGCCCGGTAGATTAGTGTCGTGGTCCGGTGTGCCGGCAAGGCGGTTTTCCGTCTGTCTCTGCGAATGCGGTCTGGTTCCTCTTATTCCGCCTATGTCGCACTGCTGCATGTACGCGTACCGTAATTACTCTACCACGCAAATATTGGGGCTACACTTTTCTGGTGTGTGACACGTGCTCTGATACAGGACAATAAATTTCGTCGAATGGACATGCCCCAGTGAATACGTTATGTCAGCATCTATCTTGTATGGAAACTGAACTATTTTGCGCATGTCCTTCCCTTGATGGTAACGAAGGCCGGCAATTTCGAGCAACAGATGGACATCTCGTGAGCGCCTGTTTCGTTTTTGAAGTCCGATACACCACACTGAGATGCCGCAGCGGGAGGGTGGTATCGATTTACTTCAGGTCTAAAACCGTGCGCGATCGCTCTGTCGCAAATCTATGCGTCGCACGTGGATCTCTGCCCACGCCAATCTGACGGGCGCCCTGATAGCTGAAGTAGCGCCACACTCTCATCTGTAGGACGACCCCTTGTGTCTGCTACTCCCGGCCGCTGATTCGGATGCACACTGCGTGACTTCTGCCGTGGCCAGCGAGTGCTGGCTACTCACACAGTGCTTGTTGGCAGTACCCTTGCGGCGATTGCTGGAGTCTACCTCCCCTGATCATATATTGAGCCCCGACGACGTATTCTTTCCACCAACCTGGTGGCCGTTAACTGGCTAAAAGACATGGCCCTTTACTACACATTTTATGATGCTCACAAAGGTAGACTCAAATCTCGGTCCCTACTGATGACGGCACATGCAGCTTTCAGCCGGCTCCGAAGTACAGGACCAACTTCGCTAATTATTTAGGTTCATTATTTGCGGTCCCTGCTTCTCACTGGGGCGTTTCGGGTATGAGACGCTGTACCCGAAGAAGAATCCTGGAGCATATTGATTGACTATGGACGGAATAGAGGGATAGGTGGGCACCCATACCAGCAGACGAGAAGACGACTCCGACGTTCGGCTACCACAGTTGTAGCGTCTTTCTTACTAAAAAATAAAATCAATAATGTACATAAACAAACCCACTAAATCCTCTCCCTGATCCTTTGATCCTAGAACGCGTTGCGTGGGCGTGGAGACGTGATTGCCAGGCCTCGAGTTTCGACCCCTGCCCTACCGTCGTTCTGCTCCTGCAGCGGTTTCGTAGATAAAAAAAAAGAACATAAAGCTGAGTGGTGATGTGCTTGCCTACCATGCAGTGGCCGCAGGTTAGATTCCAGACCAGGTTCGAAATTTTCATCCCTCGTGGACTGGGTGTTATGTAGTTCTCATCATCATATCATCACCGACACATGAGTCGCTCAATGTGGCGTCGTCTGAAATGAGACTTACATCCCGGCGGTCGAACTTTCCCGGATGGGCTTCCCACCCTTCGGTGCCACACGATCATTACATTTTTCTTCGCTGTCGCCTTCTTACAGACGACTCATAGTAGAAAACAACTCATGCATCCCTCACAACACCCACAAGACCTACAAAGAGTAACGCTTCATCAGCCATCAGTTTGGTCAGCCACCACAGACGGTGTTGACACCTGGAACTACTCCACCCTCCTCAAAATAGAGCCTCCCGCCCTTCACAGATGATCGTGAACGAACAGTCACAATCGCTTAGCTTAACGCCAGTTCCAGTTTCAGATATGCATCCCGGCACTGACCTTTTCAAGTTGCCGCCGTTATAGCCAGTCGCTATCGACAAGTGACTGTCGAGGCGTGAACGCCAGCTGTCGAAGTGCTATTTAAAACTGAACCTAAACTCTCAACTGCTAATTACAGCCGTCCAAACTGTACTTCTACAGGTTAGTTGTCTTTCACATTCTTGGATTAGTCTTTAACTACAGATCCGCACTTCATATACCACAGAAGTTAAATTACTTCAATAAATGCAGTTTAGCGGACGGGGTGGCCGAGCGGTTCTAGACGCTACAGTCTGGAACCGCCGACCGCTACGGTCGCAGGTTCGAATCCTACCTCGGGCATGGTTGTGTGTGATGTCCTTAGGTTAGTTAGGTTTAAGTAGTTCTAAGTTCTAGGGGACTGATGACCACAGAAGTTAAGTCCCATAGTGCACAGAGCCATCTGAACCATTTGAATGCAGTTTACCTGGTTTTAATTATGTTGCCCAGCTCACCAGTGTTCTAGTTGATATCAGCTTGTGATTGTACTAGTTGTTAGCTTGGAAGCAAGCAACATTTCTACATCAACTATTTTTCTGTGCTAGGGGGTTCGCTACCTTTTATTCTTTGTATTGGGTGCCAGACTTGTTTCGGAGTATGCAGCATAGAAGACGCAGAATATGATCATCTACTTTCCTTCCAGAGGAAGAAAAGTAGTGCAGAATCAAAGACATATTCTATCGCTAAGTACCCAAACACAGTAGAAAAATTGACTCCTTTTTGAATTAATCCAGAACTTCTCTCTCACTCTGTAATCTTCGTAGATTCTATCTTGAATTTTTTTTTTACTGAACTGGCTCTCATGGCAGAAAACACGTATGGGCGGCGTTCGCATGCTGTGCGAATGGTGACTTACCATAGGTCTGAACCTGAAACTTTCCGACTTTCGGAAAATGAGCGGACTTTTTTTGCGTAATGAACGGGTCATTTTTGAGACGATAGTTTCCCTTGGCAGAGCTTGCGATGTTCGTTTTGTCTGTCTTACATACAGTTTCGTTAGCATCGCGGGGCAGAAGCGGAGGACGGAAGTTCTTTAGACAAACGGAGGGGACTAAGCCTTCTACAGACATACTTGGAACGCGCACTTTTTAGGAGACATTTGAGGAGGAAAAAGCAGAGGGCAGAGGCTGTTATGATGCAGTACTTAAAAGGCCAACACCTACAGCAACATATTCTCACCACTGCTCCGTTTAACTTGTATAAGTTTACACAGGAGTGAGGTGAATGAGTAATAACAGGGGATAGGTGTGATTGAGGTTACTTAATACTAATCGATCGCGCTTTGTACTAAACCTCTTGGCCACGACTTTGTTGTTTTGCTTTCATGTATGCTAACCTAGCTCACTTTCCAAGTCGACACAATTGCCATGACCAAAATGACCCTACGTTTACATTCAGGTACAATCCGTACGAAGTTCGTTGCCATGGCAGTATCACTCATCCTAAGAGTTAAATTTGATTTTTTCCATGAACTCAGGTTCAGTAGTAATTTCTTATGAGAGACAGAAACGGCTTGCTTGTTTCTGTTCAGTGACAATTTACGTTCAATTGACTCGTTGATAAATTATTATGGTTGTGAATTCCTGATTCATTCCAGCACCAATCTGTCCCCCATATTACTTTCATGTTTCATATTCAAATGTGTGTGAAATTTTATGAGATTTAACTGCTAACGTCATCAGTACCTAAGCTTACGCACTACTTAACCTAAATTATCCTAAGGACAAAGACACACACACACACACGCACACGCACCCATGCCCGAGGGAGGACTCGAACCTCCGCCAGGATAAGCCGCAAAGTCCATGACTGCAGCCCCAGCTACCGTTCAGCTGTCAGGGCCATCCTTCCATTCCGTTACCCTGCGCGTTCAAAACTACCACATATCTGAATCGTAGTGGGGCGATTGACATACCGAGGGAGGACACATGGAGCATATCATAGACTCATTTTGTTGAAGTGTAACAGCTTGACCCAAGTGGTGACTTGCATAATAACTACTCAAGTACAAAAACAGAACCTCCCAATAGGAGTGACGAGTCCACAGTGATTTGATGTTAAGTGAAATATTACTAAACGTGGCGAAAGACACGCTAACCAGCAGGACTAGGTATATAGATTTCACTATGAGCGAAAATGAGACATGAGCTGACTCTCTAAACTCTCTAAAAGGATTCCCATGCACTGACTGGCTATCCTGGGCCGGAAGAAGGAACTACGCTTCCGACTTTGGACGCACTGTTTCCCCATCGGGAAGACGGAGATCTAAAACATTCTCTTTACAATAGTTGCCTGCACACATATTTACCCCCTTGGTGCCCTTATAGCAGAATCCTACAGTGATTATGAACGACTTTGATTGTTAGGTCATATGCGGTGTCTCATTCTGACAACCCACAGTATAGACCAGTACACAAATATTTATAATTCAACATTAATGGAAGTTTGCCATATCAGATTCACTTAGCGAAGGATGTGCGAACACCTATGGAACAAGGAAGATAAATGTAAATTTTTCGATGAATTCTGCTTCATTAAAATATGAATAATGAAGAACGGGGTGAGGACTATTTGGATAATCCATGTGGGATCCTTATTAGTAATCAGAATACTGGCACTAATCTTTTCTAACGAGATTAAAAACCGAGTTACGCAACATAGTCTTCGAGTACAAGTCCATGGATCTGTAAACATTGAGTAACAGATACTTCGGTAAACTTCTTGTACACCAACCCCATGATAACATTCAAAGTTAGTACAAATATAGATATGGAGGCGAGCTGTTTCACGTAATAAGTTACGAGCGAGAGCAGCAGGAGACGAAAGCAAAGCCCGTAGCCAAAAAAATTCTGACAGTCCCAAACATGTAAACATAATAATCCAAACAGAAGGCGAATGGGTCAAAACAACTCTTACTCTGGAGCGAAGTAGTCGGTTTCATGGGTTGGAACGGCTATTTAGTCTTAAGGTACTAGAAGCTCCACTTGAGTATCATGTCTGCCTTCCTTCTGACAGTGCCATATGCACGGCCGAAGTAAAACAAATAAATAAATGCAACGCCATTAAGGATGACAATCTAGGTAACACTTATTTCAAAAAATGTCAAATGTGCGTGAAATCTTATGGGACTTAACTGATAAGGTCATCAATCCCTAATCTTACACACTACTTAACCTAAATTATCCTAAGGACAAACACACACACCCATGCCCCAGGGAGGACTCGAATCTCCGTCAGGATCAACCGCACAGTCCATGACTGCAGCGCTCTAGACCGCTCGGCTAATCCTGCGCGGTAACACTTATTTAACCATTCTAAAAGTATATGATACAAATTCAGACTAAATCAAACACATGTGTCACAGTAAAGGAGAAGGAACAGACTCATCAACACAGTGTACCACCCCTTGGTGACCACGCGAACTTTTTTTTTTTTTTTTTTTTTTTTTTTTTTGCATGGATGCAATCATAAAGGGGCCGAATGGCATCCTGCGATTGACTGTGCAATGCAGCTTGATTCTTTTTTGCTGTAGTTTGGCACTGGTTCTTGCAGGTCCTGGAGAACAACTAAGTTTCGCCTTAATCTTGTCCCGTACATGTTCAACTGACGAGCGATCTGGTGATCTTGCAGGCCAGGTAAGTTGTACACCACGAAGAGCAAGTAGCGTTGCAGCAGACGCGTGTGGAGATACGTTGTCCTGCCGAAGAAGTGTACCAGCTTCCTGTCGAAGAATTGGTAAATCACGGAAATCGCGCCGGGTGCATTGTGGCGGACGCTGGCTACTTTATCCTGCAGAAGTACCGTGTGCGACAGCGTATTGTAGCTGATAGCCACACGAAGCCTGACATGACACCTGCGTGTCATGGATTATTGCGTTCAGGATTAGGCAGCTCACCTGAACTAAGCCTACGCTTACGTTCACCACTCGCATGCGGACAGAAACTACCCTCATCACTGAACACATCAGAACGCTATTTCACTCTCCAGGAAACTCTTTCACAACAACAGAGAAGCCGCGACTGACGGTGCTGTGCTTTCAATGATAGCCTGGTCAGAGGCGCATGTGATGTTAATCTTGCAAGCACACGGCTCCCAATGAACCCTGGTGACACATCCGATGCAAAATGTTGCCGGATTTCGTCTCTTGATGATGTTCGGTTGGCAAGCGCTGCTCGTAGTCAGCGTCGATCTTGACGCACATTTGTACTAAGGGGACATCCACAACAAGGCCCACAGGTGTGGGAATATTCCACAGATCACTACTGAAAGCAACGATACATCACGGATACATTGTGCGTAATATGTGCAGCATTTCGTCGATACATTGATTCAGCTTCCCATAGACCCACCCACTTTTTTGCTGTAGTTTGGCACTGGTTCTTGCAGGAGTACATATTTGTCGGTGGCGCTTGGTTGTATCCTAGAATGAATGTTGCAAATACTGTTCACCTCTGAGCTCAGCACAGTTACTGCCTGCAGAGTCGAAACGGAGTGTTCACACACAAGTCTCCTGGGTGGCATCTGAGAGTCGATGACCATGACAAATGAATCGTTAACACTACAGTCCATCAGTATGCACATACACTACTGGCCATTAAAATTGCTACACCACGAAGCTGATGTGCTACAGACGCGAAATTTGACCGAAAGGAAGAAGATGCTGTGATGTGCAAATGATCAGATTTTCAGAGCCTTCACAGAACGTTGTCGGCGGTGGCGACACCTACAACGTGCTGACATGAGGAAAGATTCCGACCAATTTCTCATACACAAACAGCAGTTGACCGGCTTTGCCTGGTGATACGTTGTTCTGATACCTCGTGTAAGGAGGAGAAATGCGTACCATCATGTTTCCGACTTTGAAAAAAGTCGGATTGTAGCCTATCGCGATTGTGGTTTATCGTATCCCGACATTGCTGCTCGCCTTGGTCGAGATCCAATGACTGTTAGCAGAATATGGTATTGGTGGGTTCAGGAGGGTAATACGGAACGCCGTGCTGGATCCCAACGGCCTCGTATCACGAGCAGTCGAGATGACAGGTATCTTATCCGGACGGCTGCAACGGACCGTGCAGCCACGTCTCGATCTCTGAGTCAACAGATGGGGACGTTTGCAAGACAACAAGCATCTGCACGAAAAGTTCGGGGACGTTTGCAGCAGCATGGGCTATCAGCTCGGAAACCATGGCTGCGGTTACCCTTGATGCTGCATCACAGTCAGGAGCGCCTGCAATCGTGTACTCAACGACGAACCTGGGTGTATGAATGGCAAAACGTCATTTTTTCGGATGAATCCAGGTTCTGTTTACAGCATCATGATGGTCACATCCGTGATTGGCGACATCGTGGTGAACGCACATTGGAAGCGTGCATTCGTCATCGCTGTACTGGCGTATCACCCGCCGCGATGGTATGGGGTGCCATTGGTTACACGTTTCGGTCACCTCTTGCCCACGTTGACGACACTTTGAACAGTGGACGTTACATTTCAGATGTGTTACGACCCGTGGCTCTACCCTTCATTCGAACCCTGCGAAACCCTACATTTCAGCAGGATTGTGCACGACCGCATGTTGCAGATCCTATAGGGGCCTTTCTGGATACGGAAAACGTTTTACTGCTGCCCTGGCCAGCGCATTCTCCAGATGTCTCACCAATTGAAACCGTCTGGTCAATGGTGGCCGAGCAACTGTCTCGTCACAATATGCCAGACACTACTCCTGATGAACTGTGGTATCGTGTTGAAGCTGCATGGGCAGCTGTGACTATACACGCCATCCTAGCTCTATTTGACTCAATTCCCAGGCGTATCAAGGCCGTTATTACGGCCCGAGGTAGTTATTCTGTGTATTTAATTCTCCATATCTATGCACCTAAATTGCTTGAAAGTGTAATCTCATGTCAGTTCTAGTATAATACATTTGTCCAATAAATACCTGTTTATCATCTGCATTTCTTCTTGGTGTAGGAATTTTAATGTCCATTAGTGTATTATAACCTAGTGGCACTGAAAATAGTTCTTGAAGCTGTTGCCTTTTTTCGGCAGTACATCATTAGGTACACTATCGGACGGATCACAAAACGTCAATATTCCGCGCCATCTGCAAATATGTGTCAGCACCCAAAATGCATCATCTTGCATCTTGTTTGATGACAGTTTGAGGGTTCTTGTCCCATCGGATTTAATGAACATTTGCTCGATGATGTTGTAAGTTGATGGTTGCGCTAAGAATTCGTTAATGTGTGCGTTGAAGCTACAGCGGTCAGCGTTAGTGAAATATCTTATTTTCAGAAGAGTCTGCAAACATTTCAAGTGACCGTCGGCCCTCCTGACACAACCTCCGGAACAAACAGGATGGCTGAGAGTGTAACGGGACATCATGCGATCAGTTTTATTGTCCAGATTGCGTATGCAGTTCATAAGAACAGCGCTACCATTGTTGAACGTACTGGTTACGTGCGATCTAAGTGTCAATCACATTCCTAGAGTGAGAGGTATTTAATTGACTATCAACAAGTCTGCGCCATCAGCTGTGAGTTAACTGTTCCGGTGTTTGAACTCTGTTCTAAACAGAATTTGTAACTAGGCTGCTTCTGTGTTGACAGCGCTGTCTAGCACTTTGCATTGGATCTCTGATTGCGCTTTCTTTGTAAGAGACTCTGTGGCTGGTTGGACTCATTGTTGGAAGTTAATCGCCTGTACTGTTGGGCAGTTGGAAGTTAGTCGCCAGCAGTGATGGAAGTACTCTTGGGCATTTGGTGGTGAACAGCCAGCAGTTATGGATGTTCAATGTAAGAAGTTAGCATTGATGACGGGTAGAGGTCTGGAGTGTTAGCGTAGGCTCACGATCTGTATATGTTCGACTCGGAGATTGAATATTATTCACGATTATATACCTCTGTACTATATGTCAATGATTTATATTCGTGTTTAAACTGGATGTCACATTATTAAGGTAGAAAGAAATACATTATTTGATTTGCAACAAAGTCTTTCCTTTTCTAACCACATGCCTATTAGTAGTTAGTGGCTTTAGTAGTTAGAATCTTTTATTTAGCTGGCGGTATTGACGCTCGCTATATTGCAGTAGTTCCCATATTGAATAGTTTTGTGAGGTAAGTACTTAATGAAATGTATAGGGTATTGTTAAGATTTCTGTTTAGTCAGGGCTATTCCTTTGAATTAATTATTTGAAGCCAGGTGGTAATTTTTTTTTTTTTTTTTGACCAGTCAGATTATGTTGCGGTAGAATATTGTTGGTCAGTGTTGCTATAACAAGAAAAAGTAAGGAGAAAGTAGGCTCAGTACGTTTAGTTTTACTCAACTGTTTCAGAATCAAATGACGTAGAAATTTCATCTTCTCAGTCATTATGAAATTTCATCTTCTCAGTCATTATGCAATTTGAGAACAGACACACTCATTTAAATAAATAAGTTTCAAATCTCTTATCCTTTGTTAGGATTTCCTTTGAGCTTCAAGACATTGCACGATTTGCAACGACTGATGTCCGGCACTCTTAACAACATAATTTAGGTTACAATAGTGCTTAAATTCAACAATATCATGGTCGAAAAGCGCGATTGCCACTCATGCCTGACTGGGTACGCCATTTGTGTATACAGAGTGCGTCATGGTGCCAATTTCCGAGCCTTGCAGCTCTCCATTCGTTATCAGTCTTATTTCATTAATGATGAAGAATCGCCTGTCCTTCCGGAAGATGTCAGTCATTTTGGGCAAATGTCTTGGTCATTCTACGGCATCTAAGCCATTTAAACGATCATGCCAGCCACACAAGGTCAAAAAACCTATCGGACTCCAGGAACACACGGTCAGTGCTGCCCCTTTTGTCTCTTTGCAGTCCACATGTACTCTATAAAGCGCAGGGACTGATATCCTACGGAATGTACGGCTCGGAATCCAAACTGTTGTGGAAGGGAGGCTGCTGCGGTCTGAGAGGAATTCCTGAAGCGACTGCGAACAGACTGTGGTCCGCTGGTCAGGCGGCTTTGCAGAGAAGCTTCCACGAAGCAGTACGCCCAGCCAAGCTGCCCACTCTGGTTACCGCTCTAGGCGATGGACGTACATTCGAGCACCGCATCCCGTTAACACAATGTCCCCCTTTCTACGTTTTACACAGACACAAAAGAAAAATATGTTTGTGGACTAACATTCTCGGTTCTTTGTCAAGTCGAACCTGGTTACAATATCGAGTTCTCGACGAAATCCTCCGACGTCATTGTCAGTAAAAAAAAAAAAAAAAAAAAAAAAAAAAAAAAAAAAAAAAAAAACCCACGTCGTGGCTGCTGTTATGATGACCAGAGATATTCTGTATGGAGATAGTAACTGTTCCCGAAAGAACAGAAACCACTGTTGACCGTGCAGCGTCTCTGGAAAAATTATAATTAATTGAAACCATCTGCAGCCGACAACTGTCGTCGATATGCCTTGATGAGGACAGCCGAAAATGTGTGCCACGACCGGGACTCGAACCCGGGATCTCCTGCTTACGCTATATCCATCTGAGCCACCGAGGACACAGATGAACTGTGCGACTGCAGGGACTCATCCCTTGCACGATTCTCGTAAGAGCAGTTGATGGCGGATGCAATAATTACGTTATGTTGCCAAAGATGGTGCCTGTGTCTGCGCTAGTGGTGCCAACGCCCTCGTAGGAACGTAAACTTTTCAGCGCGTGTCTCTGTGTCTTCTCACTGCTGAGTTATCACTTCCACGTATTACTAAGATTGTAGCCTCGGTACCAATTAACGCTTTTCTCGCACACTGTAATTTCCACTGAATTTCTACAGAATCTCATCACAGGTAGGCGGTAGTCGAATGGAAACGAGATGGATGGAAAAGGGTAATCAAACTGTAATTTATTACAAACGTAATCGTCATAATTGTAAAGACATTTGTCCCACTGTGAGGAAAGACAGTCAATGCCTTCAGGCCTTTCTTCAAGGTTGTGTATGGGGGATCTCCAAAAGCTTCCAAGCAAAATTTCGAAACAACCTTGGCAATGTGTAGGCCCTCCCGATCCTCCATACAATCACGATCTCTCCTCACATTCTTAGGGCCCTAATGAAAGACATTCTTGGCCGTCGACTTGCTTCGGACGAAACGACGCTCACCTCGATACAATCACGGTTTTTTAGGCGACTGAAACCTTTTCCATGAGGTCTTGTCTCACAGTGGGGTAGATGTATTAACACTTATACCGAGTATTTTTGCAATAATAAACTGTGTAATTTTCTTCCCTCTGCTCCTCATATAATTGTGGTATACGATTTCAGTGTCGTCTACATTATTCCACGTTTATTGGTGAGACTGTGTGTCAGTAACTACTAATCTCTAAGTTTTCCTATTTTTTAATGTGGCGTTAGTGAAACGCGTCCTGAAGCTTGGTTGCCTTGGAGATGGAAGGACTGAGGAAATACAGCTAGAAAACCATTCGTGATACAGCTGAACATTAAATACACTTTATTACAATCACCAAGTTCCTTGACAATGTAATAATTAACAGTGTGATAAAGATAGGCGAAATTTAAATGTCAACATTTTAGGTTAGGCTTTATCGTGACTGTTATTGACATTAAATGAAACAACAAGTTTACTGTTACCAGTCACCATTTTATTTAAAGATAGGGCAGATGAAGTTCGAAACAATGTGACATCAACAGTTGATCGGGAGGCTTCACATGTTAGACTGATGAAAGAACTGAAACACCAACTATTTCTAAAACACAGATGTAAAACACCCTTGTACTGCATACAATAACAAAAGATAAATTCAACGCTTTCCAAACTATAAGTGATCACAAATATCTTTGTTTAAAGACAAGACAAGTTACCCTTGATCACATTCGACTCCAATGATTATTAGCAACTGCGTCAACAGCTATAACAAAACGCTTGAAATGAAACAAGGTTCCAATGGTTCTGAGCACTATGGGACTCAACATCTGAGGTCATTAGTCCCCAAGACTTAGAACTACTTAAACCTAAGGACATCGCACACATCGATGCCCGGGGCAGGTTTCGAACCTGCGACCGTGGCCGCAGTGTGGTTCCTGACTGGAGCGCCTAATGAAATAAGGATCAAGTTCTTTAACAAGGTGACTTATACCCAAACACCTTCCATGGCAAGGCAATAAAAAATGTAGAGGAATGTTGGACGAGGATGCAAACTGTCAAGATGCGCTGTAATAAAACTCGTCCGAGTTTCCCAAGAGATTTATTATTTCCAGCTACAGTGCCCCCATTCCTCTCATTCTGTGTCACCGGGTCCAGCAATGCTGAGGACATCACTTCACTGTCTGCGAAAAGGCTTTGCATGGAATGGCTGCCTCAGCGACCCATTCAACACCCTCCTAAGTGCCGGTCTTTTATGGCTGCAGAGTTGTGATGAAGTGAGGATGTGCCGGCAGTCGACTCAGCTGTCTCCATCCCTGCTTCCTCAGCGCCACTCGCTGGGTGCTGCAAGCTGGCCCTCAGCATACTTTATCGCCAGTGTGGCTAAGATCGCAGCGACAACAAGTGCCTGCAATCCAGCGTCTGAATCTGCGGCCCTCGCTTCAGCACTCCTCTGGCGTGTGTTGGGAGCCAACAAAACTGCCCGTGGTAGTCAGATGTGGCATGGCTCACCGCAGGCTGGCTCCGGACTCCTCGTTGGCCCCAGAGGGTCGAACCAGTGAACTACCATGGGCTGGAACGTTGGCGTCCCATCTGCTGCTGTGTGTAGCCAGTGGTGTGACACGCCCTGCCATCCAGGAGAGCTGTCACACTTGAATGCTTTGTTAGTGAACCGGCGCCTATTTGTACGCGGCTATGCGCCTCTGTTTTGCTAACGCACCGCTGTGAGTTATCTACTCATAACACCTGGGTTGGGCCAGTGGGCCCCTTCTGCCTGTAACTTGCGCCATAAAAACCGCTATGTTTACTCTTTTCAATGGGTCTACGGCCCTGTGACCTCCATTCTACTTCGCAACAGCTGGTAGTGTAACATACTGTCAACAGGCCCGTGGCTGGTAGTAACTTGTGTGCTTAGAAATAATGCACCAAGTCTAACCTTTTCTCACCCTAAAAGGTGGTTCCGCTACACAAGAAACAGGATATGCCCATTAGCTATGTCGTATTGAGAATAGCTCCTTGAGTTACAGAGTCTAGGAAGGATGATAGGTCCAGCCAACGCACACAGAAAGGGAGTACAATCATTCACACTATTTCACAAGTAATCCAGATTAAATAGTACAAATAGATGAAGCGCAAGCAGGGAGTGCATTACAAAATTCCTTTATAAATTACAAAATTAAAAATAGAATTGCTTAAAAACCATAATAATTACAGAAACCAGAAATACACTGTAAGGGAGGCTGAGATGCACTGAATGCAAATTTTACAGTCTAAAATATGCTTGCCGGTCTCCAGAAAGCCAAATTTGTACCAGTCTGTAGACGAGGAGCAGAATACGTAGCAATGTGGGTTAAAGCCACGGGGAAAGACTGAAAGGATTGTCCTGACAGCAAACGGTACTGCCCCAACCGAGCGAGGTAGCGCAGTGGTTAGACACTGGACTTGCATTCAGGAGGACGACGGTTCAATCCCGCGTCCGGTCATCCTGATTTAGGTTTTCCGTGATTTCCCTAAATCACTCCAGGCAAATGCCGGGATGGTTCCTCTGAAAGGGCATGGCCGACTTCCTTCCCCATCCTTCCCTAATCCGATGAGACCGATGACCACGCTGTCTGGTCTCCTTCCCCAAACAACCAACCAGGTACTGCCCCAAGGCGACAACATGCGACAGAACTAACTTAACCACAGAGAAAGTTTACAAACGTGCTCACCCACAAAAGCGCAAGTTCATGTCAGTATGAGAGCCGCTTTACCACAGTGCTAGAACTCCTTCGCTGCTAACAGCTGCCCACAAGAACACTGTTAACGAGGAAGGACACCATGCAGCTTACTCCGCATAACCAGCCCCACTCTCGTTAATGTAGGGGCCACAACCACCAAGCTGCCCGCCTCTCCCCTTCTGCCCTGCTAATACCACCCTGCCCTCGTCCTCACCACCCCCCCCCCCCTACCCGAGCACCAGAAGGAATGCGGCTTCGAAGCGCAGACTCAGAATACGATGCCACTTGAGTTAAGACAGCTGAACTTCAAAGAGAGCGATCCTCCTGCTAGCGTAGCGCATCAAGTCACGAGCCACGCCGTCTATACAAATACACTTGAGAGTGTGACTACATCTGTCAGTTCGTGGCATGTCTCATTTGGTGTTTTTCAATGCAGTCGATAATAGTGTGGATGCACTGACCACTGACGCTGCTTCCTCGCTAACGTAGAAACTTGTAAATTACATGGACCCTGAGGCCGAGATTGTCCATAAGCGAGTGCATTATCCACTTTAACTTTTTGAGTTATCGCAAAACAGATCTTATTTTTCTTCCCAGGGATGTAAGTGGTTCAGGACATAAAAAAATGGTTGAAATGGCTCTGATCACTATGGGAATTAACTTCTGAGGTCATCAGTCTCCTAGAACTTACTACGACTTAAACCCAACTAACCTAAGGACAGCGACAGGAACCTGCGACCGTAACGGTCGTGCGGGGTCTAGACTGTAGCGCCTAGAACCGCTCGGCCACTTCAACCGGCTTCAGGACTTAAATTTAATGCTCTTCTAGTAAACAAACTGCCAAAGTGTTAAACAATCCACTGACGGTCTATCTGCTGTACTTTTTCTTTTTCAGAGTGGGACATTTAGCAAAACTGGTACGGTCATGGCAAGAATATGCGAAAGTTTATTTTGCGACTGCCCAAGAAAGTAAAGGAGATAATATACCCAGTTAAGAACACAGTCAATACTGTGACTTAAACGCTTTACAGAACACCAGAGACACATTAAAAATCGAAAACGTGTGATATCCGCAGCTGTTGAGTGCAATTTTACAAATAAACAGCGATCAGTGTTTGATGAAATTAAAATCCAGTCCCACGCTTCTGTGCCCTGGAATTCTGTTGTTAGAGAAGCAGTTCAATCTGGATTGTGGGAGGACGACTTCTGTCGGGACAGCAGTTATAATCCAGTAGTGAGTGAAAGCGAGCTCTCCACGCTGAGGAGACGCGGGGAAATGCTCCGAACTGTAAAACTTCCTACGGAAGTGGTGGCACCACCAATGCGGACGTGGACACAGTCTCTGGCAGTACGACGTAAATGAATATGCCGACTAATCAGAAAACGACTATGGGCCATGAATGGCTACCTCAATAGCAGCTATGACAGGTAGTGAAGGCCATGGAGCATTTCGTCGGAAGATAGAAATTGTATGCAGATTTGAAGCTACAAGTCACCAGAAACACCTAGCTCAAACAGACCCACTTTTTATCAAGATATATGCACCTTAAACATCGAAGCGCGTCAGCAACCTTTGATTAATATATTAAAAAACTAAACACCCACCTCGATTGCGAAAAAAACACCTACTGCTATGTGTTAACACAGGTTTCGGCGTAGATAACTACACCTTCATCAGAACAACAAGTGCCTAAGGAGACCTTTGTCAATGATTAAAAGAACACCACAGTTATACATTTATAAACGAAAAATAAATGGAAAAAACAATTTGTACATATGTACTGAAACATAAAAAAATTTATAAATGAGAGTGCTGGGTAACCTCAACGTTATTTGATTTTCAAACAGCTGAGATAAACTGAACGTACTGAGACATTCACTAAACCGACACACAACATTTTTAGCGCAACGCAATCTGACTTTCAATAAACCCTACAAAAGAATAGCCCTGACTAACAATAACCTATACCTTTCATGAATCACTTACCTCACAAAAATCTTCGTTACTCGAACTACTGCAATACAGCGAACAGCCACTACTGCCACCTAAATAAAGGATTCTAACTACTGAAGGCACTAACTACTGATAGGCATAGTTAGCAAATGAAAGATTTTGATAGAGAACAAACAACGTATTTACCATAATAGTGTTTAAAAGTCATTATATATATATATATATATATATATATATATATATATAAGTTCATGACAACATATACAACAACCAGTCTCACAAACTTACCCTCTCTGATGGGCATACGTCCAGATCATCCGCTCTCAAAACTCCGCCATCTCACTCCCCACATCCACAACTGCTGGCGGCTCGCCTCGAACTGCGCAACGCTACACGCTGTTCACATCCAAGTGCCCAACACTACAATGGCGAATATTCCAACAATGCCAAACAGCCACATACTGCACACAGCACAACCAGTGATTTTCATACAGAGCGCTAGGTGACGTTACCAACATAAAAACCCAAACAGCCTACTTACAGTACAAAGTCAAAACCACTATTTAACTTAATGATGTACGCTCCACCTCACACCGTCCTATGTTCGATGGGCCATGACCCGCCATAAACTGCAGCTACAAACGGTCGCTCACTTACAACCATCCAACATAGACCGGTGTGAGGTGCAGCGTACACCATTACGTAGTGGTTTTGACTTTGCGCATATGTACTGTTTGTGTTTTCCCTTTCTTTTTCGTTTATAAATATATAGCTATTGTGTTCTTTTAATCACTGACAAATGTCTTATTAGGAACTTGTGGGTTATTTTGTTGTTCTGAAGAAGGTGTAGTTATCTACGCCGAAACATGGGTTAACACTTAACATTAGGTGCTTTTTTCTCAATCGAGGCGGGTTTTTAGTTTTTTAATACAAGATATATGCCTTTGAAATTTATGCAGTTCAAGCTGGGATGCGTCTAAATCTATCCTACAAAAAGGTTTTTTTTATCCTTACGTTGGTACCTCAGAAATATCGTTTTGGACGCGTGAAACAGATACCAGGTAATGAAAATGTCTGTACACGCATACTTGTTTGAATTAAGGGGACAAAAAGAAGTCGATAGGTGATAACTCAACTGAATGCACGCACACTCTTATTCTACGTCTTCTTCTGTAATATATAAAGTTGTTCGTCGTGCTGTGTCACAACTGCCATTGTAAAGGTGCATAATGACGCTAAGTTTTCGGTTATTTCTCATGCTTTCATAGACGACGTATGGCAAACCGACTGTTGCTTCCAACAAATACAGGCGTCACCTGCAGGGGACATACAGAGACTGTTGTAATCATCGTAAATACAGGCTGCTCTTCTTAAGAGTTGTCGGAAGCATACCCTCTGATGTTTCTACAAATATCTGCAATTTCCGTTTTGCTATGTGCAGCTGCAGTCACCCCGGACAACCACAACTCATAACGTATTTTATGCCACGCCTAGCGTCGACGGAAAACGTCACTTTGTTTTTGGTTGGAAACAAAACGAATTTTATAGCGGACTGTCACCTGCCCATTTCACTGAG
The DNA here is from genome assembly GCF_023897955.1 of Schistocerca gregaria. Lineage (NCBI taxonomy): Eukaryota > Metazoa > Arthropoda > Insecta > Orthoptera > Acrididae > Schistocerca > Schistocerca gregaria. Next base: position 397,280,108 of record NC_064925.1, on the reverse strand, counting down.
CGATATCTATTAACAGAGACACTAAAACAGGAAGAACAAATAGTATTGCTGCGGTTAGCGCGTTACACGGTCGTTCTGTCTGTACTATAGTATAGGTTATTCTTCATGTTTCACTGTCGTTGTTAGCACATATCGGTAAAACAAATATCGCACTGGACTAGTGTGGGACCAGTCTATCGAATGATCGAATGGACATTTAAAATCACATGTTAAAATCATTTTATTTCTAGCCGGAAACAATCTTCATTTTCCGTCGGCCCTGGGCATCGAATGAAATATGTGAGGAACTGTTTTTTTGCTGACAGCAGCTGTACAGTGCTAAAAAGATATTTCAAATATCTGCCGAAACATCAGAGAAAAGGCGCATGACGACTCTTAGGAGGGACTTTGTGTATAAATACCACAGGACGCGAATCTAACGAACGCGTGACATGAAATTTCCGTTTCTTCACGACACTGTTTCTGTAAAACCTGACAGTCAACAAGCTACCCGTCAGTTTCTGCGTTTTAGTTATTTCAACAGTAACAAATGAAATGTTTTAAATCAATCATAATGTCACATTTCTTTAGCGCAAGGTTGCTTAGCTTCTAAAAGTTTCAAATGAGACGTTCACAGAGTTTTAGGACGTGAATCTGGTGAAATGCGTGACATAAAATATCTTTTTCTTCACGGCACTGTTTTTTTTTAAATCTCGCTATCAACAAACTAGCCGCGTAGTTTTAGAGGTTTAGTTACTTCAGCAGTAACATATGAAACATATTACCAACGATAATGTCATATTTCTTTAGCGCAAGAAAAATTCGCTTCTAATAATTTCACACGCTACGTTCGTACAGTTTTATACTTCTAGGCGCTAGTCTCAACGATGATCGACGGGAGTAATAATGAGCAGCGCCAGCTTGAAGCATCTGCGCAGCTCTTGGTGCTTCTTTGTGCTGGACTTCTGTTGCAGTTGATTATCGTTACTTGTATTGCCAGTCAGACGTTTGTATTTCAAAGTATATAATCCATTTCGTTCAGAAGACACTGTCAGTTGGCAGTTAGGTAAATAATTATAACTGCAATTCTCTATGACAGATAGGACAGCCACCAGGGAGATTGGTATTGCTCGTGTTATAACCGATTAAGGAAGGTGAACACCGTCACATGTTAAGTGATCACTGTGGAGGACACGGAGATCCTGTGTAATCGTGTGGGACAGCATTATCAGCTCCGGACAGAGTGAAAGGGGCCTCATTTTGGGTCTCCATTTGGGTGGCTTGACGAACCGTGAAATCTACATATCTCAGGAGCGTTTGTATATGAGAGTGGTCCCAATTTTGGACTGCGTGGATATGTGAAAGCAGACAGACTCGTCGCCAAGCTTTCGGTAGACCACCACAGGGGTGATCGCTGTATCGTGCACCAAACACGTCGCCTGCCATCCGTGGACAAGTAGAGGACACTCTGCAACATCCTGTGCCATCTTACGTCATTGGTCGGAGACTACCAGCATCCGGAATATGGAATTATCGTACGCTGCGTATGCTGCCATTAATATTATAACTGAAATGGCTGAACTGCTGATAAATCGAGATGCTTTATGTTCGGTAATGAAGTGCGGATCTGCACTACCCCGGACGACATTCGTCGGCTAGTATACTTGGGACCTGGAGAGAGGTACCTTTCGTGCATGTTTTGGAGTGTCACAGCGGCGTTGCTCTTGGCGTTATGACTTTAAACCACTGCTGTTTTGATTGAGGCAACACTGATGGCACAACGATATGTCACAAACATCGAGCTTCATCATTTGTTACGTGTCGCGTGACAAAATCGCAGAGACAGGTTTTAATAAAATACTCGTACATACATGGCACAAATTCTGTGTCATGCTGAGGTACTCCGGGGCCAGAAGCATCCCCATATTTGTGGCAACACAATGTGTGTGGTACCAGCTCGGAAATCAACGCCCTACCAGGGTGCCAAGGACTTGTACGCACAGCCCTAATTTCAACCAGTGCAGGAGCTAAGGATAGGCACAGATAAATTAAACTGACTTGTAACGTTACTAGAGAAGCGGGAATAGTAATGGAAATACACTATCAGATAAGTTACTAACAAAATAATAACATTATTGTCACAAAGCAGTCCTGCAATAAATGTAACAGTGATAGGCTGTAAGTCCGAGGTAAGAATGGATGCGAATGAGGAAAACAGAATGACTATTAAAGTTCTGAATGTGACAACAGAACCACAAGACGCAAACTACCAGCGAATGTAGCGGTTACAGATTCTGATAAATCAAAAATAAAACTGAAAGTGCACACCGCATTGATTAACAAACGGACTGATCCAAAAGTCCGTTAACCTCTGAAAATTCAAAACTTCACGAACTGGTGAACGGATAGATGGCCCCTCGTTTGATAGAAAAAAATAATTAGAATAAAAATTGATTTTCAGCAAAGACCATGCTGTTTAAAACAAACGCTCAACATGTCGGCGGTCATTCATCGACAATACCTGTAGTCGAGGGACAGTGTTGTGAACAGCACAGTACAGCATATCTGTAGGTATGGTGAGAGATCGGACGATTGCGGTAGACTTGGGACTTCAGGTAGACCCACAGCCAATAAACAGGCAGGTCTAGGTCCGCGGACGTGGGAGGCCAATCATGACGCATGTGGTAGCTCACCACGCGTTTTTCGCCAAACGATGTGCGCAAGAGACCCTTCACGCGGGTAGCAATATGGGGTGGAGTGCCATCCTGCATAAATGTCGTACCTACCATCAGGCGTTTACCAACCAATCTAAGGATGATCCGACTCCCCTGTAGCTACAGATAATATTACACTGGATTCTCATACGGCATCCCTGACGTGTTGCTATCCAGCGCCATTTGTTGGTCAGTATTTGCACTCGTTTCTGGCTTCTGTCATTACAGGCTTGTGTATAAATTTTTACCTCTCTGTTTACATTATTCGGTAACTAGTGCAATTTCAAATGTTAAAGAACTTTTGGGATACCATGTATGTAAAGTAATAAAGTGATTATGTAAAAACTGCACCATTAAGTATGTTGTTTGTTCGTTGAATCTGGGGAGGGGACCAAACAGCGAGGTCCTCGGTCCCATCGGATTAGGGAAGGATGCCCTTTCAAAGTAACCATCCCTGAATTTGCCTGAAGCGATTTAGGAAACTCACAAAAAAACCTAAATCAGGATGACCCGACGCGTAGTTGAAACGTCCCCCGTCCCCCCGAATGCGAGTCCAGTATACTAACCACTGCACCACCTCCCTCGGCTATTAGGTGTGTACTTTCATATCATTCAACTGGACACTATAGATATAGGACAGTCGCAACATGACGTAAATCCACATGTACATTTATACTCTGCAAACCACCCTGAAGTTCATGGCAGAACATAAGACTCAGAAGTGAAGTTCGCCCGAATATAACAGTATGTAACCGGTCGACAGACAACAAGGTTTTATTCATACCGCGAGAACTGCTGAAATCAGGTAAGTTGGGCACCATCCCCTTCTTCATTCAACTTCCTACTCTTGTGACTTCATCATAAACGTCGTCAACATTGATGCCAAAGGCAGGTTTCTTCTTCAATGGATTTTTTTTCCAACTTTCAGCGGGACGATGGTTCAGGTCCTATTACAGCCTTCTAGATTTAGGTTTTCCGTCCGTTAACATGCAGGAATGATTCCTTTGAAAGGGTACTGACAATTTCCCTCCCCTCCTTCAATAATCTATGAGCGAGTGCCGAAAAGTCATGCCAAAGAATGTTCTATTTGCAGATTTTTAAATAAAACAAACGTTATTAACATTCTAAATCTTTATTGTTCATGTCTATATATTTGTAGCCCTCTACTGCTAGAGGTCTCCGATTCGTAGCGTCTAACACGGAGGTGTTGTACGTAACTATGTCGGTGCATGAGCAACCGCGTGCTGTAATCAAGTTTCGAATTCGCAGAGTTCGTCCACACATGGAGCAACCTTCCGTTTAGAACGACAAAGACTGGCTACACACGAGGGGTGGGACACCTGCAACAATACGATACCTTGGCTTCACAGTCCTGACTCGGTCCCATCAGATTTTAATCAATTTCCAAAACTTAAAAGACCCTTTGAGGGCTTCATTTTGACAGCGATAAAGCGGTGCAAAGCATAGGTAAGGCTGTAGCTCTGTCAACAACGTCAGACTTTCTACAGTGACGGCATCATCACGATTATCTTTCGTTGGGAGAAATATGTTCGATGCCCGCATGGCTGCGTTGAGAAATACATATGTAGACATCAAGAATGAATGTGTACAATGTTATTAATGTCTGTTTTATTTATGAGTCCTTACGATTCTGCACATAAAAAAGTCGGGTGGCATTAATATTCTGCACGCCCTAATAAGGATGTGCTCCGCCTCTAATTATATCGTATTCGATGTAACGTTAAACTGTGATTTTATTTCCTTACTTTTCGTACGTTCTATGCTTATACTCGAACAAGATGAACTACGATTTTTGTTCATATGTCAACAATGTTCCTTATATTTCAGTATGTTGCCGTAATTTCTATCATTTATATTTAAGACTTGCGTTTCCTCCTGCATATTGTTATTTCTTTCTTTGATTCAGTAGTTTATAACCTACAAAGGAACTTAAAAATCTCATGTCGTTGTTGTCGGCTTGCATTTTCCGAGTTTGGATGTGTTTATTGTCCAATTCTGGTTGTGATTATGTCTTGGAAGTCCGTTATTTCCTTTGGGTTGGCTACAAATGATTCAAATGGCTCTGAGCACTATGGGACGTAACTTCTAAGGTCATCAGTCCCCTAGAACGTAGAACTACTTAAACCTAACTAACCTAAGGACATCACACACATCCATGCCCGAGGCAGGATTCGAACCTGCGCGGTTCCCGACTGTAGCGCCTAGAACCGCTCAGCCACCCCGGCCGGCAGTTGGCTACAGATGTCATAAATTTAATATATTTGTCAGCTAATTCACTCTCCTGAATAGTTAGATACAATCTTCTCAGCTGCAGATAAAAAGTTATTTGAAACTACGTTATCCACTCTATCATTATATCTGAGAGTAGCTTATCATAACACAGGTGGAAATAGATTTCACTTAGTCGTCGATTTACATCACTTTTATCTTGTTGCTAATTTGTCCACTCTCAAATGTTAGTGACTTATATCTGTTTAGTTCAAAACATTTTTAATGTGCTTTAGTTTCCATTATTTCCAATGTTTTATCCTCTGTTTTCTTTTTTTATTTACAAAGAGAAGAACTCTGGCACAGATGTACAAACGGAAATAGAAAGACCTCACATAAAAGCACATTGTTCTTACCAAAATGACTTCAATAATTAAGTGTAACCTTCTGACCACATTTTCTATTCTCCCGGCTTCAATAATTAAATGTAACCTTGTGACCAAATTTTCTATTCCAAGTAAAGGAAACTTTACTAGCGGTAATTTTCGCAGTCATGTGTTTTCCTTTTCTTTCTCAAAGCGTAATGGCTTTGAGCACTATGGGACTTAACATCAATGGTCATCAGTCAAAGCGTAACGTACGGCCTCTCACTCGTTTCGTCTATTCCAGCGGAACTATAAATCATCAGTATGACCACCAACATACAAGTTCTATAAGTTCCAGTGGTTCATACATAACTAAATATTTAAGCAATAGCTGCACTATCTTTCCAGTTTTTGGATGAATATTTCCTCGAATTCTTGGTGTTATACTGAATCTACAGCTACTTCTTGTGTCGTATATTTCTGTCTACTTTCGTGCTTAGCTGGTGTAAGACGTGTATATTTTTATTGTCTATTCTCAAACCACAATATATGAAAGATGTTTATATTTTATTAATAGGATTAAGTAGGAATAATTAATATTTGTCATGTTGGAAATAATTGTGGTAGCTGGGAATCTCTGCAACAAAGTATTGTTAGCAAGGGAGACCGCAAACTGATAAAATTTTAAAAAGGGCGGGAGAGACCGCGTATGGATACATATTAAGAAAAGAGCACATTTTGTAATGATAGCAGGGACTGTCTGCACCAGAAAGCATTGTTGGCAGGAGAGGCCGCTCTTTGGCGTTCGTAGGAAGTCAGTAGTAAGCGAGATGTGAAGCGAGTTGGTAGCAGGTCTAAAGCGAGAGGTTGAGAGGAGCAGTGTGCCTGCCAGCCACCAGCTATGATTTACAAGAGGTTATAAACGGATGTACATTAATTAAAGAATAATTTCAGCTTTGCTATTAAAGAATAACGTCAGCTTAGGTAATAAATACAGCCACTTATTATACAGCCCACCAGCAGCTACTAGAGTATAGTAAAACCAAGTATATTAATGTCGCAGTTCGATGTAGCAGTCAGATAGCGATCCAGTAACAGTAAAAAAGGTAAGGAACAGTTTTGGGTTATTGCAGGTATCGACTGAGGGCCACGACGACGACACATTCTATGTTTCGTCGAAATACAACGGAGGGGTATCTGTTGAGAGGCCAGACAAACGTGTGGTTCCTGAAGAGGGGCAGCAGCCTTTTCAGTAGTTGCAGGGGCAACAGTCTGGATGATTCACTGATCTGGCCTTGCAACATTAACCAAAACGGCCTTGCTGTGCTGGTACTGCGAACGGCTGAAAGCAAGGGGAAACTACAGCCGTAATTTTTCCCGAGGACATGCAGCTTTACTGTATGATTAAATGATGATGACTTCCTCTTGGGTAAAATATTCCGGAGGTAAAATAGTCCCCCATTCGGATCTCCGGGCGGGGACTACTCAGGAGGACGTCGTTATCAGGAGAAAGAAAACTGGCATTCAACGGATCGGAGCGTGGAATGTCAGATCCCTTAATCGGGCAGGTAGTTTAGAAAATTTAAAAAGGGAAATGGATAGGTTAAAGTTGGATATAGTGGGAATTAGTGAAGTTCGGTGGCAGGAGGAACAAGACTTTTGGTCAGGTGACTACAGGGTTCTAAATACAAAATCAAATAGGGGTAATGCAGGAGTAGGTTTAATAATGAACAAAAAAATAGGAGTGCGTGTAAGCTACTAGAAACAGCATAGTAAACGCATTATTGTGGCCAAGATAGACACAAAGCCAATGCCTACTACAGTAGTACAAGTTTATATGCCTACTAGCTCTGCAGATGATGAAGAAATTGATGAAATGTATGATGAGATAAAAGAAATTATTCAGGTAGTGAAGGGAGACGAAAATTTAATAGTCATGGGTGACTGGAATTCGTCAGTAGGAAAAGGGAGAGAAGGAAACATAGTGGGTGATTATGGATTGGGGCTAAGAAATGAAAGAGGAAGCCGTCTGGTAGAATTTTGCACAGAGCATAACTTAATCATAGCTAACATTTGGTTCAAGAATCATAAAAGAAGGTTGTATACATGGAAGAATCCTGGAGATACTAAAAGGTATCAGATAGATTATATAATGGTAAGACAGAGATTTAGGAATCAGGTTTTAAATTGTAGGACATTTCCAGGGGCAGATGTGGACTCTGACCACAATCTATTGGTTATGACCTGTAGGTTAAAACTGAAGAAACTGCAAGAAGGTGGGTATTTAAGGACATGGGATCTGGATAAGCTGAAAGAACCAGAGGTTTTACAGAGTTTCAAGGAGAGCATAAGGGAATGGGGGAAAGAAATACAGTAGAAGAAGAATGGGTAGCTCTGAGGGATGAAGTAGTGAAGGCAGCAGAGGCTAAAGTAGGTAAAAAGACGAGGGCTGCAAGAAATCCTTGGGTAACAGAAGAAATATTGAATTTAATTGATGAAAGGAGAAAATATAAAAATGCAGTAAATGAAGCAGGCAACAAGGAATACAAACGTCTCAAAAATGAGATCGGCAGGAAGTGCAAAATGGCTAAGCAGGGATGGCTAGAGGACAAATGTAAGGATGTAGAAGCTTATCTCACTAGGGGTAAGATAGATACTGCCTACAGGAAAATTAAAGAGACCTTTGGAGAGAAGAGAACCACGTGTATGAATATCAAGAGCTCAGATGGCAACCCAGTTCTAAGCAAAGAAGGGAAAGCAGAAAGGTGGAAGGAGTATCTAGAAGGTTTATACAAGGGCGATGTACTTGAGGACAATATTATGGAAATGGAAGAGGATGTAGATGAAGACGAAATGGAAGGTAAGATACTGCGTGAAGAGTTTGACAGAGCACTGAAAGACCTGAGTCGAAACAAGGCCCCCGGAGTAGACAATATTCCATTAGAACTACTGACGGCCTTGGGAGAGCCAGTCATGACAAAACTCTACCAGCTGGTGAGCAAGATGTATGAGACAGGTGAAACACCCTCAGACTTCAAGAAGAATATAATAATTCCAATCCCAAAGAAAGCAGGCGCTGACAGATGTGAAAATTACCGAACTATCAGTTTAATAAGTCACAACTGCAAAATACTAACGCGAATTCTTTACAGACGAATGGAAAAACTGGTAGATGCGGACCTCGGGGAGGAGCAGTTTGGATTCCGTAGAAATGTTGGAACACGTGAGGCAATACTGACCTTACGACTTATCTTAGAAGAAAGATTAAGAAAAGGCAAACCTACATTTCTAACATTTGTAGACTTAGAGAAAGCTTTTGACAATGTTGACTGGAATACTCTCTTTCCAATTCTAAAGTTGGCAGGGGTAAAATACAGGGAATGAAAGGCTATTTACAATTTGTACAGAAACCAGATGGCAGTTATTAGAGTCGAGGGGCATGAAAGGGAAGCAGTGGTTGGTAAAGGAGTGAGACAGGGTTGTAGCCTCTCCCCGATGTTATTCATTCTCTATATTGAGCAAGCAGTAAAGGAAACAAAAGAAAAATTTGGAGTAGGTATTAAAATTCAAGGAGAAGAAGTAAAAACTTTGAGGTTCGCTGATGACATTGTAATTCTGTCAGAGACCGCAAAGGACTTGAAAGAGCAGTTGAACGGAATGGAAAGTGTCTTGAAAAGAGGATATAAGATGAACATCAACAAAAGCAAAACGAGGATAATGGAATGTAGTCAAATTAAATCGGGTGATGCTGGGGGAATTAGATTAGGAAATGAGACACTTAAAGTAGTAAACGAGTTTTGCTATTTAGGAAGTAAAATAACTGATGATGGTCGAAGTAGAGAGGATATAAAATGTAGACTGGCAATGGCAAGAAAAGCGTTCCTGAAGAAGAGAAATTTGTTAACATCCAGTATAGATTTAAGTGTCAGGAAGTCGTTTCTGAAAGTATTTGTTTGGAGTGTAGCCATGTATGGAAGTGAAACATGGACGATAACTAGTTTGGACAAGAAGAGAATAGAAGCTTTCGAAATGTGGTGCTACAGAAGAATGCTGAAGATTAGATGGGTAGATCACGTAAATAATGAGGAGGTATTGAATAGGATTGGGAAGAAGAGAACTTTGTGGCACAACTTGACTAGAAGAAGGGATCGATTGGTAGGACATGTTCTGAGGCATCAAGGGATAACAAATTTAGCACTGGAGGGCAGCGTAGAGGGTAAAAATCGTAGAGGGAGACCAAGAGATGAATACACTAAGCAGATTCTGAAGGATGTAGGTTGCAGTAGGTACTGAGAGATGAAGAAGCTTGCACAGGATAGAGTAGCATGGAGAGCTGCATCAAACCAGTCTCAGGGCTGAAGACAACAACAAACAACAATCAGAAAATCACTTTTAATAAGCAGCAATTAAATTTGTATGCGAAGATTGAGAAGGAGAATAAATTTGAAAGGGAAGATTTCATTTGTTACTATTAAGCGAGAAATAGAAATCCTAAGGAAAGGTTTCATAGGTTATTGTAGAAGGGAACAAAAAGAGATATAGAGGAGACGTTAAGATTTCACTGGTAGAACGTCAGAATTACATATGACAGGCGGGATCCGATTTTAGTTTCCGCAAAGAATTTAAATTAAGTGGCCAATTAGAAGGGGTTGTAGGCAGGTTCGGAAAACAGTCTCACATAGTTGAAAGAAAAGTTGCGGCACTGGTTAAGGACAGTCGCAATTATGGATCTGAAGAGTGATGTGCTGAACACATAACGCTGCAGACTAATCTAAAGCTATGTTACAAGAGGCAGGAGGGGATGACGGAACCGTACGGCTCTCTATATCTGTTTCAAATTTTATTGTTTTTTTGTATTGCAGTTTTATTATACGTAAATTCTGCATGATGTATGTTAATATTTTATTTAAGTCTAGCCAAAAACAGAAGCATATGTACCGGTACATACCTTAACTGTAGTAATTCAGTCTGTCTATTCTCCGAAATGTCAAACAACGTGTAAATTGTAGCAAACAGAAACAAATTTGGACAGAGTTTCGTGTCCATATGCAAGAATGCCTTGGGAAAAGTTAAGACATTAACATAGAGATTTTTTGAGTAAAACAGAAGATTCTAGAAGTCTACAAGTACATATTTTTAAAATTTGAGTCAGTATGTTTCTATATTTAAATTTTTTCTCACAAACGACAAAAAGTTCATACGCATAAAGCTGCAGAAGACAAAACTGTATGATTGGTGGCTAAAGACTGTGCGGGTAAGCAAATGGGCAAAGTGCAGTTGCTCTACATGTTATTCTCATAAAATATCTGTAGATCTACGATCTGGAAGGCTATTTATATTTTGGGGGATGAAATAATGAAATTTCCTGTTGCGTACTATAACCTAAGCTCATACAAGTAATGAAAATACTACTCGCTAGCACTGAATAAAAGGAAAATAGGCACGTAAATATAAAATAATTTAACTTAGCAATTATGTAGGGCAGTCCCACAACAGAAGTGAGGGTTTCAGTTAAAAAGTGCAGAGGTAACAGCGGTTTTATCTTTCATTAATTCAATTGAAGTGAATTCGATACCAAAATTAACGCCTGAACGGCTACACTGACAGACTGGTGTTAACGTATAAACGGCCTGTATTGCAAAACACACTGCAGAGTGCGTTAGCGACAAGCGGTAACAGAGCCACCCGCAGGTCTGTAACTTTGTTCCTTTTAGCGTATGAATCATTAACAAACGCGCGCTTTGATACCATACCACGCTATTCAGTCAGCCGTAATGACACAATTTCAAACAACATTTCGGTCCACCGCGGCGGAAGGCTTCCGGCTACATAATTTTCGGCGGAACTGGAAAGCTGCTTTTTTGACGTACTGGTAGTATGACAGTTCCATCTACGGACCAGGTTTCTGCCGCTGCCTTTGTAGTTCTTCCAAGTACGTACTAACTCCACACAACTTCAAAGCTGTTCCCACTGCTTTAGGTATCCTATGTGACGAATAGATAGTATTCACACCACAGAATTCTTTGACTTATAAAATTTTTACATGTAATATTAATTACATCCTCGTGTTTCTTAGATTAACTGCTCCCATTTGGGTCTGGAAGAAATGAAGGTAAGATTCGAGACAGAGCATAAGCTCAGAACGCTAGTGTCCTTCACAATTACCCACCGCCTCGATTAGAGACAATCAAGTAACGCTTTGGAACCTGAAGATGATTAAACATTAGCGCTTACATTAAATTCTCGAACAAAGTCGCCCCTCTACTAGAAATACTGGAGTATTTCGTAGAAGTTATAACAAGGGAGTATCACATGCAATTGGAAAGGCAAGATTCTTAAAACATACCAGTATAAGAAAACTCCACTTCTTTAAAGAATCGAACTCCCATGTATAAAACATGTTGAAACCTGTCATTACAAATGAGTCAGGAAATTAAATTTTTGACTTTAAGTACGCAAGCGAAAAAAGATTGGGAAAGGTTTGGAATTACGTTTAAAGTTTGTCGGAAGTCGCATGATTCTCTAATTATAGATAACAGGATCAGTATATTCTGGGTAATCTGCGCTCCTTTCTAAGGTTGGGAAGTTCATGAAATTCATCGAATGCGCCAATTTCCAGTTCGTTTTTTATTTATCAGTACAACTCATGGATAATAATTTTCCCAAGTTTCAACGACGAGGTCGAACCCGAAGTCCCAGAAAATAATTAACTGTGTCAATTTTTTTTAAATTCCAGTCTTTGATCACAATGAAATGTTGGAACACGTGAGGCAATACTGACCTTACGACTTATCTTAGAAGAAAGATTAAGAAAAGGCAAACCTACGTTTCTACCATTTGTAGACTTAGAGAAAGCTTTTGACAATGTTGACTGGAATACTCTTTTTTCAAATTCTAAAGGTGGCAGGGGTAAAATACAGGGAGCGAAAGGCTATTTACAATTTGTACAGAAACCAGATGGCAGTCATAAGAGTCGAGGGGCATGAAAGGGAAGCAGTGGTTGGGAAAGGAGTGAAACAGGGTTGTAGCCTCTCCCCGATGTTATTCAATCTGTATATTGAGCAAGCTGTGAAGGAAACAAAAGAAAAATTTGGAGTAGGTATTAAAATTCATGGAGAAGAAGTAAAAACTTTGAGGTTCGCCGATGACATTGTAATTCTGTCAGAGACGGCAAAGGACTTGGAAGAGCAGTTGAACGGAACGGACAGTGTCTTGAAAGGAGGACATAAGATGAACATCAACAAAAGCAAAACGAGGATAATGGAATGTAGTCAAATTAAATCTGGTGATGCTGAGGGAATTAGATTAGGAAATGAGACACTTAAAGTAGTAAACGAGTTTTGCTATTTAGGAAGTAAAATAACTGATGATGGTCGAAGTAGAGAGGATATAAAATGTAGACTGGCAATGGCAAGGAAAGCGTTTCTGAAGAAGAGAAATTTGTTAACATCGAATATAGGTTTATGTATCAGGAAGTCGTTTCTGAAAGTATTTGTTTGGAGTGTAGCCATGTATGGAAGTGAAACATTGTCGATAACTAGTTTGGATAAGAAGCGAATAGAAGCTTTCGAAATGTGGTGCTACAAAAGAATACTGAAGATAAGGTGGATAGATCACGTAACTAATGAGGAGGTATTGAATAGGATTGGGGAGAAGAGAAGTTTGTGGTACAACTTGACTAGAAGAAGGGATCGGTTGGTAGGACATGTTTTGAGGCATCAAGGGATCACAAATTTAGCATTGGAGGGCAGCGTGGAGGGTAAAAATCGTAGAGGGAGACCGAGAGATTAGTACACTAAGCAGATTCAGAAGGATGTAGGTTGCAGTAGGTACTGGGAGATGAAGCAGCTTGCACAGGATAGAGTAGCATGGAGAGCTGCATCAAACCCCTCTCAGGACTGAAGACAACAACAACATAAAGTCCTCTGACGATGACTGGTTTCAGTCATCAGTGACCATTTTCAGATCTGTTCTAAACCATGTCCTAATGTGATAAAGCCGTAGTGGCATCGCCATTACTGACTGAAACCGGTCATCGACGAAGGACTTTGTATTGTGATCAAAGGCTGAAATAAAAATTAATCATTTGTCAATACCTGGATCAGTGTTCAAATTCCCGTCTATGTCACAGCTGGTGAAATTAAATGTGTGATGCGACCATCCTTCCACGGCCACTTTTTGAAGCAACACCTTAGTACCAGCTCCGTGAACAACGATTCCGTGGATTACTTCCAAGCAAATGAGCGCAGGATACACTTAGAAGGCTGAAAGTCTACAAAGTGTGTTCATAGCTAAATCCTGAGTCAAATGAGACTCTAAATTCACTCATACGGAAACGACGCCCTAAATCTATATTTACGTCTGCTACAGTTGTCGGAATTGCACCTTATGATGCACCTCTTGTATTTACTGGTGCGAATATAGGGAGGATGAAGGTATTACAGAGAATGAGGTTTACAACATAAAATTTCGCACAAGACTTCTTGAGAAAAATAGGTTTACAGCGCCACTCTGCTGCGCAAAGGTCAGTTGAAGGCTCTATAAAGGAAACAAATAAGAAAACAAGAAAAGAATGGGAGGAGGATCCTCCGCACAAATCAGGGGTCTTCTGAAGAGGTGACATAAGAAAAAAAGTTATGTTGAACTAAAAATTGCATTTCATAGTTCATTTTTCTCTGAATCTATGAAGGCTAGAATTATGACATTTTCTACACTTATTTATATTAACGCAATAAATATCGTCTCAAGAGTAAATTTTGAAATTCTGACTGTAATTTTAGGTATGGGGAAAGAAGCTCGAATTTTGCACGAATTTTTTATTATATTTACAGAACTGTAATTAAAATATATTATAATTCTCTTACTCGATATACTGAAAAATCCTCGCAAGAGAAGGTTAATACATACAAAGAGATGTAAGTAGGCTGTTTAGGTTTTTTATATTGGTAACGCCACGTAGCTCTCTGTATGAAAATCACTGGCTGTGCTGTGTGCAGTCAGTGGCTCGTTGGCAGTGTTGTAATACTCGCCATTGTAGTGTTGGGCAGCTGGACGGTTAACAGCGCGTAGCGTTGAGCGGTTGGAGGTGAGCCGCCAACAGTGGTGGATGTGGGGAGAGAGATGGCGGAGTTTTGAAATTTGTAAGACGGGATGCCATGAACTGCTATATACATTATAACTTTTGAACACTATTGAGGTAAATACATTGTTTGTTCTCTATCAAAATCTTCCATTTGCTAACTACACTCCTGGAAATGGAAAAAAGAACACATTGACACCGGTGTGTCAGACCCACCATACTTGCTCCGGACACTGCGAGAGGGCTGTACAAGCAATGATTACACGCACGGAACAGCGACACACCAGGAACCGCGGTGTTGGCCGTCGAATGGCGCTAGCTGCGCAGCAATTGTGCACCGCCGCCGTCAGTGTCAGCCAGTTTGCCGTGGCATACGGAGCTCCATCGCAGTCTTTAACGCTGGTAGCATGCCGCGACAGCGTGGACGTGAACCGTATGTGCAGTTGACGGACTTTGAGCAAGGGCGTATAGTGGGCATGCGGGAGGCTGGGTGGACGTACCGCCGAATTGCTCAACACGTGGGGCGTGAGGTCTCCACAGCACATCGATGTTGTCGCCAGTGGTCGGCGGAAGGTGCACGTGCCCGTCGACCTGGGACCGGACCGCAGCGACGCACGGATGCAGGCCAAGACCGTAGGATCCTACGCAGTGCCGTACGGGACTGTACCGCCACTTCCCAGCAAATTAGGGACACTGTTGCTCCTGGGGTATCGGCGAGGACCATTCGCAACCGTCTCCATGAAGCTAGGCTACGGTCCCGCACACCGTTAGGCCGTCTTCCGCTCACGCCCCAACATCGTGCAGCCCGCCTCCAGTGGTGTCACGACAGGCGTGAATGGAGAGACGAATGGAGATGTGTTGTCTTCAGCGATGAGAGTCGCTTCTGCCTTGGCGCCAATGATGGTCGCATGCGTTTTTGGCGCCGTGTAGGTGAGCGCCACAATCAGGACTGCATACGACTGAGGCACACAAGGCCAACACCCGGCATTATGGTGTGGGGAGCGATCTCCTACACTGGCCGTACACCTCTGGTGATCGTCGAGGGGACACTGAATAGTGCACGGTACATCCAAACCGTCATCGAACCCATCGTTCTACCATTCCTAGACCGGCAAGGGAACTTGCTGTTCCAACAGGACAATGCACTTGCGCATGTATCCCGTGCCACCCAACGTGCTCTAGAAGGTGTAAGTCAACTACCCTGATCAGCAAGATCCCCAGATATGTCCCCCATTGAGCATGTTTGGGACTGGATGAAGCGTCGTCTCACGCGGTCTGCACGTCCAGCACGAACGCTGGTCCAACTGAGGAGCCAGGTGGAAATGGCATGGCAAGCCGTTCCACAGGACTACATCCAGCATCTCTACGATCGTCTCCATGGGAGAATAGCAGCCTGCATTGCTGCGAAAGGTGGATATACACTGTACTAGTGCCGACATTGTGCATGCTCTGTTGCCTGTGTCTATGTGCCTGTGGTTCTGTCAGTGTGACCATGTGCTGTATCTGACCCCAGGAATGTGTCAATAAAGTTTCCCCTTCCTGGGACAATGAATTCATGGTGTTCTTATTCTAATTTCCAGGAGTGTATGTCTATCAGTAGTTAGTGCCTTCAGTAGTTTGAATCTTTTATTTAGCTGGCAGTAGTGGCGCTCGCTGTTTAGCAGTAGTTCGAGTAACGAAGATGTTTGTGAGGTAATTGATTTGTGAAAGGTATAGGGTCATTCTTTTGTAGGGATTATTGAAAGTCGGATTACGTTGCGCTAAAAAATATCGTGTGTCAGTTTAAGCACAGTCTTGCACAATTTTTGTAAAGGGGCGTTTCAGAGATTAAAGAACGGACATTTTAGAGAAATGTTTCTGAGGAAAATATATATATATATATATATATATATATATATATATATATATATATATATATATATATATTTCCTGGAAAGCAAAACTTTTAAATGCCATTAAAAATTAAATCTGTGTAATGTTAGGACTTTAACAGTGAATTCCTTAATTTCAAGTAAAGCATGGTACAGAAAGTCATTACCATATGTTCAAGATTGAGGATTTCGTGCATCTTTTACTTATTGTGCATATTTAAAGAACATCCTGTTTAAGCAAACACTGCTTTTTCACGCAACTCAGTGTTTATGACGTAATTTCTCCTGAACCATGTGTCCTGTATTAATATAAAGATACAGGTATATTCATTGGTATCTATAGATACAGTCTGCAAAATTTTTTGCGAATACAGTTTTTATAAAGGAAACAAAACATTACAACGTTGTACCTGATGCGGCAGTTTTACCACATAAACAGCGTAAATATTGTAAACGAAAAACCTTCTTCCAGTTCACCTGATGATGGCGACATGTTTTATCGCCGAAATATTGTGCCCGTGGGACACTATAGACCGGCAGTACACCCGTGGATATTTTGATCTTCTTCCTCCAGTCTGTGGGGACTGTCAGCGACAAGAAGCTCCGTAAGGGTTTGAGATACGTTTAAAGTTTGCTGGAAGTCTCCTCTTTATCAAATAGTGGATGAGTTACCATCTTGGTATTTGTGCGCGGTGAATTGCCCTGACTCAGGACATATATCGGGAATCAAAACGTACGGTCAAACTTTCAACAAAAATTCTTTTCACATAGGCGACGAAAATGTATTACAAGGACTTGGATCTGGAAATGCTTTCTACCTACATTACACCTCATTTTCTACTTTTGTTGCCCGCATGTCGTGGTCGTGCCGTAGCGTTCTCGCTTCTCACGACCGGGTTCCCGGGTTCGATTCCCGGTGGGGTCAGGGATTTTCTCTGCCTCGTGATGGCTGGGTGTTTTGTGATGTCCTTAGGTTAGTTAGGTTTAAGTAGTTCTAAGTTCTAGGGGACTGATGACCTAAGATGTTAAGTCCCATAGTGCTTAGAGCCATTTGAACCATTTTTTTTTTCTACTTTTGTTCATCATCACATTAATCATGGTACAGAAACAAAACGTACACTTTACAAGAAACCTTTTCTTACATGAAACGTTCGAAATCTCATCTTTTTTACGTTTTAATATACTATACAGGAAGTTGTAATTCTTCGGTTTGCCGTCCATGTTTTTTCTACTGGAACGAAGGTAACATTGACATATGACTGACTTCACTGCTTTACGTTGTTTTTCAGGAAGGAAGGCAATGTTAATGTGCGAGTAACTTCACTGTTC
Source organism: Schistocerca gregaria (assembly GCF_023897955.1). NCBI lineage: Eukaryota > Metazoa > Arthropoda > Insecta > Orthoptera > Acrididae > Schistocerca > Schistocerca gregaria. Next base: position 397,262,542 of record NC_064925.1, on the reverse strand, counting down.
TATTAACATCAAGCATGTAACATCAGCTGTACAGTGTACATCGCAGACTTGGTTTCGGGTACAATGCTGTGGAAGTGTACTCAGATATGTTGGTGCCAAATGTGTAGTTGCAAGGATTAGCAAGTGGTAGTGGCCAGTGCGTTACACGTTTGTATCGGAAGAGGTTACCAGAACGACAGTGTCCCCAGGTCTTAGTGAGCATGGGTCGCTTAAGCCTACTACTTGTGACCGGGGGAGGCATGCAGAAGGGCGAGGACATCTCAGACGGGGGATGAATTTCTTTGTGCAACTGACAACAACACTAGTGTCAATTAAGATCATCAGCTGAATCAAGTAAGGTTGACTACATGACTGGAGAGTGCTACATATGGACCTCCTCTGTTCCTATCATGTACAGCATGCGCAGACATTATGAGCAGCTGACTGACCTGCAAGGGTACACATTTGGCAATGGTTCATTCAACAATGTAGTCAAACTTCATTTCCGTGCCAATGTGCTGTTCAAGAAAGATTCTTCATTCCAAAGCATATGATATTTGTTGAATAGTTGCAGAAACTGAGACCTATCCTGGAAATAAACCATACCAGAACACATGTCCGTATAGCATATTGTCCTCTTAAAAATGTAAAGAACGTTTTCTTAAAGACTGGCCATATTTTTGTCATATCTTCTACACGCAGTTGATAGTTGTGATACTTATCTTACTGTGCTGAATCTTTGACATAACATTATTCTTCTTAATGAGTACATTGCGACAATATTTTAAATTTTAAATTCGGTCTCTATTTATACGAAATATTGAAAATCTTATTTTTGTTCCCCCTGGAAGCCGTTAAATAGAAACCCTACCACTAGATTCTCTTGCATTGTGGTTTACTCGTAGAGATTTTGAACTCAAACAAAATGAGCTGCTTTAATATCGTCCGCTTAAGAACCGTAGATAGCCGGTATTAAGACAATAGTTACAAATATCTCCACTACTATTAGGAACTTAATTATCAGCAACGTGTTTCGGGAGTCTTGTTCCCATCATCTACATCTACATCTACATCTACATGACTACTCTGCAATTTACATTTAAGTGCTTGGCAGAGGGTTCATCGAACCACAATCATACTATCTCTCTACTATTCCACTCCCGAACAACGAGCGGGAAAAACGAACACCTAAACCTTTCTGTTCGAGCTCTGATTTCTCTTATTTTATTTTGATGATCATTCCTACCTATGTAGGTTGGGCTCAACGAAATATTTTCGCATTCGGAGGAGAAAGTTGGTGACTGAAATTTCGTAAAAAGGTCTCGCCGCGAAGAAAAACGTCTATGCTGTAATGACTTCCATCCCAACTCGTGTATCATATCTGCCACACTCTCTCCCCTATAACGCGATAATACAAAACGAATTGCCCTTTTTTGCACCCTTTCGATGTCCTCCGTCAATCCCATCTGGTAAGGATCCCACACCGCGCAGCAATATTCTAACAGAGGACGAACAAGTGTAGTGTAAGCTGTCTCTTTAGTGGACTTGTTGCATCTTCTAAGTGTCCTGCCAATGAAACGCAACCTTTGGCTCGCCTTCCCGACAATATTATCTATGTGGTCCTTCCAACTGAAGTTGTTCGTAATTTTAACACCCAGGTACTTAGTTGAATTGACAGCCTTGAGAATTGTACTATTTATCGAGTAATCGAATTCCAACAGATTTCTTTTGGAACTCATGTGGATCATCTCACACTTTTCGTTATTTAGCGTCAACTGCCACCTGACACACCATACAGCAATCTTTTCTAAATCGCTCTGGCTGTATCAGGTAATACGTACTACATAATCATGCACTTCAAAAGCGTACAAGGTTAAAATATAGCAAAAAGTAAAGTTGTCTGCACATTTAGTTCCCCTCCTACTTTCATAATAACAGCATCATATCCACTGTACAGTTTATTCATGTTACCATCCATTCACTAAGACGTTCCTTCCATTAAACGGTAAACACTGGTCACATCGGCTGCCTCTCCGTGCACCGCTAATTCTTAAATATGTGTTTGGTTCTGACAGACTGCACTGAGCCAACAGGCGTTACGTAACGTTCCAAAGAAGTTCCAAAGGAGGTAGAGAGAAATCATACTAAAGATTATCTGTGCAAAATCATTCTCATTTATCGTACTTACGCCACCCTCCCCCCCCCCCCCCACCCCCCACAACCACTGAAAAAGGCATTACTCTCCATGCCCCATTTAGATATTAAGTACCCAGCGGATTGCTATTTCAAGTTCTTCAAGCAGGTCTAGTTTATATGCCTTTCATAGCATAACTAGACTCACGTATATGTTTTTACATCCACCGACCCGCTGTAGTTATCCAGTCTAAAAGTGTTTCTATCATCCCTATACATTATCGAAAATATCCTACCTGATTTTCCTATATATTTTGCTTCCCACGAGGTACGCTCTACTTCATAATCACCAGCCTCTTCTAATTTACTTACTGATGTCAAATTCATGCTGTAAAAAAATTAGATAAAGTTTTTTGCTGTGAACTCCAGGACGTGTTATGCCCTAAAATGTTAGAAAGCTTTTGTGAAATTTTCCTAAAATACTGTAAAGTGACTACTTCTTATCCCTTCATACAGTATTTCCTCACTCTGTTTCGTCTTGCCCCCAATGATAAGACGATTTCTCTTCGTTACATAGTACCCGTTATTTATTGCAACCTGTTTATTAATATTAAATTCGTTTCACTAATCTGCATCACACACTGGAAGATTATTGTCCTGTTCATTGAGGTTCTAAACGCCCCTTCTTTATAAATCTGACAGGGAATGAAAATTTCGATTTATGAAGGTCTTTAAAGTATACGATTTGTCTTGTGAGATCTACAGTGAAATCTGTTTCTCCTTGGAACTTAGTGAATAGAGCAAATAGTGTTCTAATGAGTGCAGAAGATGGATTAAATGAATTAAATATTATTATACATTAAATAACGGGTTCGACGTAAATAAAATAAACAGTCTTACCCAGGGGGCAAGAAGAAATGGAAATAGGAAACAGCAACGAATGAGAAAGTTGTCGCTATAACATATTTTGGAGAAAGACATAAAAGCTGGCGAATATTTTTCGGACCTAGAGCTTCTAGTTGGCGTTCACAGGAAAACACTAAATGAGGAACAGATTAAACGGTGTGGTTGGGAATGGTAAGCAAATTTGGACAGGCTGGTTGTCATAAAATACAGGTGCATCGTGCGAAGAACAATACACTGATATGACACAAGTAACGGGATAGCGATATGCAAGTATACAGATGGCGGTAGTCTGGAGTACAAAAGGCAGAAAAAGGCAGTGCATTGGTGAAGGAACGTAATTTGTATTCAGGTCATTCATGTGGAAAGGTGCCAGATGTGATTGCAGCAGCACGATGGCCATTAACAGACTTGGATCGCGGAGTGGTATTTGAAGCTAGACACATACGACATTCCGCTTCCGAAATCGCTAGGGAATTCAATATTCCGAGACCCGCAGTGTCAGGAATGTGGCGACATTACCAAATTTCGGGCACTGGCCTCTTCGTGCATAGGCCGCTCCTGTCGTGGTGCGGTCCTAGTCAGCGTACTGTTGGCTGCCGTCGACTCACAGCCTTCTCTACTGTAAGGGGTTTCAGGTCGACGTGTCGTCGCTTGATGTTATGTCGGAACAGGATACACCTACGAAAACTGCGCTCGTTCTCATAACAACAATAAGGCTGTTCCAGCGGCGTTGGTACGTAATATGGTTCAAATCGTTGTAAACACTATGGAACATAACATCTAAGTTCACCAGTCCCCTAGAAATAGAAGTACTTAAACCTGACTAACCTAAGGACATGACACACATCTATGCCCAAGGCAGGATTCTAACCGGCGACCGTAGCAGCAGCACGGTCCCGGACTGAAGCGCCGAGAACGGCTCGCCCACAGCGGCTGGCGGTAGGGTAGCATTCAACTCACGCTAGGTGAGGAGAACCCTACGTCATAGTGACGTAACGCTATGTCATCGTGACGTACATAAACCTAAATCGACTTCATGAGTATGTATACCGATATTCGCAGTTGTACGACAGAGGTTGCACGGTAACGTGAAAGCTAAAGGTAAATACGTTTGTAGAAACGAAGTTATAGCAGTTGTGTGGTATGTTCAGCACAGTTGAATTAGTAATTAAGCTGTAATCTCTACAATTTTGGATGTTTTTGTGTGTTTCTGGATGTAATGAATGTCTGATCGAAGGAACCATAACAATAACGAAAGTCAAAAATAACGTCTAGTTATTTGAAAAAAATCCAAATAATTGTGCATAAATCATGTGGATAGACACGTGAAGTAGAGAGAAGTTAAAGTGTTTGGTATTTTTATAAAAGCCAATAGATTGTACATAATTCTTCTGGGCACAAACGTTAAACTGAGAAATTATGTGGTTCCAAAGATAATTCCCAATGTTGTTGCAATTTTAATTTTGCCTTCATGCCGTAGATCAGCACAGAAACTTTTGCTCTTCAGAAATAAATTATTGCTGCAACTGGGATGAGCATACCACACATCTTCTGTCACCTCGTTTGTACACGTATACTTACAATTAGCTTTCACGTTGTCGGTGCAACCTCTGTAGTACATAAGCAAAGATCGATACACGTACTCATGTAGTCGATTTAGGTTATTTACGTTACGATGACGTAGCGTTACGTCACTATGACGTTGGGTTCTCCTCACCTAGCGTGAGATGAATGCTACCCCTAGCGCTATGTAATAAAAGAGAAACAAAAATTCCTCGGAGTACATAGACAAGCTAGCAGCCAACAAATGGTAGCTTACAAAGAGAAAAATACTGTATTGTGCCAGAGTAATACATAAAGAAAATGCAACAAGAAACATGTTACTGACAGAGAAGGTGAAGTCAATAAACACTCATTTATTATCAAAATCTCGGTTTATGGAACAAATTCTAAACCCACCGAAGAATTTCGTCTAGATATAACCGGTGTTCTGGCTACTGAACGTGGAGACCTATTTATAGTTCCGTGCAACACTTACACACCTAAACCGGATAAAGGAGGCCTCTGCCTCATCGATTTTGCGAAATATGTTCAAATGGTTCAAATGGCTCTGAGCACTATGCGACTTAACTTCTGAGGTCATCAGTCGCCTAGAACTTAGAACTAATTAAACCTAACTAACCTAAAGACTTCACACACATCCATGCCCGGGGCAGGATTCGAACCTGCGACCGTAGCGGTCGCTCGGTGCCAGACTGTAGCGCCTAGAACCACACGGCCACTTTGGCCGGCGCGAAATATGTAATTGCAGACCTATGAACAACGAAATATGGTAGTTCAGATGCGTGTGCGGGTCGCTCTCCGATAGCCGAAGTGATTAAGTCGAACGCTCGCGTAAGGCGGGATGTATGGGTTCGATTCCCGGACTGGCACAAATTTTCACTGTCCCCTTTTCATTTTGCAGTTACAGGTGGCTCGTATCGGCAACTGCAAATAAATTTCATATCTAATCGAATTTATGTGGAAGTGCACCGCTCCGCTGATGCTTAAGACACACAGAATCATAGAAAATAACCGTCTTGTTCCACGAATACACAACAGTCTCCGATATATCACCAACGAACCACATAAGGATCGCACAAGCACTCGACTACATGGGACAATACCACACGCAGAAGAACTACATAACAGCAGTACTCTCAGTCCTACAGTGAATAATTCAGGGAAAATAGTGGGTGAATATTAATAAAACCGACAAATTTCGGGGACGGATTCCTGATTGGAAATGGATGAAAATAGATTCTACTCGTATTAACATGTAACCGGAAATGCTTGAAATGTTTTGTGATGTGGTTGGTGTCTGTCAGGGTACTCGTTTTGGTACAGCCGTGCTGCCTCTCGACCGTTTCCGTCTCCTAGGCAGTACACAAACGTCATCTCCAACATACACGGACTCAGAGGCAATCCACTCAAGAACAGCATTCAGTCAAAATATCCGAATTATTGGTGGAACATTTTATAGCAAAATTGTCTTATCGCGTTTTAGACCGAAGCACGTGGTGCAAGGTTATTAAAAGCACGCTACTACCCAATGAAAATCCGACACGCTTACACCTGATGCATGCGGACGTCCGCTACAAGTGCAGTTAACCAGACAGGAGTATCTCTTGGTATCTCTGTGTCAGCTGGTAACCTTGTATTCCAAAAAAGCGTACTGAAAAACTGAATGTTTGTTCTCTGGATACACATCATACAATTTTGGACTTTTGAAGTGCTTGAACAAAGTTTGTATCTTGGATACACCGGTTCCCGTGAGATCACCGACATTAAGCGCTGTTGGACATGGTTGGCACTTGGATGGGTGACCATCCAGGCCGCCATGCGCTGTTGCCATTTTTCGGGGTGCACTCAGCTTCGTGATGCCAATTGAGGAGCTACTCGACCGAATAGTAGCGGCTTCGGTCAAGAATACCATCATAACGACCGTGAGAGCGGTGTGCTGACCACACGCCCCTCCTACCCGCATCCTCCACTGAGGATGACACGGCGGTCGGATGGTCCCAGTAGGCCACTCGTGGCTTTACGACGGAGTGCTTTAAAGTATCTTAGAACAGAGAGCGAAAAACATCATTCCGCAGCATCTGAAATTCTGGTATTTTCCAGCATTTTCAGAGATTTTCCGCAATGAATCGTCTCAAAAGCCTAGGCGATCCGGTAAACGAACTCAGAGCTCCGTCATTATGAAAACAATTTTAGAAGCGACTCACCACCATAGTTAAGTGCGACTCCAGTTCTAGAACTAAGAGATATGCAGCGCAGGGACTGCTTTGTTATTTTCTGATAGAGAGAAATCTTCCACCTTCAAATTCGATTGGGGTGCACTGTGGCGTTATAATATAAAGTAGAATATCAAAACAACAGACCCAAAAATCAGCCAGTGGTTTCTTAGGGACAATAAAACAAAAGCAGGTAATTTTACGTTTTTATTATACTAGCGGAACTGCAATTTTTTGAAGTAGCCACGCCTAGCAGAAACACATCACTCCTAAGAGTAAGATCGCTGCAATAGCGCTGAAATACCGATTACTTACTTTAGTACCGTATTTCATGTTGCGGCTTCATTTGCAAGAATATTTCCGACACTGACGCTTGCCGCAGGAACTTTCGTATCTGATTCTTCCATCATTTCTTTGGAGAATAGAGTGCTCGCAGTCATGTGCTCATAATCATCTTTTCATATTTCTTTTAATAACGAGATACATGCGACTGCTCCGTTTCAATCTGCACGTGCGTTACGTGTTAAATATGTTCAAATGGTTCAAATGGCTCTGAGCACTATGGTACTTAACTTCTGTGGTTATCAGTCCCCTAGAACTTAGAACTACTTAAACCTAACTAACCTAAGAACATCACAAATATCCATGCCCGAGGCAGGATTCGAACATGCGACCGTAGCAGCCGCGTGGTTCCGGACTGAGCGCCTAGAACCGCTCGGCCACCGCGGCCGGCTGTTAAATATGTATCGTTACTGAATAGTTTGCTAAAGAGTTGTTTTCGCTACCTAAGAATGGAACACATGGAAGTTACACGTGCACATCAAGAAACGTGGAGGAATAATTCACTTTTAACCGGTGTACAGGGCTTTTCTGTCGTCGTACTATGCGTTGTACTCCATCAGAGAGTCAACAGGTAGACAGTGAAGAAAAACGAGCGATTCGTTAGGCCGTGGCGATGTTTAATGTGACTAGAATGTTGCTCTTCATTGATTGAAAAGAGAATTTTCTCATTTTAGTTTAGATCCATCCGGATATATCTTTTCTCATGAGTTCGAGTGAAGTAATTCCTTGTTGCATCGTAAAATAATTCCGTCTGACTGCATGTCGTGCCAGCCTCCGTAACGTTTTTCGCTGAGCAATTAGTTTGGTTTCTTTACTCAATTATTTCCATGATACACCATTAAACTGATGTTTGAGAAACACTTTTCTATTAGTTTTCACGTTTACTGTCGAAGTCTCATTGCCACAAGTGAGAACTAGTAAGATATGGTGATTGTGAAAATCTCTTTGTCCACAAATCAAAGTTAGTTTCAGCATACTCCTTTAACATACTTTCCTATTTCTTCATCTGTTCTATTGAAACATATGCTACCTTCTTCCATAACTGCTGATAATAGTATTCATGATATGGGCTGTTCTTGTCTGAGTCCTCTGTAGTTCTGAATTTAGCAATATTAAAAGGATATCTAATGGAGGTTGTAGCTGCGGTATGCATACTCTTCAGTATTCTAACATAACCTGAATTAGTGGCTTATTTCTCAAAAGGTAAGTAGTACGGATTTCGTTGAAACTGATTCCAGACTCTCAAAATTTCTCAGTTAATGACAAGGCAATAACGCATACTCACTGCAGTGGACTGTACTGTACTTTATGTACGATTTCCGAATGGTCCATTGAAGTGTGCGGTCACCTTCTAAAGACGGTCTGTTCGTCTGCGTGCTTAAAATGGAATATATTTTCTTTGTGTACATGATACTGATTTTAGTGATCCTTGTAAGAAACTGGTTCAGGTTTGAGACTGGATTGAAGAGTTTCGAGGTAACAGAACACATCTTGTCATTTTAACGCAGAGAAATTGTCATCATAATCTCCATCCAACGATTACGTGTTGCAGTCACTTGTACCGATCTCTGTCATCCATCGATGCCTCTCTTACGAAGTCTACGTAGCTCTTTCTTTCCATTCGGCCTATAATTCATTATGTTTTCCAGCAATCTGTTTTCTGTCACTCTGTCAACATGATCATTTCAATTCAATCTTTCCTCTTCTGTCTTGTCGTTAACGGAAGGGACTTTTATATCTGTCCTATTGTTTCAGTTCTTACTCTACCCATTTTATTAGAGCTTCTTATATATCTCATAAAGTTCACCTTTTCAGCCTATATACTTGATTTTTCTTTCTTTTGTCACTGTCCATGACTCGGAACCATGTACAAGAGTCGTTACAGTCATAATTTTACAGAATTTCATTTGTGTTGATTTTCTTCTTTTTATTCATGAAGTTCTTCCATTTGTTCTGCATATAGTTTGATATTTATTAACCTTCTTTTCAATATCTTTGTCTTAGTTAAAATTAATATCACATCCTAGATAACGGATGAGCAATATTTGTCCTAAAATTTTCACATTTATGATTACTTTCGATCTAACTGAATACTTTCCTCTGAAAGCAATTATCATTGTCCGTGGATACAGTTAAGTTGTAATATATCGCGTTTTGGCTCAATCTGTATACTCTCCTTCTAAATTATCTTCTGTTTTCCGTATAATTTTCGGGCTATCAGCATATAAGCGAGTATTTATTGGTGCGCTAGATCCTACTTCAATACCTAATAGTAGTCATCCTTCCGTATCATAACTAGGTCATATACACATATATATAGTTTAAGTAAAGTAGTTGACGAACTGCACCCTTGTTGAACACGTTGATTTACTGAAATTTCATCTGTTGTTTTCGAACCTGGAGTTATAAATATTTTCTATTTACATATAATTCCTTTATGGTATTTATAAAACGCTTAGGAAAACATTGATTTTCAATTTTTTCCACAAAAGGTGTCTTTTTACCTTATCAACGGATTTCTCATAACCAACAAATGCTAAATATTTTTCAAATGCGAGTTATCGACGTTTTTCAACACCTTGGCTTACTCTAAATATGTTACCATTTCTCAGACATATCTTTTTGGGGTCTGATTGTTCTTTTGAGAGTACTGCATCAGTGAATAGTTTGTAATATAACATTAGAAATTTTTCACAACCTTATATTCTGCATTTAGAAAACTTATTCCTCTATAATTTCCTATATCTTTCCAATTGCCTTTCTATATATAGAAATAAGTTTAGCTGTGTTCAACTCTTCAGGTACGGAACAGACCTTCCAACACGGATTAGAAAATGGAGGAAGCAAATTTCTGCAAGGTTCCTTTTTGCTTGGTTTGTCGAAAGGCTTTATGAACTTCATCTCCCACTATTTCCAGAATGTCATTGTTTTGTTAGATGCTGTTTATAGTATTGAAGAGATACTATGAGATTAAAATAAATTTACCTGCCTCTGTTACAAGCTAGTAACTTGTAGAATACCAATTCGATAGTTAAAGGGTCTTACTTGGACAATTCCAGTAAGTTGAAATTGCAATATACATAAAATGCTGAAACGATCACTCGGTCTCCGTCTTACAATTAGCATACCTAACGGCTTGGGGGACAAAAATTTGATTTTCAGTATTACTTGTAATTCGTAGTAGAATTTAAAAATTTGAAGTTAAGAAGTATAACCTAACATTATAGCCAAGTCTTCAAGTTCAAAACTGTGTATATGTCTTATAGCAGCGTGCAATTTACCCAGACTATATTCATCCAGTATTTGAAAATGAGAGCAGTTGGCGACATCCAACAACTTCGCTCATAATTTCAAACCTTTTTGAAACTTTTAATCGCCGACACCTGTCACTATATAATGAAAACAAAGATCCTTATAGTTTCTGACATTTTCGGTATTCTTGCAGGGAAAGTTCAGCAGCAGGCACAATATTTTAAGTTATTACTGCTTTACGAGTGATTCAATTCGCAACATATTTTGTGGCAGTATACACATGTCACAGAAGTACTTCACTATACGATACGTAGTTCAGAAGACATAACGTCATAAACATCGACATGCACGAAAAACAGTAGCTTTCCTCAAAACGAACACTATTCACCCAAACTATACTCATCCAGTAAATAATTCGAAGCTAATAAAAGCAATATAATTAAGGATTTACATCTTCGACCACATAGGTTTTACATGCTTAACGTCAAATATTCATCCCATTAAACCATTTGAAATGCAGTGAGGCGGTACAGCTGTTTTATATGTGGGAGTTCGATTCTTTAAATTATTAAGGGCTTGAGTACAAAGAAAATAAATATTAGAAAGCGCAAACTTACAGGTATGTGAGTTGCGAGGAAGTAATCCACAACTTTCATTTAACAGATTTGCCAAAACAGAGCAAAGCGCATTATGACGACTCGGATGCAGTACATATGTGTTGGCCAGTGATGCCAATTACGCAAATTAGGCCGCTGTGGGGTGCGGGGGTGGGGAACTGCGTCACAGGAAGGCGCTTAGCTCTCAGAGCCCTGCTGTGGCCACAGCCCAACATTACGACCAAACAACACAGGCTGGCGAAGCAGCTGGACCCAAGCGTGTTAAATGTTCGCTGCCGATTTCAAACGTAACGAAGCCAGAAAGTTTATAAAAGGCGCGCAGAAACATTCAGTGGATTCCAAACACTTTCAAAAATGTTCAAAATTGTGTGAAATCTTATGGGACCAAACTGCTAAGGCATCAGTTCCTAAGCTTACACACTTCTTAATAAATTATCCAAAGGAAAACACACACACACACACCCATGCCCGAGGGAGGACTCGAATCTCTGCCGGGATCAGCCGCACAGTCCATGACTGCAGCGCCCTGACCGCTTAGCTGCTACTTCAACGCACCCACATATGGTCCGATTGAAATTACTTTGACAGACAGCATTTGCAGCGGGCAGTCCTGTCTGGTTGCAGTAAGCCACCCTTCACAAATCGTTGCACAAAGCAGTCGACCACTATATTATTGCACCTTGGACTGGGGGCACTTCAGTGGGCTTTTCGGAGCATTTATGGCGATATTCCACGAGTAAACACTGAATCACTTGATAATATACGCACAGTTGACCTGAAGAGCATTGACAATTTGATGTCTCGCCACGTGTTTCCGATAGCGACCACGGGAGGCCAAGTGCAGTAATATCGTTGTTGTGTGTTAGCTACAAAACGGGGACACAGAGAGCACGTGGCCACTTAAAATGAACTACGGCTGGCTGGGGGCCTGCCTCTACCACTTGACTCCCTAAAACGTCAATTGAAAGCAATTTTAATCTAAGTGTACTTGAACAAATTATAATATTTGTGACATTTTTTAACACGATGTATCAGATTTTTATATTTCAACATCAAAACCGACTGGCCTGCTCTCACAGCTTAAAGCACAGCACTATAGTTTGCGAGAAAGTGAGGTCACTAAGAGCCGGAACAACACTACGCGAAAGATTAACGATCGTACATTTGATATGCTGTCCATATGATATACTGTCTTACCTGGTTTTCTCAAGCTCGTTTAGATGAGTTCTGGATTTGTTACCAATCTCTATCTCAGAATATGCCATATGCGCACAGTTAAAAATACGATCATCAGGAAAGAATATTTGCACATTTCACAGGCGGGTGGCGCTCCTTACTTTTCTCCAGTCGTTTAACTGGTGACTGTAAGAACAGGAAGGGCATCCGGCTACAAATTAAAATTTAAAAACTAGACGAGTATGAAATACAGTGGTCTCGGTACACAGGGAAAAACAGTAGGAAATAGAATGTGAAACCGGTCATGTTTGTATTTTAATGTGTACAGGTATAGGCGTCTATGGTGAATGTATTACATTCCATTTGATTTTATGACTGCTTCGGTGGCTATCTGAACGCAAATATGTCTACCATACACGACGGTTGGAAATTTTTGTATGTTCTATGAATCCTTTCCTGTGAACTGAGAAAATTCTAGTATTCACTGCCTGACAAAAAACATGAAACATCCAGAAGCGGAGAAAGAAAAAAAATGTAGCCAGCTCGGTTAAGAATCAATGTGACGTTATTTCATCGTTTACAGAATCGAGCCAAATTTACAAGGAATTGGCAGTATGAGCTCACAAATCGTAATAATGTTGCACTGCCTCTGGCGTGCATAGATACACTCGACGGTTGGGAAGTGTGTCATAAAGCCTCTGTTCCCTTTCCTAAGGTAAGATGGCCCACAACCCTTGTAATAGGCCCTTGACATCCTGGAAAGGGGCACTGCGACTGAGATGAAGTCCGAACTGGTCCTACACATGGTCTACCATATCCGAGGATGTTGCTGGCCCCGGGAGTACCTTTTTTTGTCATCAGTCTACTGACTGGTTTGATGCGGCCCACCACAAATTCCTCCCCTGTGCTAACCTCTTCATCTCAGAGTAGCACTTGCAACCTACGTCCTCAATTATCTGCTTGACGTATTCCAATCTCTGTTTTCCTCTACAGTTTTTGCCCTCTACAGCTCCCTCTAGTACCATGGAAGTCATTTCCTCATGTCTTAGCAGATATCCTATCATCCTGTCCCTTCTCCTTATCAGTGTTATCCACATATTCCTTTCCTCTCCGATTCTGTGTAGAACCTCCTCATTCCTTACCTTATCAGTCCACCTAATTTTCAACATTCGTCTATAACACCACACCTCAAATGCTTCGACTCTCTTCTGTTCCGGTTTTCCCACAGTCCATGTTTCACTACCGTACTATGCTGTACTCCAGATGTACATTCTCAGAAATTTCTTCCTCAAATTAAGGCCGGTATTTGATATTAGTAGACTTCTCTTGGCCAGAAATGACTTTTTGCCATAGAGAGTCTGCTTTTGATGTCTTCCTTGCTCCGTCCGTCATTGGTTATTTTACTGCCTAGGTAGCAGAATTCCTTAACTTCATTGACTTCGTGACCATCAATCCTGATGTTAAGTTTCTCGCTGTTCTCATTTCTACTACATCTCATTACCCTCGTCTTTCTCCTATTTACTCTCAAACCGTACTGTGTACTCATTAGACTGTTCATTCCGTTCAGCAGATCATTTAATTCTTCTTCACTTTCACTCAGGATAGCAATGTCATCAGCGAATCGTATCATTGATATCATTTCACCTTGTATTTTAATTCCACTCGTGAACCTTTCTTTTATTTACATCATTGCTTCCTCGATGTACAGATTGAAGAGTAGGGGCGAAAGGCTACAGCCTTGTTTTACACCCTTCTTAATACGAGCACTTCGTTCTTGATCATCCACTCTTATTATTCGCTCTTGGTTGTTGTACATATTGTATATGACCCGTCTCTACCTATAGCTTACCGCTACTTTTTCAGTATCTCGAACAGCTTGCACCATTTTATATTGTCGAACGCTTTTTCCAGTTCGACAAGTCCTATGGACGTGTCTTGATTTTTCTTTAGCCTTGCTTCCATTATTAGCCTAACGTCAGAATTGCCTCTCTCGTGCCTTTACTTTTCCTAAAGCCAAACTGGTCGTCACCTAGCGCATTCTCAATTTTCTTTTCCATTCTTCTGTATATTATTCTCGTAAGCAGCTTCGATGCATGAGCTGTTAAGCTGATTGTGCGATTATTCTCGCACTTGTCAGCTCTTGCCGTCTTCGGAATTGTGTGGATGATACTTTTCCGAAAGTCACATGGTATGTCGCCAGACTCATATATTCTACACACCAACGTGAATAGTCGTTTTTTTGCCACTTCCCCTAATGATTTTAGAAATTCTGTACCTTAACAGAACGTAAACAGTTCATGGACACACGTTCCGTCTATGGAAGAGCATGCCCTGTTGAAAAATGACACCAAGATGTCAGATTAAACACTTCTCAGCTGTCACGATCGGCAGGTGATGGTTGAAGTGATCACTGTAGCAAATATCTACTGACACCAGTATTGCTGGCCCCTGTTTTGAACCCAGGTATATTCCTCCTACATGTCAGTCAGGGTCCTGAAGATGACGTTGTAAAACACTGAAACTGGTTGACAAATAAAATAAGGTTGAAAATTTACAGCTAAAAGGTATTTAATTTGACATCCTCTATCGAACAGCCGAGTCCCGCAACCATTTCTAAATAGATGGACATACAGTGACACCAAGATTGTCAATTCTGTGTTAACACTTGATTGCCCAGGATACTAATGATGTACCACTGTGCCGTCAGAGTTTCCTCAACCACTACCAGCCCTGACGTGAAGTCATACCCGATGGTTTCCCACAACCATGGCACATAAAGTAAAACCACTCGGCCTTCCCAAAACAGTGGAAGAATGGGACGTCTTCCGAGATCATCATACACGCCGACGACGGTAAAAGTTTTTACACAGAACCGCCATTCGCCGATGAACACAATGCGACGCCACTTATCGTCACTCTGTACTTATCGGTAACGTCACCGCTCCAAACGTAGCAGTTTGTGGTCGTGTTAACTGGAGCCGAGCATTGGACGGTAATTCAATGGAGCAAACCACTGCTAGTCATCGACCAACGGTGCGGGATGAAATAAAATTTTGCACGGAGCACTACAAGATCTACCGTTGCGGTGATGAGATGTGGTCGATTGGAATCATGACGTCGAGTATACCTGTCACCACGTCTCACGTTTCCACGCAGTGCAACGTCATCCCCCTGTCACATATGAATGCCCTGCTAATCATGATATTGCACGATTCGACTAATCGAGCAAATGAACACCCAGAATGAGACCACTTTCAAACTGTATCAGATACTGATAACTCTCATTTACACGAGTACGCGCGGTTTCCATATCTTCACAGTCATCACGAAATATCTGATGCTTTTCGTGTCCGTTATGTACCCTACCAGGTCTGGCAACAACACTAAACACGAGCAACGATAATACAGTGAACTGGCAGTTCTGCCCGTCACAGAGATTGGCAATTCTAATCATCCACATTCTCGCCCATGGTATATACATGTTATCGTGTTATACTGTGAAAGCAGGCTGTTTAGGTTTTTTATATTGGTAACGCCACGTAGCGATCTGTATGAAAATCACTGGCTGTGCTGTGTGCAATCTGTGGCTAGTTTGCACTGTTGTCTGCCATTGTAGCGTTGGGCAGTTGGAGGTGAGCCGCCAGCAGTGGTGGATGTGGGGAGAGCAATGGCGGAGATTTGAAATTTGTAAGACTGTATCTCATGAACTGCTATATATATTATGACTTTTGATGATATTAAGGTAAATACATTGTTTGTTCTCTATTAAAGTCTTTCATTTGCTAACTATCCCTATCAGTACTTAGTGTATTCCGTAGTTTGAATCTTTTATTTAGCTGGCAGTAGTGGCGCTCACTGTATTGCAGTAGTTCGAGTAAACAAGATTTTTGTGAGGTAAGTGATTTGTGAAACGTATTGGTTAATGTTTGTCAGGGCCATTCTTTTGTAGGGATTTTTGAAAGTCAGACTGCGTTGCGCTAAATATATTGTGTGTCAGTTTAAGCACAGTAATTCATTAATTTTTCTAAGGGGACGTTTCAACTGTTACCCGATCATGTATTCCGGGGCCTTCAGTAATTTTGTGAGGCACCTTTATCTCCAGTTTTGAGGAATTATCTTCCTCAGCAAACGTCCTTTCAGTAGTGACGCACATAAATTTTGGTATGACTACTTCAAAA
Organism: Schistocerca gregaria; assembly: GCF_023897955.1. Classification (NCBI taxonomy): domain Eukaryota; kingdom Metazoa; phylum Arthropoda; class Insecta; order Orthoptera; family Acrididae; genus Schistocerca; species Schistocerca gregaria. Next base: position 397,246,183 of record NC_064925.1, on the reverse strand, counting down.
TGTTCGAATGTGTGTGAAAACTTATAGGACTTAACTACTAAGGTCATCAGTCCCTAAGGTTACACACTACTTAACCTAAATTATCCTACGGACAAACACACACACACACCAATTCCCGAGGGAGGACTCGAACCTCCACCGGGACCAGCGGCACAGTCCATGACTGCAGCGCCCTAAACCGCTCGGCTAATCCCGCGCATCGGTATGACTACTCCCCCAGAACTATTATTTTCGATGGACACACAATCATCTCGTGTCAATGCTACTGTCCTTAATACCTTGAATGAGTTTAAAAGCATCACCTATATTATTTTCGGTATGCATCGATTTCTTATTGATCGTTTAACGAAAATTATGCAGAGTCTATCAAAACGACATACGTGTTGGCACACCAGAGTCATATGGCACTTGAATGTGCCAATAACGGCATGTTCCAAACCTTTTTCCAGAGCAATACAGTTTTGGGAAAAATTCAAAATATGTTTCCTCTTGTTTGTAATAAGACTGTATGTTCGTGTTGTAATTTGCATCATTGGATCAGATCAGGGTTAAAGTATGTTATAATGTTAAGAGTCAACTCTCTTCCAAAAGCGCTTTCGAATAATAGTTCATTAAGTGTACAGCCCGCTCATCGCGTCGCTCTGCGAGGCTCTCCAGTGGGAAGCATATACTAGGATACGGAGAATTTCTAGAGCTCTGAAACGCAGTAGCTGAGGGCGGGGTTGCGTTAAGCAAAAAGTTACCTAAGGAACCTACTGAGCTCTGTGCACCCAAGCACAGAATTTGGCCCGGTGAAACCACAGCGTCTCTAGTGGTTCGACTTCATCAAAATAACCAATATCGTCTACAGTGACTGTCTCTTAGATACCGTAGCGTGTATAAGTCACTCCTAGTAAAATTATAATATTTTGCGTGAGTAATATTTAAATTACTATAACTGCATTCGTGTTACGCATTTTGTGGTCCGTGTTAACTGTCACTTATAATGGAATCCTGTATTATCGTTGATTGGCCGTTGTGATGACTGATTTTGTATTAATGGAAATTTTTATTTGGAACTTACAAGATGTAGCAAGTTGAAACTCTGTAAGCATACACTGATTTCTACGTCCTGCGTAAAGTAGACGTATGGCTAATTATTTGGTTAATTTGATTTACATTCTTACTGGCACGCGTGTTACGAGTAAATTTATATCCAGACGTTACTAAATATACGAATGTATGTTGTGTTACTCCATAGTTAGAGTTGTGTAGATCGATTCGATTATGATCAACCATTAAACAGTATTGGTCTAGAGACTTTTGCTGTTTTTAAAGTGTCATAAATAGTAACTAACAATGTACGCTGCAGTAACAAACTCTGTTGTCCGAAATTGCTTCAGTGAATACCAATAGAAGGTTTCAAAGACGTGATTACTGCATACATGCGCATGTGACATAACAGTTGTACGAAAAACATCAGAAAGACATTGCAATCTCACTAACTATGATTTGCTCTAGAACTACAGAACATAATCTGTACTTGCGTATGATGTATTCAGAGCAGTAACTAATGCTCAGTAAGAATCAACACAGATTCCCCAGGCAACTATCCCGTGAATCTCAGATTGCTTTACTCCTCAATAGGGTCACGTAGTTTGTAGTGAGTCCAGCACTGTCACTGTGATGCTTCATGACATCCGGGAAAGAACTGCGCGTAGTTCCACACTACAATGTAGTACAGTGGTTCGGAACTTCTATGCCGTCACACTAAGGAGCAGTCAAGGAAAGGGGGCCCTGGTGTCTGTGGAGGTGGGCATCCTACCTACGATTTGTTAATTATTTCATTCGTTCTCAACACAAAGAAAGAAAGGGAATTTAATTTCCTAAATACTGGTGACGATCACTTTCGCTGCAGAAAATGTAAGGCCAAGAAAGAAGCACTTCTGACGCTGCAGTTGATAATGGAAGCAAGACTGAAGCAAAATCATGGCCCTTTGATAGAATTTGTCGACCTGGAGAAGCTTTCGATAACATAAAATAGTGCAACATGTTCGAAATTGATGGAAAAATGAGGGTCAGATATACGGAAAGATGGGTAATATACAACTTTTACAAGAACCAACCGGGAGAAATAAGAGTAGAAGGCCAAGAACGAAGTGCACGGATGACGAAAGTAATGAGAAATACCAGAAATTAGAACAGCGAGGAACTTGATATCCCAGTTGGCGACCATAAGTTCTGCTACCTAGGCAGCAAAATAGTCCATGACGGATGGAGGAAGGAGGACATAAAAAGGAGAATAGCACTGGTATAAAGGTTACCCCTGGCCAAGAGAAGTCTACTAGTATCAAGTATATGTCTTAATCTCAGGAAGAAATGCCTGAAAATGTACATTTGGATCAAAGCATTGTATGGTAGTGAAGGATGGACTGTGTGGAAAGGAGAAAATAAGAGAATAGAAGGATTTGAGATGTGGTGCTACTGAAGAATGTTAAAATTGGATAGACTGATGAGGTAAGAATGAGGAAGCTCTGAATAGAATCATTGAGGATAGGTAAATATGTAACAGTGATAACAAGAAGGGACAGGATAATAGGACATCTGTTAAGACATCAGGGCGTAACTTTCGTGGTTCTGGCAGGAGCTATAGAGAGTAAAAACTGTTGAAGAAGACAGAGACTTGGGTACATCCAGCAAACAATTGAAGCCTTAAGTAGCAAATGCTACTCTGAGATGAAAAGATTGACGCAAGAAAGGAATTCGTGAAGGGCTGCATCAAATGCGTCTAAAGACTGATGACTCAAAGAAAAATGGTATGTGTAAACCCGACATTTCAAACTAATACCATTATTAAAAGTTTTTTTTTCTCTTTACGTGAAAAGCAAACATAATAACTTGTAAAAAATAAGAAGTATGAAAATGCTTTTACATAATTTTTGTAACTATTAATACTTTAACTTCCACATGCGTCACCCAGCGTTCTTTCAGGGTCAGTGGGCATGTATAAAATGGGCGAGCTCACTGAACACCCATTCAGCAGCATCGAAGCGTCACAAATGAGACGGCGGAAATTGCATGCGCATTGTGGTACGTTAGAGCACAGGGAAAATCTATGTCGTCTATCCAGTGACATTAATAGTTCATTTTGGATGCATAATTTCTCAAAATTTGAATGAATACACGATAGATTCATCATCTCACTTACAAACGAGCAACGGCCATTGTGCGTCACTTGTAATAAAAACATTTTCAGCGGAAGGTATGAAGCCTTCGACAGTAAGTGATTACTTGGATTGTTAGATACTGACAAATTTGATAAACCCATTTTTCTTTCTACGAAATTTCATTACAGTAATATTGGAAATACCATAAAATTGGCGAAACGTATTACCTACAGTCAGGCGAAACGTATTACCCACAGTCAGAGAAACTGTTAATATCGCACTGGAACGCGACCCATATCTCCAATGACGTAACTTACAGAAGGATTAATGAGATTCCCTTCGATGTAAAAAACACCAAATTTTAAAACTACGAATTTGTTATTACGTGACACAGACGCAGATAAAATATATAAGTTAATATTCAGAAATTAAACGCTACAGTTCTTTTGTACATAAACAAAAGAATCTTCAGTTGTGTGTAAAACATGGCAATGCTAAACGTGTAAACTACAGGATTTTGGTGCCGAAGCCGAGTAAGAGGCAGCAAGGAATCACTGATTCGGAAAGCTGAACAAGACGTGTGCCTTCAGAATACCAAAACAGGCACACCTAAGACCTGAAGTCTTTCTATATAATTTGAGTATGTCTATCTTAACGAAGAGGCAGTATAAGAAGCAAATATTACATCAAAAGTGATATAGGGAAAAGAAGAAGGACTTCTACTTTTCATTGTGTGTGAAAGTCCTAGCAAACAATATTTATAGCTCTTTTCAGTTTACTGGAAATGACATAATAACGACAACCGAGAGATAACTTTGTCATATATTTATTAAGAAGAGTAAAGAACATCCTTATAATCTATAGTGTTTTCCACTCTTCAAAATATACAAATTTTGCACAATGTCAGTATTCTACAGGTGCCTGCAAGACAATAAGAAAGTTATATTTCACAATGCTTGTGTGACCGCTGTTTTTTATGGAACATTTCCAATGCTTTGATTCATTTGCAGATTAATACTTTATAGAAAACCAAAAACCTGTATTTTATTAAAACATGTATTATCAGTTTTGTAGGGCCAGCACTCTTAGTAAACAACAAATCACATGAAACTAGAAGTTACCAAAGCCATATATAACCTCAAAATGGGATTGTAGAAGTCTAGTGCTCCATATAAACGAATTATTTAGACCATTTTAAATGCATTAAACTAAATGTATATAACAAACGTGTGGTAAAACATTATTTTATTCAGTTGCGAATAAATGAGGTCTAACTCTAGCAGTTCCACACGGCTTTTCGCTTACAAAATAGTGATGTAGAGATCAATTTGTGAATGTAGTGTTTAGCATTTCCGATCAAATATCAGTGGAGTCACCGCGCCTATTAAAGCCTATCGCTTAAGTAGGATGTCACAATAAGAATACGGATTTCCAACACATTACTTCATTTAAAGAACGTGATATCGTATTCGTGCTTAGTTAACATAGGCACCACACTACGAATGCAAAAGACTATCCTGTCAGACGTCCCGCTACTCACCACTAGCAGTTCATTGAGTAGTCTCTATATTTGACTGCGTGCTTATTTTGGTAAATTCTTGCAGCTTCCGAAGTCAGCTGCAGTGTGGGCTTATTTTTTATACAGATGCAGTACTCCTTGCTCTTCTAATCCAGAATACCGTCTTCAGCTGGTTTTTCATATGTTATGCACACAGAGCATCCTACAACTTCTCAATTATGCTTCCTAGTGTCCTCCAAAATCACTTAATATGTTCGTCCTTGTCCTCAGACTCAATGCATTTTCTACAGAATGAAAAGGAGCTCCTTTCCTGGCCTTAAAGACCCAAGGGATGTCAATCGGCTGCCGTGTCATCCTCTACCTTGTAACGTCATGCGGACATGGTGTGGAGGTGGATGAGGTCAGTATCCCACTCTCCGAAGCATTTCCCCGACATACTTTACTTCCCGTCCACGGAGCTCCTCAATTGGCATCAGGAGGTTGAATGCACACCGTACCAGTCCTCCTAACAAAGTAAAATTGTTGGCGATCGGGAATCGAACCTTCTTTATCCGCATAGCAGCCACATACACTGATAGCCAAAACATTGTGAACACTGTCGGCCGCGACGATGCTTACCGCCTGGTGACGTTGCGGACACGTGACGTGCTGTGAAAAATATGTGAGCGCAGCAGAAACGGATGGGGACTACCCTAACGAAGATATGGGCTACAAATGGTGAAATCAACTGAGATAAGCGACTTTGTCAAAGGGCAGATAACTATACACAAACCCGTAAAGGAGAATCTCGAAGTTGGTAAAATGCTCACGTGCTACTGTCGTGAACATCTATGGAAAGAGACAGGACAGTGAAACTACCACTCTGCGCGAAATGGTTGAACGGCCAGAACTCTTCACAGAACGTGGGGTACAGAGATTTTCCTGCTCCATAAAGAAGGGTAAATGGTGATCTGTGGCATCTCTACCCAAAGAACACAATGCTGGTTCGGAGCACACCGTTAACCGTACATTGTTGACCAGTGAGCTCCGCAACAGACCATCCCTACGTGTTCACATGTTCACCACACGACATCGTCAATTAGAGCTACGGTCGGTACGGGGTCATCGGGATTCGACCGTCTATCAATGGAAACGTGTCGAATCTTTGGGTGAATCACATTTTTGCGCCACTAGGTCTATAGTCGTCGCCAGAAACACTCTAATTGAGGCCAACGGCGGCTCGAAACGTGCAGTGCGCCACGGACACAGGCTGTCGGGTGTAGTATTGCGCTACGGGAGGCATTATCCTGCGCTTGGATGGGATATATAGTAGTAATCGAATATACGGTGACGGCTGAAAACCACGTGCATCCCTACAAGCTTGATGTCTTCCCTGACGGCAACGTCACCTTTCGAACTGCCCGTGTCTCGCACCCAGAACCCTTCTACAGCGCTTTGAGGAGCATTACTGTGAGCTCACGTTAATTTTTTGGCGACCTAATTCACCTGCTGTAAATTCTACGGAACCAATGTGGGTCGCTATCTGGCGCCATCAGCGCTTACTTAAATCAACGGTCCGTTATTTACCCAATTACACTACCTGTGGGTAGAAATCTAATGCCACATACCTTCAAACACCTATCAACACGCTACTGGATTCCTGATATGCAGAATGAGTGATGTATTTCGTTTCGAGGTCGGAAAAACTAGTTATTACCAGGTGGTCACCGAATTTGGGTTCATCAGTGCTCGTTGGCCACTCAGTTACAAGGGGGGTACTTTTCTGCAGCATAGGCTGTTCAGATAATTAGAACAAATTCGCCGTTTACTTCACATTACAGGAACTTTCCGTCCGACCGTGTGCACGCCGGTTCGAGTTGCATGACGCATTTTAGAGGGAAAGTGTTGATAAAACGCCTGGAAGCCAAATGATGACTAGTCATGTGACGTATGGTGTCACTGTCGTTCTAGTTGTTATCATACTTAAGGGTAAGGTAAATTAACTTGTATTTGAGTCCCATCAATCCATTCAACTTAGAGTGAATCAGTGTAGTTCCGATTCAATACGTGCCTCCTCATGATCATTCGTTCCTAGACTATAATTATAGGACAAATCTCCTGCAGCATTGATTCTACCTTCCCCATTTCAGTGATCCTCTCCAGTTCACCAACTCATTAAGATTCCTCAGACCAACTTTCTACGGTAAACTACGGAGGCAGCCGTGCCTAAGAACCATCCAACTGAACATCCCACAGCAGCCTACATCTAATAACCTTCCGAAGATTGGGAATACGTTCTTCCACTATACTGCAGACCTTCTCCACCCATTTCCGGGTGTAGCTCCAAAGAACTTCACCAGTCACACCAAATCTATGAACGCTGTTCCCTCCAACTCGCACCATCAGAATCTTCGTCGCACTTATTAATTTTCTCTCTTTTCGCTCCAATGATGAACCCCTTCGTATTTCCCACACTGCCACAAACATGGCTGTATCTGTATATGTGATTATTAATCCTTGAACGCTGGTGTGCTTGATACAACACGTCCTTCCTACTCACTCTCCACATCATATGCAAACGAAACTTTAACCTCCACCCACTAACTGCCTTCTACATTTGCCAGAAGCTCTTCCCTTCCTTTCCAGATAATACACCTCTTCCTCTTATAATAGAAGGCTTTGGTACATACAAGCTGTAACCGGTTTAAGTGCAGATATTTCTCTTTGTGACTTAGGACTATGAACTGAAAAAACATTACATCGATATTCAGGTCATTTGCAGACTAATTATAGTAACTATTACCCGCAATATGTTTTTAGGTTGCTTAGTAGTTGTGGCAAGAGAAAGTTGTTAAGGGGGGACATTGATGAAATTGACCAAAAATGTAAATTTTTGATTTATTTTTTATTTGATAGTAAAACTCATGGACAATAATTTCCCAAAGTTTCAATGTTGAAACGGCATCGTAAATGCCGGAAAATTAATTAAAAGTTTGACGCGGCCTCCCTGCCACGCCACGTCTTGAAGCAGCGCTTCAATACCAGCTCAGTGAACAACGATTATGTGTACTACTTTCAACGAAACGTGTGCGGGATGCATCTAGAAGGCCGTGATACATACCCTTCGGTTTTATAGATCATCTTTGGCCGATCCTGCACTTCCAAAAAGTGTGTTCATGGCAAAACCCAAAATCCAAATACGTCTCTAAATTCACTCATATGGAAACGATGCCTTAAAAACACATTTGCATCTGCTACAGTTGTCAGAATTCCAACTTATGATTCAGTTATTATATTTAATGATGGTAAAATCGGGAAGATGAGGGCATTAAAAAGAATGGGCTTCAAGATAGGAAATTTTAGTCAAGACATCCTGAGAAAAATTGATTTACAGTGCGTCTCTGCAACTGAAAAGTCAGTTGAAGACCTGAAAAGCAAAGATGACAGACAACTAGAAACCAGAATAGAAGCCTTGAAGGGAAAAACGACCTAGAGTACCAATGTGGTGCCTTCTGAAGAAGTGACTTAAGGAAAAAAGCTAGGTTGAACTTTAAATTGCGTTTCCTGAAAAGTTTGTTTTTCAAAGTTTGTGTTCCGTTTCCTCATATTCTATGAATGCTAAATTTATGAAATTTTGTACACATATGTCTGCAAACCTAGTAAACGTTGTCTCAAAAGCAAATTTTAAAATTCTGATTGCAGACTGAGATATGGGGCAAAACGCTGGAATTTTGCATGAATTTAAAATTGTTCTTGTGGAATTGTAATAAAAAATGATGAAAATTCTGCTATTTGATCTATTCCAAAAACGTCATGAGAGAAGCTTACAACATATAAAGAGATTAAACAGAGAAAGTTTTGTAGAAATCTCTTGAACACTTGCTGAGAAAAAGAACATGTATGGTTTATTGAAAATAAAACTTCAATTTTCATTAAAAATAAGTTGAATATATATAATTAAAGTATTTTATATGTAAATGTGTTAGTTCCGTTTCTCCAAAACTGAGGATTTGGTGCATTTTAGAAACAGTGTCTATTTTTCATCAGCGTCCTCTCTTAATGCATATTTTCCTCTGGGCGACAGGTCAGGTGTTGAAGTGTGAACCCGTGGGTTCAAAACGCGTTGTCTATACTGATAGGCGCAGTCCACTTAACTGGTGCAGTTACAACAGATCAGAAAACATCAGGAACTGAACTTTGTGACGAGTTTGTGGGAAGATTGTTCAATGTTGAGAAAAAACAAAGAACACACGGATATGTGTACGTATTAAGTTACCACACAGCAAAATATATGCATTTACATCCATTACACTCTGCATAGCCAGTCTGTCCCTTGTAAGTCAACGGCGGGCCGGCCTCGGTGGTCTCGCGGTCCTAGGCGCACAGTCCGGAACCGTGCGACTGCTACGGTCGCAGGTTCGAATCGTGCCTCGGGCATGGATGTGTGTGATGTCTAGGGGACTAATGACCACAGCAGTTGAGTCCCATAGTGCTCAGAGCCATTTGAACCATTTTTTATGTCAACGGCCGACACAAAATGAGAGTAAACTGATTGAAAATCAATTACATTAAAATTCTTGTAACGGCTGTATCGCCAGAAGTGTCAACACCACAATAAAACATGTGATTACATTCATCAACGTACGGAATAATTATCATTAAAGTAAAACTTTCAAAACGCCGTAGAAATAACACCACTGGTCAGACTGACGTCAAATTGCAACGGAGTAGTATAGGAGATGGGGGAAAACGTACGGCAAAAGAAAAAAAAATGGTATGAAAATTGATCAATAGATAGCGCTGTATGTGTCAGAATATATAAATGAGACCACCTGTCATCTGCACGACCCAGTGAAGCTGATATAAACACCCCGGCTACACGGCTTTTCCTCCTTTCGCGTCTGCGACGCTTGCCATGACTGTCTCAATGCAGGATCGCGCTCTACCTGTAAAGCTGTATTACAAGAATGATGACTTTACAGACGTCATGCTGCAGAAGTTCGGGACACTGAAGGGTTTGGAAAAAGCTTTGGTTCGATGACTGCCGTGGGTCTGGAGAAAATGATTCGGAAATTCGAAATGACGGTTTCTTTTGGTCTGCAACCTGGTAGAGGGACGAAACGAATTGATTCGACGTCAGTGGAATCAGTGGCCACAGCAATGCAGGAAGAGACGACTGCTGGTGTGCAAACGTGTAGTGCACAAGAATTGCCCCAACATTTGACATACGCGTGAACACGGTGCATAAAATCCTACGAACCATTCTTCTTTGCTATCCATTCAGAACTAGCCACGTGCACGATTTGTTTCTTGTTGACTTTCCAGCAAAAGAGATCTTTGCTTTAACATTTCTTGCTCGTATGAAAGTGGACAATTATTGGCCATGGAAGATTTTGTGGACAGACGAAGCCCACTTCCATCTGACAGGATATGTCAATACACAGAATTGTTGAAAATGGGCAACGGAAAATACACACGCAAATCAACCGGTACCATTTCATCCTGAAAAGGTCACTGTGTGGTGCGGATTTACGGCATCATTTATGATATGGTCATATTTTTTCGAAGAGAGAGGGGTTTCCAGTCCTGTTATGTGTACCGTCAGTGATAAGCGCTGTGAGTGTCTTTCGCGCCACCACGTCATTCCAGCTCTCCAACGGCGTGAATGTGTGGATAGGATCATTTTTATGCAAGATGGCGCGCCCCCGCACATTGAAAATCCAGTTAAGCACCTGCTGAAGCTGCTGGAATTATCAGCCGCCATTTCCCTATGCCTGGCAGTCCCAATCACCTTATCTTAATCCGTGTCATGTCTGGCTGTAGGGCTATCTGAAAGATGTTGTGTTCAGGTGTTCCGATTGCAAACGTAGCTGCATGGAAGGCACGCACTGGGCAACAAATTCTGAACACGACCCTGCAAACAATTCGATCAGAGAACATGCTTTTTCTCGATTTCAACTTTTTGCAGAAAACGGTGGACAAAGTATTGAACATGTTTTGCGCCTGTCACATGGAAATTAATAATCCGATTTTACTTTGATTGATGCTTTTATGCGGTTTTTGGCATCAGGACAATTGAAAACCGATGTGATTGATGGTTTTTATGTGGTTTTAGGCCTCAGGGCAATTAAACCTGACTTTTCCATCCGATGTGATATGAACTTGCCGTGGTGGATGGACTTACGTAACTAACAGTATCACACCTGTACACCCATGGACACTGAGTAGTACAGTTTGTTTAACGTCAAACGTACACCTTACACATTGTTGTATGATTCGTTTATCATTTGTAGACAACCACTATTAAATTATGATCTTACAGTGCCATCTACTGCTACAAAAAATGGCTCTGTGCACTATGGGACTTAACATCTATGGTCATCAGTCCCCTAGAACGTAAAACTTCTTAAACCTAACTAACCTAAGGACATCACATACATCCATGCCCGAGGCAGGATTGAAATCTGCGACGATAGCGGTCACGTGGTTCCAGACTGAACCGCCTAGAACCGAACGGCCACACCGGCCGGCCTCTACTGTTACATTTGTAAATATTTATTTTTATTCTGTCATGTGTTTTCCCCCTTCTCCGGTAATATTCCTTTGCAATTGGATGTCATTCTGACCAGTGGTGTTATTTCTACAGTGGTTTCAAAGTTTAACTTTAACTATAATCACCCTGTATATTACATCCACAAAAGTCTCAGTAATGTAAGACAGACATAAAAGGGGGTGGGGGACACTTCAAGAAGTAAGTTACACATTGTTAGTTATTAAAGTAGTCCAAATAACTGTTATTGAAACCAGCATTACACTTCAAAGTAATGCAGATATATGACACAGTTTCTCAAGTCTCCATTAAGATCAGTCGCAACCTTCCATGAGTCGCTCACTTCATCGGTGACAGTAATTAGCACATTGCTCCGCAAGCCATTCGAGAACCGTTCTGTGAGTCCCTACACCGTCGGTAAATGTGAGATTGAAGCGAATCTGTTCCTCGATTCTGTCGTAGCGGCCCCTTATCAGTTCGAGGGCCCACACAACAGACAAGCAAGGTGGTCTGTCGACCTCCATTCAAGAGATCATATCAAAACATCGCCAGTGAATGTAAACACCAACAGACTTTCAGCATGAAGACTGCACTACATCATGAAAAGATATGTGACAGAAATCCACTAATTGGAACTAATGTGACTAAGTGTAACACTCCGCAGAATCGGTGTTATAATCAAGTCAGCTAAGTCAGACCGGCAGTGTGTACCTACAGCTAGGACAGCACCGGCCACTACCTACGCTGACTCTAGCCAAGCAGACACTCGCCGAAATCTTCCATAGAAATTTGTATCTTTTGGGCCTAGCGTCAGTTGGGAATTGTGTAGCGTAGTGTTTTGGTTGTTATTATTTCTTTTCATTGTAACGTTTATCTGGCTTTTTCCACCACAAGAATTATGGTTTCTTATTGTTCTTGAGTTTGGAAATTAGTGCACGCCAAGAAGGCGCCTCAGTAAACTAAAATGTGTTCAAATTCGATCGTTAGTTCTTACCTGCCGACCGCAGAACACTATAGACTCTCTAAGCACTGACGTCTATGGCTGATGTCGCTCGATTTCCCTCCCGACTAGCAACTCCCACGTCTGCGCTGGCCTGATCAAATTGTTGGCACCATTTTGCTACAGTTGGACGTGACAGTGCATTTAGTCCATATGCCGCCAGCATTTAGATGTGAATCTAGGTACAATTTTGATGTTTTGACATCAGGAATCCCACAGTCTTGCGCACTTCAACATCTGAGTGAGTTTTCAGTAACGGCGCCATTTCACTCTTACTCTGGTCCTCACCTATTACTCGTACAGCAGTAGAGCTGCTCCTCAGGGTACCAAGAACACGTACTCTATTCTCCAAATGTGCCACTCTTGTTGCGTTGTGGTCTTAGAGCGGGACGAGATGTGCAAACTACTTTTTGAAATGCTCTAGTATGTCTTATGCTTGGCCGGCAGAAACGAGTTTTAGCATCACTACCACCAACCATGTCGACATGTCACCATGTCGAAATATCACCAAGCCTGCATGAGAAGTCAAAGCCATCATCTGCGCTAGTTGTGCGCTTGGCCACGTCACCTAGGAAATGAGGGAGAATCGTAGGTTGATGACGTTCTCCTCTAAGCCAACACATTTTAAAAGGAGCCGACCACCATAGGGGGTCGCTCCCCGCAATTTGTCCATTTTTGCTACTACTTTTTAATGTCTGCTTGTGTCATATCCTGATTATCTTTTCGCAGATATATTTCGGGAAGAAAAAACCAACGTATGAGGAACAGCAATAGATCCCGCGTGGAAACTAGGGCCATAATCTGATAGTACGCATGTCTGAAGTACATTTTTAAGCTTTAGCGGGCACTGCATTTTTGTCACTAAAAAGCTCCCCTACAGCCGCCTAATATCCGAGCGCGAATTATGTACAATGGAGTGGTGAACTATACAGCGGAGTTTATGAAGTACATATGTGACACTGGTAACATGCTTTGCTCATTGTGTCAAAGTGAGCTATTCAAAAAAATGGCTCTGAGCACTATGGGACTCAACTGCTGTGGTCATTAGCCCCTAGAACTTGAAACTACTTAAACCTAACTAAACCAAGGACATAACACATATACATGCCCGAGGCAGGATTCGAACCTGCGACCGTAGCAGTCGCACGGTTCCGGACTGCGCGCCTAGAACCGCGAGACCACCGCGGCCGGCAAAGTGAGCTATTCTTAACCTTTAGTTGATGTCAGAGTTCTCTTAGATTTGAACATTTTATGCTGTGATTCCCAAATGCAGTGTAAATTAAAGATGTTACTAAGCGCTGTTCAAGGGCTGAATCGCTGGTTGGCGTTATTTTCTTTTTTCTTTGAAGCTAGCATCGTTAATGAGAAGTACTTTTGCGGAGATGCGCCGTTCTTCAACGTGATCGGCGTGATTAAATTGAAACTAGAAAATCATTAACTTAATTTCATAGAAATTCTGCTGTCAGTTAAGTTAATTCACATTCAGATATCTACTGAGTGTTGTCACCAAAGAACTTAAAATGTTTGTAAACAACATTGAAAGAGGAGTTACACATGTAGATTGAATCAGAAACGTACGGTAAACAACATCTCTGAGAGTGCGGTGGTAATGCAATGAAAAAGTAAAAATTTCAACTGTAAATAAATAAAAAGGGAGTAAACAGGAAAAACTTTTATACGAAACAGTAACAGCAAGCGTACATAACACTTTATATTAATAACCAATACCAATAATGTAAAATAAACAAAACAAATAAAATAAAATAAAATTTACTACTATAAACTATTATGTAGGCTTGATGTTCGTATTTTGTGTTAACGTTTTTTCCTATTTACTCCAGTTTTATTTATTTACTGTTCTACTTTTTCTTTTTACATTGCATTAACACCACATTGTCTAAGACGTTATTTTCTGTACGTTTCAGCTTCAGTCTAGATGCGTAACTTCTCTTGCAACATTGTTTACACACATTGTAATTTCTTTGGTGGCAATACTCAATAAATGTTTGAAGATGGCCTTGTATGTCGAAAACCGGTCAACACAATAAAGTAATACTGTACAACAAAATCAAACTGGAACTTTTGGTTTATTATAATGTTGTTCTACCAACAGCCAACGGAAATCCATAACGTAAGTTTATTCACATCGATTCTGAGATGAATATAACTGCACAATATAACGAGAATACTGCTAAGATAATAATGATGATTTACGCATGTGCATCAGGTTTACATTTACAATAGGCGTCCAGTAATTAACAAGACACATTACTTTTTCTAAAAGCATTTTGGTTTTATTCAAGGTTCCAATACATCATATTATGTATTGTTTCGTAAGTTTCGTTTGCATATGATGTGGAGAGTGAGTAGGAAGGACGTGTTGTATCAAGCACACCAGCGTTCAAGGATTAATAATCACATATACAGATACAGCCATGTTTGTGGCAGTGTGGGAAATACGAAGGGGTTCATCATTGGAGCGAAAAGAGAGAAAATTAATAAGTGCGACGAAGATTCTGATGGTGCGAGTTGGAGGGAACAGCGTTCATAGATTTGGTGTGACTGGTGAAGTTCTTTGGAGCTACACCCGGAAATGGGTGGAGAAGGTCTGCAGTATAGTGGAAGAACGTATTCCCAATCTTCGGAAGGTTATTAGATGTAGGCTGCTGTGGGATGTTCAGTTGGATGGTTCTTAGGCACGGCTGCCTCCGTAGTTTACCGTAGAAAGTTGGTCTGAGGAATCTTAATGAGTTGGTGAACTGGAGAGGATCACTGAAATGGGGAAGGTAGAATCAATGCTGCAGGAGATTTGTCCTATAATTATAGTCTAGGAACGAATGATCATGAGGAGGCACGTATTGAATCGGAACTACACTGATTCACTCTAAGTTGAATGGATTGATGGGACTCAAATACAAGTTAATTTACCTTACCCTTAAGTATGATAACAACTAGAACGACAGTGACACCATACGTCACATGACTAGTCATCATTTGGCTTCCAGGCGTTTTATCAACACTTTCCCTCTAAAATGCGTCATGCAACTCGAACCGGCGTGCACACGGTCGGACGGAAAGTTCCTGTAATGTGAAGTAAACGGCGAATTTGTTCTAATTATCTGAACAGCCTATGCTGCAGAAAAGTACCCCCCTTGTAACTGAGTGGCCAACGAGCACTGATGAACCCAAATTCGGTGACCACCTGGTAATAACTAGTTTTTCCGACCTCGAAACGAAATACATCACTCATTCTGCATATCAGGAATCCAGTAGCGTGTTGATAGGTGTTTGAAGGTATGTGGCATTAGATTTCTACCCACAGGTAGTGTAATTGGGTAAATAACGGACCGTTGATTTAAGTAAGCGCTGATGGCGCCAGATAGCGACCCACATTGGTTCCGTAGAATTTACAGCAGGTGAATTAGGTCGCCAAAAAATTAACGTGAGCTCACAGTAATGCTCCTCAAAGCGCTGTAGAAGGGTTCTGGGTGCGAGACACGGGCAGTTCGAAAGGTGACGTTGCCGTCAGGGAAGACATCAAGCTTGTAGGGATGCACGTGGTTTTCAGCCGTCACCGTATATTCGATTACTACTATATATCCCATCCAAGCGCAGGATAATGCCTCCCGTAGCGCAATACTACACCCGACAGCCTGTGTCCGTGGCGCACTGCACGTTTCGAGCCGCCGTTGGCCTCAATTAGAGTGTTTCTGGCGACGACTATAGACCTAGTGGCGCAAAAATGTGATTCACCCAAAGATTCGACACGTTTCCATTGATAGACGGTCGAATCCCGATGACCCCGTACCGACCGTAGCTCTAATTGACGATGTCGTGTGGTGAACATGTGAACACGTAGGGATGGTCTGTTGCGGAGCTCACTGGTCAACAATGTACGGTTAACGGTGTGCTCCGAACCAGCATTGTGTTCTTTGGGTAGAGATGCCACAGATCACCATTTACCCTTCTTTATGGAGCAGGAAAATCTCTGTACCCCACGTTCTGTGAAGAGTTCTGGCCGTTCAACCATTTCGCGCAGAGTGGTAGTTTCACTGTCCTGTCTCTTTCCATAGATGTTCACGACAGTAGCACGTGAGCATTTTACCAACTTCGAGATTCTCCTTTACGGGTTTGTGTATAGTTATCTGCCCTTTGACAAAGTCGCTTATCTCAGTTGATTTCACCATTTGTAGCCCATATCTTCGTTAGGGTAGTCCCCATCCGTTTCTGCTGCGCTCACATATTTTTCACAGCACGTCACGTGTCCGCAACGTCACCAGGCGGTAAGCATCGTCGCGGCCGACAGTGTTCACAATGTTTTGGCTATCAGTGTATGTGGCTGCTATGCGGATAAAGAAGGTTCGATTCCCGATCGCCAACAATTTTACTTTGTTAGGAGGACTGGTACGGTGTGCATTCAACCTCCTGATGCCAATTGAGGAGCTCCGTGGACGGGAAGTAAAGTATGTCGGGGAAATGCTTCGGAGAGTGGGATACTGACCTCATCCACCTCCACACCATGTCCGCATGACGTTACAAGGTAGAGGATGACACGGCAGCCGATTGACATCCCTTGGGTCTTTAAGGCCAGGAAAGGAGCTCCTTTTCATTCTGTAGAAAATGCATTGAGTCTGAGGACAAGGACGAACATATTAAGTGATTTTGGAGGACACTAGGAAGCATAATTGAGAAGTTGTAGGATGCTCTGTGTGCATAACATATGAAAAACCAGCTGAAGACGGTATTCTGGATTAGAAGAGCAAGGAGTACTGCATCTGTATAAAAAATAAGCCCACACTGCAGCTGACTTCGGAAGCTGCAAGAATTTACCAAAATAAGCACGCAGTCAAATATAGAGACTACTCAATGAACTGCTAGTGGTGAGTAGCGGGACGTCTGACAGGATAGTCTTTTGCATTCGTAGTGTGGTGCCTATGTTAACTAAGCACGAATACGATATCACGTTCTTTAAATGAAGTAATGTGTTGGAAATCCGTATTCTTATTGTGACATCCTACTTAAGCGATAGGCTTTAATAGGCGCGGTGACTCCACTGATATTTGATCGGAAATGCTAAACACTACATTCACAAATTGATCTCTACATCACTATTTTGTAAGCGAAAAGCCGTGTGGAACTGCTAGAGTTAGACCTCATTTATTCGCAACTGAATAAAATAATGTTTTACCACACGTTTGTTATATACATTTAGTTTAATGCATTTAAAATGGTCTAAATAATTCGTTTATATGGAGCACTAGACTTCTACAATCCCATTTTGAGGTTATATATGGCTTTGGTAACTTCTAGTTTCATGTGATTTGTTGTTTACTAAGAGTGCTGGCCCTACAAAACTGATAATACATGTTTTAATAAAATACAGGTTTTTGGTTTTCTATAAAGTATTAATCTGCAAATGAATCAAAGCATTGGAAATGTTCCATAAAAAACAGCGGTCACACAAGCATTGTGAAATATAACTTTCTTATTGTCTTGCAGGCACCTGTAGAATACTGACATTGTGCAAAATTTGTATATTTTGAAGAGTGGAAAACACTATAGATTATAAGGATGTTCTTTACTCTTCTTAATAAATATATGACAAAGTTATCTCTCGGTTGTCGTTATTATGTCATTTCCAGTAAACTGAAAAGAGCTATAAATATTGTTTGCTAGGACTTTCACACACAATGAAAAGTAGAAGTCCTTCTTCTTTTCCCTATATCACTTTTGATGTAATATTTGCTTCTTATACTGCCTCTTCGTTAAGATAGACATACTCAAATTATATAGAAAGACTTCAGGTCTTAGGTGTGCCTGTTTTGGTATTCTGAAGGCACACGTCTTGTTCAGCTTTCCGAATCAGTGATTCCTTGCTGCCTCTTACTCGGCTTCGGCACCAAAATCCTGTAGTTTACACGTTTAGCATTGCCATGTTTTACACACAACTGAAGATTCTTTTGTTTATGTACAAAAGAACTGTAGCGTTTAATTTCTGAATATTAACTTATATATTTTATCTGCGTCTGTGTCACGTAATAACAAATTCGTAGTTTTAAAATTTGGTGTTTTTTACATCGAAGGGAATCTCATTAATCCTTCTGTAAGTTACGTCATTGGAGATATGGGTCGCGTTCCAGTGCGATATTAACAGTTTCTCTGACTGTGGGTAATACGTTTCGCCTGACTGTAGGTAATACGTTTCGCCAATTTTATGGTATTTCCAATATTACTGTAATGAAATTTCGTAGAAAGAAAAATGGGTTTATCAAATTTGTCAGTATCTAACAATCCAAGTAATCACTTACTGTCGAAGGCTTCATACCTTCCGCTGAAAATGTTTTTATTACAAGTGACGCACAATGGCCGTTGCTCGTTTGTAAGTGAGATGATGAATCTATCGTGTATTCATTCAAATTTTGAGAAATTATGCATCCAAAATGAACTATTAATGTCACTGGATAGACGACATAGATTTTCCCTGTGCTCTAACGTACCACAATGCGCATGCAATTTCCGCCGTCTCATTTGTGACGCTTCGATGCTGCTGAATGGGTGTTCAGTGAGCTCGCCCATTTTATACATGCCCACTGACCCTGAAAGAACGCTGGGTGACGCATGTGGAAGTTAAAGTATTAATAGTTACAAAAATTATGTAAAAGCATTTTCATACTTCTTATTTTTTACAAGTTATTATGTTTGCTTTTCACGTAAAGAG
Organism: Schistocerca gregaria; assembly: GCF_023897955.1. NCBI lineage: Eukaryota > Metazoa > Arthropoda > Insecta > Orthoptera > Acrididae > Schistocerca > Schistocerca gregaria. The sequence continues at coordinate 397,227,271 of NC_064925.1, read as the reverse complement.
AAAAAAAAACTTTTAATAATGGTATTAGTTTGAAATGTCGGGTTTACACATACCATTTTTCTTTGAGTCATCAGTCTTTAGACGCATTTGATGCAGCCCTTCACGAATTCCTTTCTTGCGTCAATCTTTTCATCTCAGAGTAGCATTTGCTACTTAAGGCTTCAATTGTTTGCTGGATGTACCCAAGTCTCTGTCTTCTTCAACAGTTTTTACTCTCTATAGCTCCTGCCAGAACCACGAAAGTTACGCCCTGATGTCTTAACAGATGTCCTATTATCCTGTCCCTTCTTGTTATCACTGTTACATATTTACCTATCCTCAATGATTCTATTCAGAGCTTCCTCATTCTTACCTCATCAGTCTATCCAATTTTAACATTCTTCAGTAGCACCACATCTCAAATCCTTCTATTCTCTTATTTTCTCCTTTCCACACAGTCCATCCTTCACTACCATACAATGCTTTGATCCAAATGTACATTTTCAGGCATTTCTTCCTGAGATTAAGACATATACTTGATACTAGTAGACTTCTCTTGGCCAGGGGTAACCTTTATACCAGTGCTATTCTCCTTTTTATGTCCTCCTTCCTCCATCCGTCATGGACTATTTTGCTGCCTAGGTAGCAGAACTTATGGTCGCCAACTGGGATATCAAGTTCCTCGCTGTTCTAATTTCTGGTATTTCTCATTACTTTCGTCATCCGTGCACTTCGTTCTTGGCCTTCTACTCTTATTTCTCCCGGTTGGTTCTTGTAAAAGTTGTATATTACCCATCTTTCCGTATATCTGACCCTCATTTTTCCATCAATTTCGAACATGTTGCACTATTTTATGTTATCGAAAGCTTCTCCAGGTCGACAAATTCTATCAAAGGGCCATGATTTTGCTTCAGTCTTGCTTCCATTATCAACTGCAGCGTCAGAAGTGCTTCTTTCTTGGCCTTACATTTTCTGCAGCGAAAGTGATCGTCACCAGTATTTAGGAAATTAAATTCCCTTTCTTTCTTTGTGTTGAGAACGAATGAAATAATTAACAAATCGTAGGTAGGATGCCCACCTCCACAGACACCAGGGCCCCCTTTCCTTGACTGCTCCTTAGTGTGACGGCATAGAAGTTCCGAACCACTGTACTACATTGTAGTGTGGAACTACGCGCAGTTCTTTCCCGGATGTCATGAAGCATCACAGTGACAGTGCTGGACTCACTACAAACTACGTGACCCTATTGAGGAGTAAAGCAATCTGAGATTCACGGGATAGTTGCCTGGGGAATCTGTGTTGATTCTTACTGAGCATTAGTTACTGCTCTGAATACATCATACGCAAGTACAGATTATGTTCTGTAGTTCTAGAGCAAATCATAGTTAGTGAGATTGCAATGTCTTTCTGATGTTTTTCGTACAACTGTTATGTCACATGCGCATGTATGCAGTAATCACGTCTTTGAAACCTTCTATTGGTATTCACTGAAGCAATTTCGGACAACAGAGTTTGTTACTGCAGCGTACATTGTTAGTTACTATTTATGACACTTTAAAAACAGCAAAAGTCTCTAGACCAATACTGTTTAATGGTTGATCATAATCGAATCGATCTACACAACTCTAACTATGGAGTAACACAACATACATTCGTATATTTAGTAACGTCTGGATATAAATTTACTCGTAACACGCGTGCCAGTAAGAATGTAAATCAAATTAACCAAATAATTAGCCATACGTCTACTTTACGCAGGACGTAGAAATCAGTGTATGCTTACAGAGTTTCAACTTGCTACATCTTGTAAGTTCCAAATAAAAATTTCCATTAATACAAAATCAGTCATCACAACGGCCAATCAACGATAATACAGGATTCCATTATAAGTGACAGTTAACACGGACCACAAAATGCGTAACACGAATGCAGTTATAGTAATTTAAATATTACTCACGCAAAATATTATAATTTTACTAGGAGTGACTTATACACGCTACGGTATCTAAGAGACAGTCACTGTAGACGATATTGGTTATTTTGATGAAGTCGAACCACTAGAGACGCTGTGGTTTCACCGGGCCAAATTCTGTGCTTGGGTGCACAGAGCTCAGTAGGTTCCTTAGGTAACTTTTTGCTTAACGCAACCCCGCCCTCAGCTACTGCGTTTCAGAGCTCTAGAAATTCTCCGTATCCTAGTATATGCTTCCCACTGGAGAGCCTCGCAGAGCGACGCGATGAGCGGGCTGTACACTTAATGAACTATTATTCGAAAGCGCTTTTGGAAGAGAGTTGACTCTTAACATTATAACATACTTTAACCCTGATCTGATCCAATGATGCAAATTACAACACGAACATACAGTCTTATTACAAACAAGAGGAAACATATTTTGAATTTTTCCCAAAACTGTATTGCTCTGGAAAAAGGTTTGGAACATGCCGTTATTGGCACATTCAAGTGCCATATGACTCTGGTGTGCCAACACGTATGTCGTTTTGATAGACTCTGCATAATTTTCGTTAAACGATCAATAAGAAATCGATGCATACCGAAAATAATATAGGTGATGCTTTTAAACTCATTCAAGGTATTAAGGACAGTAGCATTGACACGAGATGATTGTGTGTCCATCGAAAATAATAGTTCTGGGGGAGTAGTCATACCGATGCGCGGGATTAGCCGAGCGGTTTAGGGCGCTGCAGTCATGGACTGTGCCGCTGGTCCCGGTGGAGGTTCGAGTCCTCCCTCGGGAATTGGTGTGTGTGTGTGTTTGTCCGTAGGATAATTTAGGTTAAGTAGTGTGTAACCTTAGGGACTGATGACCTTAGTAGTTAAGTCCTATAAGTTTTCACACACATTCGAACATTTTGAAGTAGTCATACCAAAATTTATGTGCGTCACTACTGAAAGGACGTTTGCTGAGGAAGATAATTCCTCAAAACTGGAGATAAAGGTGCCTCACAAAATTACTGAAGGCCCCGGAATACATGATCGGGTAACAGTTGAAACGTCCCCTTAGAAAAATTAATGAATTACTGTGCTTAAACTGACACACAATATATTTAGCGCAACGCAGTCTGACTTTCAAAAATCCCTACAAAAGAATGGCCCTGACAAACATTAACCAATACGTTTCACAAATCACTTACCTCACAAAAATCTTGTTTACTCGAACTACTGCAATACAGTGAGCGCCACTACTGCCAGCTAAATAAAAGATTCAAACTACGGAATACACTAAGTACTGATAGGGATAGTTAGCAAATGAAAGACTTTAATAGAGAACAAACAATGTATTTACCTTAATATCATCAAAAGTCATAATATATATAGCAGTTCATGAGATACAGTCTTACAAATTTCAAATCTCCGCCATTGCTCTCCCCACATCCACCACTGCTGGCGGCTCACCTCCAACTGCCCAACGCTACAATGGCAGACAACAGTGCAAACTAGCCACAGATTGCACACAGCACAGCCAGTGATTTTCATACAGATCGCTACGTGGCGTTACCAATATAAAAAACCTAAACAGCCTGCTTTCACAGTATAACACGATAACATGTATATACCATGGGCGAGAATGTGGATGATTAGAATTGCCAATCTCTGTGACGGGCAGAACTGCCAGTTCACTGTATTATCGTTGCTCGTGTTTAGTGTTGTTGCCAGACCTGGTAGGGTACATAACGGACACGAAAAGCATCAGATATTTCGTGATGACTGTGAAGATATGGAAACCGCGCGTACTCGTGTAAATGAGAGTTATCAGTATCTGATACAGTTTGAAAGTGGTCTCATTCTGGGTGTTCATTTGCTCGATTAGTCGAATCGTGCAATATCATGATTAGCAGGGCATTCATATGTGACAGGGGGATGACGTTGCACTGCGTGGAAACGTGAGACGTGGTGACAGGTATACTCGACGTCATGATTCCAATCGACCACATCTCATCACCGCAACGGTAGATCTTGTAGTGCTCCGTGCAAAATTTTATTTCATCCCGCACCGTTGGTCGATGACTAGCAGTGGTTTGCTCCATTGAATTACCGTCCAATGCTCGGCTCCAGTTAACACGACCACAAACTGCTACGTTTGGAGCGGTGACGTTACCGATAAGTACAGAGTGACGATAAGTGGCGTCGCATTGTGTTCATCGGCGAATGGCGGTTCTGTGTAAAAACTTTTACCGTCGTCGGCGTGTATGATGATCTCGGAAGACGTCCCATTCTTCCACTGTTTTGGGAAGGCCGAGTGGTTTTACTTTATGTGCCATGGTTGTGGGAAACCATCGGGTATGACTTCACGTCAGGGCTGGTAGTGGTTGAGGAAACTCTGACGGCACAGTGGTACATCATTAGTATCCTGGGCAATCAAGTGTTAACACAGAATTGACAATCTTGGTGTCACTGTATGTCCATCTATTTAGAAATGGTTGCGGGACTCGGCTGTTCGATAGAGGATGTCAAATTAAATACCTTTTAGCTGTAAATTTTCAACCTTATTTTATTTGTCAACCAGTTTCAGTGTTTTACAACGTCATCTTCAGGACCCTGACTGACATGTAGGAGGAATATACCTGGGTTCAAAACAGGGGCCAGCAATACTGGTGTCAGTAGATATTTGCTACAGTGATCACTTCAACCATCACCTGCCGATCGTGACAGCTGAGAAGTGTTTAATCTGACATCTTGGTGTCATTTTTCAACAGGGCATGCTCTTCCATAGACGGAACGTGTGTCCATGAACTGTTTACGTTCTGTTAAGGTACAGAATTTCTAAAATCATTAGGGGAAGTGGCAAAAAAACGACTATTCACGTTGGTGTGTAGAATATATGAGTCTGGCGACATACCATGTGACTTTCGGAAAAGTATCATCCACACAATTCCGAAGACGGCAAGAGCTGACAAGTGCGAGAATAATCGCACAATCAGCTTAACAGCTCATGCATCGAAGCTGCTTACGAGAATAATATACAGAAGAATGGAAAAGAAAATTGAGAATGCGCTAGGTGACGACCAGTTTGGCTTTAGGAAAAGTAAAGGCACGAGAGAGGCAATTCTGACGTTAGGCTAATAATGGAAGCAAGGCTAAAGAAAAATCAAGACACGTCCATAGGACTTGTCGAACTGGAAAAAGCGTTCGACAATATAAAATGGTGCAAGCTGTTCGAGATACTGAAAAAGTAGCGGTAAGCTATAGGTAGAGACGGGTCATATACAATATGTACAACAACCAAGAGCGAATAATAAGAGTGGATGATCAAGAACGAAGTGCTCGTATTAAGAAGGGTGTAAAACAAGGCTGTAGCCTTTCGCCCCTACTCTTCAATCTGTACATCGAGGAAGCAATGATGTAAATAAAAGAAAGGTTCACGAGTGGAATTAAAATACAAGGTGAAATGATATCAATGATACGATTCGCTGATGACATTGCTATCCTGAGTGAAAGTGAAGAAGAATTAAATGATCTGCTGAACGGAATGAACAGTCTAATGAGTACACAGTACGGTTTGAGAGTAAATAGGAGAAAGACGAGGGTAATGAGATGTAGTAGAAATGAGAACAGCGAGAAACTTAACATCAGGATTGATGGTCACGAAGTCAATGAAGTTAAGGAATTCTGCTACCTAGGCAGTAAAATAACCAATGACGGACGGAGCAAGGAAGACATCAAAAGCAGACTCTCTATGGCAAAAAGTCATTTCTGGCCAAGAGAAGTCTACTAATATCAAATACCGGCCTTAATTTGAGGAAGAAATTTCTGAGAATGTACATCTGGAGTACAGCATAGTACGGTAGTGAAACATGGACTGTGGGAAAACCGGAACAGAAGAGAGTCGAAGCATTTGAGGTGTGGTGTTATAGACGAATGTTGAAAATTAGGTGGACTGATAAGGTAAGGAATGAGGAGGTTCTACACAGAATCGGAGAGGAAAGGAATATGTGGATAACACTGATAAGGAGAAGGGACAGGATGATAGGATATCTGCTAAGACATGAGGAAATGACTTCCATGGTACTAGAGGGAGCTGTAGAGGGCAAAAACTGTAGAGGAAAACAGAGATTGGAATACGTCAAGCAGATAATTGAGGACGTAGGTTGCAAGTGCTACTCTGAGATGAAGAGGTTAGCACAGGGGAGGAATTTGTGGTGGGCCGCATCAAACCAGTCAGTAGACTGATGACAAAAAAAGGTACTCCCGGGGCCAGCAACATCCTCGGATATGGTAGACCATGTGTAGGACCAGTTCGGACTTCATCTCAGTCGCAGTGCCCCTTTCCAGGATGTCAAGGGCCTATTACAAGGGTTGTGGGCCATCTTACCTTAGGAAAGGGAACAGAGGCTTTATGACACACTTCCCAACCGTCGAGTGTATCTATGCACGCCAGAGGCAGTGCAACATTATTACGATTTGTGAGCTCATACTGCCAATTCCTTGTAAATTTGGCTCGATTCTGTAAACGATGAAATAACGTCACATTGATTCTTAACCGAGCTGGCTACATTTTTTTTCTTTCTCCGCTTCTGGATGTTTCATGTTTTTTGTCAGGCAGTGAATACTAGAATTTTCTCAGTTCACAGGAAAGGATTCATAGAACATACAAAAATTTCCAACCGTCGTGTATGGTAGACATATTTGCGTTCAGATAGCCACCGAAGCAGTCATAAAATCAAATGGAATGTAATACATTCACCATAGACGCCTATACCTGTACACATTAAAATACAAACATGACCGGTTTCACATTCTATTTCCTACTGTTTTTCCCTGTGTACCGAGACCACTGTATTTCATACTCGTCTAGTTTTTAAATTTTAATTTGTAGCCGGATGCCCTTCCTGTTCTTACAGTCACCAGTTAAACGACTGGAGAAAAGTAAGGAGCGCCACCCGCCTGTGAAATGTGCAAATATTCTTTCCTGATGATCGTATTTTTAACTGTGCGCATATGGCATATTCTGAGATAGAGATTGGTAACAAATCCAGAACTCATCTAAACGAGCTTGAGAAAACCAGGTAAGACAGTATATCATATGGACAGCATATCAAATGTACGATCGTTAATCTTTCGCGTAGTGTTGTTCCGGCTCTTAGTGACCTCACTTTCTCGCAAACTATAGTGCTGTGCTTTAAGCTGTGAGAGCAGGCCAGTCGGTTTTGATGTTGAAATATAAAAATCTGATACATCGTGTTAAAAAATGTCACAAATATTATAATTTGTTCAAGTACACTTAGATTAAAATTGCTTTCAATTGACGTTTTAGGGAGTCAAGTGGTAGAGGCAGGCCCCCAGCCAGCCGTAGTTCATTTTAAGTGGCCACGTGCTCTCTGTGTCCCCGTTTTGTAGCTAACACACAACAACGATATTACTGCACTTGGCCTCCCGTGGTCGCTATCGGAAACACGTGGCGAGACATCAAATTGTCAATGCTCTTCAGGTCAACTGTGCGTATATTATCAAGTGATTCAGTGTTTACTCGTGGAATATCGCCATAAATGCTCCGAAAAGCCCACTGAAGTGCCCCCAGTCCAAGGTGCAATAATATAGTGGTCGACTGCTTTGTGCAACGATTTGTGAAGGGTGGCTTACTGCAACCAGACAGGACTGCCCGCTGCAAATGCTGTCTGTCAAAGTAATTTCAATCGGACCATATGTGGGTGCGTTGAAGTAGCAGCTAAGCGGTCAGGGCGCTGCAGTCATGGACTGTGCGGCTGATCCCGGCAGAGATTCGAGTCCTCCCTCGGGCATGGGTGTGTGTGTGTGTGTTTTCCTTTGGATAATTTATTAAGAAGTGTGTAAGCTTAGGAACTGATGCCTTAGCAGTTTGGTCCCATAAGATTTCACACAATTTTGAACATTTTTGAAAGTGTTTGGAATCCACTGAATGTTTCTGCGCGCCTTTTATAAACTTTCTGGCTTCGTTACGTTTGAAATCGGCAGCGAACATTTAACACGCTTGGGTCCAGCTGCTTCGCCAGCCTGTGTTGTTTGGTCGTAATGTTGGGCTGTGGCCACAGCAGGGCTCTGAGAGCTAAGCGCCTTCCTGTGACGCAGTTCCCCACCCCCGCACCCCACAGCGGCCTAATTTGCGTAATTGGCATCACTGGCCAACACATATGTACTGCATCCGAGTGGTCATAATGCGCTTTGCTCTGTTTTGGCAAATCTGTTAAATGAAAGTTGTGGATTACTTCCTCGCAACTCACATACCTGTAAGTTTGCGCTTTCTAATATTTATTTTCTTTGTACTCAAGCCCTTAATAATTTAAAGAATCGAACTCCCACATATAAAACAGCTGTACCGCCTCACTGCATTTCAAATGGTTTAATGGGATGAATATTTGACGTTAAGCATGTAAAACCTATGTGGTCGAAGATGTAAATCCTTAATTATATTGCTTTTATTAGCTTCGAATTATTTACTGGATGAGTATAGTTTGGGTGAATAGTGTTCGTTTTGAGGAAAGCTACTGTTTTTCGTGCATGTCGATGTTTATGACGTTATGTCTTCTGAACTACGTATCGTATAGTGAAGTACTTCTGTGACATGTGTATACTGCCACAAAATATGTTGCGAATTGAATCACTCGTAAAGCAGTAATAACTTAAAATATTGTGCCTGCTGCTGAACTTTCCCTGCAAGAATACCGAAAATGTCAGAAACTATAAGGATCTTTGTTTTCATTATATAGTGACAGGTGTCGGCGATTAAAAGTTTCAAAAAGGTTTGAAATTATGAGCGAAGTTGTTGGATGTCGCCAACTGCTCTCATTTTCAAATACTGGATGAATATAGTCTGGGTAAATTGCACGCTGCTATAAGACATATACACAGTTTTGAACTTGAAGACTTGGCTATAATGTTAGGTTATACTTCTTAACTTCAAATTTTTAAATTCTACTACGAATTACAAGTAATACTGAAAATCAAATTTTTGTCCCCCAAGCCGTTAGGTATGCTAATTGTAAGACGGAGACCGAGTGATCGTTTCAGCATTTTATGTATATTGCAATTTCAACTTACTGGAATTGTCCAAGTAAGACCCTTTAACTATCGAATTGGTATTCTACAAGTTACTAGCTTGTAACAGAGGCAGGTAAATTTATTTTAATCTCATAGTATCTCTTCAATACTATAAACAGCATCTAACAAAACAATGACATTCTGGAAATAGTGGGAGATGAAGTTCATAAAGCCTTTCGACAAACCAAGCAAAAAGGAACCTTGCAGAAATTTGCTTCCTCCATTTTCTAATCCGTGTTGGAAGGTCTGTTCCGTACCTGAAGAGTTGAACACAGCTAAACTTATTTCTATATATAGAAAGGCAATTGGAAAGATATAGGAAATTATAGAGGAATAAGTTTTCTAAATGCAGAATATAAGGTTGTGAAAAATTTCTAATGTTATATTACAAACTATTCACTGATGCAGTACTCTCAAAAGAACAATCAGACCCCAAAAAGATATGTCTGAGAAATGGTAACATATTTAGAGTAAGCCAAGGTGTTGAAAAACGTCGATAACTCGCATTTGAAAAATATTTAGCATTTGTTGGTTATGAGAAATCCGTTGATAAGGTAAAAAGACACCTTTTGTGGAAAAAATTGAAAATCAATGTTTTCCTAAGCGTTTTATAAATACCATAAAGGAATTATATGTAAATAGAAAATATTTATAACTCCAGGTTCGAAAACAACAGATGAAATTTCAGTAAATCAACGTGTTCAACAAGGGTGCAGTTCGTCAACTACTTTACTTAAACTATATATATGTGTATATGACCTAGTTATGATACGGAAGGATGACTACTATTAGGTATTGAAGTAGGATCTAGCGCACCAATAAATACTCGCTTATATGCTGATAGCCCGAAAATTATACGGAAAACAGAAGATAATTTAGAAGGAGAGTATACAGATTGAGCCAAAACGCGATATATTACAACTTAACTGTATCCACGGACAATGATAATTGCTTTCAGAGGAAAGTATTCAGTTAGATCGAAAGTAATCATAAATGTGAAAATTTTAGGACAAATATTGCTCATCCGTTATCTAGGATGTGATATTAATTTTAACTAAGACAAAGATATTGAAAAGAAGGTTAATAAATATCAAACTATATGCAGAACAAATGGAAGAACTTCATGAATAAAAAGAAGAAAATCAACACAAATGAAATTCTGTAAAATTATGACTGTAACGACTCTTGTACATGGTTCCGAGTCATGGACAGTGACAAAAGAAAGAAAAATCAAGTATATAGGCTGAAAAGGTGAACTTTATGAGATATATAAGAAGCTCTAATAAAATGGGTAGAGTAAGAACTGAAACAATAGGACAGATATAAAAGTCCCTTCCGTTAACGACAAGACAGAAGAGGAAAGATTGAATTGAAATGATCATGTTGACAGAGTGACAGAAAACAGATTGCTGGAAAACATAATGAATTATAGGCCGAATGGAAAGAAAGAGCTACGTAGACTTCGTAAGAGAGGCATCGATGGATGACAGAGATCGGTACAAGTGACTGCAACACGTAATCGTTGGATGGAGATTATGATGACAATTTCTCTGCGTTAAAATGACAAGATGTGTTCTGTTACCTCGAAACTCTTCAATCCAGTCTCAAACCTGAACCAGTTTCTTACAAGGATCACTAAAATCAGTATCATGTACACAAAGAAAATATATTCCATTTTAAGCACGCAGACGAACAGACCGTCTTTAGAAGGTGACCGCACACTTCAATGGACCATTCGGAAATCGTACATAAAGTACAGTACAGTCCACTGCAGTGAGTATGCGTTATTGCCTTGTCATTAACTGAGAAATTTTGAGAGTCTGGAATCAGTTTCAACGAAATCCGTACTACTTACCTTTTGAGAAATAAGCCACTAATTCAGGTTATGTTAGAATACTGAAGAGTATGCATACCGCAGCTACAACCTCCATTAGATATCCTTTTAATATTGCTAAATTCAGAACTACAGAGGACTCAGTAAATGATAGCAACATCTGCAAACAAGTTACGATAGTAGCTCAGTTTGTTTCCTACATCATTTATGTGGATTAAAAATATCAAAGGGCCTGTACGATGTTCTTTCAGAACTCCAGATATCACTTCCGTTTCATTAGATGACCGTTCATCAGTTATTGCTAACTGTGATATCCGAGAAGGTATATCACGAATCTAGTCGAACAGTAGACACTATATTGCATACAAACGCCGTTAGCTTTGAAGTGGTTTGAGAGAAATCTAGAAATTTGGAACTAACATGACTTTCACTGCTGACAGCAGTCATTGTAGTTCAGTCACAAGCAGCAGAGGATTTAAACGGATTGGGTAATTCCTACATAGATGTTATAAAATTAGCATCAACAAAAGTAAAACAAGGTAGTGGTTGTCGCATTGAATCAATTGATAACGAGTGAATTAGATTAGCAGATGAGACACTACAAGTAGCGGAAGAGTATTTCTGCTTGGACACCAAGAATAACGACGATTGGCGGAACAATGAGGACGTAAAATTAAGACTGCTGCAGCAAGGAAAACATGTCTGCAAGAGAGGAATTTGTTACGATGGAATATACATTATGGGTTATAAAATGTTTTCTGCACGTATTTTTCTGGAGAGTAGCCTTCTGCGGAAGTAAAACGTAGACGATATACGGCTCAGACAAGAAGAAAATAGAAGCTTTTGTATTGTGGTGAAACGAAGAATATAGAATATTAGAGGCGGGGTTAGGGATTTTCTCTGCCTCGTGATTACTGGGTGTTGTGTGATGTCATTAGGTTAGTTAGGTTTAAGTAGTTCTAAGTTCTAGGGGCTGATGACCATAGATGTTAAGTCCCATAGTTAAATTTAAAAAAAAATATTCGATGGCTTAAGTAATGAGGAGGTATTGAATCGAAGTGGGGAGAAGAGAGTGTTTTGTTAAAACTTTCCTACTGAATTAAAGAAGTCATCGGATGATAGTACATACTCTGAGTCATTAAAGCACTGTCAGTTTGACAGTGGAAGGAAGTTTGTGAAGTAAAAATTGTAGAGTGGTACCAAGAGATAATATAATAATCGGGGTCAAATGTACGTAGGTTTAAGTAGCTATTTGGAGATGAAGAGGTTCGCACGCAATAGACTATCATGGGTAGCTACATCAAACCGTCTTCAGGTTAAGGACACTATTAATAATAACGACAACTATCAGAAAAAAGAAGAGCCAGCTGTGTTTAGCAAGAACGATACTATATATATCCGTACATGTTACGCATCAGTAGATTGTTTTCTTCGAATTATTTTTAAATTTTGGATCACAGTATATCTTCCAAAATAATGGCAACCTCCTGCACAGTTTTACCACGTGGGAAATTACCTAACGTTACGAGAAATCTGTTTTTTCAACAAGTATTTTCTCAATCTGACTTTTGGGTTTAGTACCTTTTTCGGCATTATATAAATGATGTTGGCTTATATCATGAAGAGCTATGGCAAGATAACAGCTGTTACTGTGTATCGTTTGCGAGGACGTATATCGGAACCGATATTAATGTGCATAATGTCCCTGGTATATGTAATGACAGAATGTATGCCCCGAAATCGCTCTTGTATGTTTTAAGAATAAATCAACTCGAATAATGTGCAGCCTCAGAAATATTTGCAGTCACTCACATTACCTTCAAGAACAGTCTCTCACACAAATATCACCAATTTTGCCAGTTTCATCCCTCATTCGCTCATATCGTCTCCCAATTTCTCTTTACTGCGAAATTTAGCAATTAAGCAGGCGTCAAGAGGAATCTTGCGCCTCGCCGAAAAATTCCGGCCGAAAACATAGAGAAGGAATGGTGACGGATAACAGCCTTTGGGAAACCACGAGGGGAGGGAAAAGTGGGTGGAACGGAGAGCAGCTCGATATTACCCTCGGAAACATCGAAAGTGTTGCAGAGGTAGGGGGGGGGGGGCGGGGTAGCTAGGTTAGGAACAGAGAGGAGGAGGGGGGAATAAGGGATGAGACGGAAGGGCAGACATACCAGCGTCCCAGCGCACAGGCGAATCTGAATCAGTCAAATTTTAACTGCCCCACCCCGGGCGCTGAGTTCCAATTAGTCTAAGTGGGAACGTGAAGCGCAGAGCCGGCTAGCCGGGTTTTACGGGTTTCATCTTACATTTTACTGCCCGGGGCAATTCTTCCGCCGACATTCTCGGTGCGACAGCGACGTCGGTGGTATCTCGTCTGCTCCCCGACGGAGCTCCGTAATCGTTATCAAGCGGCGTCAATGCTGGCGCACCCTTTGTGTGGAGGATGCGGATATTTGCATCCCAGCATCAGAGACAAATCAAATATATGTAAGTGTGTGTGTTCGTGCATATCCAGCCTGTTCCATCGTCAGCGGCTGTAAAATATGGAGCACAATTCGTCGCAAAGCCTACTAATCTTTTCGACGTTACAGCTCAACTACCAAATTTATTCTTTTTGCTTCTATTACAGCGCTATTAGTACACGAAAAACTGAAATGTATTTGGCATCTAGTTCCTTCTAACATCGCTCTTTCCCTGCTTCAGCATCTCAGTTACAGTCATCGTTTACTAGTTATTTACTTATTTAATCCGATCAGGTACGGACTCTAGACTCTGTCCTACACCGGGCACGGGTATTACAAATGCAGTAGTTTTTTCCCTGAACGCTTGTAAGACAATATGAATAACTGTGTTAAATAAGAACTATTAACGTTAATACTACCACTATGGGAGAGTGTTGAACCTAGATGATGGTTTACCAAGGAAAACACCATGTTTTCTAGTCGGTATTTGAGTACAGTGATCGATTTTAGAATCATGTGAAGGGAAGCGCACCTGAGACCATAAACAATTTCCTCCGTTGTCTACAGTTTTTGCAGTTTTTAGATATGAGGTTACGGTCTCCGCAGAATTTGTAAATACTTTTAGTTATATAAATTTAAGTGCTGTGTACTACACAGAAGCGCCAAAACAACTTGTATAGGCATGCGTACTCAAAAACAGAGATATGTAATCAGGCGGAAGACAGAACTGCGATCGGCAACGCCTCTGTAAGACAACAAGTGTCTGGCGCAGTTGCTAGAACGATTACTGCTGCTACAATGGCTACTTATGAAGGTTTTAGTGAGTTGGGACGTGGTGTTATAGTCGGCGAACGAGAGAAGGAACAAAGCAACTCCGAGGTAGCGATGAAGTGCTGATTTTCCCGTATGAGCACTTCACGAGTGAACCATGAATATCACGAGTCCGATGAAATATCATATCTCCGACATCGCTGCTGGTGGGAGAAGATCCTGTAAGATCGGGACCAACGACGACTGAAGAGAACCGTTCAACGTTACAGAAGTGCAACCCTTCCGAAAATTCTGCAGATTTCAATGCTGGGCCATCAAAAACTGTCAGAGCGCGAATCATTTAACTTAACCTCACCGATATGGGCTTTCGGAGCCGAAGGCCCGCTTATGTATCCTTTATGACGGCACGACACATAGCTTTACGACTCGTCTCGACCCGTCAACAGCTACATTGGACTGTTGATGACTGGAAACATATTGCCTAGTCGAACGAGTCTCGCTTCAAATTGTATCGAATGGATGGGGTATGGAGACAAACTGATGAATCCATGGACCCTGCATGTCAGCAAGGGATTGTTCAAGCTGGTGGGGGCTCTGTAACGGTGTGGGGCGTGTGCAGTTGCAGGATATGGGACACTGATACATCTACATACGACTCTGACGCGTGACACGTACGGAAGCACCCTGTCTGATCACCTGCATCCATTCAGGACCATTATGCATTCCAACGGACTTCGACAATTCCAGGAGGAAAGTGCGAAATCCCACAACTGCAGGATTGCTACATAAGGGCTCCAGAAGCAGTCTTATAAGTTTAAACATTTCCGCCGGCCACCAAAATCCCCAGTCACGATATTATTAAGTATATCTGGGATGGCTTGCAACGTGCTCTTCAGAAGAGTTCTCCACTGCCTCGTACTCTTACGGATCTAAGGACAGCTCAGCAGGATTCATAGTGTCAATTCCCTCGAGTACTACTTCAGACATTAGTCCAGTCCATGTCACGTGTTACTGCGCTTCAGCGTGCTCGCGGGGGACCGACACAATATTAAGCAGGTATACCAGTTCCTTTGGGTCTTAACTTTATATTACATCTATTTCATACACATCCGTGAAATAGTCGTACGAGAAAATCCCCACTTCATCGCTACCTCGAAGATGCTGTGCGCTGACTATAATTCGTTCACACTCATTTAAATCTCGATAACCTGCCATTGCAGCAGCAGTAACCGATTTAACAACTGCGCCACACACTTGTCTTATATAGGCTTTGCGAACACAGCGCCGTATTCTGCATGATGACTTATATCAGTATGTGAATATGCACGCGCGTATCAGTTTCTTTGGTACTTCAGTGTATGTTGTTAATTTCTCAGGTACAAAATTTTATGGCGATTAAGACGCAAAATACGTTCAGAAACAATTATGTATCATGTGGACAGTTAAAACATGCTTCATAAGCTGTGCTCCATCTCGAACCGTTAAGAAGCAGAAGGGGTTTCCTTTCTTTTTTACCATACAATATGTGATAGTCGCAAATGAATTGAACTTCTTTAAGGCCTTAATAATATTTCTTAATAATATTTCTTAGATACACAACAATGTTCTACCATCTAATTGGTTCAAATGGGTCTCAGCGCTATAGGACTTAACATCTGAGGTCATCAGTCCCCTAGAACTTACTACGACCTAAACCCAACTAACCTAAGGACAGCACACACATACATGCCGAAGGCAGGATTCGAACCTGCGACCGTAGCAGTCGCGCGGTTCCGGACTGAAGCACCTAGAGCCACTCGGCCACCGCGGGTGGCTAGTTGTACCATCGAAAATGTTTCCACATTTGAAAAAACTTTGGTAGAAACGCGAGGCCCTTTTTCTATCCTTCCGTTTGTTCTTCATCTTGGTCCCTATTGCGCTTCTGCTGTTGGAAGGTCCTTTGGATTTGATGGTTGCCACCTTCACTTTTGCGGAACACGGTCTCAATGTGGTTGAGTTTCATTGATAGGTTCTGTTCCTTTGAGATCGTATGTGCTCTGTGTACCAAGCTGTTGAGCACTCTGTTTAGCTGGACCGGATGGTGGTAACTGGAAGCATGTAGATACAGGTCGGTATGTGTCGCCTTGCGGTACACTCTGTGACCTAGCGAAGCATCTGACGTACTCTGCACCAGGATATCAAGAAAGGGTAATTGTCCATCTTCCTCGATTTCCATAGTGAACTGTACGTTATTATGAATGGAATTTGGATGTCACAGGAACAACTGTACTTGATGCTTTCCGTGTGGCCAGGTTACAAACAACAGAAACGCATCAGGGGCGAGGAGGAAGAACAAACGGAAGAACAGGAAAAAGGGCCAATATTTCTACCTTTTGCAGGCTAAGTGTCATACAAAATAGGGAGACTACCGGGGCATCACACGATCGACACAGACTTCCGATCACCGGCTAAGACGCGCGCCTTACTATGAATGGCGAAAGACGACGTGAGCCACAAAAAAGAGGGCTTATACACAATTCCATGAGGCTGTAGCAAATCCTGTATCTGTCAAACAGTTCGTACAGTGGAAGATTGACGCAAAGAACACCAACGCTACACCCGCCCAGGCCAACTAAGTTGATCTGCCCTAGCAGAACTTAACATAAATACCGGACACACAGCGAATTATAACGAGCCAAAGTACTGGCCTCCACAAATGACTACCAGGACTGCATCTTGAAAGAGGTCATAGAAATTCGTGTAACGTACGACCTAGTCAATAGGAACACTGGTTACCAATTCAATAACGCCTGAAATCCAATACTAAGCTCTGTCAAGAAGCAACGGCGCAATTGGACACTTAATCATTCCGCCACGGCCGCCGAAGAGATTCTGGACCCCCTCTCCCCCTCCCCCCATCCCCCCATCCACTGCTGCTCCTTCTTCCCACTACCTGCCGCCCCCTTCTCTTCCCGCACCACCAGAGACCCCCGCGCCGTCGGCGTGCGGAATTGCACCTCGACCCACGAGGGATAGATACTAGCGGCAGAAAGCGGACAGACCATTGTATCAGAACCACCTAGTGATGGCAGAACGCTTATTCGCTGAAAAATCTAGGGTATTCGATGATCATATGCAGCTGGTCACCTGAGAACCCTTCAGACAACATATATTTCGGGAAAGTCTCAGATCACATACATTAAATCACTATCAGATTACCAGAAGGTAATATCTGAAAAAGTACTACGTTGCATCACTCTCTCCAGCAGCTACTGTTGCAGCAGCCGATGATGATAATAATAATAACAATAATAATAGTAATAATACAGAGTGAGGTGGCGCAGTGGTTATCTCACTGGACTCACATTCGGAGGACGACAGTTCAATTCCCGGGTACGACCATCCTGATTTAGTTTTCCATGATTTCCCTAAATCACTCCAGGCAAATGCCGGATGGTTCCTTTGAAAGGGTACGACCGACTTCCTTCCCCATCCTTCTCTAATCTGATGAGACTGATGACTCTGTAGTTTGGTCTATTCGACCAAAAACAACCCAACCCAATAACAATAATATTTCGGTAAAAATTTATATTCAAAGTGTACTGATGTGATATTTTAGGAAACAGCGAATTCTGGGAAGAGGAATGTGGGTATACTGCAATAGCTTAGAACTTTGTGGATAAGGAAGGTCTGGTTAGATTTAATAGTTTTAACAAATAATAGCTCATTACAAACGAACACATGTCAGTGGAGTAATATTCTGCAATAATTATTGCTCTGCAAACCGGTTTTTCCCTATTTTGCCATTTATCTTTGTACATGACGACGGCTTAACATGTAAAACCGGTTTATAAACTAATAAATATTTTAGAACTTTACATACTGTATAAAATATTCTGCCAACAACCAACAAAACTGAATGTCAATGCAATAAAAGCTCATACTGCACAAAGTAAATATCGTTCTGCCATCGGTTTCAGCCACCGGACGATTCTCTAGGGTTAAGAAATAATGTGACACAGTCCCGACTGGACTGCATGGTTTCTCAGGACTATCTAAGAGATTCTTGTCGTCATAAACAATATATTAACAATTTAGAAGACATGCATGGGAAACGAGCTAAACTTAAAG
This sequence comes from Schistocerca gregaria, assembly GCF_023897955.1. Classification (NCBI taxonomy): domain Eukaryota; kingdom Metazoa; phylum Arthropoda; class Insecta; order Orthoptera; family Acrididae; genus Schistocerca; species Schistocerca gregaria. Next base: position 397,209,078 of record NC_064925.1, on the reverse strand, counting down.
TTTAAATGAAATTAGGTAAGTGCTGCCATATCCTTCTGGGAACGCCAACTATCAAATTTAACATTGATCTAACCACATTGATCTAACCCCTAACTATCACTCTTTGAAGTAATAAAGCACAGAGAATTTCTTGCTGTTTCCTAGATGTGATTTCTGAAATGTCAAAAACCTGCAAACCTTACGCCATACTACAGCCTCCCTCTAGTGAAAATCTGAAATCGGACACAGAATATTCAGAAATGAATAATTCTGTTAAGGTCGTTACTTTCTACACACAACAGTGTCTTCCAACGCCGAACACGTTCACAGGACTCGCATTGTAGGAATCGCATTCTACAAATGGCATCTGTGGACATTTAATTTCTGCATACATCATGTATCTAACAATGATGTAACTATGTTTGTGTGGTTGGAAGAAGTAGCTAGTAGGGGGAAGGGGGGGGGGGAAGATGGCATTATTTCATGTCTTAATCAGTGTATTATCAAATGTACGTCGACTTAGTTTTTATTTAGAATCTTGCACTGCCTAGACTAATAACTTCTCTTTGATTTGCTTGTGAGTGATTTTAACACAGCAAGGAAATTCGACATTGTTTAACATAAGCATCTAGTCGCTGTTAGTATGTTATTGCATTGTGACAAGTCTCGTTCTCTTATGTTCCAGATCACTGGACAGAACTTGTTACGAAGACCAGGGTAAAGACACCTTCCGCTGTTGTGTAAGAACAGGTGACATGTTCATTACAGCAAAATATCTTTTCGAAAAGGTACAGAGACGACAGGATCTGAATCTGGACGGAGAATTTTACTACATAAGATTATATGTTCGGAAATTATGAAAGATCACCATTTTAATCTTTTCTCTGAATATATTTATGGTAGTCTGCTGAATTTTAATACCATAGAGATTTTTTTTGAAAAAAAAAGAATGTACCAGCTAGGCTTACCATAACTAGTTCGCCATTTCCTCTCAAATATAGTGGTCCAAGACCTAAAAAATCGGCCTGGCTAAGGTGTTACATTCCACCAGTTCACCATGAGTGTCATAGGAGCCTTAAATCTGACATTTTGAAAACGATAGTGATGATGTACTGTTGTTAATTAATAATGTGCTGCCTCTTTTATTAGAATAATTTTATTTAAAATACATTAAACTTATTGTACAGTGTTAGGGCTAGAAATCAAAATTTTCTAGTATTTGTGGCAATTTGTGGTTGTGCATGTCTGATAATGGGCCATAGAGTGTTCTCATACTATTGTTCGTTATTAATCAGGTATTATTTCTCACGCTAGGATGTATTATAAATGATATGACTGATGAGCAAATTAATTGGTGATTTCTTTATAAACTCCTTTTGAAAAAGAAAGAATAAATAAATTTGCTGTAATTTTTGCAGTTTTATTTTAAAAACTCTCTTTTCCTCCATTATTAAATAAAAACTGGGGTAAGTCCGTTGTTTTGTGGATGTCTTCATTGATATTGCAAATGAAGGTATTATATAAAACACAAATGTTTTTCAGTTTAATTCCTGAACACTTGAGAATGGCCTACGGGGTGAAACCAGTGACAATTAAAATTTCTTTTATGAAAGAAAGTTATTATTGGTCAATATTGTTACTAACACTTGCACATGCACTAAGCCCAAGAGAAAACATACTGGATTGAATTAAGTATTTGTTTCCTAATGGCTTACGAACGATCTGTTGCTGAATGTAAATCGCAATACAAAATTTATCCTCGAAAAATTAACAGCTAACAGCTATTATATCAGCATTTCATAGTACTACTGGTTTCACAACATTGGAGATGCGTCTTCAAGTACATCGAAGTAAACAAGAATAGTATCTATAGGATTTAGAAATTACAAAAAATCTTATAATGGCAAGGATGTGTAGAGAAAAACAAATTTAAACGTATTATCAACCTTACCTAATTTCAGAGCATTTACTTGAAAAGTTGAGCGCATTGGATGTCCCATCATTCCCAGTTAGTTTATAATTAATTCGTCGAAAGGGTGATGAAAGTCAAAATTTAAAACAGGCGAAGAGATGAAGACGGCCACCTAGGCAGGTCATTTCTGAAAGGCCAACAATTGTTTAAAACCAAAGAAAAGGGACTTAAAGATGAACAGCGACATTAAATAATAGTTCAGATCAGAAGACAGGTAGTAGTTAAAAGCATCAAAAAAGGGGCAGAGAGTACAACTGGAGCGGATAAAATAATGCTAAAGAGATGTAAAACAAATAACCAAATCTCACCAGAACGGATCTGATGCATGTCGGCAAGAAACGTCATTGGCGGCTACCAGGAGAATGCTAGCGTGAGTACAAACAGCGGGAACGGCCTGCCCCAGAAAGACCTAGGGCATGTAAAACCGTAAATATTCTGAATAATTTTCTACTAGTCACGTTGCAGACAATAGCATTTGGAGGGTATATTACAATGCTTCAACTCATTTTGGCTATTTATTATGCATTATATACGACAGTTCCGATTTCACGATGTTTCAGTATCTCCAATTATAAATTTTGCTGTTACAAAATTTATGTTGAGTGAGTAGTGCATGTGAGGCATTAAATTGTAAACTGTTTTTGCCACATCATTGTTGGTAGGGTTAACACTACAGCCAATACACAGTCCTTCCATGCTGGAGATTGTCACCATTTACAGTGCATGACTGATTTTCGAATATCACTGAGGAGCACAACTGTCTTAATAGAGTATATTTACAGCTTCATATCGCAAGACAGCAACATTTCTTTGTGGCAAGAATTCTCAAGACATTTTTAGGTTCCCAGAAATACAGGTTGCCCCAGACATATTATGACAAACTTTGAGGGTCGGAGAGGGTGTCTTGAGGAACAAATCGAGGATAGGAACACGTGTCCGGAAGTGATATCCAACAGCGCTATAGAACGCCGAAGTTATAGGCACCGGCGCCCACCGATAGGCCATCAAGTCAACACCCAACTGGACTTTGTGCACTGACGAACCATAAACGAAAAGTCTCGTAATGTTGTTTGTTATTCAGTGATCGCGACTGATTGCCTCAATGGCCACTGGAGAAGATGGAGCTAGCTGCTACGTAAAAATGCATTGTCTTCTATGAAAGCCCTGTTCTGTTGCCGTGATGGATGATGGTTTCGGTTACGCGTTTCCATCTGTAGTTTATTTTCACTTGTGTACCAAAAAAACACTGGAGATTTTAGAGGGTTCCAGGAGAAAAAAAACTACAAATTGAAACCCGTGTCCAAAACTGTAATCCACCGAGTCCGAAGAGCATCGTGTTCACAGGAGACAAGGCCTTACTATTCGCGTTCTTGAATGGCGATAGCGGCAGACAGTAGCGATAACGTAATAACGAATAACATTGAAAGACATTCCGCGTACAGTCTGTCAGCATGCAAAGCCTTACTTGGTGAAAAAAAGAGGGCCTAGTGGCAAACGCCGGCACCTGTACCTTACGTCGTTGGATGAAAATTTCGGACATGGGTTGCAATCCGCAATTTGTTTCTCAAGACATTTCTAGGACGCCCTGTATGTGGCACCAGATGTTTACACGGAGGTCACACAATTCCCGTAAATTATGAGCGGGATTCCTGGTTGTGGAGCTGGTTTACAGTAGCATCGCAGATTTATTCTATCTGGTTTAGATTGTAAGGTGGCAGAATAAATGAAGGTCAGTTTAGCACCTTACATAAAAGTTTTATACATCATAAAGGCTAGGTGAAAATGACACCTAACTTACTTCACCGGTAGTAAGCATATTTGCCTATAAGTATCTAATTCAAAAGGGATGACACTCAGTCGATGGTATTAACACACAACTGCTATATAATGCATGCCAATGAGCAGAAAGTGAAACAAGCAGCGAAAGGAAACGTTTTGTGTGGAATCAGGTGCACGCAGAAGCAGAGGCAGCACCATGAGAGGCACCACAAGTACCTCTTAGGGGGCGTCCTTCAGTGGGAGTCAGCGACAAGACAGGTGATGCATAGTGGAAAGCAAGTAAAGGGCCACCACAGAAATAAGCTTTACAAAACTGCGTTTCGGAATTTCAAATTGATATGAATAAAACGAGTGACGCAGTTGATCACGTGAACAGTGAGTGGTATACATGTGATGTACGCATGTAGCTTTTAGGCCTCTGCAGCTGGCACAAAACGTCCGATTGGAGAAAATGAACTAGGAAGGAGTAAAGTGCCAAGATTTCGATGCAGGTTAATGGTAGGGCCCTTGTGATTGGCAGAGAGAGTTTCCACAAAATAAGAGGAATACTCCTATTAGTCGAAAAAATCCGTGACATGGAGAAAAAAAGAACACAGGTGGGGAGGCAGTTTGGCTACGAGAAAGACAAGAGCGAAATTCTCGAGGACTCTTCTCTGAAGTGGCGTCAACTGCAGAACGGGGCGCATAACGTTCTGTATGATGCTGGGGAGAAATTTGTGAGCACTGCGTTCACTGCAGTTGACATTCAGATTGATATTAGCTGTAGCGTTGTTGAGCTCCAACTGTGCGGAAACGAACCAGCCAGTTAGTTAATTGTTCTTGCAATGACTGAGAGGGCATTTTAATATGCGTGCTGCTCCAGCATTGTGCATGCATATCACAATATTGCAAGACTAGGGATGAGTACTGTTTTCTTGCATAACGGGAAACATCAGGTGGGTTTCTGCAAAGACTTTATCAGTTTTTATAGGAATTTCAGAGGATGAGAGAAGACATGCAGACTACAGTTCATCACGGCTAAGGTAAATACCATGCGCAGAGGTGTAAACTCCTTGTTTACCAGCTTGCGTCCACTGTAAACTCGAGCGACCTTTGGTAATCTTTTGCTCAACTTGTCACAAAAGTAACAGTCCTCTGTAGGTTTAATTGTCATCCTTGATAGTACCGAACTTTTAATCAGAATCGGATGATTTATCATGGTACTGGCCAATATCATGACGTAGTCGAAAGAATAATGTTGTAAAGAAACTTCTAGTTAAAATTTACCATTGTTGTGTTTAGGATTCTTTCACTTTCTAAGGACGACATGCGTTCGTTTGACAACTGTTGTAACACTGTCACATTGTAAATTGTGTAAATGCGTGTATTTCTGTGATAAGATTGCAACATTAAACAAAAAATATTTACAGCTTACACAGTGGTTGTTCTGTCCTAAAATTCTTATAAAATGAAGGTATTTTGGTGGCTTAGGCATCACTTTTCGTTTAGTGTTACACTCCTCAAATCACTACAGCGCGATTCTGGCCCTTTAACATGGGCAGTTACAATGTTATAAGATGCCATCCACATCATGGAAGACATGATACAGGAAAGCATGCAGGTTGTCTGCAATAATGTTTACGTAGTCCACAGCTGCCATCGTTCTTCCATTACTACCACACAAGTCTTGGAAGCCCAGGTGAATGTCACGTATAACATAACACAAAGCGTCTGTGAAATGTTACGTGTTTTGAGAAGCTGTTCGCCTGGACGACAGCCCATATAGACACTATCATCGACTTGCCATATCAAGAAATGCGTTTGATCGGACTAGGCGACAAGACTCCATTGATACATGGCTATAGCTATGATCCCAAAACGAGAGTAATCAATAACTGGCGAAGTCGTTTTGGTCAACACGGTAGGGATCGACAGCAACAGAGCACCTTGTTCAACATCGTGCATCGAACGGTGTGCTCTAAATGTATTTCGATTCCCATTCTGCAGGACGATGTTTCGACTCTGCATCCGGCCATCGAAATTTAGATTGTATGTGATTTCCCTTAATCTCTAAAGGCAAATGCCGGGATGGTTCCCGTGAAAGGGCACAGCCGATTTCTTCTCCGTCCTTCTCTACTCCAAGCGTGTGCTTCTGACCACATTGTGTGTTAAACACTAATCTCCTCCTCATCCCTCCTGCGAACGTACTTGCACCTGCGTTGTACTCTGACGTCAGATCTGTCACAGATCACTGCTTACTTTGCTTTGGAGTCAGTTTGAGCTTCCTTCTCCATATCACTCATTACGTCTCTGTCAGTAAGACGAAACAAATAGGAAGTGTAATTAAACGGAATGGATAGTATCTCGAAAAGGGAGACGAGAGTCAACCTAAATAAAAGAAGGGTAATGGAATGTAGTCAAATTATGTCAAGCATTGCTTACGGGTTTAGATTAGAATGTTAGACAGTAATAGCAGCAGCTGAGCTGTGCTATTTGGCTAGCGCAACAACTGATACTCGAACGAGTAGAGACAATATAAAATGCAGACTGGCTATGGCAAAAACATTTCTGAAAGTGAAGATGTTATCAAAATCGACAGTAAATTTGTCAGGCAGAGTTTTCTGAAGGTATTTGTCACGTGTAACTGTCACGTGCGTAGCCTTGTACGGAAGTGAAACGTGGACAGCAACCAGATCACACACCTAATGAGATGCTGCAGAGGAATGCTCAATATTAAATCATAGATCGCGTAACTAATGAGGAGGTACTGGAGAGATAAGAACGAGATGCGATGAGCTGTCAACTGTCCTACACCTACTTGAATAATTGTAGCTCCACCGACCTTCAGACACTTTCCGTAGATATATATCTACATCTACATAGATACTATCCAAATCACATTTAAGTACCTGGCAGAGGGTTCATCGAACCACCTTCACAATTTTGTATTGTTGCAACCTCGTATAGCGCACGGAAAGGACAAACACTTCCATCCTTCCGCAGATCTGAGTCCCAATATTTTCCTATGGTGTTCATGTCTCCCTATGTAGGTTGGTGTCAAAAAATTATTTTCGCGTTCGGAGGAGAAACGTGGTGGTTGGAATTTCGTGAGAATATTCCGTCGCAAGGACAAAACGCCTGCGTTTTTATTATGTCCAGCCCAAATACTGTATCATTTCAGTTACAATCTCTCCCATATTTTGTGATAATATTAAACGTGCTGCCCTTCACTGAACTTTTTTGATGTACTCCGTCAGTCCTATCTGGTTAAGGATCCCACACCGCTCAGCAGAATTTCAAAAGAGGAGGGGCAAACGTAGTGTAGGCAGTCTCCTTAGCAGATCTGTTACATTTTCTAAGTGTCCTGCCAGTAAAATGCAGTCTTTGGTTAGCCTTTCCCACAACATTTTCTATGTGTTCCTAGCAATTAAAGTTGTTCGTAATTGTAATTCCTAGAACATTAATTGAATTTACGGCCTTAAGATGTGACTGATTTATCGTGTAAACGAAGTTTAACGGATTCCTTTCAGCAATCATGTGGATGACCTCTCACATATCGTTATTTAGGGTTAACTGCCAATTTTCACACCATTCAGATATCTTTTTAAACAGTTAAGCAATTTTTTTATCTTCTGATGACTTTATTAGTAGATAAACGACAGCGTCATCTACAAACAACAGAGGACGGCTGTTCGAATTGTCTCCCAAATCGTTTATATAGGTAAGTAACTGCAAATTGCCTATAACATTACCTAGGGGGACGAAAGAAATCACTTCTGTTTTACTCGTTGACTTTCCGTCAATTACTACGAACTGTGACCTCTCTGACAGGAAATCACGAATCCAGTCACGTAACTGAGACGATTTTCCACAAGCACGCAATTTCACTAACAGCCGAGTGTCAAGAGCCTTCCGGAAATCCAAAAATATGGTTATTGTTGTTGTTGGGATCTTCAGTCCTGAGCCTGGTTTTGATGCAGCTCTCCATGCTACTCTATCCTGTGAAAGTTTCTTCATCTCCCAGTACCTACTGCAACCTACATCCTTCTGAATCTGCTTACTGTATTCATCTCTTAGTCTCCGACTACGATTTTTACCCTCCACGCTGCCCTCCAATACCAAACTGGTGATCCCTTGATGCCTCAGAATATGTCTTACCAACCGATCACTTCTTCTGGTCAAGTTGTGCCACAAACTTCTCTTCCCCCCAATGCTATTCAATACTTCCTCATTAGTTATGTGATCTACCCATCTAATATTCAGCATTCTTCTGTAGCACCACATTTCAAAAGCTTCTATTCTCTTCTTGTCCAAACTATTTATCGTCCGTGTTTCACTTCCATACATGGATACACTCCAAACAAATACTTTCAGAAATGACTTCCTGACACTTAAATCTATACTCGATGTTAACAAATTTCTCTTCTTCAGAAACGCTTTCCTTGCCATTGCCAATCTACATTTTACATTTTCTCTACTTCGACCATCATCAGTTATTTTGCTCCCCAAATAGCAAAACTCCTTTACACTGTCAGTTCCATTCAACTGCTCTTCCAAGCCCTTTGCTGTCTCTGACAGAATTACAATGTCATCGGCGAACCTCAAAGTTTTTATTTCTTCGCCGTGGATTTTAATACCTACTCCGAATTTTTCTTTTGTTTCCTTTACTGCTTGCTCAATATACAAATTGAATAACATCGGGGAGAGGCTACAACCCTCTCTTAATCCCTTCCCGACCAATGCTCCCCTTTCATGTCCCTCGACTCTTATAACTGCCATCTGGTTTCTGTACAAATTGTAAATAGCCTTTCGCTCCCTGTATTTTACCCCTGCCACCTTTAGAATTTCAAAGAGAGTATTCCAGTAAACATTGTCAAAAGCTTTCTCTAAATCTACAAATGCTAGAAACGAAGGTTTGCCTCTTCTTAATCTTTCTTCTAAGACAAGTCGTAGGGTCAGTATTGCCTCACGTGTTACAGAGTTTCTACGGAATCCAAACTGATCTTCCCCGAGGTCGGCTTCTACTAGTTTTTCCAATCGTCTGTAAAGAATTCGTGTTAGTATTTTGCAGCTGTGGCTTATTAAACTGATTGTTCGGTAATTTTCATATCTGCCTACACCTGCTTTCTTTGGGATTGGAATTATTATATTCTTCTTGAAGTCTGAGGGTATTTCGCCTGTTTCAAACATCTTGCTCACCAGATGGTAGAGTTTTGTCAGGACTGGCTCTCCCCAGGCCGTCAGTAGTTCCAATGGAATGTTGTGTACTCCGGGGGCCTTGTTTCGACTCGGGTCTTTCAGTGCTCTGTCAAACTCTTCACGAAATATCATATCTACCAATTCATCTTCATCTACATCTTCTTCCATTTCCATAATATTGTCCTCAAGTGAATCGCCCTTGTATAGACCCTCTATATACTCCTTCCAACTTTCTGCTTTGCCTTCTTTGGTTAGAACTGGGTTTCGATCTGAGCTCTTGATGTTCATACAAGTGGTTCTCTTATCTCCAAAGGTCTCTTAAATTTTCCTGTAGGCAGTATCTATCTTACCTCTAGTGAGATAAGCCTCTACATACTTACATTTGTCATCTAGCCATCCCTGCTTAGACATTTTGCACTTCCTGTCGATCTCATTTTTGAGACGTTTGTATGCCTTTTTGCCTGCTTCATTTACTGCATTTTTATATTTTCTCCTTTCATCAATTAAATTCAATATTTCTTCTGTTACCCAAGGATTTCTACTAGCCCTCGTCTTTTTACCTACTTGATCCTCTGCTGCTTTCACTACTTCATCCCCCAAAGCTACCCATTCTTATTCTACTGTATTTCTTTCCCCCATTCCTGTCAATTGTTTCCTTATGTTCTCCCTGAAACTCTGTATAACGTCTGGTTCTTTCAGTTTATCCATGTTCCATCTCCTCAAATTGCAACATTTTTGCAGTTTCTTCAGTTTTAATCTACAGGTCATAACCAATAGATTGTGGTCAGAGACCACATCTGCCCCAGAAAATGTCTTACAATTTAATACCTGGTTCCTAAATCTCTGTCTTACCATTATATTATCTATCTGATACCTTTTAGTATCTCCAGGGTTCTTCCATGTATACAACCTTATTTCATGATTCTTAAACAAAGTGTTAACTATGATAAAGTTGTACTCTGTGCAAAATTCTACCAGGCGGCATCCTCTTTCATTTCTTAGCCCCAATACATATTCAACTACTATGTTTCCTTCTCTCCATTTTCCAACACCCGAATTCCAGTCACCCATGACTATGAAATTATCGACTCCCTTCACTATCTGAATAATTTCTTTTATTTCATCATACATTTCTTCAATTTCTTCGTCATCTGCAGAGTTAGTTGGCATATAAACTTGTACTACTGTAGTAGCTGTGGGCTTCGTATCTATCTGGGCCACAATAATGCGTTCACTATGCTGTTTGTAGTAGCTTACCCGCATTCCCATTCTCCTATTCATTATTAAACCGGCTCCTGCATTACCCTTATTTGATTTTGTGTTTATAACCCTGTAGTCACCTGACCAGAAGTCTTGTTCTTCCTGCCAACAAACTTCACTAATTCTCACTATATCTAAGTTTAACCTATCCATTTCCATTTTTAAATTTTCTAACCTACCTGCCCGATTAAGGGATCTGACATTCCACGCTCCGATCCGTAGAACGCCAGTTTTCTTTCTCCTGATAACGGCATCCTCTTGAGTAGTCCCCGTCCGGAGATCCGAATGGGGGACTATTTTACTTCCGGAATATTTTACCCATCATTTTATCATACAGTAAAGCTGCATGCCATCGGGAAAAGTTACGGGCGTGGTTTCCACTTGCTTTCAGCCGTTCGCAGTACTAGCACAGCAAAGCCGTTTTGGTGTCAATCTGAAATTCCTTGTCAGTAGCACTCTGCACTTCATGCGAACAAAGAGCTAGTTGTGTTTCGCAAGAACGATGTTTTCTAAATTCATGTTGACTGTGTGTCAGTGGACCGTTATCTTCGAGGCAATTCATAATGTTCGAACGCAATTCATGGCACAAAATCTTGCTGCATATCGACGTTCATCATATGGACCTGTAATTTAGGCCATTACTCATACTACTTTTGTTGAATATACGTGTCACCTGTGCAACTTTCCAGTCTTTGGGTATGGATTTTTCGTCGAGCGAACGGTTCCATATGATTGTTGAGTACGGTGGTATTGCATCAGCATACTCTGAAAGGAACGTAATTGATATACAGGCAGGCCCAGAAGACTTGCTTGTATTAAGTGATTTAAGTTGCTTCACTACTCCCGGCATATAAGCAGATTGAAGTTGCACCAAGGCCGGAATTAGAAGCCTGTTCTCCTGTTCACTATGCAGATCTGATAACTGCTACACCACAGTGGCACACTGGCTCTGCACAAGTGCAAGAACTACTCTAGCACGCCTCCCTCTCAGTCCAAATTTCCATTCGTGCCTCGGTTCGTCACGACAGCAGCATGCTCCCAGGCGTCGTGTCATAACAATCAATCGTTTCTACTGTCAGTGGATTTCCTAATTTGTGGCCCATTTCGTCGCTAGAGTGAAATCCCTTTCTTATGTGGGTTGTAGACACATTCTCCTCATCACGTGACGCGACTACAGCGTCGCCAGACGACATTCAATTTCGTGGTGACCAGCGGTCATGACGTTTCGTCTCATCAGGATAGAGCTCAACTCGTTAAGGAGTCTTAGAGATTAGCGTTTAATGTTTGTGAAACATGGTAACTAAGGAAGGCAGATTTGGGTTATGACTGTGGACGGAGCCCAAATCAATTACTATTGGTTTCATTTACATTTTGACTCATTTATTTTAATAAATAATGTTTGAAAACAAGCCAACATGGGCGCAATTAGAATTTTAAAGCAAGTAACCACAGTCATTGCTGAAGGCCTTTATCGCGAGAATGGCAATTATAAAAAATTAAAATTAACATATATAAAATACAGACAGGAAATAATTTGGGAAAACAAGCTAAAGTGATCACAACCAGAATTTTAAAGCAAGTAACCGCAATCACGGCTGAAGGGCTTCTACGGCTAAAATGGCAACTGTTAATAAAGTTTAACAAATGTACTGTCGAAGGCGAGTGGCATAGCAAAAGTTAATTTAAAAAAACAACAGATCACCAAACGGGTGAGACAAATGATGGTAACTTAATAATACAATAATAATAAGTAACACAATGATAAAACGCGAGGGCCAGTGACAGATGGTGGTCCAGAGATCGATCTCTGAGTAGGTCACATCAATAACACTTTCAGGAGCGAAGAGAAAGGCAGCCACAGATCACAACATGGTAACTCGGATTAGTGGCAGTCTAGCGAGCGACTAATTATAATCTTTGTAAGGCTAGCTAACATCCAACAAACAAATGCAAGATATAAAATTACGAAAAAGCTGGAACGGGCGGTCTGGGCGCTCCGACCCCAGAATACTCTGCATAGAACGCCCGAAACAAGAAGGAATGACTACCACTAGGGTAGAAAGGCGCAACCCAACCTGCAGTCAAGAAGCTGTTAGACATACACGCCTCACCCGACAGCAGTGAGAAGGCAAAGAAATCTACACTGCCATTACATATACTAATCCCCAGGGCAGGTAACTGGGACGTTAGCGGCCACAAGACAGAAAAATACCGCTGGTTGATTCAAATGGCTCTAAGCACTGTGGGACATAACATCTGAGGACAACAGTCCCCTAGACCTACTTAACCCTAACTAACCTAAGAATATCACACACAGCCTAGCCCGAGGCAGGATTCAAACCTGCGACCGCAGCAGCAGCGCCGTTCCGGATTGAAGCGCCTAGAACCGCTCGGCTGGCGCCGCTGGTTGAACTTAACAATGTAAGAAGCTGAAAATAGTAAATAGTAATTAGAAGCACAGGAACTGTAGTCAGATCCTCCTTCCCCAGGTACTCCACTGGGTGCTTTTCGACTCGGCGACACTACAAGCAGTAACACGAACCCAAGTCGCTGGAGAATCGCGAGATTTTGAAGTGCTGAAGGTTTGTCTACGCGAATTGCAATGCACTCATCTTAAACATGCACGATCCGGTTTCGACGAGGTCATGCACCCTCGCGACCACTGGCCTTCGATCCGGCAGTCCATATACGCCACCAGCGGTCACGACATGTTGTCACTCTGCGCGGACCTCGCCTCTCCTGCGTCCCCTACCGAACTCTCACTCATATCACACGGTAGAAGCATGAGGTCGCCCCAAGGATAGGGCATCAGACCTACATATCGAAAAGCGCCGCTGCTGTCACTAGTGGATAGGCAACGCTTACGAAACGCAGTGGCGTCAGTAAACACGAGAAACAAACAAACAACGCAACCATGGCAACTACACGATACGGACTTGGAGAAACCTACACACGGCACCCACGGCTCACTATGATAAGGCAGGCTACAGTGTTCAGAAAGGGAAGAACTCGAAGTCACCGATGGTGTATAACGACAAACTGGACCGTTCAAGCCAAAGAGATATGGCTAATGTGCTTGATAAACTATTGTTTGCACATCACAATTTGAGTAGATGGTGTTGTATCATGTAAGACAAAAATAATTAATGTGCTTGATTAACTGTTGTTTGCACATCACAATTTGAGTAGATGGTGTTGGATCATGTAAGACAAAACTATTTAATGAACACATGTGGACTCACTTGGGAACAGTACTATTAGAGCTGTATAGGACGTCCCAAGAGAAACGGTCAACATTCAGGATATAAGAAGGAACTATCATTCGAAGCAAAAATGTTTAGTAAACATGGGCTCACACCTGTGAGCACTTCGTCATCTTTGACAGTGTGAATCAAATGTCTTCTATTGCTAGCTCTTTACCTTCGAAATTCTGAGAGGTTGCAGTACGGCCTAAAACAAGGAAACAGTGTCCAGTAAACATGAGTTCTAAAGTACATGCTTTAAGAGTTAAGAGTACAACTTTATCTTCGCTATTCTGAAAGACTTTTTCTGCTCAACAAGCATCTTACAGCCCTAAGGTACGCATTTTACAGCCAATGTTTATTAGATTTCTTTGCATTCCTGTTATTTCCCTAAATTGACCATTTCAACTGGGACAATCTGCAGAGCTTGGAGAGTAGTAATTGAACAGCAAGTTGTCGAAACATTGAGGCTGAATGCTTGTGAACTCAAGGGTAAGGTGTGTTAATGGTTTATTTCGGACTGTGACGGCAGTGACAACTTTTCTACAGCGTGTATTGCTCCCACACCTGATCTATTTCAGTCGTGGTGTTATCTTCAACGGGTGCTGCAGCGTTAAAATATATACGCCACGCTTCTCTCGAGCCTCGTGAACGATACTCAGACAATATGTAGGATGTAATTGTACAAGATCAATTACTATGATCTACTCTGCTGTGACCTCATTTGAATGATACAGGTTATCTTGCGTTCAGCCGAGAGGTCCTGCTGAAGATATGGTAGGCAGTGCACTATCCACGGGTGACAGAGGCTGCACGCGGTACAGATAAGTGAGAAGGGTTGCCTAGGCTGAAGGCGTTAGAGGGCGAGAGATCATCGTTTATCCGATCGGACCTACAGAGGACGCCGCCCTTGCTGCGGCGGTCATAAGGGAGGATTTAGTGTAACTTAGTATCCTTCCCCACAGCCTGACGAAAGTAGAGCGAAGTGGAGAGACAACTAGAGCGCCAGGGGATCTACTTCCGTGAACAAAGTCCCGCCAACCAACATAAAGACACCAGCGGACCAAAGGCTGCCGTCCCTCTTCGACGGCTGCCGGTCCCCCACCATTTCAGGCGCTTCACGAATAGACTTAAAACTCCTTGGATGTGTAACTTAACCTGATTATAACTTTGACATAAAGTGATTACTAGTTAAATACAGTACCTAAAGTCGGTGTTCTTATAACAGTTACTAGTCAAATATTGTACCTAACGTCGGTGCAATTCAGACAGTTATTATACATACACTATTCAGTAATAAGTGTTGTTGACGTTTACTTCGAACCATCACTTGGTTGTGCTGACCACCTTGGTATAAATTACCTGTTTTCTATATGCTCAATACAGCAGACAGTATCTCTACTTGTCCGTGAGATGATTCATGACTGTAACAGAGCGACAGGAGAGCGGAAGGGCTGATCGATTAATTGGATTATTCTTAAGATAAATATCAGAACACAATTTAATCGCCCTATTGGGCTCAATTAAAAGAAACACACCTGAAGCAGATAGGCGCAGCGCCGCATTACCAAACGAAATTTAGAATTGAAATAAACAGGAAGTAATCTGAATTCAATAGCGGTCACCCAACCCAAAAGGGATTAAAATTGGATTGTAACGATTAGGCCCAATGGCCACTGTGCCAAATATTTTAAAGTCTGAGGCCGGCCGGTGTGGCCAAGCGGTTCTAGGCGCTTCAGTCTGGAACCGCGTGACCGCTACGGTCGCAGGTTGGGATCCTGCCTCGGGCATGGATGTGTGTGATATCCTTAGGTTAGTTAGGTTTAAGTAGTTCTAAGTTCTAGGGGACTGATGACCTCAGACGTTAAGTCCCATAGTGCTCAGAGCCATTTGAACCATTTTTTTTAAAGTCTGAATATGATTGTGATACAACAAATAGTATAACACGAACAATAATTTAAATACAGTGACTAAACGCAGAAGCTACTGTAACATAAAACATTTTAAAACTTTAATTTAAATAAATAGGTACAAAAGCCAACAAAGGAAAGACATAAATATCTAGCTCAGATAATATGGTTCTTCACAAGCTGAATTCCGATTTATACAGTTCCAAACACTGAGGTTCTTTCAGCATATGTGTGAATAGGAATACGTAGTCTTCTTCAGGTTCCTTCTGGTTTGCTAACAGTTGCTTCAGCAGTCCTGCTGATGTGCTGCGCAGCACGATCCAGAGACGCCCAGTAAGAGCTCCAAATATTAGTAGAGGTGAAGCCATTACTCTCAGGTGCCGGCGGTCACGAGGACAGCCTATGCAGTGTTGATAATCTGACTCGACGCCAAAAAACGTTCTGTCTCGAATGCATCGCTGCTGCACGGTCCGCAGTGGTCGCGTGCCCTCTAGTGTGCGGGCGGCACTCGGAGCTGCCAACCACGGAACAACGGTACCGTGTCCAGCACAGCAGAGTGATCACGATGCCACACAAAACTTCGATAGCAATGCCGATGACACACCACAACAACAGATACACCCATATATGGATTTCAGTAAGAAATCCTGATCCGTTGACTCAGGGATTGACTGCCTAATTTCAATCCGATGAATTTCTTCCCGTTGAGATACAGAGCATAAACCAAAATACGAAATCGACAGAAACACGACACATGCCTCATACTGTTCAAAATGGTTCAAATGGCTCTGAGCACTATAGGACTTAACTTCTGAGGTCATCAATCCCCTAGAACTTAGAACTACTTTAGCCAAACTAACCTAAGGACACCACACACATCCATGCTTGAGGCAGGATTCGAACCTACGACCGAAACGTTCGCGCGGCTGTAGTGCCTAGAACCGCTCGGCTACTCAGGCCGGCGCCTCATACTGTGTAGGAAAATGGTTGTCTTTTAAAATCCAAAATAAGGTAGGGGGGGGGGGGGGGAGTGGTCAATATTACTGAGACCTGGTGATCATGTTGGCCAGGAGAAATGTGATAATTTCTTTTCGTCCTCACAAAAACAGTTTAGGACGACGGGAACTGTGTGAACAAGCGGCTTTTCATCAACATCAGAGTTGGGAAACAGCCACTGTTCCATGAGGTGGACATGATCAGACGAAATTGTCACATAAAACTTGGGAGTAAGGCAACTTCACACAGTAACACTTGAATCCATGGAATATCACAATGTTGATACCAAAATCCTCGTCGGGTCCCTGCCAAGTTTTACTCTTGAGCCATAAACCCGACCAGTAGTTGAAAACAGAGTGCAAGAAAACTCGTCACACCAAATGATATTCTATCATCTACGTTTTATGGCTTACGCCTCACGTTTTCCCATTTTGGGGGGGGGGGGTCATCAGTCTACTGACTGGTTTGATGCGGCCCTCCACGAATTCCTCCCCTGTGCTAACCTCTTCATCTCAGAGTAGCACTTGCAACCTACGTCCTCAATTATTTGCTTGACGTATTCCAATCTCTGTTTTCCTCTACAGTTTTTGTCCTCTACAACTCCCTCTAGTACCATGGAAGTCATTCCCTCATGTCTTAGCAGATGTCCTATCATCCTGTCCCTTCTCCTTATCAGTGTGTTCCACATATTACTTTCCTCTCCGATTCTGCGTAGAACCTCCTCATTCCTTACCTTATCAGTCCACCTAATTTTCAACATTCGTCTATAGCACCACATCTCAAATGCTTCGATTCTCTTCTGTTCCGGTTTTCCCACAGTCCAAGTTTCACTACCATAGAATGCTGTACTCCAGACGTACATCCTCAGAAATTTCTTCTTCAAATTAATTACGGTATTTGATATTAGTAGAGTTTGCCATAGCGAGTCTGCTTTTGATGTCCTCCTTGCTCCGTCCGTCATTGGTTATTTTACTGCCTAGGTAGCTGAATTCCTTAACTTCATTGACTTCGTGACCATCAATCCTGATGTTAAGTTTCTCGCTGTTCTCATTCTACTACTTCTCATTACGTTCGTCTTTCTCCGATTTACTCTCAAACCATACTGTGTACTCATTAGACTGTTCATTCCGTTCACCAGATCATTTAATTCTTCTTCACTTTCACTTAGGACTTCAATGTCATCAGCGAATCGTATCATTGATATCCTTTCACCTTGTATTTTAATTCCACTCCTGAACCTTTCTTTTATTTCCATTATTGCTTCCTCGATGTACAGATTGAAGAGTAGGGGCGAAAGGCTACAGCCTTGTCTTACATCCTTCTTAATACGAGCACTTCATTCTTGATAGTCCACTCTTATTATTCCCTCTTGGTTGTTGTACATATGCTATATGACCCGTCTCTCCTTATAGCTTACCCCTACTTTTTTCAGAATCTGCAACAGCTTTCACCATTTTATATTGTCGAACGCTTTTTCCAGGTCGACAAATCCTATGAACGTGTCTTGATTTTTCTTTAGCCTTGTTCCATTATTAGCCGTAACGTCAGAGTGGCCTCTCTCGTGCCTTTACTTTTCGTAAAGCCAAACTGATCGTCACCTAGCATATTCTCAATTTTCTTTTTCATTACGGGCATTTAAATCATTGATGAGTAGTTTGGAATTCCAAGCGTATTGTTCGCAAGTATTCATTCAATTGGGTCAGGGATTTTCTCTGCCTCGTGATGACAGGGTGTTGTGTGATGTCCTTAGATTAGTTAGGTTTAAGTAGTTCTAAGTTCTAGGGGACTTATGACGATAGATGTTAAGTCTCATAGGGCTCAGAACTATTTGAACCATTTTGAACCACTCATTCAATTCTGCAATCGCTTTTCCGCTGTCGTCTTATTTTTCGTCAAAATCCTTCTCAACTGCTCTCTTCAAGACTACTCAACGTATTCGTTCGTTCGCGATGTACTGAGCGGAAGATGTTTATGCTTTTCGTGCATGCGGTATAAATCTCAAACCATCCAGTGAGAGTAACAAGTATGTGCTCAGCGTTGGTAAAATTCCACAAGGAAGACAAAAGTAAGATTTCTTTTATTTGGTTCCCACAACGATGATAGATGCAAGTTTCGGTATTCTCTTAAGGAAGCATCCACTGCAACTTTGTCTATTAATTTATTTGTGAATCAGTCATGTGAAATCCAATGGCTGTAATTTCTTCAGAAAGAAAAACTTAACTGCAGTCCTGATGAGCTGTTTGGGAATTTCCAGGATAAGTATGGTTTGAAACAGTTTTCTCCTTCAATACAGTAGTTACTTGTGTTATAATTTAGTATCTTTTTTTGTGGGACCAAATTTTTACCGAAGGAAGTCTAAATTTCGTATTCTCTTCTTCGTGTATCTCTTTGTTGGTGTTATCTGATTTCCTTGGAGTCTGTAAGTAATACTTTGGACAATGAATCTAACTGCTAGCTGGTTATAAATTAACCCTGTTTTTCTTAAATGTTTCAACGAACAGAGTTCAAGTAAGAAAATACTCTCGGATAAGAGTCTGCTTGCGATTCCTTTGCACACGGCATTCAGACGTTGAACAAATTTCGATCATAGTGCCGTTATACTTCCGACGAACCACCTGGCTTGATACAAAGAAGCGATCTCTATTCAATACATCGCTACTGATGGGTGCGCTGTCGTCCCGCGAGTTCTAGGCTTCTAGCACCGAGGCGGTGGTCGGTGCGAAAGCCGCGATATTTATGTTTCACACCTGTCAGCAGCGGAACGGTGCCGTTGACATCACTTCACTATGAAACTTCGGTGCCAAAGAGCACCAGAACAACAGAAACATTCGTATTACACTTTCAGTGAGAGAGCCTGCGCCATGGATAGATTAATTGATATATCGATTGCTCAGTTTTCGTCCTATGAATTTCTTCTTGTGTAGCTACAGTGGTGGGCAAAATTGATGAGGATTAGCCAGAAGCGCAACACAGTACAACGGCTCGTAGGGTACAGGAAACAGCTGGCGTTAAACAAACAGATCCAATCGTTTTGTAGTCAATAAATATGTGTCCTCTATAGTTTACAAGTGAATCTTATACCAATCTTACTAAAAAGTAATTCAGGAAACTGTGATAGAGATGGATAGCGATCATGCATATTTCTCTCCAAGGTAAACCACAAAGGCTTGTGACTGTGGTGGCAAGGACAGATGCAAAATTTCCTCGTTGTGCTCACAGAACCAGTCCTGGAAGATGCGAGCTGTCCTGAGAAGGGAATCTGTCATCTTTCAATACAGCATTACCATTTAGGGAGAATTATTGTGCGCGGGTCATTCAATAATTAGAGAGACATACTGGTCTGGGGAAAAACTGTTAGTAAGGAAAGTTTGGTACTTTTATGGCTTCACGTTCACATCACTGGGATGAGCCCTGGTCAGCTGATGTATCAACATAGTTTTGTTTATAACCTCAAAAATACATTTAAAGATGTCATGTCCGCTTGATACGTCCACATTAGTTGAATAACGTTCCGTTATTCGTTTTCTACTTTCTGAAGGCGAGAAACTAGTGAATATGTACTGCAGAATGTCTCACGTCTACGCTGAATGTTGTATGAATTGTGTAAATTTTTGCAAGTGAGTAGAGCAGTTCAAACATTGTCGCGACTCAGTGACTGACAAACACCGTTTAGGCAGACCAGTGGCAGTTTCAGCTCCCTCATCTGAATGTCAATTTAACGACATTATTCGTACTGACCGCCTGGAGACTGTGGAAATGATAGTTTATAAGGTTCAAGCTAGTACTGGTACAGTTCATAGCATTATCTGCAACAATCTGAAGTACCGCGAAACATGTGCAAGTTGGGTCGCAAAGGAATTGACGAGGCTACGCAAGGAAACGAGATTGAGATTGTGCACAGAGCTAAGGGAACGTTGTGAAAGAGAAGGTCAGCACTTCCTTAACAAAATTTTAGCTTGTGGCGAAACTTGGGTTGACTATTATGAGCCAGAATCAAAAAGACAAAGCATGGAGTGAAAGCATACCAACTCACCTCCGAAGAAAAAGTTCAAAACCCAAGCATCGTCAGGAAAAGTCATGTGGACGATGTTATGGGATGTTGAAGGTCCAGTTTCTTGTGAGTATCTCGAAGAGCAACATAAACTATTAGATCAAATCCCTCGGATTTGCTTTAAATAAGGTGAAGCCAGACGTGAGGGAGAGAAGTTGTTGGTCTCAGAGGAGAGGACTGACACACGTCCTCATACTGCTCAACTAACCCGTGAAACCATTGAAAAAATGGGCTGGGAGGTACTGACGCATCCCACTTACAGTCCCGATTTACCACCTAGTGATTTACATTCATTTGGTGCACTGAAGGAGGCATTACGTGGGAAAAGGTTCGAGGACAAAGAAGACGAGAATAAGTTTCTGGGAAATTGGTTCAAACATCAAGATAAAGAGTTATTTGCAGCAGGAATAAAACAGCTTGTAGCACGTTGCAACAAGTGCATAAAAGTTCAAGGGGAGTATGTTGAAAAGTACCAAAAGTATTGTTTTGTAAAAACAAACACTTTTTTCGCCAGACCAGTTTCTCTCCTTATTTATTGAATGACCCTCGTACGGTGGGTTCGGGTTGGACCATCCATAATGGTCACATAACCCTTGGCAATAAGGTGACCGTGCAGAGAAACCATAACATCCACCATACAACCTCAAAGTGGATACCCAAATCAGCATAGAACTCCTGCTATGTTTTCACTCTTCGGACATAAGCTAGGCCAGAAGTAGAAACAGTGTGAAGGAAGACTCATCACAGCAAATAACATTGTTTCATAACCTCGCAATATTTCGCATCTTGTTAAAATAATGAGGTACCATCTACAGCTCTAAATCCTGACATTTTGGTGTTCCAGAGTGTACGCCATTACAGCGCTCGTGACCAACTTAGTCTGCTACTGAAACTAGTATGAGTTGTTGGTTCTGTCTTATAATTTTAACAAAGAGCAATGTTTCACAGGGTCTATTTCCCACGTTTCTTCTCTAACAAAGGAAACACATAAAGCTGCTGGCAGCATACATGATGGAAATTTGCTGGTGACTGGAGACACAGTAAAAACCCTGATGACTGGCTAGCCTCCACAACCAGTGCAATAACATATAATTTGTAGCCATCTTAAAAATGGTTTTTTATGAAATTCCTCAGCTGACCTTTTGTATGATTTTGATCGTAAACGTTTGGTACATTATATCGTTATGTTACACATTATTTTTCTCTAGTTGGATTTGTACGTTCAGCGTAATAATACTGCAAACGAATGTAATATTTTCAATAGTGATCATATTTGAAACGAGTGCGAAACACGTACTCCTTAATATTGTTTCTCTTATGATGCTGTTGAATTCATAAAAGCGAGAGTTACTGGGAATTACAAACGAAACGTGCTCTCTCAGTTCTGACGAGGATATGCTTAATATCCTATGTAAACGGAAATGTACAATCGGAAAATGAACACTTCCCAGAAAACGTGCTATTTACGCGAATTAATAACAACATGTGCGTGCTTATTGTCTGTAACTGCAAACGCAGTGAAATGCTTCATAGACAGAAGCGAGGCGAAATTATTTCGGTTTAATTATGTCTGTCTTTCCTGTATTTCGATTAAATAAGCGGCTAATTTATTATAATGATAATAACGCAGCCGTTATTGTCCTCCATCGGTTACAAAGAGTGTCATTTGTTTCGGATACACGCTTCGCAGATTTCGCTAATGCCTGACTTTGTCGTCTTGCAACAGTTAATAAATGTGAGGGTCTGAAATTACAAGCATAATCAAAACATGACGAAATATAGGGTACCATGAGGTGCCATTATATGTTAACGTGCGTAATTCTATAGGTCAATGAGAGTAACAAATATGTACTCAGCGATAAAAAATTTCTGAAGAAAAATAAAAGAAAGATTTGTTTCCATTGTTTCCCACAACGACCATACTCCGAAATTCTCTCTCTTACGGGACTATACATGCAACGAGGACTATTAATTTATTTGTGGATCAGTCATGTGAACAACAAGATATTCTTTCTTCGAGAGAAAGAATTTAACAGCAGTCCAGATTAGGTGTTTGAGAATTTCCAGGCTAAGTATGATATGATACTGTATTCTCCGTCAATGCAGTAGTTACTTTTGTTGTAATTTGGAATCTCTTCTTGCTGGACCAAATGCTTTGCCGAAGGGACTCTACATTTCATATTCTCTTCTTCCTGTTTCTGTTTGTGTTGGAGTCTCCAAGTGATACTGTGGACAATATATCTAACTGCTGGGTTGCTTAAAATAGTCCTGTTTTTCTTAAATGCTCCAACGCACATAGTTCACGTATGTTCAAAAATGGTTCAAAAGGCTCTGAGAACTATGCGACTTAACTTCTGAGGTCATCAGTGGCCTAGAACTTAGAACTAATTACACCTAACTAACCTAAGAACATCACCCACATCCATGCCCGAGGCAGGATTCGAAGCTGCGATCGTAGCAGTAGCCCGGTTCAAGACTGTAGCGCCTAGAACCGCACCGCCACTCCGCCCGGCTAGTTCACATAGGTAAATATTCTTGAGTCAGAGTATCATTGTGATTGCCCTGCACACGGCACTCAGAAGTCAGACAGACTTTGGTAAGGTGTCGCCACATTTCCGACGAATGACTTCGGCGGTAGCCACAAAACTCCAAAAACATGTCGTTATTGTTAGAGGTGATAGTTTCAGTAGGAGAACGTTGTTTCAAGTAGCCCACAGTATGCATCAACGGACAAAATTACATTTTAGTTCTACTAAAGGATATTTGAGGTTACTACACTCCTGGAAATGGAAAAAAGAACACATTGACACCAGTGTGTCAGACCCACCATACTTGCTCCGGGCACTGCGAGAGGGCTGTACAAGCAATGATCACACGCACGGCACAGCGGACACACCAGGAACCGCGGTGTTGGCCGTCGAATGGCGCTAGCTGGGCAGCATTTGTGCACCACCGTCAGTGTCAGCCAGTTTGCCGTGGCATACGGAGCTCCATCGTAGTCTTTAACACTGGTAGCATGCCGCGACAGCGTGGACGTGAACCGTATGTGCAGTTGACGGACTTTGAGCGAGGGCGTATAGTGGGCATGCGGGAGGCCGGGTGGACGTACCGCCGAATTGCTCAACACGTGAGGCGTGAGGTCTCCACAGTACATCGATGTTGTCGCCAGTGGTCGGCGGAAGGTGCACGTGTCCGTCGACCTGGGACCGGACCGCAGCGACGCACGAATGCACGCCAAGACCGTAGGATCCTACGCAGTGCCGTAGGGGACCGCACCGCCACTTCCCAGCAAATTAGGGACACTGTTGCTCCTGGGGTATCGGCGAGGACAATTCGGAACCGGCTCCATGAAGCTGGGCTACGGTCCCGCACACCGTTAGGCCGTCTTCCGCTCACGCCCCAACATCGTGCAGCCCGCCTCCGGTGGTGTCGCGACAGGCGTGAATGGAGGGACGAATGGAGACGTGTCGTCTTCAGCGATGAGAGTCGCTTCTGCCTTGGTGCCAATGATGGTTGTATGCGTGTTTGGCGCCGTGCAGGTGAGCGCCATAAAAAAGACTGCACACGACCGAGGCACACAGGGCCAAAACCCGGCATCATGGTGTGGGGAGCGATCTCCTACACTGGCCATACACCTCTGGTGATCGTTGAGGGGACACTGAATAGTGCACGGTACATCCAAACCGTCATCGAACCCATCTTTCTACCATTCCTAGACCGGCAAGGGAACTTGCTGTTCCAACAGGACAATGCAAGTCTGCATGTATCCCGTGCCACCCAACGTGCTCTAGAAGGTGGAAGTCAACTACCCTGGCCAGCAAGATCTCCGGATCTGTCCCCCATTGAGCATGTTTGGGACTGGATGAAGCGTCGTCTCACGCGGTCTGCACGTCCAGCACGAACGCTGGTCCAACTGAGGCGCCAGGTGGAAATGGCATGGCAAGCCGTTCCACAGGACTACTTCCAGCATCTCTACAATCGTGTCCATGGGAGAATAGCAGCCTGCATTGCTGCGAAAGGTGGATATACACTTTACTAGTGCCGACATTGTGCATGCTCTGTTGCCTGTGTCTATGTGCCTGTGGTTCTTTCAGTGTGATCATGTGATGTATCTGACCCCAGGAATGTGTCAATAAAGTTTCCCCTTCCTGGGACAATGAATTCACGGTGTTCTTATTTCAATTTCCAGAAGTGTATTACCTGATTAAATGTTTGACAGTATGCCCTTATGATATGTCCTTGACATTTTAAGAGATCAAATAATCCGTTTATACAGTGTTCCGTAAACCATTAGACTCAAGAATATAGTGACACTGATGGCCTAAAACATTATATCGCTCGTCACTGCCGCGCGGGGAAGCCGCGCGATCTATGGCGCCTTGTCAGGGTAAGCGCGGCTTCCCCCCGCCGGAGGTTCGAGTCCTCCCTCGGGCATGGGTGTGTAGGTTGTCCTTAGCGTTAGTTGGTTCACGTTAAATTAGTGTGTGAGCCTAGGGACCGACGCTCTCAGCAGTTTGGTCCCATAGACCCTTACCACAAATTATCGAATTTCCGCTCGTTGCTAGTTTATGAGTCTATCTTATGTTCGTCATGAAGAATGGTACATTGTCAGTACTTGGGTTATTGCAATGTACTATTTGTTAATAATTGTAGCTTTCTAGCATGTATTGGTGTTGAAGAAATATATGTTCAGCACTCTGTTCCCTCGAGAAGCGGCGCTGGCCTCAGAGTTTTAAAACGTTCTTTTGAGTCCTTATACTTATGACTGCTTTGATGCGTCCCGCCACGAGTTCATCTCCTGTGCTAACATTTATCTCAGGGTAGCAACTGCAACCTATGCCCTCAATCATTTTCTGTATGCCAGTGTCCGCCTTCCTCTAAATATTTTAGATTGATTGGCTCCCTCTATTTCCATGGAACTTATTCCCTCATATCTTAACACATGTCCAACCATCCTGTCTTCCTTCATGTCAGTGTTAGTCGAAAGTCTGAAAAAGGTGTATTATCGAATAATTGAAAAATGTTACTTCATAAAAGAAGAAGTTGGTAAGTACCTTCGCTGTGCAGAAGTGAAGCCAATGAATAACAATTAAAGTTACATGTAATGGGTACGAGTAGTGGTGGAAGAAATGTTTTCTAACACTTACGCGATTCATAATTTCTGAAGTGGTAAATAATATTCCCAAGTAAATACAGACGTTGGCATAGCTAGCCGTCCTAAGGAATAGTATTTTCGCATATTGCGTTATCTCGCGCTGCTTAATGCAGTAACAATATGAGGAAATTAATTCGTGGTGGGGAGAATTGTAAGTAATTATCTGTTTACTGACATTAGTAATTTACATCTCAAGGTAACAATTTAAGCATCTACTAACTGTTCAAACTGACGAACTCCAGTTTCACAATCATTTCATTCATTACAACACAATCCATTCACAGAACGCTTGCTTCCAAATCATTTGGCCCCGTTGCTTGCAAATATTGTTAAGGATGGTGTTCCACGAATACTACCTACATTGTACTCTGCGACCTCCGCGTCCTCTTGATGACTAATAGTGAACCATTTCTAACAGAGTCCAGCAACATCTCCTCATAGTCAACTATACAAAATACGTGTTGTATTTATTGCACCAGAGTCAGTTTCAAATAGTCACACTTGATAGCAAATTTAATGATCTTCTTCAGACCTGACTAACCACGAGTTGATAAATTTTAAAAAAATTCTTAGGAAGAACTTAGTTATGTGATGTAAAACACAACGAACAGAACTTCAGAACGCTTGCGACAACATTCAAGGCCTCCAGAATCATAGAGAGTATGTCATATATATTGTTGTTGTTGTTGTTGTTGTTGTTGTTGTTGTTGTTGTGTTCAGCCCAGAGACTGGTTTGATGCAGCTCTCGTGCTAATCTGTCCCGTGCAAGCTTCATCTCCCAGTACATACTGCAACCCACATCCTTTTGAATCTGCTGAGTGTATTCATCTCTTAGTCTCCCTCTACGACTTTTGCCCTCCATGCTGCCCTCCAATACTAATTTACTGATCCCTTGATGCCTCAGAACCTGTCCTACCAACCGATCCCTTCTTCTCGTCAAGTTGTGGCAAAAATTTCTCTTCTCCCCAATTCCGTTCAATATCTCCTCATCAGTTATGTGATCTAACCATCAAATCTTCAGCATCCTTCTGTAGCACCACATATCGAAAGCTTCTATTCTCTTCTTGTCCAAACTACTTATCGTCCATGTTTCACCACCGTACATGGCTACACTCCATACAAATACTTTCAGAAACGACTTCCTGACAATTAAGTCTATATTCGATGTAACTAAATATATCTTCTTCAGAAACGCTTTCCTTACCATTTCCAGTCTACATTTTATATTCTCTCTACTTCGACCATCATCAGTTATTTTGCTCCCCGAATAGCAAAAATCATCTACTACTTTATGTGTCTCATTTCCTAATCTCATTCACTCAGCATCAACCGACTTAATTCGACTACATTCCATTATCCTCGTATTTCTTTTGTTGATTATCATCTTATATCCTCCTTTCAAGACACTGGCCATTCCGTTCAACCGCTCTTCCAGGTCCTTTACCGTCTCTGATAGAATTACAATACCACGTCAAAGTTTTTATTTCTTCTCTAAGGATGTTAATTCCTACTCCAAATTTTCATTTCTTCCCTTTAGTGACTGCTCAATATACAGACGGAATAACATCGGGGATGAGCTACAACCCTGTCTCACTCCCTTCTCAACCGCTGCTTCTCTTCCATGCCGCTCGACCCTTATAACTGCCATTTAGTTTCTGTTCAGATTGTAAATTGCCTTTCTCTCCCTGCATTTTATCCCTGCCACCTTCAGAATTTGAAAGAGAATATTCCATTCTCAAAACTTTCTCTAAGTCCAGAAATGCTTCTACCAGTTTTTCCATTTTGCGCCCGTGACTTTTAAATTGATAGTTCGATAATTTTCACATCTGCCAGCATCTGATTTCTTTGGTATTGGAATTATTATATTCTTCTTCAAGTGTGAAGGTATTACGCCTGTCTCATACATCTTGCTCACCAGATGGTAGAGTTTTGTCAGGACTGGCTCTCCCAAGGCCGTCAGTAGTTGCAATGGAATGTTGTCTAATCCGGGGGCCTTGTTTTGACTCAGGTCTTTCAGTGCTCTGTCAAACTCTTCACGCAGTATATTGTCACCCAATTCATCTTCATCTACATCTTCTTCCATTTTCTTAATATTGTCCTCAAGTACATCGTTCCTGTAGAGACCCTGTATATACTCTTTCCACCTTTCTGCTTTCCCCGCTTTTCTTAGAACTGGGTTTCCATCTGAGCTCTTGATTTTCCTACAAGTGGTTCTCTTTTCTCAAAAGGTCTCTTTAACTTGCCTGTAGGCAGTATCTATCTTACCCCTAGTGATATATCCCTCTACATCCTTAAATTTGTCTTCTAGCCATCCCCGCTTAGCTGTTTTGCGCTTCCTGTCGATCTCATTTTTCAGGCGTTTGTATTCCTTTTTGCCTGCTTCATTTACTGCATTGTTATATTTTCTCCTTTCATCATTTAAATTCAATATTTCTGGTGTTGCCCAACGATTTCTACTAACCCTTGTCTTTTTAACTACTTGATCCTCTGCTGCCTTCACTATTTCATCCCTCAAAGCTACCCATTCTCCTTCTAATGTATTTCTTTCCCCCATTCCTGTCAATCGTGCCCTACTGCCCTCCCTGAAACTCTCTACGACCTCTGGTTCTGTCAGTTTATCCAGGTCCCTTCTCCTTCAATCCACACCTTTTTGCAGTTTTTTCAAATTTAATCTACAGTTCATAATCAATCGATTGTGATCAGTCTCCATATTTGCCCCTGGAAATAGCTTACAATTTAAAACTAGGTTCCTAAATCTCTGTCTTACCATTATATAGTCTATCTGACACCTTCAAGTATCTCCAGGCCTCTTTCATGTATACAATCTCTTTCATTTCTTACCACCATTCACCTACTACGTGCCCATCTCTTCCTTTTCCTACTATGGAATTCCAGTCACCCATGACTATTAAATTTTCGTCTCCCTTCACTATCTGAACAATTTCTGAAAAATTCTTTGTTCAGCCTCTAGGCCAGCTCGCTTTGCCAGGATCGACACAGTTAGACCATTTGTTCGAGATTTCGCTTACAGTTCGTCCTTCCTCGATGACACGTACGAGGTTTGGAACTTCCATAGTGGCAACTACTTATTTACGACTTTTTCAAGAAAGGTAGATGTTTCAAAAGTTTTCTGTTCTTTAAAGTACTGGCGCTGTGTAAAGCCCGTTGCGATCGATGTGGGAGCCACAGAACAACGCTGGCAGTGCCAGTTGTGGTCATAATGCTAGTGCAGCTACCTGTTTCCAGGCGAATGTCTGTAACCGTTCTGAAGTAAATGCCATGTAGCGCTTCCTTCAGTTTAGGAATCAAGTAAAAGTCACAAGAGCTTAAGTCCGGGGAGTGTAGCAGGAGAAAGAGCACTTCACAAGCCAATTGATCGAAGAAATCTGTCACAACTTGCACCATATGCAGCCGAGAACTGTGCTGCAAAACGTTGAGTGGGACTTGCAGAATGTGTCGGCTCTTATTTCTCCAACCCGCTCACAGGATTTGTCTGAAACATGAACTGAAGAGACCTTACTGCTGTGTTCGTTGTCCAATCCAGTGTGCGGCGGGGCGAGTCCTTCTCTCACTATACGTTAAAAAGGGATTCCCAAAGTGGTCGACGTCGACCCCTTGGGGTCGATATCGGTTTTCTAGGGGTCGACATAAACGGAAAATGATTTTGTGGGTCGACGATGTCTAAAAATCGAACCCTATTAAATTAACACAAGTTCTTATTTAAAACTTATTCATAATAGTGTGCTAACTTAAAGCATTGCTAATTCACACTCTGTCTTCTTCTATTGACCTAAGTCAGAATGAAAAATAACACTCTGTAGCAGCTGTTTTATGTTAGCGGACTATTATGAATAAGGGGTAGGTAATTTGGCCATGGGGGTCTGAGGTAACAGTTCATTTTGGAACAGGGATCACTTGTTCAAAACAGCTTGGGGATCCGTGCGTTAAACAATCAGTCCACCTACCTGGTTAGGTTTCAGGTTGTCTGCCCCCTCACTCTGCGATGGTTGGTACCGGTTCAGCAGACGAGTGCAGTGTTGAGATAAATTTGATTAATTACGTGCCACGCAAATGCCACTTAACTGCAATCCATGGGTAGTAGCCTAGAGCTAGTTAAACTATCCAGCGTTCGGGATTTTTGCATGACTAGTTTTAAAAAATGTCTAAAATTTCCTTTAAGTTGGAATATTGTCTCTAGAACACAGAAAATGGCAATCAATCCATATATTATATCCCGACGTTATTATGCAACGTTACTGACGTCTCTGTCACTAATGCACCCCCGAAACGAGATAGAAAATATTTAGTCCAACACGGTATTTTGAACGTCCTAAACAGTCACTGCCCCAGAACTGCCTGCGAGTTACCACAGTTAGTCGTTCAGTAGGCTTCTTGTAAAGAAGTGCTCGCCATAATGTCTCGTAAACTGCTTGAAACACGCCACGCGGAGTATATGGACGACATGAAATGTTCATTCGCGAATATCTCCTAAAATGAACCACTCACAAAGCTCAAACTTTCAAAAAAATACTCAGCACGGTATTCCGTTTTCGTCAGCGATACGAGAGCCGATGAAATGCTGAATTTCTTCATTTTGGTACAAATTTGATCAGCGCGGTTCAACATAGGTCTTTACTAAAATACTGCCCCAGAGAAACTACCTCGACTCATAGATCTGAGGCACAAAGACCTACTCAAACGTGCTGGAAATGCTTAATTCTTCTTGGCCACTTTGTTAAGCTGACAATCAGTTCATCTACAGCACTTCTGTATTCGCGGTATTTATAATGTCAGCCAATCATATTAGCACAAGTAATTTAGACTATAAATGTCCTAGTTCCTAAACTAAATGAAGATTAATAGAAACAAAATACGATTCCTTTCCAAAAAGTAAATAATTAATAAATTTAATATTCAACGCCTCTTTTGGATGCCTTCTACAAAACGAAGTTCACTCGGTCTTACGTCACCAATTCCCCTTTCACAACTTCCTCAAGCATACATTTACGTAATTTTAATAAAATATCACATTCTCACTTTACGTGAGTGCTTCATTCATTCTCTCAGTCTGTCCAAAAGACACAGAATCAAAACATGATCATATAATAATTTTTCAAAGTGCTTTTAATTACGTCAGAAATCTCGGATAAGAATACTAAAGGAAATTCCATAAAATTAGACTGAATAAACCTATCCTCTAGGTTGTAGTCTCAATCGATACTGTATATGAATACACTGCAGCCCCTAACTCAGCTTCCCAATGCCAGCGCTGTTATTACTTGTTTAAGAAAAAGTGTATATCGCCGAAAATGTTGAAGTTATTGATCTGAAATTTTGACAGTTTGGTTGTGTTATCCATAGAATTTGATACTCAGAGTATGTAAAGGGTAGATTGATATTTATAGTTGTTCTTCAGATTCATGGAGAGTACGTGTAACGCATTGCACGATCGTTAAGCATTTAAACAGCTCACTCAGCCCAGAAGCCAGCGTCAGCTATGCCAGCGTTTCAACCAAATCCTGCTCTCCTTCCCGGCTGCACTGCAAGCTACGCTTTCAGAGAGATGACAACTCGTAATAATTTGCTACGTTGCAATGGTCTCATTTGGATATTTCTTGAAACCATTCAGCTGACTACAGTACTTTCATTAGAGTATAGAGGAAGTGACTGCCTCAGCGCTCTCTCGCGGGGTAAAGCGATGCTGATTCATTAGTAACTTAATACGATACATTTAGAAGTGCATAGCCATTGTCCAGGTTTCTCACAAATGTTGCGAAGGATGTCCACGAAGCAGTATGTCGCTTGATTTGTCTCGCGCACAGCATGGTGCTGAAGAATTCTTGGACTCTGGCCGCAAATGGCACTTCATCTGACGCTAGAGAATTTCGAGACGACGGACGAGAAGAAACATTTCATAGTGTGCTTGCGTAATGTTTGTAGTCAATTGTAAATTGGTTCGTTTGCTTTAGTTAGCTACCTAATCCGTTTTATCGGTGCTGCCGGCCGCGGTGGCCGTGCGGTTCTAGACACTTCAGTCCGGATCCGCATGACTGGTACGGTCGCAGTTTCGAATCCTGCCTCGGGCATGGATGTGTGTGTCCTTAGGTTAGTTAGGTTTAAGTAGTTCTAAGTTCTATTGAACTGATGACCTCAGATGTTGAGTCCCATAGTGCTCAGAGCCAATTTTTACCTGTGCTAGTTCTGTGTATGTGTGTGTGTGTGTGTGTGTGTGTGTGTGTGTGTGAATTTCTAAGGGACCAAACTGCTGAGGTCACCGGTCCCTAGATTTACACACTATTTAAACTAACTTATACTAAGAACCACACACACACACATGCCCGAGGGAGGACTCGAACCTCCGTTGGGAGGTGCTAGTTCTGTCGTAATTTTGAGTCGTTTCACGAATTTATTATAATTTAATACTCGTCGGCTGCTCTGGAATATTTGATATGGTTTTGAATTTGTAAAATTAAATTTATTGACCGGAGAAACCAAATTATAAAACGGCCTATAACTAAAATGACTACAGTTACTGTATTACCCACTATGCGGCAACGAATATGACGGCATTTACAAACGATGCAGAGGCCACAGCGAAATCACAACGAATAGCGAACGGGTTGGGATTCTATCACATTCGAAACCCACTGTACTTTTATTGGTGTTTTTAGGGTTTCGGCGCCCGGTCTGTAAAAGTGGAACAAATAATAGGAGGGTTTTCTAGTCCGTCTGTTAAAAACCGTTTTTCTCAGGAATGAGTTGACATATCAAATTCAAATCCACATCACATATTAATGTCTTTGGCTCCCTCGCGGAGTAAAACGTTTGACCACCTAAGTCAGTCGAGTCAAAAGATAGAGTCATTTGCGCGTCACAATTTTTGATACTCGAAAGTTTGTGCATAAAATTCTATAGGGTACTTCCCGTTGACCTACAGTCATGAAATTTGGCAATAAGGAAGGTTTGACAGTACACGTAAAGGCAAACAACCTAAATTGTTGATTTTTAACTTTATCACACGGCAAAAATTATTTCTTTTGTCATTTCTTATACGACTTCAAATTGGAAATTAAAACATTCTCGAAAGTCTTGGAATTCCTGGGACCGATATCTTTGCAGTATCAGTAATAGTAACAGTAAAAATCTTCAATATCCTCTATTCCTGTAATGGATAGACTGTATATATATATACGTAAGAAAGTTCATATGGAAACCTTACTGGACGAATTCTATTCGCATCTGGCCAAACAAGTCTTTAATTTGCAGACACTTAACAACACCAATTTTGATGGTTTCGGGTTTTATTTGCCAAATACAGCAGGAAATTTAATGATGTCACTGATTATAACAGAATTACTCCACCAGGAACAGTTCACTGCCACGTCAGTTCATGTTTCAGGTGAAACGTCAAAAGTGATGTGTTTTGTGGTGTCGAGAAACGAGGCAGTTAAATTCATATCGTCAGGCAACGTGATTCGCAACTTAGCTACTATAGAGTCTTTTGCAGAACACACAAAACACACATTCCTAGAACTAAATGGTCTAAAAATGATCTGCTGTGACACAGTTGAAGAAAGTAGATAGATAATGATCTGTCCCTTCTACGACGAGATTATTGGAGACGAAGCCTAAATTCGTCTAAGGCAAGGAAGGGGATCTGACATTATCTCTTGGGTGTCTGTTAGTCGTCGCGATAAATTTTAAGAGCCATGGAGAACATAAACCTATTTATCTGTCCCGGGCTTGGTATCTCACGTCTGCTCAAAGAAGTACACAACCACTGCACTCGGTGGTATTTCTCTTATCCCCCTCGTAAAAGCGCAGCTGGCGCTCTGCCTACCCCAATAGAACTGTGCAGCCTGCGAATGAAGCAACCCCCCCCCCCCCTCCCCTCACTCATTACAGGCTCTTCGTCAGAGGCCGGCCGTGATCACCGCATTAGTCCGCCAGGGTCTTCCCATTCAATTCGCTGCACCTCGTTCCACCACGAACTTGGACTGCAGCAGACCGGTGCCAGCCAATTGAGGTGCCGTTTGGTAAACTCGCTCCAACTTGCCCCTCCTTCCACTCACTCAAAGTCCGCAGTCTGTTACTGAGCGACCTACAACAGTGCTGTTTCGGGGTCTGCACTGCCTGATGTAGTTAATACCATACTGGCCATTTGCGATACGATTTGAGACCAATGCACCGTGTTCCTTTGCTGACCCAGCCGATTTTTGAAGAGCGTTTACTTAGTGAAAAGAAACCGCACGTTTAGCGTGCCTAAAAACGTTACTAGCAAACATTGAGACACGATACGTCGCGCACGTATGACTGGTAATTGTGTAGCCAAATATGTTTTGACAAGTCGTTCATAATTTATGAGCGCGAGTGATGTAACCAATGCAAGATAGTGGAAACTATACTTGAGATCATTAAGAGTGCTATATTAAGTTTCATTATTATTATTATTATTATTGCTGTAACTATTCGAACACTTTCCTAGTGCATAGGACTGCTCGATGGACAGGCGGATATTTCTAGCAGATCCCAGCCAAGAGGCTTTTGTACTTAACAGATGAATATTTCATCGTGTCAGTGGTATTCAAGTGCCCACTAAGATCTTGTGCCACTGTTCAGCATGCAATGAGACAATTAACATCATAGTCACTAGTTTGCACCAAAAGGATCGCAGTGTATTTTCTGAGTGACCAAACACTTCAGAAGCACTCAGTAAAGAGCCAATGATAAGGTAAGAGAGGTATCAGGTTACATCCAGTCTCATGTTACATCTGAAGCAACTGCCGAGGCCTCTCTGGATTTCCTTCCGACTGTGGAACCTTCTCCTACCCACACACCTCAAGCAATTATGTGAGTTATTTTCAAGGTTACCTGGGGAAACCTAATCCTGCTCGTGCACACCTATTTACCTCTCCCCTCCACATGGACCAATCAGATTCTAACACTCCCACTCCCTCTCATCCTTTGTAACTAGAGTATACTCCTATGTGTTGGTTTCCTAATTCCAGGTTTATGCATCATAGTGAGAGGATAGTCATGGAGCTCTGTCAGACCTCAGCCTCCTCCGCCAGGCAGTGTAGAAAGACATATAGGTAAAATTAATCCTGCCTCTAATAATTAATTGCTTTTATACAGTTTTTCACTAAATTTCTCAAGATCACCGATTTTCCATATACTACTGGTCCTTCCCGAGATAAATGCAAACAAAAAGTTAACCAGTTAATGCAGCAAATTATTAAAAATATATCCGTTGGCGCTTAGTTCTTAAAAATATTAAACAAGTGGCACAAAACGATATTTAGACCAATAAACTTTCGCTGCATATCAACTCTACGTCATCCCAATATTATTAGTGTGTCTGAAGTCACAATGCATGTGTTAAAATAAGCGTGATGCCTTATTTGTAGAAATACATCTATATAATGACGTTGAAAGCAGTATACGAAACAAAAGAAAAATTCGTAGTAGGGAGTAAAATGCATGGAGACGAAATAAAAACTTTGACGTTCGCCGATGACATTGTAATTCTGTCAGAAACGGCAGAGGACCTGGAAGAGCAGTTGTACGGAATGGACAGTGTCTTGAAAGGACGATAAAAGACGAACATCAACAAAAGCAAAACGAGGATAATTGAATGCAGTCGAATTAAGTCGGGTGATGCTGAGGGAATTAGACTCGGAAATGAGACACTTAAAGTAGTAGATGAGTTTTGCTATTTCAGGAGCAAAATAACTGATGATGGTCGAAGTAGGGAGGGTATGAAATGTAGACTGGCAATGGCAAGGAAAGCGTTTCTTAAGAAGGGAAATTTTTTAACATTGAGTATAGATTTAAGTGCCAGGAAGTCGTTTCTAAAGATATTTGTATGGAGTGAAGGCATGTATGGAAGTGAAACATGTGCGATAAATAGTTTGAACAAGAAGAGAATAGAAGCTTTCGAAATGTAGTGCTACAGAAGAATGCTGAAGATCAGATGGGTAGATCACGTAACTAATGAGGAGTTATTGGAGAGTACTGGGGAGAAGAGAAATTTGTGGCACAACTTGACTAGAAGAAGGGATGGGTTGGTAGGACATGTTCTGAGGCATCAAGGGATCACCTATTTAGTACTGGAGGGCACCATGGAGTGCAAAAATCGTAGAGGGAGACCAAGAGATGAATACACTAAGCAGCTTCAGAAGGATGTAGGTTGCAGTAGGTACTGGGTGATGAAGAAGCTTGCACAGTATAGAGTGGAATGGAGAGCTGCATCAAACCAGTCTCTGGACTGAAGACCACAACAACAATAACGACGTTACAACCTATTCTGGAAAAATCTCGGTAAATATTAACCAAACTTATATTCTACAAAATGGCCAAAAATTTGGAAAAAAATAGCAGTAAATACTATTAGCCGGCTAATATTTCCCGACACTGTACCACAGAAATGCAAAAATACGAGTTTCTTGCTTTCTTCTTCGGTGGTGTTCAGTTCTAGTGGCAGACTTTCAGCGCCTGAGACGACTTTAGCATGGTGGACGAGGGTCTTCAGAACGCCACGTTTTTGTGCCGGATGTTTGAGCCTGAGAGGGTGCAGATACCGTTCTGTGTGTGTCGGTTTCCTGTAGACTCTGTGGCCTCGTCGAACGAGGCCACTGGGACTGAGCCACCTCCGAAAAGTCTTCCGGGAGAACGGGTACAGCCATGGACAGGTGTCACAGGCTATATCTGGTGTGACACGCAAGAAACACACAAACAGAGAAGAGAACAACACCGAAGAAGTAAGTAAGAAGCTTGTGTGTTTTCCTTTCTGTGGTACAATACAGAGAAAGATTAGCCGGCTCCTGAAGACATTCAACATTTCATCGGTGTTCACGCTCCCAGTAAAATTTCGGCAACTCATGAGGCCTGTGAAGGACGATCTAGGGCTTAGAGCGCCTGGAGTGTACAAGATACCACGTCAGTGCGGCTGTTACTACGTCGGCGAAACACTACGCAATGTGGAGCAACGCCGGACGGAACACGAGAGGAGCTTACGTCCACGCTATCCAGAAAAATGAGCCGTGGCAGAACACGCCTTAGGAAATGGACACCGAATTCTGTGCGACGAAACATCTGTCGTTATGAGGACGAAGGTATTTAGGATAGCGACATAAAAGAAGCTATTGATAGAAGAAACTCTGAAATCATTAACAAGGACGGCAGTTTGCAGCTCAGCACAGCCAGTCTTGATAATGACTGAGAAGAATTCAGTCGAAAGCTCGTGGGGTTTTAACCATCTGTCGCGGCTGGAAGCCCGAGAAAATTTTATTAACTGAAGCAAGAATATTCCACAATGTTCCACAGCAAATTACTAATTTTTTCAATCAAAATTGGCCTCGAAAAAGTGTTGCAATATTTACTGAAAGTTTTCGTACAATTTTATCGCAGTGGAAAGTGTATTTACGACTCTCTCTCCCTTACTCAGGCATGAGCCAAATAAAGAAAAAAAACTACATTCAGCAATCGGAAACAGGCATTTTGCATTGCAGGTACAGGCTTAAGCTCCTATGCTCATTAGTGTTAAAGTGCCGCAGATAAGCTCAAAGAGCTTTTCCCTAACGTGTAGACACGTGGCCTCGTGTCTGCACGCAAACGAGCCAGCCACACTGCTGCCGGTGGTTTCAGAAACGCCGGTCGCACCACAGGGGACGGCGACATGTCAACGGCGGCCATTTCCGGGCGTGTGACAAGTAGAGGGTGGGGATGGCCAAAGGACGTGGCGCGCCTCTACCGCGAGTGGCGAGGCTCTTCTCGTCGTGGTGGCGGCTGGACGGACGGACGAGCCTTTCGCAGAGCAGCGCAGCGCGCCTTTTTGCATGCGGCGCCGCAGTTAATTAAAAGAGAATTAAGCGCCGCGTCCGCTCAAAGGGGCGGCAAAACAAAGGCGCGCTGTCCCCGAGAGCTGCCCGCGACGGCTTTCTTACTGCAGAGCGCCGCGCTGTGGGAAGCGAAGGGAAGGGGACTGTGATCGACGCCTAAAAGCCACGCACGCCTCCGACGCTGTGGCACTTGCAGGGCTTACGTGGGCTTTGTGGTACGCTTTGCAGTGAAATACCGGGGCGTGATAGAGGCAGGATTTCTTGACAGCGTTTATCTGCGAGGGAGCGGCCAGTTAAAGGCGTTTATCGGTGCCCAACAATGGTCGATAAATGGCTTTTCTGCAATTGGCAGACTTTTTTTCTCCCAGAATGGTCATTCCGTAATAAAGTTATTGCTGTATTCTGTCCAACACAGGCATGATGCTGCTTTCACTAGTAATACTTCGCTTCACTTCTGCAAAACTACCACAACCATTATCCACTTGAATCTATTTACTGCATTCAAGCCTTGGTCTCTCTCTACAGTTTTTCTTTCTTTTTATCTTACCTGCACATTCCCTTCCATTACCAAATTATTCCTGATACTTTAAGATGTCTCCTATCCACCGATCCCTTCCTTTAGTCAAATTTTCTCGTGAATTTCTCTTTTCACCGACTACATTCAGTATCTTCATATTAGTAAATCAGTCTATGGTTGGTTGGTTGGTTTAAAGGCAGGAGAAGTGACCTAACTACGAGGTCATCGGTCTCTTGTTCCTAATCAAACAATGCCAGAAGTGTGAGAATAAAACGGACGAAACATATAACACAAAACGGAAAGAAAGGAAATGCCTCAGGAACGAAGGGAAGGCAACTAACACTAAAAGGAACAAAAGAGGACAAGGAAACAACAGAGAGGCGCTACAAACAGAAGAGAGTAAAACCTGAAAGCAGATTTCAGTGGCTGGCTAACCACGAGAATGAAAAGGGAAAGCCAGCCACTTTGCTACATATTAAAACCTCCACCCTAAAAGCACTAGGGTGGAGGACACAGAAGGACAAAGGACATGCGCTAAAACCTGCGTAGAAGTATAGAACCCACTCACATGGGTAAATCGTAAAACTAAAGCTGCTGTGTAGGCGTTGTCGCCCAACACCGATGGCAGGCTGCTGAGAATCCGGCTAAAAGTGGGCAGTCCAGCAAGAGGTGGACGGCTGTCATTTGGGAGCCACAGTGACACTGAGGTGGGTCCTCGCGACGAAGTAGGTAACCATGCGTTAGCCACGTATGGCCAATGCGGAGACCGGAAAGGGCACCTAATTCCCTGCGAGAGGCCTGCATGGAAGACTTCCACACATTCGTCGCCTCCTTAATGACACGCAGCTTTTTGTGCATACTGTTATGCCATTCTGTATCCCAAAACTTGAAAATCCTGCGGCATAAGACAGAAGACGAGTTAGCTTCGGAGATTCCCATCTCCAGAAACGGTTTCCACGTCGCCTGTTTGGCCAGCCCGTCGGCAAGTTCGTTGCCGGGTATTCCGACGTGTCCTGGAGTCCACACAAACACCCGTGTACGGCGGGGCTCGTGACGAAGTAGGTAACCATGCGTTAGCCACGTATGGCCAATGCGGAGACCGGAAAGGGCACCTAATTCCCTGCGAGAGGCCTGCATGGAAGACTTCCACACATTCGTCGCCTCCTTAATGACACGCAGCTTTTTGTACATGCTGTTATGCCATTCCGTCTCCCAAAACCTGAAAATCCTGCGGCATAAGACAGAAGACGAGTCAGCTTCGGAGATTCCCATCTTCAGAAACGGTTTCCGCGTCGCCTGTTTGGCCAGCCTGTCGGCAAGTTCGTTGCCGGGTATTCCGACGTGTCCTGGAGTCCACACAAACACCCCGGAACGGCGGGGCTGCTCCAGGGCATAGATGGACTCCTGAAAGGACGATACAAGAGGGTGGAGAGGGTAGCACTGGACGATAGCTTGTAGGCTGCTCGATGAGTCAGTGCACAGGAGAAATGACTATCCCGTGCATGAGCGGATGTACTAAAGAGCACGAGATATGGCAACCAGCTCTGCAGTGAAAACACTGCAGCCAACTGGCAAGGAGTGCTGCTCAATATGTCCTCCATGAACATATGAGAAGCCTACGTGACCATCAGCCATTGGTCCGTCGGTGTAAACCACTTCTGAATCCCGGCACATGTCAAGAATCGAGAGGAAGTGACAGCGGAGAGTAGTGAGGTTAACGGAGTCCTTAGGGCCATGCAAAAGGTCCAGACGAAGCTACAGCCGAGACGTACACGATGGATAAGTAGGTGAACGGACCTCAAGTAGAGGTGGTAAAGGAAAGGATTCCAGTTAGGAGCGAAGGGACCTCACGCTAACAGCAATCGTTAGCCCCGATCTGGGCCGCTGATGCGGGAGCTGGACTGCTGCGGGCGGGGAAAGGAGACGGTAGCATCTAATCTTCATCATCCTCCCGTAACACCGCATTTCAAAAGCTTCTTTTCTCTTCTTGTCTTACCTATACCTTGGTTTTGCATGAAATGTATTCGTAGGTGCTAACACTCACAACCATCAGCTGTGCAACGAAATGACGACATTGAAAATTTGTACCGGATCTGGACTCGAACCCGGATTTGCTATTTGACGAGAGTGGTTGCATTAACCACTTTGGCTACCGTGCACTACTAACATCTGATGGTTGTCGGTGCTCTCAGGTGCGAATACATTGCTCGTATATCATGATGGCTGTAGCCGCCGCAGTGCCTCTTCTTTCGGACGTTCATGTACGTCCGAATAAACATAGAATCGTACTTCTTAACAGAACAAGAATTGCAATATCGTATTTGGCCGTCGATAACCGGCAGTGACTTTCACTTAAAGATGTCTTCCTCCAGTACGGCAATTACGTAATGTGTACAAGTGCAGGCAGTGACGCATGAACGACGACTTACGGAGGTTTGCGTCCAGCCGTATGTCGTGCACGGATAGCCAAAGAAGTTAAGGCGGTCGCTTGCGTAAAGCTGGAAATCCAGTTTCGAGTCCGTATCCAGGACAAATTTTCACTGTCGTCATTCCATCATACAGCTGATGCTTGTCCGTATTCGAAACTGAGAATGCATTTAGTGACAGCTGTAATCTCCGTAGTGCCGGTTAGTTTGGACATGCATGCATATCCGAAGGAACATTGCATCGTATTTGTTAACAGCCGCGCGGTATTAGCCGAGCGGTCTCCGGCGCTGGAGTGATGGACTATGCGGCTGGTCCTGGTGGAGGTTCGAGTCCTCCCTCGGGCATGGGTGTGTGTGTTTGTCCTTAGGATAATTTAGGTTAAGTAGCGTGTAAGCTTAGGGAC
Source organism: Schistocerca gregaria (assembly GCF_023897955.1). Taxonomy (NCBI): domain Eukaryota; kingdom Metazoa; phylum Arthropoda; class Insecta; order Orthoptera; family Acrididae; genus Schistocerca; species Schistocerca gregaria. Next base: position 397,168,369 of record NC_064925.1, on the reverse strand, counting down.
TGATCACCTTAGCAGTTAAGTCCCGTAAGATTTCACACACATTCGAACATTTTTTGAACTTCTTAACAACACAGGCACTGTAACATCGTATCGCATCTAAGCTTTACTTCCGTACACGGCTAAAATCCAGACAAATGCCTTGAGTAAAGACTTCCAAAGATTTAAATTAATATTAGGCAATCATTTCTTATTTTATCTTGCTATTGCCTGTTTGCATTTTATATCATCTCTGCTTCAACCATTATCAGTCATTTTGCTGCCTAATTAGCGATACGCAAGTACCACTTTTAGTTTCCCATTTCCTCCTAATTACACCAATATCACCTCATTTAATCACAACACTTTCCAGTACCTTTGTTATATTTCTCTTAATGTTGCCTTGTTTCGAGTCACATTCTATTCCGTTCAGCTCTTATTCCTTTGCCGTCTGTGCCACAATTAAAACTGCATCGACCCTACCTCCAAGTTCTAATTCCTTCCCCTGAACTTTAATTTCCTTTCCTAATTTTTCCCTAGTTACCTTCACTGTTTGCTTACTGTGTAGACTCAGTGAGATGGGGGTTAGGTAGCAAGCCTGTCTCATTCCCTTCTCAGCTACCGCTTCCGTTTTATGTCATTCGGCAGTATGATTTCTGTACAAGACTGTAAATAACATTTCAATCTCTATATCTTATCACTTCTGCCTTCAGAATTTCAAGCAGTGTATTTCAGTCAACACCGTGAAAAATTTTCTTCATATCTACTAATGCTGTACATCTCGGTTTGCCTTTCTTCAATCTAAACTAAGTCGTAACATCAGTATTCGCTGGTGTGTTTCTACGTTTTTCAGAAACCCACGTTGATCCTCCTTGACGCCGCTCTTTGTAGTTTTTCTATTCTTCTGACTTTGCTACTTACACTAAAGCTGGCGTTGATCATACACAAAACGTAGCCAATGAAGCTAATGAAATTCACAATGTCTCAATAAAGCTTGAAGTGTTCACTATTCATAATATTGACAATCCACTCAATGTAAAGTGGCCGAGAGGTGCTCAACCAGTTACTGTCCATCGATCAGTACATCCTGGTGATTTTAACAGCAACCACCAGCAATGGAAGTATGCACGAAATACAGACTGTGGTAATGAACGCATTGATTGGGCTGAAAACAGCAACCGTTATCTCGTATCTGACACAAATGATTTGGACTAATTTAGACCTCCTATATGGCAGAAAACCAACACACATCAAAAAATTATTTGCATCACCTAGGTTCCGAGAGTTCCGGTACCTGTACAGAAAATTGGAATAGAGATCAACATAAACATAATTTCCGCCCTTCTTATTGTTCGTGAAAACCACACATTGCGTATTGTACCACCATACGGCGAGAGACTTTCAGAGATGGTGGTACAGTTAGCTATATACACCGGTACCTAACTCTAATACCCAGTAGCATGTCCTCTTGCATAGATGCATGCCTGTATTCGTCGTGGCATGGTATCCATATGTTCCTCAAGGCACTGTTGGTCCAGATTGTCCCACACTTGAACGGCGATCCAGCGTAGATCCCTCAGAGAGGTTGGTTGGTCACGTCGTCCATAAACAGCCCTTTTCAGTCTGTCCAGGGAATGTACGTTAGGGTTTATGTCTGGAGAACATGCTGGCCACTCTAGTCGAGAAATGTCGTTATCATGAAGGAAAGTATTCACAAAATGTGCACGATGGGGGCGCGAATAGAAGTCCATGAAGAGGAATGCTTTGCCATTATACTGCCAATAGGGTTGCACTATCGCTCGGAGGATGGAATTCACGTGTCGTATAGACGTTACGCCACCTTCCATGACCACCAGCGGCGTACGTTTGCTCCACATGACGACCCCCTCCCCCACCCTCACCCCAGAAAAAAGCATCACGAAACCTCCACCTTGCCTCACTTGCTGGACAGTGTGTCTAAGGCGTTCAATCTCACCGGGTTGCCTTCAAATACGACGGTTGCCCGGTTGACAGCATATGCGACACTCATGGGTGAAGAGAACGTGATGCCAATCCTGAACGGGTGGCGCAGTGGTTAGCACACTGGACTCGCATTCGGGAGGACGACGGTTCAATCCCGTCTCCAGCCATCCTGATTTAGGTTTTCCGTGATTTCCCTAAATCGTTTCAGGTAAATGCCCGGATGGTTCCCTTGAAAGGGCGCGGCCGATTTCCTTCCCCATCCTTCCGTAACCCGAGCTTGTGCTCCGTCTCTAATGACCTCGTTGTCGACGGGACGTTAAAAAACACCAACCTAAACCCAATCCTGAACGGTCCATTCGGCATATTGTTGGGCCCATCTGTACAGCGCTTCATGGTGTCGTGGTTGCAAAGATAGACCTCGCCATGAACGTAGGGAGCGAAGTTGCGCATCGTGCAGCCTACTGCACACAGTTTGAGTCACAACACGACGTCATATGGCTGCACGAGAAGCAGTATTCAAAATGGTGGCGCTGTTGCCAAGGTTCCTCCGAGTCATTATCCGCAATTAGCGGTCATCCACTTCTGTAGTAGCCCTTGGGCGGCCTGACGGAGGCGTGTCATCGATAGTTCCTGTCTCTCTGTATCTGGCCATGTCCGAACAACATCGATTTGGTTCACTCCGAGAAGCCTGGACACTTCCCTTGTAGAGACCCCTTCCTAGTTCTGAGTAACAATGCGGACGCGAACGAACCACGGTATTGACCTTCTAGGCATGGTTGAACTACGGATAACACGAGCCGCCTACGTCCTTCCTGGTAGAATGACTGGATCTGATTAGCTGTCGGCCCCGCTCCGTGTAATAGGCACTGCTCATGCATGGTTGTTCACGTTTTGGGGCGGATTTGGTGACATCTCTGAAAAGTCAAAGGGACTATGTCTGTGATACAATATCCATAGTCAACGTCTATCTTCAGGAGTTCTGGGAACCGGAGTGATGCAGAACTTCCAGACCTTTGTTTTGTCTCCCTTAATGGTAAATATCAGCCCATTCCTACATCAAGAAAAGTCGTATTAGACTTCCCATACAGCCAACACAGACCTGTTATTTTCAGCATCGGCTTATCCATCCCATTGGTTAAGTCAGTGCCACGATCTAGATGGATTTTAGAAAGGCAAACATGCAGGGTTTCTCGGACCACCTGAAAAAGTATATCTGTTCATTCCATCAGAACCCGGAGCTACAGTCTTTTCGTTGGAGTTGTTCTCGATCCTACTAAGAAATGTATTCCTCGTGAATACAGGAAATAATATAACCTAGGATAACACCTATATGAAAAATTTAGCAGAATTGCAGACAGTAGCACTGCAGTTAAACTTCTTCCTAGTCTTTATAATAGAAAGAAACGTCTGAGTCATGAGAAAACTTGAATTTCAAACATTCTGGTGGGTAGGCTTGGTACTCGTTCCCTAAATTGAGTGGCTCTTTTAATATCGACATAGAACGTTTGCTACCCATTTAACGTGCAATTAGTTTCAAAATGTTCGAAAGTATGTGAATTCCTCAGGGACCAAACTGTATATGTCGTCGGTCCCTTGACTTACACACTACTTAAACTAAGTTACGCTATGAACAACAGAGACGCACATTCCCGTGGGAAGACTCGAACCTCCGGCATGGGAGGGGACGCGCAATCCGTAACGTGACGCCTCAAACCGCGCGGCTTATCTGCGCGTCTTCTATTAGGTCATAATTCATACGCTTGTTTCAGTTGTAGAATAAAAAGAGGCACTAATTGGTGACTGAGCAACGTTTCGCCCACTGTCAGCGGCGGCTGTGTTCGGCCTAGGCAGCGTGGCTAGGGGTCGCGTCAGTATTTCGCCACGCAGACCTTCCCAGAAGGATGTGAGGACAGTACATGAAACAGGCGAAGGTTGTCATGGTCACAGTACGTCTTTCAAGTTGCCGCTCTCTGTATTGCTAGAAGCCGCCTTTGGTTGCTTCATGTCAACAGTGCTGGGCTGTGGTGACCGTAGTGCGTAGTATGTTAGAATTTGCAGAAACTGCCCTCTGTCTCTACGTGACGTCCGCTGGAAAGGGACCGTATGTCAACCAGCAAATTCATATGTGTTGCCATCGCACTTGTCGAGCACCCGATGTCCCAGTTCCTGGGATTGGTGGGCGGTCTGTGAAGTCTACCGAATTTCGAAGTACCCTTTTTGTTTTAGCAGAAACCTTCAGGTTGGCGCAGGCAGTGGGAGCAGAGAGCGTCTAATTCGGGGTCATGATTGGTGCCAGTTTTGTTCCTATGCCAGGATAGGGAATTTTCGAGAGCAACAGGAGGATTGCTCGTGTTGTGGTGCAAAAGATAGAAAACAGGACATTCGCTTCTGGACTGTCGTGGAGCAAAGTAGTTTTATGTTTTCCGTAAGCACGGAGAGATTCGCGCAGAGTTGTGCTTGTCCGGACACGAGAATCACGCACAGAAGTGTTTATCCGGACTCCCGTCTGGAAATTACTTTCCAAAAAAAAAAGTTCAAATGTGTGTGAAATCTTATGGGACTTCATTGCTAGGGTCATCAGCACCTAAGCGTACACACTATGTAACCTAAATTATATTAAATTATATTATACACACACACACATACCCGAGGGAGGACTCGAACCTGCGCCAGGATCAGCCGCACAGTCCATGACAGCAGCGCCGTAAACCGCTCGGCTAGTCCCGCGCGGCATTAGCTTTTCACGCGGCTGCGAATTATTGGTGCTCCAAGTACGGCAGACGAGACAATGGGTAGCTGGCTACTCTTATAGCTTCGACATCGTTACGATAGACCCACCGACTTCGCGTCATATGTCGGCGGGTTTAGTAAAGTATCGCAGCACTGGCACGAAGGAAATTCTGAGCTGCATTAGCACCACCTGCTACCTTGCCGCACTCAGCGCGTTTCTCTTTGCATGCAAAACCACGTCTGTTCTATATTTGGTCAATCACCGTTTTGAGTTAGGTAAGTTCTACGTTAGTGTTAACGGCGCTCCATTCACAATACAGAGCACAGCACGTTTGCGCCACAGTATCAACGTACATCGTCTTGAGGGTGGTGGATGCACAAATTCTTCTCTTTTGATGCTGATGAATGTAAATCAAGAAGCCCTTGATAGGACCCACCACAGGCCAACGTCCAACATTAAGTAAATTTTAAAGGAGAGACATATGAAGATTGAAAAAATGTCATAATCAGAAGATGGACGTAATAGGTACGTTTATTCTACGAGGATTTTCCACAAAGTAAGTTTCGATTGGTCGCGAAAGGGACACCATAGTGAAACCCTGATGAAGCTTTGCACAGGTGTGTTGGGTAGTGTCTCTAGTATGACCGTCGACCGCATCAAGACGCTCTTTTCAGTTGTGAGTGCGCTGTGAGCGAGTAAAAGTGCCTAAAACAACGATGTCTCCCACTAAGTAGGAGGGCCCCCTGAGAGACTTCGCCTTAATGAATGCAGCCCACCTAACACAGCTGCCACGCACTTCCTTCTTCACGGCAATTCTTAGCCGCACTCTGGAGGTGCAGTGAAGACGCTCCTGCACTCTTTTTCGTTGGGAAGTGTTCAGTCACTCACAACACAACCCTGATTGGCTCGTCCTGTGTATCAAATCTGTTCACATGAAACTCTGGATACGAAGACAACACTTGGGCGCAGGCTAAACGCTATAGACCAGCGCAGAGATTTATCGGAAAGCACAGGCGGCTGCGTTCTGTGAAGATAGTGTTCCAAATTTAGTATAACACTCCGACCAATTTCCAAGTCGTGGCGGCGACTATGTAGAGAAGTATCTTGAAAATGTAGCTAACTCTTGCAAATAAAATATTTCTGATTTTCAGTGTGGTTTCCATTTAGCGACCGATCGGAACTTATTTTCTGGACAACACTCTTGTTATGAGGTACTACGTACGTTAAGGTATTCTTGTGACAAGAAAACGACCACTTTTAACAACTTCACGTAGTAAACAACGGTATTAAGTGCAAAGAACACATATAACTTTGTCGCTTTTCATAGTATATCAGCAAAGGTCAGTGTCAACGTTTGGCTTCAATGCTCAGTGATCGCAATCCATGTTGCTCTCAGCGTATTCTAATATAGAACCATCAGTTAATCCACGTTCATCAACCTGTTCTGCGGCTTCATTCTGAGTGAAGAATTAATTTCGCTGCAGTCTCCATGGACGACGTTCTTCCGGAAACCGAATCTGAAGTTGAGGTCAAAAATGTGGACACTGTAGCTTCTCAAAAGCTAGTAGGATGTCCATCCGTCGCTATACTTTTTTGTGTTATGTTATGTCTTCCTCCTTGCACAAGGATAATATGCAAAATTTACTAATACTGTGAAGTTACCGAACTACAATGAACACTGCAGCAACTTAACAGCTATATAATGGCAAGCCACAACAACTCCCACAGCAGGCGAAACTAGTTATGCCCCCAACAAGTTCAGTTAATGGGCTCTAAGAAATTCGCTCATGGCTCCATTAAGTATTACTATTATGTGAGCGAACTAAATGTACCACAGTGTCATGATAAGCTACACTGTCACTTGCAACATGGAAAGCCACGCAATTGCATTTTCCCGTGGCTTACCTCTGATGATGATGCAGTATCAGTTGGATTAGGCTGTTAATACACATCCAGAGTCCTATCATCTAACCAGGATTTAGTCTCAAAACAATCGGCTTCCGTGTCGGTTTACAATGCACCTCACGTTGTGTCCTCTGCAAGATGCCATCTTGTTCTGGCTTATCAAACTAAAGCATAAAAGTGACTTCCTCGACCTTGAGGGAATACTTAACAACGGAGTGTGTGCTGTGATCCTTCAATTTCTCCAGGCGTATTTAACGACGAAATAAGTCTCGGGCGAACAGCCTGGTATGAGAGGCTTTATCCAGACTAATTGGACGCATTTTACGTAAACATCAAATGAAAACCATCTTCCGTCCTCCAAGCAAAACCAAGAGCCTTCTTGGTAGTGTCAAGGACAATCTTAGTCTACGTAAATCAGGGATTTATCAGATATCTTGCCATTGCGGTAGTGTATACATAGGCCAAACTATTCGTACCATTGAGGACCGATGCCGAGAAAATCAACGGCACACTAGACTGCAACAGACCCGTAAGTCGACAGTCGCTGAGCATTGCCTGTCGTAACTCCAAAGCACGGATTATGACCAAACCAAAGTCCAGACAAAGACTTCGAAATACTGGGACTGTGTCATCAGAGAAGCCATAGAGATCAGAGTAAGGGAGTCACTACTAAATCGTGACAGCGGTTACATCCTTAGCAAGGCTTGGGAACCCAAGACCACCCGGATTAAGAAGAAAAAGGATATTTCCCAAGGAAGTGTTACAGGCCCTCTGCTGTTCCTAATCTACATAAATGATTTAAAAGACCGTCTGAGCATCCCACTTAAATTGTTTTCGGATGATTCTGTCAAACCTTCTTGTAAAATCTTCAGATGATCAAACCCTATTGCAGAATGGTTTAGGCAAAATATCTGTAACGTGCGAAAAGTGGTAATTGCCCCTAAATAGTTAAAAGTGTGAAGTCATGCACATGAGTAATAAAAGAAATGCGCTAAATTTCGTTTGCACGATATATTACACTGATATAAAGGCTGTCAACTAAATAACTAGGTATTACAATTACGAACAACTTGAATTGGAACGATCACTTATATAATTTTGTATGTAAAGCAAACCTAAAACAGCGATCTCTGGGCAGAAGGCTTTCAAAATACAACCGGCCTACTGAAGGGACTGTTTACTGTCCGCCCTCTTCAGGAGTACTGTATGCAATGTGAGAGCCACATCAGTTAGGACTGGCGGACGATATCGAAGAACTCCAAAGACTGGCTGGTCGTTTTGTTTAATCGCAAAATAGGGGGGTGAGCGCCACGAATATGACACGTAAATAGGGGTGGCAATCATTAAAAAAGAAAAGTGTTTATCTTTGCAGCAAGATCTTCTCATGAAATTTAAATCACAAGCTTTCTCCTCGGACTGTGGGTGCATTTTGTTCGCTCCCACCTAAATAGGGGGAAATTAATATCATAATAAAATACGAAAAAAATAGAGTTCACAGGGAAAGATTGAAGCTTTCTCTTTTCCCGTTGGTTGGTAGAGAGTGGAACGGTAGAGAGATAGGCCGGAGGTGGTTCGGTACGTCCTTTACCAGGCTCTTACTTGAGGATTTTAGAGTAATCATTTAGATGTAGATGCAGATGTATAAGCACTATGGGACTTAACATCTGTGCTCATCAGTCCCCTAGAACGTAGAACTACTTAAACCTAACTAACCTAAGACATCACACACATCCATGCCCGAGGGAGGATTCGAACGTGCTATCGTAGCAGTCACGCGGTTCCGGACTGAGGCACCAAGAACAGTTCTGCCACAGCGGCCGACTAATTAGCCCTTTAATTTTTGAGCTAGTACTAAAGATTGCTCCAATTTTAGAGAAACAGCTAAATTATCTGATGATGTTTGTATCATAATCAGTTTTCAGATTACTGTTTCTGCAGTATTTAAGAAACCTGGTTATGACCTATCTCTTCACTGTCAGATTTTTCTTGGAGGAGGTTCATAGGGCTCTGAGCACTATGGGACTCAACATATGAGGTCATTAGTCCCCTAGAACTAATATCTACTTAAACCTAACTAACCTAAAGACATCACACACATCCATGCCCGAGGCAGGATTCGAACCTGCGACCGTAGCGGTCACGCGGTTCCATACTGTAGCGCCTAGAACCACTCGGCCACCCCGGCGGCAAAAATCAAACACACCGGAGTGTTATTTGTAACTATATCAGCATTTCGTAGCAATGTAAACCCGATTTTCATTAATTCCACTTGCTTAGTTATTTGTCTTGGTGAGAGCGTCCATGTACGTGTTTTGGCAGGGGACGAGGCGGGCAGGAGTTGTAAAGCCAAAAGACAAAGAGAGTAGCGCAGGACAGGGAGTGATGGCTGGCCACATCACATGAGTTAGAAGAGAGGCGAATTGAGAAAAACCATCAAAAAGAACTACTAGCCACGAGGGTCTGGGCGCTGCAGTCACAGACTGTGCGGCTGATCCCGGCGTAGGTTCGAGTCCTCCCTCGGGCATGGGTGTAAGTGTTTGTCATTAGGATAAATTAGGTTAAGTAGTGCGTAAGCTTAGGGACTGATGACCTTAGCAGATAAGTCCCATAAAATTGCACACACATTTGAACATTTTTTGAAGATCTACTCTGCGCGCACTCCATTGTGATGCACAGAGTATAGATGTAAATGATATCCATTGAAATCGAGTGAGTCTTTTGCCGGCATTTACACTGAACAAGGCGCGGCGGTGCGAATGACGTCACGTCCAGTGCAGTGCAGCAGGAACAGCTCCCGGGAGAAAGGTCAGAGGGCGGAGCGTGGTGGCCCGCGATCTAGCACGGAATGATTTGAGGCGGTCTCCGCTCCATTTCCCAAGCCGCCTCCGCTTCCGCCTTCGATTTCCGGCCGCGAGCGAAGCGGAGCGCCGGGCCGCCCCTCTCGTTCGGTCCGACGGGCGTTCGTCCACTTGTCGGTGAACGTGAGCGCCCAGCGCCTTCCACGAAGCGGTCGTAGATGAAGCCAGAGATATCGCCGGAAGAACCCCTTTTTCACTGCTCTGTCCTTCTCCACCGTCTCCTACTTCTGGTGATCTGTGGAACCGGTGGCACATTCAGTACCAGCTATATTATTTTCACGATAAACTTATAAGCTTGTTCCTTGCAAAAACTGCTAACGAAATGACTCAGTCTGCACTCACTACACCATACGATGTCGGGAGAACTATTGTCATGGAGGAAGATGCATCTAAGAAGAAACTGTCCCGAGCATCCTTAGTGACTATACAAATAGTTACTCGCCAGTACTGCATATACAGTCGTGGACAAAACGATCGAGACCCCCTCGCCTTTGTGTTATACTGATCTGCACAGCTTTGAAGTCTGCTACAGGCAAGGCGATGACGTGCAACAACCTACCATGCACAGGCATAAAACAGAAAAACTATCCGAACATTGTAAGACTGTTTTCAGTGATGTGTAAGGCTATATTAGCGCTGAATAGTGTGTTAAACACAACCCGTAAATATAAAATATCAATGAAAGAAGAAATGCTAACTAGTGAACTGTACTAATAAAAATGAATTCCAGCTCATCAAGAGAACATAACTGTTTTAGTAAGACAAAGTACCCCACATCGTTACGAATAAGAAAAATGTTACGCGCATTCGGCCACGAAACGGTCTGTGTCATCGTTGAGACCTACCATGAAAGTGTGCAAATTTAGCAATGCGTGAAGATTCATAATGAAATTCTGTTAATTCAGTTATTGACAGAGCGGAAAAAGTAGGCAGTAACAATTATGAAATTCTACAAGAGTTTCATATTGAAATCCACACAAGGCGCTGGTTCACAGTAAAGGTGGCAATAAAACGCATTGGGGGCGCTAGAATTTCTTAAAATGGCTTTACTGATCGTGGCCGAGCGGTGCTAGACGCTTCAGTACGGAACAGCGCGACTGCTACGGTCGCAGGTTTGAATCCTGCCTCGGGCATAGATGTGTATGATGTCCTTAAGTTAGTTAGGTTTAAGTAGTTCTACGTTCTAGGGTGCTGATGTCCTAAGATGTTAAGTCCCATAGTTCTCAGAGCCAACCAAATAAGAACCGAGAACAAACCAGACCTCCCTTGCAGTAGCTAACACCTTTCACTACACTAGCAGACAACCCAGGCAAACAGCCCTCTATTATTAGCACAGACATGAATAAGCCGGCAATTTCGCAATGAAAATTTCAAAATGAGCTACAGTTTCTGTTGCATAGTGCTTTATGGACTACAAAAAATGAATTTTCTACATTAAGGCCACCGCTTATGTGACGATCATTCGGGATGTATATCGAAATAACAAAATACTGTTATTATCGAGTAAATTTAGTAGGATAATTCTGCACCACCCCAGGAAATAAACGGCGACGTAACTGCCTAACATATTCTACAATGTTTCGAAATCTCCACTAGACTCACCACAGCCAGAAAACGTTCAATATCCGAATAGTTTCTTAAGCTAACTAGCAAATGGAATGCTCTTACTTCTAAAACGTGGTGGCATTAATACTGGGATCTGAATTACCACGTGTATAGGCAAAGGGATTTTATTTGCATTCCTGTAAACGTGATTTGAATCGAAAGCGTAGCTCCGATTAATATGCTGATGTATCGACTGCAACTTTAACATTTCGGATAAAGAGTAGGGTGAATTATTCATTCGTTGTTAGGATTTCGTCACCTACATCGGTAAAAATGAAACCCTACTAGTCTCACTTTCTTCAACGTCCATCTGTCTACCCAACCCTTGAAACCCGTTTACCTCGAGTACGGGTACACATAACAAGCGGAAATGTGTCGCTCTTCCTGCGATATACGGTCCCTTGTCGGAGTAAAAAAGTGAGCTTCTATGTCAACGCAATCTAAAGATTAATCTAAAGATACGGTCGTTTATGTAAAGAAAATTTACGCGAAAGGTCAAAAAACTGCTCTAAGAACTATGCAACCAAACTGCTTAGGTCATCAGTCGCCCAGACCTAAAACTACTTAAATCTACCTAGGCTAAGGGCCTCACACACATCCATGCCCGAGGTAGGATTCTTACCGGTGACTGAAGTAGCCGCGCTGTTCGCGACTGAAGCACCTAGAACCGCTCGGCCACTGCACCCGCTGAAACCCTTTCCACCATTAACAGAATTTCGTTATGAATCTTCACGCATTGCTACATTTGCAGACTTTCATGGTAGGTCAGCAACGGTAATCCATTCTGACTGGTCTGAACGATGACACAGACCGTTTCGTGGCCGAATGCGCTTAATATTTTGCTAATTCGTAACGATGTGGGGTACTTCGTCTTACTAAAACAGTTATGTTATCTCGATAAGCTGTAGTTCATTTTTATTAGTACAGTTCACTAGTTAGCGTTTGTTCTTTCATTTACATTTACGTGTTGTGTTTAACACACTATTCAGCGTTAATATAGTCTCAAACATGATTGAAAACAGTCTGAAAAAGTTGAGATAGTTTTTCAATTACACGCTTGTGCATAGTATGTTGGTAGCACTTCGCCGCCTTGCCTGTTATGCTTTGTAGCAGACTTCAAAGCTGTGGGGATCAGCATAACGAAAAGGCGAGGGGTCACGCTCGTTTTGTCCACGACTGTACATAAGAGGGATGGAATTTAAATAGTGGCAACTATTGAGTCACAACCGATACAGAAGAGTTACATCTTTTCACCTGTTACTGTCCTTCAATGTAGTCACCAGCTTTGTGTAGAACCCGTTGCCAGTGATGTTGAAGGCGCAGTATACCGTTAGCAGATGCTGTTTTGTTGACGGTGCGAATGGAGCGGTCTAAAGTTATGGTGATTCTCGGGTACGAGTGTGATGGTGTTATCCTAACGCATTACGTTCTTCCACGGCAGACCATCCATGCACAGTATTACTGTTCGTTTTTGGAGCATCACCTGCGACCAGCTTTGCGAGAGTAGAGGCAACACTATAGGCGCAACCCACCCATCATTTTGCACGAGAATGTGCGAGCGCATACAGCGCAAGTTGTGGCTGGGTCGATAGGACTGGGAAGTACTGTACCATCCACCATACTCCCCGTGCTTAAGTCCTTGTGACTTTGATTTCATTCCAAAGATGAAGGAACGACTTCGTGGCATTCGATCCAGAACTGTTCCAGAGATCTGACAGGCAGTAGACCGCTCCACTAGCACCATCAACAGAATAGGCTCTGCCAACGGTGTACTACGCTTTACACGTCTCTGGCAACGGGTTTTACTTAACGTTGGTGAATACTTTGAAGGGCAGTAATAGGGGCAAACACGTGTCGGTTGTGAATAAATAGTAGCTACTATTTAAGTTCCAACCCTCGCACATACCCCGTAATCCTACAATCAGTGCAAGCACGAGGGCTTCTTGTACCACAGGAAGTCATTTTCTCGCCTACTTCACTCGGAGAAGGTGAAATGTAAAAACGACTGTCTCTACACTTAGTAGATGGAGCATTTCATTAATACTTGTCTGTTTACCGAATCTACAGGGAACAAGTACAACAGTACGCCTGTGGATTGCTTAGATGCCTTTCTTTAGTCCGACTTGAACTTGAACACGAACACTCGAGGAGTACTTAAGAATGGATAGCACAAGTATTTCGTACACACTCTAATTTACTGTTGAGTTACACTTTCCTAAGATTCTTCCGACCAACAGAAATTCACCATTCTCCTTCCCGTGCACCGACCCATACGCGTTCCATTTTTTATCGCTTTGCAACTTTACGCATAGCTCAGTAACCTATGTTTTTCATTGCTGAGAGCAAGCTGACGTTCATCACACCAAATATAAATTCTGTTCAAGTCGTATCATCCTACAGTCAGTCAAAGTAGGTACTTTCCTCTACACCACAGCGTCATCAGCAAATTGTTTTGATTGCTGCTCACACTATCCATCAGATGGTATAAACACAGAAAACTAGAGCGATCCCACCACATATTCCCGTTGCATTTCTGACGATACTTGTGTCATGATCAAACTCTGTCCAGAACAGCTTACTGAGTTCTTTTACTTAAGAAGAGCCACTTATGTGTTCAAGCAGTGCCCAAGCTCTTACGGGAATCGGCAGTAAAGCCGCGAGTGATGAGTATAATGGGCAGGGGCGCTATGGATATAGTGCGGGACAACAAGTCACGAATGTGGGTCTCACGGGAGGTGTGCCAGAGATAAGTCCCTGCAGTCGCACTATCCTCTGTGTCCTCGGTGGCTGAGTGAATAAGGCGTCTTCCATGTAAGCAGGAGATTCCGGATTCGAATCCCTGTCGGGACACACGTTTTCACCTATCCCTGTTGACTTATATCAACGCCAGTATGCAGCTAAGGATATTCATTTCACTGTAACTTCAGCGAAAGGTTATATGCCTGCGTTCTATACAGACCGAGCTGGGACGATGCCGTAGAGAAAAAAGACAATTGTAACAGCATCTGGCACTTTTGCAAATCTCCTTGCACGTAAAAACATTCACCATTATCTTGAAAGTTAATTTACCCACTGACTTACTATTACTTTCCCCATTACTAAATTCAGCATATTTTGTTTTACGCATTTTTCTAAAAATTGCATAATTTTTTATATGAATTATTTATAAATCTGTCCTTGCTATTTATTGAAGTAATGAGGAGTGAATATAATACTGTTTTAGAAGTTTTTATTGGTGTGGTATAACCGAAAAATAAAGGCGTGTGCAACGCCACAAGACATTTTTCACACTCATACCGTGCAATACTTTCCTTCTTCCTTCCTTTGCGCTCCACACAATTTGTAGAAGATGTTTCCTTGATTCGAATTGGTCGGATAAACATAACAAAACCTGAAAACGACTGCTTATAACTCGCAAAATATCGAAATAAATCGAGTGTTTTATACACCACTAAATATATTGTTTTCTCAGCTTTCAAATAATACATAACATGTCACGACATCTGTTAACAGAGAAGAAGAAACACTGAGATGAAACTCTAGCTGCTCGGCCTGCCTCACAGCCGGGAATGTCATAACGGACTTGAAACCTAAGATCGACTGAGAGCCGGCTATATAAGACAGTGGGTTAAGAGCCAGAACGCCTTTATGGTGAAAGCTGTGATTGTTGTGTCCAATGTGTTCGAAAATGCGAGGAATATAAGGTCCTTGCTATGGATCTTAAAGTGGAGCATTACAAAAAATAAATATTATATGAATTGTAGGTATTGAGAGGAACAAATGTTCCGTTAACATATTAATTTATTGAATTAAAACACAGATTACAAGGACGTGACTACGAAACAATAGCGGTTAATTTTACAAATAGTGCTTCTGCAAAATTCATCCAAAAAAGATTTATTACTTTTCACCAATAATTGGTTCCCACAAATAAGGGGATATGGTACATAAACGAAACTAACCTTTTGAAAATTACTCGTGAGCCTTTATCCCAACAAATACAGTGACTGTTGGTCTGATAGCTATATTGAGAAACTCATGCATCTACTAAAGCAGTTTGGACTTGAGGCAGATGATCGCAATGACTTAAGCATGTAGTGGAAGGAGAGTTGTACTGCGATAACAGTAGTGTTAATTATATTCACTCTAATTAATCGGCATGAGATGTCAATAGCGCCAGCGCCGTGCTTGTGGCTCTGCAGTACAGGACGAAATTTGACCTGCTGTTCACATGAACTCTGGACACCACTTACCTGCTGAGATGTGCGTCAAGTGTGCATGGCTCTCCATCTACAGAGGAATTTTATTGTGTACAAGATGCAAAAACATCTTACGGCCTCCCAGCGAACTCCTAGATTTCTTCAGCTGAACAGTACAATCTGCTGTTCCTCACCGCAAAACAGGACATGCCTGCCAATCGCAGAACATGAACACTCAGTGGGCCAATGGCAAGATTACTTCATGCACAAGAACCGCAGCCGGCCAGTGTGGCCGAGCGGTTCTAGGCGCTTCAGTGCGGAACCGCGCGACCACTATGGTCGCAGGTTCGAATCCTGCCTCGGGCATGGATGTGTGTGATGTCCTTAGGTTAGGTAGGTATAAGTAGTTCTAAGTTCTAAGGGACTGATGACCTCAGATGTTAAGTCCCATAGTGCGCAGAGCCATTTGAACCATTTGAATCAAGAATCGCGAAAAGGAAAACTCGCTACGAGAAAACGCCAATCACAATTCGATTAATCTCTCTTCTTCCGTAAAACTGCCTTTTCTGCCCCGTCTCAGAGACGTCAACCATTTTTACCAACCATGCCTTTTCGCGCCCAGCAACTAGCCTCGCATCAGAGGTATTCTGAAAGTGAAAAACTGCACCTGAAACTGGGCACTTATTAAATATGTATAGACGTTTCTCCTTATGGGCAACAGCCTTGCGGCAGAGGTAACACCGTTTCCCGTCAGATCAGCGAAGTTAAGCTCTGTCGGCCTGGTCTGGCACTTAGATGGGTGAACATCCTGTCTGCCGGGCGCTGTTGGCAAGCGGTGTTCACTCAGCCCTCGTGAGGCTAAATGAGGAGCTACTTGATTGAGAAGTATCGGTTCCTGCAGTGTAAACTGACATACGGCCCGGAGAGAGGTGTACTGACCACATGCTCCTCCATAATCACATCCAGTGACGCCTGTGAGCTGACGACGACACAGCGGCCGGAGGGTACCTTTCGGCCTTCAAGGCCTGCTAGAGCGGAGTTAAGTTTTTCCTTGGGAAAGGATAAGATTGCCGTCTCCTGAACACACTCCTCAGAATACGAGAAAGTGGTTGGTTCCTGTTGAGAGAGTCTCTTCCCTGGCCTGGCCTCAAGTCGGCCGCAGGTCAGGGCTTATTCATAAGTGGACAATAGCAGACCCCCTACCCATGGTCAGGCACCGCGACTTTCGTGGAGTCAACAGCAGAGGCTAGCCGTCTGAGCCGATACCACAGGGCTACTTTTTCCGTTACATCGGACACTGCCTTGCTTGTCTCAGATGCAGCATGCTTCCCATTTCCACACACTCACAGAAACCATAGAGAAAAAAGAAAAAAAAGAAGGAAGACCTATGGCATCTTAAATGTATTCGATATGAACGTAGTTAAAGTCAGTACATGCAGCGACTGCAGCCCAATTCACTTTTTACAAAATAATGTTTTCGTATCCCGCTGTGTCATTATCCTCTAATTAGTGTGTTATCTTCGTATTAAATGAAAAGAACCACGCAAAACACCCCATCGCTTTTCTGTTTGTCATGACAGACTCCAGTAACTTTGCCAAAAGATTTCGGTAGTATGCTCGTGTGTGGTTAGTTCCTTATAGAGCAATCTCTTGGCTCCAGACCATGTCAGTCGCAGAACAAAAGACTCATCACTGTGATTGGATCTTCAAATTTTTTGGCAGTGGATAATTCATGTGTTTCCACTGAATGCTATGTGCCAGGGCCACGGCGATGTTACAGTACTCGCCCATCGAAGCTGGGCGGTAAAGAGGCCGTCACGACTGGCTTGACGTGGCTGTAATATTTCCGCTGTTGCCTTGGTTAAGTGGACGTTTTGGACAGGTACGAACACTTGCAGAATCCGTTGGTTGATATCCTTTGATATGTTGAAAATGTTGCGCAATATGTTGTAAACTGACCTTTGACATTCACTTTTTCCAGTATCTCCTCTATTCTGAT
Source organism: Schistocerca gregaria (assembly GCF_023897955.1). Classification (NCBI taxonomy): domain Eukaryota; kingdom Metazoa; phylum Arthropoda; class Insecta; order Orthoptera; family Acrididae; genus Schistocerca; species Schistocerca gregaria. The sequence goes on along the minus strand of NC_064925.1, from coordinate 397,151,134 downwards.
TCGCCGACCTTCGAGCAGTGGCGCCTCCACTTCTTTGGCGATTCCCTGTTCTTCAAGGAGCGATGATCCGCCACTTCATCATTCGTTCTTGTTCAACTGCAAGGAAGGCATTCACGGCGCCTAACCACAATGAATTTTATGGTTACACAAAGTTTGTATTGATGGATGAAACATTGTTTCGTATGAAATGTGGAATACACATGATACTCTACTAGATTTGTTTTGGTATGATACAGTACTAAGGCGAAGGGTTTACGATGTGTACGGCTGCAGGTAAGTACCTGCAAACTAAGAAAAAAACTATAAGTTTTTCGAGGTACTAATTAAAAATTTATGACTGCCCCTTGTGTATTTCAATCACTATAGACAATCCATACGCAGCGTGTCGCAAAATGTTGCGACATACTCAGAGGGGTAGCGCAGGATGTCTTGGGGAACAAATCGAGGACGGGAACCCTTTTCCGGAACTGTCATCCAACGACGTTACAGAGCGTCAAAGTTACAAGTGCTGAGAACTACCGCTAGGCCACACCTTCGCCAGCAATTATGACTTCTACACTGTTGGAGCATAGGTGGAACATCTTACAACGTTATTTGTTAAACAGTGATAGTGACTGATTGCCATGATCGCCATCGAAGAAAATGGGGCTAGCTGCTGTTCAGGAAGGCCTTGTCTCCTATGAATGCAGAGCTTTGTTGCTTTTGAGTATATCGGATACGGACATGGGATTCTATCTGCATTTGGTTTTCGTCGTGTTTACGGAAAAGAACTGGAGATTTTGGAATGTTTAACAAGAAAAATGAACAGTGGATGGAACCCCATGTCCGAAACTCAATTCCGTTATCCACCGAGGCAAGAGAGCATTGCACTGGTGATCGTCGCAATCAGTGGTAATCATTGAAAAGCAAACAACATTAAGAGACGCTAATACATGCAGACACTAAATGTTCCAAAAACCCTACTCTGTTCTCTAACGTGTGACCCATCCAAGGCATATTTATCAACAGCGATCCTATTCGCGTTCTTGAACAACTGTTTCTTGCCCGGAAGGCATCTTCTTATGAGTTCTATTCAACTTGACCGATAAAATGGAATAGTGTAGCGGTAACTATAACGTCTATTCCGTAAACTGACTACAAACTCACTAATTAAGTTGATGAATTATAAAGAAACTGGACTCTTATTTGAGATGGATCGTATTCATATCGCCATGTGATTGGTTTACTTGTTGGCACGGGAACTTCGTTCACCAAATCCTCAACAGTCGAGCTTTATATCTATAATCATCGTGCTGCCTGAAAACGCATGAGCAGTCATACTTATATCACTGCTATCAGTGATTATCTTTGTGCTCTATTATAGTGTATTACGCAATGGCGTCCATTCAATAAGACTAAACTCCATCAGATCTAAAGGTCACTCCACATGGAAGAAGAAGCCAATAGTAGGCAGAAGAATTTGGTACACCGAAAAGCAGCAAAGAAAAAAATCTACAAAAACATACATATAACGGAACCAGGTATTGAGTCTAGAACAGTTATAGAATGGAAGAACATCAAACAAAGCCTTATAAGAGCAGCCACAGAAGTACTGTGGAAAACTATAATACACAAAATAAGAATGGCTTAAGGATATGGAATGCAAAAATAAATGAGGAATTGTGAGATAAACAAATGGTTTACTTGAAGTTAATACAAAGTGGCTCGGAAGAAACCAGAGGGAAAAGTAGACAACGAATAAACAAAGCTAAAGCAATACTAAGAAAGCAGGAAACGAAAAGCAGGAATATGTTTGCCACCCAAATAGAAAATGCTGTACGTGGAACTATGGACGTCTCTGATCAACTCTTGAGAAACCTCAGTAAGTCAGAGAGAGATACGGTGACGATGGATACAACAGAAATTCAGTATTGCGTGAAACACAATAAAAGTTTTTGGAGCAATGATAATCATGTGACAGAAGAAGAGTAGGTGATGGAAACACAAGGCTTAGATCCCATAACTACAGAAGAGTACGAAGAATCATTACGGAAAACTAAAAAGAGATTGGTCCTCAGTTCAGAAGGAATTGTGAGCTACGGAAATGCAGAGGAGTGCTACTTAAATATCGCTTTCAGCATTTGATAAACGCTTACTGGCTTGGAAACAAGATACCAGAGGAACGGAGGGTAGCAAATACAGTATTAGACTTCAAGAAAGGAGATAAACAAGCAGAAAAAAGTACACATAAATACCTAACTACAACACAGAATACAAAATATATGGTAAGATATATAATGCTCTTTGGCAACCAGTAGCAGAGGTCAAGTTATCTAACGTTAATGTTCAAAACAGGTTCAGTGAAAGAAGGTCTTTCTCAGATAATACACACAAAATAATAGTACATTCCAGAAATGGAGAGAAAATAATCTTCCGACTTATACTGCGTTCGTTGATTTTGAAACAGTCTTTCGACGAAGTAGAAAGGAAGATACTATTGAGAATTTTACAAAGACATGGATACCCTAAACATCTTACATCACCTATTAAGAGTATTTATTTGAACAGACAGTTAGATATTCAAAAAGGAAGAGAGCAGTAGGTATTCATTATAAATCAAGGCGAAAGACAAGAATGTAGACTTTATCTGACACTGTTCACTGTATGTTTAGACGACACCATTCGTATGTGGCAACGTTTTCTAAAACAAGATAATGACCTAGGAACAAGTGATTACGATTCTATTTACTTATGACTTAATGCTCATAGATGAAACAGAAGATGTATGCGAATTTAGACTTTCTCCTCGGTGATGAAGTCTTCTCGGGTTATCAGCCGCGTTGAAGACTTCGTTCTACGGGCACTTCGCCTGAAGATGATAAGTAGGAAACTTGTTGAAACGTTGCCGCAGAACGTTGTCTTGACCCCCCCCCCCTGATAACCCGAGAAGACATCATCTTTAAACAGAAGATGGATTGCAAAGAGCATAATGCAAGTTACAACTAGGGCGAAACCCCAGAAGAGCCAAAATAATGATCAATAACCAACTAATCGAACAAGTCTCTAACTTCAGCTACTTTGAATACAATATATCTTTTGAGAACCAGAGGTACATAGATATTAGAGAATGTAAGCTTCAAATGATATGAGTGCCTGAAGAACATTAAAAAATAAACAAATGGTGGTACGGTGTCTTTAATAGGGCATGACCTATTTCCTTCCCCAGACTTGTATTATTCCGAGCCTGTGCTTCATCTCTAACGCCGTCGATGGCGTCGAGACGTAATGCCCGAAACTTTCTCCCTTCCTTACTTGGAACTAATAACATTTTTCTTCGTTCGAAACTTTGTTTCTGTAGTTGTTGGTCGGAAGTACTAACCCACTACAAAATACAGTGAGGTAACAAAAGTGATGGGATGGCGAAATGCAGATATACAGAGCGCGGTAGTATCGCGTTTACAGGATATAAAAGGGATATGCATTGAGGGAGCTGTCATTTGCACTCCAGCGATCCATGTGAAAAGGTTTCCGACGTGATTACGGCCGCATGACGGGAAGTAACAGACTCTGAATGCGGAACAGTGGTTTGAGCTAGACGCATTGGACACTGTGTTTTGGAAATCGTTAAGGAATGCAATATTCTGCGGTCCACAATGTCAAGAGTGTGTGGAGAACAACAAATGTTAGGCATTAACTCCCACTGTGAACAACGCAGTGGACGACGGCCTTTACTTAACACTGGGGGCAGCGATATTTGCCTATACTTGTCAGTGCTAACATGGAAGCATGTTGTTGTGGTCTTCAGTCCTGAGACTGGTTTGATGCAGCTCTCCATGCTACTCTATCCTGTGCAAGCTTCTTCATCTCCCAGTACCTACTACAACCTACATCCTTCTGAATCTGCTTAGTGTACTCATCTCTCGGTCTCCCTCTACGATTTTTACCCTCCACACTGCCCTCCAATGCTAAATTTGTGATCCCTTGATGCCTCAAAACATGTCCTACCAACCGATCCCTTCTTCTAGTCAAGTTGTGCCACAAACTTCTCTTCTCCCCAATCCTATTCAATACCTCCTCATTAGTTACGTGATCTATCCACCTTATCTTCAGTATTCTTCTGTAGCACCACATTTCGAAAGCTTCTATTCTCTTCTTGTCCAAACTAGTTATCGTCCATGTTTCACTTCCATACATGGCTACACTCCAAACAAATATTTTCAGAAATGACTTCCTGACACTTAAATCTATATTCGATGTTAACAAATTTCTCTTCTTCAGAAACGCTTTCCTTGCCATTGCCAGTCTACATTTTATATCCTCTCTACTTCCACCATCATCAGTTATTTTACTTCCTAAATAGCAAAACTCCTTTACTACTTTAAGTGTCTCATTTCCTAATCTAATTCCCTCAGCATCACCCGATTTAATTTGACTACATTCCATTATCCTCGTTTTGCTTTTGTTGATGTTCATCTTATATCCTCCTTTCAAGACACTGTCCATTCCGTTCAACTGCTCTTCCAAGTCCTTTGCTGTCTCTGACAGAATTACAATGTCATCGGCGAACCTCAAAGTTTTTACTTCGTCTCCATGAATTTTAATACCTACTCCAAATTTTTCTTTTGTTTCCTTTACTGCTTGCTCAATATACAGATTGAATAACATCGGTGAGAGGCTACAACCCTGTCTCACTCCTTTCCCAACCACTGCTTCCCTTTCATACCCCTCGACTCTTATGACTGCCATCTGGTTTCTGTACAAATTGTAAATAGCCTTTCGCTCCCTGTATTTTACCCCTGCCACCTTTAGAATTTGAAAAAGAGTATTCCAGTCAACATTGTCAAAAGCTTTCTCTAAGTCTACAAATGCTAGAAACGTAGGTTTGCCTTTTCTTAATCTTTCTTCTAAGATAAGTCGTAAGGTCAGTATTGCCTCACGTGTTCCAACATTTCGACGGAATCCAAACTGATCTTCCGCAAGGTCCGCTTCTACCAGTTCTTCCATTCGTCTGTAAAGAATTCGCGTTAGTATTTTGCAGCTGTGACTTATTAAACTGATAGTTCGGTAATTTTCACATCTGTCAGCACCTGCTTTCTTTGGGATTGGAATTATTATATTCTTCTTGAAGTCTGAGGGTATTTGGCCTGTCTCATACATCTTGCTCACCAGCTGGTAGACTTTTGTCATGACTGGCTCTCCCAAGGCCGTCAGTAGTTCTAATGGAATGTTGTCTACTCCGGGGGCCTTCTTCCGACTCAGGTCTTTCAGTGCTCTGTCAAACTCTTCACGCAATATCGTATCACCCATTTCGTCTTCATCTACATCCTCTTCCATTTCCATAATATTGTCCTCAAGTACATCACCCTTGTATAAACCTTCTATATACTCCTTCCACCTTTCTGCCTTCCCTTCTTTGCTTAGAACTGGGTTGCCATCTGAGCTCTTGATATTCATACACGTGGTTCTCTTCTCTCCAAAGGTCTCTTTAATTTTCCTGTAGGCAGTATCTATCTTACCCCTAGTGAGATAAGCCTCTACATCCTTACATTTATCCTCTAGCCATCCCTGTTTAGCCATTTTGCACTTCCTCTCGATCTCATTTTTGAGACGTTTGTATTCCTTTTTGCCTGCTTCATTTAGCGCATTTTTATATTTTCTCCTTTCATCAATTAAATTCAATATTTCTTCTGTTACCCAAGGATTTCTAGCAGCCCTCGTCTTTTTACCTACTTTATCCTCTGCTGCCTTCACTACTTCATCCCTCAGAGCTACCCATTCTTCTTCTACTGTATTTCTTTCCCCTATTCCTGTCAATTGTTCCCTTATGCTCTCCCTGAAACTCTGTACAACCTCTGGTTCTTTCAGTTTATCCAGGTCCCATCTCCTTAATTTCCCACATTTTTGCAGTTTCTTCAGTTTTAATCTACAGGTCATAACCAATAGATTGTGGTCAGAGTCCACATCTGCCCCTGGAAATGTCTTACAACTTAAAACCTGGTTCCTAAATCTCTGTCTTACCATTATATAATCTATCTGATACCTTTTAGTATCTCCAGGGTTCTTCCACGTATACAACCTTCTTTCATGATTCTTAAACCACGTGTTACCTATGACTAAGTTGTGCTCTGTACAAAATTCTACTAGGCGGCTTCCTCTTTCATTTCTTAGCCCCAATCCATATTCACCTACTATGTTTCCTTCTCTCCCTTTTCCTACACTCGAATTCCAGTCACCCATTACTATTAAATTTTCGTCTCCCTTCACTATCTGAATAATTTCTTTTATTTCATCGTACATTTCTTCAATTTCTTCGTCATCTGCAGAGCTAGTTGGCATATAAACTTGTACTACTGTAGTAGGTGTGGGCTTCGTATCTATCTTGGCCACAATAATGCGTTCACTATGCTGTTTGTAGTAGCTTACCCGCATTCCTATTTTCCTATTCATTATTAAACCTACTCCTGCATTACCCCTATTTGATTTTGTGTTTATAACCCTGTAATCACCTGACCAGAAGTCTTGTTCCTCCTGCCACCGAACTTCACTAATTCCCACTATATCTAACTTTAACCTATCCATTTCCCTTTTTAAATTTTCTAACCTACCTGCCCGATTAAGGGATCTGACATTCCACGCTCCGATCCGTAGAACGCCAGTTTTCTTTCTCCTGATAACGACATCCTCCTGAGTAGTCCCCGCCCGGAGATCCGAATGGGGGACTATTTTACCTCCGGAATATTTTACCCAAGAGGATGCCATCATCATTTAATCATACAGTAAAGCTGCATGTCCTCGGGAAAAATTACGGCTGTAGTTTCCCCTTGCTTTCAGCCGTTCGCAGTACCAGCACAGCAACGCCGTTTTGGTTAATGTTGCAAGGCCAGATCAGTCAATCATCCAGACTGTTGCCCCTGCAACTACTGAAAAGGCTGCTGCCCCTCTTCAGGAACCACACGTTTGTCTGGCCTCTCAACAGATACCCCTCCGTTGTGGTTGCACCTACGGTACGGCCATCTGTATCGCTGAGGCACGCAAGCCTCCCCACCAACGGCAAGGTCCATGGTTCATGGGGGGGATGGAAGCATAACTGCGTTAAATAACCGCAGAAATCAATGCGGGCCGTAAAAGGAACGTTTTCCGTTTTTCGTTAGGATAGTGCGGTGAAATTAGGAATTAATGGCGCTATGGCAGTGGGCGACCCACCTAGTGCATTTGCTTACAGCACCTCTCCTGGCGCGGTGACCTTTTCGTTTGGAAACCCGTTGCCTGGTCGGATGACTACCGAATTAAGTTAGTAAGAGCTGATGATGGGTGAGCCGTGCCTGATCGTATCGATTGATCGATCGGGTCGGCATGGTGTGATCTTTGGGCTCGGCCGTTTGACGTGGCTTTTGGCCGCGACGGGCGCGCTGCGCTAGAGAGGCAGAGCCGGAGAGCCGCGCGGCGCTGGGGAATCAGGGGGAGCATGGTTGAGCAGGCTGGGGCACGACGCAGAGGTTGTGGTGTGTTCGACACGTTTCCGAGACTGGACCAGGCTTGTAGTGTGGGAGCTGGAGTCTGCAACATTACCCGAATGGAGTCGTGCGGCTCTGGTCTGGATCTGTAAAGGATTTCATAAAATATTTTGTGAGAATCGCTTGTCATGTTTTTGGTGCGCATATTATACTGATCCTTGCTTCCCAAGTATCGGCACCATGACTGGAAACGGTTGTATTGCCAACCAAAAGGTCTCCTCTGTTTAGGTCTGTTTAAGTAAACACGTGTTATCGTGTTTGGTTAAAGGTTTATCTGGATTTTGTGATGTGATACACTCCGAGTAAGCGAGGTGTATTAATTGGTACTATTGCTGTTCGGAGTGACGGACGGCATAAGCCAGTATGATGGAACTGTAATATTTTTTCCTGGTGCATGAGCTGTGTGGACTTTGTTATAGTTGGTTCAAAGTACAGACTTAACATGGAATATGTACGTTCTGTGTTACGTAATTGCATTACTTGTTCCCTCGTAAACAGCAAAATGGTAGTCTTACTTGACTGTTTATCAGTATCTTGTTAATGTGTAATTTAAATGAGCTCCCCAGTTTCAGTGAGTATATGTTAACCTACAAGTATAGTTTAAGTTTCTAAGCTGACTTGGTATTATGCAATAAGCCCTCGTCCTTTAAGGTTGCGTCAAGGGCATTAGTTATTGATTCACCTTTTTTCAGTGTGTCATAGTGTACTGTGTGCGGCACCCTGTCCGGCTCGCCCGCTGGCTGTGGGTTCTGGCTCTAGCCGCCTCTGGTCTGGATCCGGTGACCCCCCCCCCCCCCCCCATCTCCCCTTCCGCTACTTCAATTACCTCGTGCCTATGTGACGTCACCTGTGGGGAAGGAGTGTATCTGCTTGTATTTTATTTTCAAAAAATTGTGATATCTATGATTGGTTAAACTTTGTATCATTACTGTAGCCTCCTTTTGAGAGTTTTACTGTGTACAGAATTTAATTAACTTGCGAATCTCTTAATGCCTGTTTAAAGATTAATGTTGTCGTTTGAATAGGGCGCCTGCCCGTGCTTGTAATGATTCTTTGCTAACTTACCTTAACACAAAAAAAATTTAAAGATAAAATTTTATTTCCTGGAGAAAAGTTTAATAAAAATGTTGTTGTTATAAACTGTGAATATTGCTTATGTGGCCCGGCCCTCCCGCTCTACAGCAATTGCCTGATTAGGGTGGATTGACCACCACAGTAGGCTTCGTGTATGGCTCAGAAATCACGAAATTGCCAATATGACACTGTGCAAGCTGGTAGTGGCTCCATAATGCTATGGGTCATGTTTACATGGAATTAACTGGGTCTTCTGGCCAAAATAAACCGATCAGTGACTGTAAATGGTTATGTTAGAGTACTTGGATACCGTCTGCAGTCATTCGTGGCCTTAATGTTCCCAAACAACAATGTCATACAAATGTCATTGTCTTGAACAACATTCTACGCAATTCGAGCGAAAGATTTGGCCACCTAGGTTGTTCAGCACAAGTTCCACTGAACATTTATGGGACATAATCCAGATATCAGTTCGTGCACAACATCCGGCACCGTAAACACTTTCGCGATTATGGACGACTACACGAGTAGAGGCAGCGTGGCTCAGTATATCTTCAGGGTACTTCCAAGTAGTTGTTGAGTCCTTTCCACATCGGGTTGCTGCACTACTCGTGCAAAAAGGAGGTCCGACACGATGTTAGGAGGTATCCCATGAATTTTGTCACGTCATTGTAATCATGCACACTCGGTGATCAAAATTATATATTTATGCTAAAAAAAAAGCAGTAATACGTTTGAAAGTAAATACAGTCAGTTGTTGTAACGATGTAGAACATACGAGAACACTGAGACCAAGAGCAGACAACGCCCAAAAAAGACTCATCATGTAAGCTGTTTGTGTTACTAAACCTGATAAAGAGCCCATAAAACCTGATTCTGGGAAGAACCACAGTGCTCAGAATTATTGGACTACTCGTATTAGTGCGATAAGAAGGGACAAACTGGTTGTGATGGGGAATCCAATCAAATTCCTGGTATCAGTCGCGTTGGGTAATCGCTCGGACCACTGCACGGCAATGGAAACAGGTCACCACATCAGCATGCCGCTGCTCTTGGAGAGTGCCACAAAGGCGATAAAACGCCCAACGACGCGCCCTATCGATCCCTGCGTAGTCACAATCCGCTGATGTAGGCATCAGGCGTCATCTCACCTGCAACGCGCATTTGTAATTGCACTCGTGTTTTCTCGAAGGATTCATTTACATCTCTGTTACTCTCCGCTGTACATTGTTTGCTTGCCCCAAACGCTTTGCTATTAACCTCTACGTGTGTCAAAACAAAATAATAACATTCTTGAGTTTCTCCCGGCGTATTTGATAATCAATATATCCACGGGTGTACTGCCGGTCTATAGTGTCCAACGGGCACAATATTTCGTCATCCGAATGGAAACCTACTTGCTTTCTCCGTTACGTGGACGACACGTTCGTCATCTGGCCACATGGTATGGATAAACTCCTTGACTTCCTTACGCATCTAAACTCCATACACCCCAACATCAAATTCACTATGGAGACTGAAACGGAGGGTAAATTACCTTTCCTTGACGTCTTGGTCAGGAGAAGGGCTGACGGCACCCTAGGTCATGGGGTGTATCGAAAGACAACACACACTGATCTGTATTTGCACGCAGACAGCTGCCACCACCCTTCACAGAGGAATGGGGTACTTAAAACTCTAGTACATAGGGCGCGCACTATCTCTGACACAGAGAGTCTACCCCAGGAATTGGAACATCTGAGAACTGTGTTTCGAAAAAAAAAATTGGTACTCAGAGTGGCAGATCCAACGTGCTCTCCGCCCAACCACTGCATCACAACCTGTTGAGATGGATGAAGTCACGAGGGAGGAGGTAGGCACTGCATTTATTCCATACACAGGAGCACTCTCGGGGAAAATCGCCCGCATTCTGAAGAAACACCGGGTCGGAACTGTGTTTTGTCCTCCGAATAAAACTCGTGCACTGGTGGGGAGCGCCAAAGATGACCTCGGTTTGAGGAAGGCCGGCGTGTACCTGATTCCGTGTCAATGTGGCAAGTCGTATATTGGTCAGACGATGCGTACCGTCGAGGATCGATGCCGTGAACACCAGAGGCACACTCGACTGATGTATACGAGCAAGTCGGCGGTCGCTGAACATTGTTTGTCGGAAAATCACGCACGAGGATTCTGGTACAGACGTCGAGATACTGGCACAGCGTTGTTAGAGAGGCCATCGAAATTCGCACCAATGACGACCTCATAAACCGTGACTGTGGCTATAATCTTAGCAAGGCTTGGGAACCAGCGATTGGGCTAATCAAGAATAAATCGAGCAAACGCATAGTTGTGACGACCACCGCGGACAGAGCCATCACACCCACGTCATCTCAGACGCCGTCGCAATCTGTTCCACCGCGCTACCGTGGCGCGGGGCGCGGACGGCGGAGGGAGCGCGCCGCGGGCGGAGGGTATTGAAATCGGCCGCCGCCGCGACCGAATCCAGTTCCCCCTGAGCAGCCATAGCGTACGGATCTCCGTGCCGGCGCGTTCACAGGAGCTCAGTCCGTCAGTTCACCTGATGATGGCGACATGTTTGATCGCCGAAATATTGTGCCCGTTGGACACTATAGACCGGCAGTACACCCGTGGATATATTGATTAAAATAATAACAGTTGAGCAAATATTTATTTATTTTCTTTCACCTGTAAACCACTGAAGACGGTAAGAACACTTAGATAAACATAACTAACTAAAAAAATGTGAAATTAAGTAGCAGAAATGAGTAATATTTACTATTACGTAAACTGAAGGTGGGGGAGGGAGAAAGGAAAGAAAACGAACTACTGATGTCAGCTGCATCTGGACTGTATGTGGAATCAGTGGAGACGAGTGAAAATGGTTGCAGGACTGGGATCCGAACCTATTATATCGTGCTTACTAGGCAGTTGTGTCAAACACTCTACCACCCTGACATATTGTTTATAGTAACTGCGCAAACTATCTCGGTATGCCTCCTGGCCGACCCACATTCCCATCTGATGCCACCTAGCCGCAGTCCCCGTGCACCTCTTCCATGCTTTCTACTCTGACAGTCCCAGAGGAGGTCGAATGTAATTTTGCATCCGCATTGAAAGTGGTAAATCCATTGCACGTAGAGGCGAATTAAGATATGAATACCAAATTAATTTATTGATGGAATGTCGAAGTACCGAGCATGGAGAACATAAATGGGGACTGTGATGATACTTGGTGGGAACGTGCGTGTCGTCCAGGAGGCACCTGTAGATAGACTGCGCAACTGCTGTGAACACTGTGTCCTGGCTGATTCCGCTGCTGATTCCGCATGCAGTCCAGATGCAGCTGATAATTTCTTATCCCTTTCTCTCTGTCTCACCCCCCCCCCCCCCAAACACCTTTAGGTTTCATAATGTGTATCACAGCTGCGTTTTAGCATAGTGTCTGTTCTTTCTTACATGTCCGAGAGAACACATACCCCGCGTTCATATTACATTTACTCTATTCTTCAAGGTAAGAAGTACTGACACATTAGGCCTTCACTAGTAAAAATGTGGCTTCCGCGTACACAAAACTACAAGACGGAAATCATTTCAGAGCTACTATAATGCTGTGGACAACCTACCTCTGAGGAATTATAAGGCTTCAGAGTTTGCATCATCAGAAAGGTTCTATCCTGAAAAATAAAATGGGTAGACTATGTGAACAACGTTCAAGCCTCAGAAGGTGGACACATATTGATTACCGTGGACGGGAAATCTAACTTTCTGCCAGATTGAAACTGTGTTCCGGACTGAGACTCAAGCCCGGAACCTTTGCACGGGAAAGTGCTCTGTCAATTGGGGATCCAAGTCACGACTCATGTAGCGTCCTCAAAGTTTGACTCCCAGTAGCACCTCATAAAGTAAATCCCCTTACGGAATTAGTCAGAAGTATATATCATATCGGAAAGGTTTGTTATAAACAAGTTAATTAATTACCTATTAAAGGAAATGCTTGTGTGATAGAAAGGGCGCTTCCAGCAGTAAGGAAAATCAGCACACTCTAACACAACACGCACTTAATTACCTGTAAGGCTGGGGAATGGGCGTTGTCCTGTACGAGGCTATGAACTATTGACCAGTAACAGGGATCTGAAGTGGTTACGCACAAGTTCGTAAAATAACACACAAAGGGTATAATAACAGGATTTGATTAGGACCACTGCATTAATCATTAAATTGGAATATCAGTAAAAATCTTATATCGACTAAATTTAATTACCTCATTGAAATGAAGTGTGACCAGTGATAAATTTTGTTAGTGAGGACAACAAGGCTTACAAACTTCAGACGACTTAAATTTTAAAATTCAGTTTAGGTGTGCTACACCACAGCACTATTCATGAAATATTTGTATAAAGCGCACACAGAACTTGTTAACAGCTCCAGGTAGTGGCGAAAGCTTCTCATTTCGTGTTTGACTCGAAATACACAGTCTATATGATACTTACACGTGAAGTAACTAAGAGGATTTGATTGTGTTAATAAGTATTATGAAGCAGTATCTGAGAAATGAGTTATTGGGGGATTCATCTTGTAGAATACTAACATCTTGCAAAAACTAATTTGGTGGATCAACTGTGACAGTGTTGTTATTGTGGTCTTCAGTTCGAAACCATTGTGAAGCAGCTGACCATGCTGGACTGTATTCTGCAAACTACTTCATCTCTGTAACATTTTTCTTACATACATTACCGTATTCCCTCCTTTATTAAATTCATAATGCTTCAGGATATGAACTATCAATGTACCCCTTAATTTATTCAAGCTGCGATATAAATTTCTTTCCGTTTCCATTCACTACCTCTTCAATAGTAATGCTCTCTCCTTATCTAATTTTCGTCCGTCTTCTGTTGTACTGCATTTCAAAAGCTTATATTGTCTTCTAATTATAGTCCACGTGTCACTAATTACAAGGTTATACTCCAGGCCATAATTTAAAAACGCACTTCGTAATACTTAAATTGCGTATTAGATATTAAATCTGTTCTCTCTTCCTGAAACGCTTATTTTGCCAATTCCAGTCTACATTTCACGAGTGGATATTTTTATTTGAGTAAATGCAGTGGGCCATTGCGTTTTCTAAGTTGCAAACAATGGCTATTACGTTGAGAACTTTTTTTCTTTCGGCATCGATGTTACCCTTAGATACGAAATTGAAATATGGACGAAGAACATCAAGCGAAAAAACTTGCATTGTATGATGTGCAATCTATGAAAGTCTGTATCATCATTTATTTGAAGGTAATATTTGCAACAACAACGGTTTTTCGAAGTACTTTTGTTTCTTATTGTTTTATCTCTCATTTTATAAATATGTGAAAATGTCCATCCTTTTTTCAAATCCTATAGTACTAACATTTCATATCGAGTTCAGTTATTCACAAAACATGAGTTACAAGATACAAAGCTAATATACGAAATTTCAGAGACTTACGAGTAACTGGTTGCGTTTTACGTATTTGGAAATATAAAGTCTCTGAAATAATGACTTCAGATCATTTTAGAAATACGGCAATAGGATTCTACGCCTGTCAGCAACAAGAAACATTATGCACAACGAAGGGAGGGAGAACACAGTTGATCTTTGTCAAAACATGCTAGGTGCATTTCTCAACCGAAAGAATGGTAAAAGTGTTCTAAGACTGAGTAAGGGGATACTGATTATGGATCGCATAATGTGATATGTATTGCTTTAGATAATATATCTCATAGTGATTTCTGTTTTGTTTACTTAACTTGACCAGTGTATGTCATTTCATTTTGAATATAAATCGAAGACACTTCTCTCGTTAAGAGTTTGTACAATCTGTGAACAACAGAAATCGGATAGCAGTGAGACAGTGCTGCTACAGATTGTTTATGTAGTAGTTGTGTAATATCCTTCTTATATGCCTTTGAGAAAACGCTTACACGCCGGGCAAGGTATACTTCTTGTTGGGGGGTAGGAGCGAACCACTAAGACAGTGGGAGACGTGCTTGTCAGCATTCAGAATATTCATAGACCCACTGTCTGAATAAAGTCGAGTTGATAAAGGTCATGGGATATCTGCTAATTAGAGTCGGATCTACATTTTCCCGGAGTAGTGCAGCACCTAGATGTGGTAACGAATCAACAAGTAGTTGGAAGAAGCACAGAGCCAAGCTGCCTCTATGGCGAATGAGTAGCCAGTGCCATATTTTGTGCAAGAACCGACCTCCTGATTATGTCTCACAGATGTTCCATGCGATTCATGCCAGGCGATCTGAGTAACGAAATCATTTGGTCAGATTGTCCAGAATGTTCTCCAAACCAGTCTTGAACTACTAAGGCCAGATTACATAGCGTATTGTCACCCATAAAAATTCCATCCCTGTTTGGGACCATGAAGTACGTGAGTGGCTGCACATGGTATCCAAGTAGCTGAACATAACAATTTCTAGTCGGTGATCAGTTTAGTTAGATCAGAGGACAAGTATATTCTACATGGGGCATTCAAGTGAAACAAGGTCACTAGTGTAAAGTAACGGTAACGATTCTATCACCTAAAAAGTGTAGTCATACACAGTACACACACTCAAAAATAGTTGGCACATTTATCCCACACAGACACAAGAAGGGGCGATTCCATCCTTGAAGAAGCTAGTAGGCTAGTGTCGGGTCCAGGTCTGGACCCAGTCACATATTTCGTCGCCCGTTGCGAATAGCTTGTTTTAGAGGTCCAAACACATGAAAGTCACACGGTGAAAAGTCGGGACTGTACGATGGATGTTCCAGCGTTTCCCACCGAAACTGGTGCAGTGTCGTCTTCACCACATTGGGCGTAGGTGCGTGGGCATTATCATACAGGAGGATAACGAAACTGGACAACATGCCTCGGTATTTCGACTTGATTCGTCTATGGTTCTGTAAAGTGGCTTGATAACGCTGGGCATTGATGGTGGTTCTTCTTTCCAGGAACTCGACAAGCAGTGGGCCAGTGTGGTCACAGAAGGACATCATGACCTTACCAGAACTGGTGCCCACAGTTTTTGTTTTCTTTGGAGGTGGTGAAGTCGCATTTTTCCACTGCTTGCTCTGAAGCTTGCTTTCCGGTTCAAAATGATGACACTATGTTTCGTCCGTCACCTATGACAATAAGTGACTGAAAGCCGTATTCCTCCTATGATAACGTTGCAGATGACTCAAAGACAGCGCCAATCGAGTGTTGTGTTGTTCGGCGGTGAGTTGATGGGAAACCCACTGCGCACAGATTATTCGGAAGTTCAGGTGTTGATGCATAATGGTGCAGGCGGTGCCCACGCTAATACCCACTAACCGATGGATCTCGTCCACTGTGATTGTGCGGTTGCCGGCCGATGTGGCCGAGTGGTTCTAGGCGCCTCAGTCTGGAACCGCGCGACCGCTACAGTCGCAGGTGCGAATCCTGCCTCGGGCATGGATGTGTGTAATGTCCTTAGGTTAGTCAGGTTTAAGTAGTTCTAAGTTCTAGGGGACTGATTACCTCAGATGTCAAGTCCCATAGTGCTCAGAGCCATTTGAACCATTTGATTCTGCGGTTGTCCAAAATTAAAGTATTCACTTCCAAAACCATTTCTGGTGTGATGAGCCTGTCGCCAAAAATCGAATCAGTCTTCGTTGGTTTTGCTTACTCACCTGCATCTTCGCAAGTGGACGGTAACTTGTGTGACCACCTTCTCTTCGGCGTGAAACCACACTGGCGCTATGCAACATCAAACCGTGCACACTCGTCAGTCGTTCTACCAATAGATGGCGCCACCATATCCGCAGTTACGTAGTTCCACCTTACGTGTAGGGCAAAAGTCGACTCACCGACCACGTTCCATTTGAATGAATCTCATATATAAAACACAGCTCACAACATTATGGAGCTACCACCAGCATGCACAGTGCGCTGTTGACTACTAGGTTCATGGCTTTGAGGGGTGTGCGCTATACTCGAAACTTACCATCAGTTCTTACCAATTGAAATGATGACTCATCTGACCAGGCCACAGTTTTCCCCCCTACCCTCCAACTCTACACCCTTCATCTCCTTTCCCAAGGTGGCTTCCGTCCACCCCCGTCCCAGATGATGCCCTCTCTCCCTCCATTTATCCCTTCTATCAACTCTGATCCTCAACCCCCTTCTTTCCTCTGTCGATCCCTGGGCTCCCTCTTCCTCCCCCTTGCATCCATCCTCTCTTCTCCCTGCCTACTGTCTCGCTACCTCCTTTCCTCTGTCGATCCCTGGGCTCCCTCTTCCTCCCCCTTGCATCCTGTTTTCTTCCTGCTACCCTCTCGCTACCTCCCCTTCCCCCCCCCCCCCAAGTCCTTTTGTATTCCCCTCCTCCACCTTTTCCCGATCCCTGTCACGTCTGCCCAGCACTTCCCCCCCTCTTATGGGTCCTCATCCTTCATTGGATCCTTTCCCCCCTTCCCTCCCTTCGTTTTTCCTCTCCTTCACCCCTTTTTATTTTCTCATCATCTGTCCTGGTCCCCCTCACAAGCCCCCGGCTGTGGTATGTCGTATTTGCCAACTTTCTAGTGCACTGTTCAAGTGAATATTCAGTTTTGTTCGTCTTTCCAAAGTGTTGCTAACAGATATTATGCTGTGGCTGGGTGTGAATTTTATCTCTCTTCCCAACAGAAACCAGACTGTCGCCATGTTTTTTTTTTAATTGTCTGTGTATTATTTTACCTGTATGCTTCATATGTACTTTATTAGCATTGTCATCCCTTTGTTTCTATGTTTTAAGTTCCACGTTTTTTTACGCCATATTACCATTTAAGTCTGCGAGTTTATCTCTTTTTATTGTTTATTATCTTCATCCTTTTAAAACATATTCTGTTGGCTGAAGACCGGGATACTAAGCTGCTGCCAGCCCGCCCGCTTTGGGTGCTATCGAAACTCAATAAAGGGAAAAAGGCCACAGTTTTCGAGTCGTCAAGTATCCAATGGGTAAGGTCCCGAGTCTAGGAGAGGCACTCGCCCCTGTAACCTTCTATCATAGCCCCAGCTTCGCGGCACTAACCTGACGGATACGTTCATCATACATCCCACATTGATTTCTGCGGTGTTGCTTGCGCTTTAAAAGTGACAACTCTACGCAAATGCCGCAGCTGTCGCCCGCTAAGTGAATGCAGTCGATGACTGCGCAGTCTGTGATGAGAGATAATTTCTGAAATTTGGTATCCTCAGCACTCTCAGCACAATGGATCTCGGAATATTGAATTCACTAACGCTTTCCGAAATGGAATGTGCGCGCGTCTAGCTCCTACTGCCATTCCGCGTTGGAACTCAGTTAATTTCTCTGATATGGCCATAATCACGTCGGAGACCTTTTCACATTAATCATCTGAGTACAGATGAGAGCCACGTCAGTTAACTGCCCTTTTACACCTTGCGCACGCCACACTGCCTCCATCTGCACATGTGCACGTCGCTGTCGATGAATTTTGTCTCTGGAGTGTGATGTTAAATACTGTAGCGTTCTTCTGGTATAAACGCCATCATACCACACTTTATTAAAAATGAAGAAAAAGGAATACACTCGGAGACTTGGATCAAAACATGCAGAGAAAACTCCACTTTTATACAGGGTGTTTGAAAAGAACTCCCAAGTTTTAAGTATAAACTTAATGCGGAATTTAATGAGAACTTACTTCAATTAGTATTTATCATGAAAGAGAACTCTTTCAAGTTTTGTTTAACATTAGTATATGTTAACGTGAGATCCATTTCTTTCCCTGCTCACGTCGAGACTATATTCCACTTCTCGCCCACGTATTCACCAACATTACAAGCGTAACTGTCCCAGCTGCTGCGACAGCTCTTTCCTGTAAATGATTAATGTCTCTGATCTCTTTACTGTACACAACATTTTTTATGTGGCCCCAAAAGGAAACGTCCATTGGAGTAAAGTCTGGGCTTTGTGGTGACCAAAGTATTTGGCCAGCGCTGCCTATCCACCTTCCTGGAAACTGAGCGTCAAGAGCGGCACGCACGTGGCTACTGTACGGAGGTGGGTGCCATCTTGTTGAAAAACACAAGCCCCTTTTCCGCCTCAATATCGTCCATTAGCGGAAAAATATACTCAGTAATCAAGTCACAGTTCTTGGTCTACCTAGTGGTTTTGCTTTTAAAACATCACCGGTTTCCTTGAAAGACTTTAGGCAATGATGGATAGTTTTTGCTGCAGGTGGTTCACCAACATACTGACGTCTAAAACGTTGCACTGTTATAACTGACTCACAAGCCAAATAAAACACTGTGCTTTCTGTTGCGGAGCACTCATTGTTACTGAGTTTCTGTGCACAGCACTGCAGGCTGGCCTGGTCTGAACTGAGGGATCAGAGGGGAAGAAAAGAGCACTGGTGACGTCTCAAGGTGAAGCAGACCTGTCAACTGCAGGGGAGTCAAACTCGGAGAGTTGATGAATCAAACGCCACAAACGAGAATAGTGTATGTCACCTTGTACAGATTCTAGGATACATTAAAACTAGGGAGCTCCCTTTCAATCACCTTTTATATTCCTCCTTTCCTTTTACTTATACACACACAGAGAGAACAACAGGCGTTAGGTTGACAACACTTGTTTACACAACCAAGATAGGAGACAGCAAGCGAATAGACAGGGTTATTACGAAAATCGTTCAGTATTCTCGTGAAAACAGTCTGCATTACCAGTATGGTAGGAAGTGTTTTATAAGCATTTGGCTAACGAAAAACGTAGCATGAAAATTGAAAGACAAAACGTCTCTATGGGAATACATAGCATATATTCATTAGTGTAGTGGAAGTGTACAAACGAGGCGAAACGCAATCTTTGATAGAGCGGAAGAGTAATTGTAACTAACATTTTATTCATTGTAAAACTTCGATGAAGAATATTTCCAATCTATGTATGTAGGTCACATATAAGAAACATGTAAAAACAAAACTATGTTATTCCAGGAAGAATCCGCAGAAAAATCCCTTAGTTTAAAAGATGGTGTGCATCTGAAACACTAAATAAATGTATATTTCAGCAAGAGGTTTTTATAAAACTTACTTCAGAGGCTGTCAATTTAAATAAATCCTTTTGAATGTGGAAGAGAAGACGTGACCTTTCTGTAGGGAAGAAGGCGGAGCAGTATCATGTGAGAGATCGTGCTCCCGTTTCTTTTCCCACATCTCCCCTTTGAAGTTTTATAAAGAGCTTCATTTCCACTGCAACATGAGTTAGTACTTGCAATTTTTCTTGTAACTGCTTTACGTCCAGGAAAACATTAAGCTGACTGTATGTACAGTTTTACGAATGACATTTCCAGGTTGTGAATACCCATCTCTGTCCCTGCGCACCTGAAACGTAAACGCCCGCGGTAAAGAACCGGCCGCCCAGTGGCAGGGTGAGTACACGCTTTAACCTCTTCCCGCTGACAGTCCTCGGGAATTCGCGGCCCTGATGCAACGGTGCTTCCGCCTTCATTACGGGAGAAACAGCCGGTGCAAGTCTCTCGCCCGGCCAGCTTCGGTCCAAGCTGCCGCCATTTAATCCCTCTCTCTGGAATTCCGTTTCCTCTTCCTTTCTTTCCTGTAACCGCCCGAACGTCCGCGTAGTCTCGTGAAAGCTGCACGACAACAATTAAACGCCTCTGGCTTCCTCTTTCTTCCTTTTTCACTGTTCTTTAGTGGTTCTGTTATTTTTCTCGTGTTTTTCTCTTATTGTTCACTTGTTTAGTTCTTTTCAGCGCTTTAACTGGTCAGAGTAAGTTTCACTTCCGTCCGCGCTGCAGCACAGCGCTAGTGTCGCAGCCAGAACAATACACTCGCGTAGCGAGAGCTTCTGGAAATCACTTCGCGTTGGCACGGAGAACTTGGCGTTCCTATTCTTTCTATGGATGGTACCTGCACACCGGAGAGACCAGATTTCAAACTGTAAATGTTGTGGGACGAACGCACATTCAGAAAGGCTGGAAACAGTACTTCTCTTTCATTCGGTGATAGGTGCACCGTCTCAGGAGGAAACGTTAAAACGAGGAGACGAAAACGAAACCTGCCTCTTCTACCAATGTCTTCTGGTATTGAAACAGCGAGAAAACAATTAATATTGTTGTGTCTTCCAATAATCCCACGACGTCACCCGTAATTACCACATACTCGGCCTAGGCCTACAAATGGGTGACGAACGTCATCCAGACAACATGCGGAAATCACGTCATGCCAGAGACTATATAGATTTATGCGATGGCTATATGCAGGAAACGCCACCACTATGTCATATAGAAAGGGTGACTCAGGAAGACCAGTTAACATTAGAGTGCCTGGTATTACAGACTTAATTCGAATAAAATATTCCATGCAACATACGTCGCTGTCTTATTGGTTGCGCTGATACAACTGGTAGAAAGTATCTCAAATAAATAAACGCAGAACCTATTAAGCAAAGACATACAACTAAGTTCAGATTTGACTATCATAAATTCAACTACTGACTCCAATGCACTTTTAAATTCTCTTGATAAAAACTCACGTAGGGCTTCTGAGGTTGTCTTGGCGATCTTTTATAGGGTAGGGAGTGGGGAGCACAACTCATAATCCGAACGATTGTCTCTCTTGTTTAGTTTTCTTTGTAGACTTCATCTTCCAGCCATCCTCACAGGCAAAAATGTAAGGGTGTAAACTGAGGGTATCGTGATGCCCTACAAAAGTGACTATTTTTGCCAAACTATCCTCCAGGGAATATTATATTTTGATGATGTGTCACCTGACGAGTAGAATGTGCAGGGTCCTTGTCATGATTGAAGAACGTAACCATCCTTGTAGCCAGAGGAGCCTAGTCCGGAAATTCGTTTGCAAGCAAGTGTAGATAACGGGTCCCTGGGGGCTGATGTGGTGATACCCATTAACTAATGGTCTATTATTCAAGAATATGCATTTTTCATATACAATAAAGCGTTATTGAAAACAATCAGCCGCCAGCAAAATTCCAATCGTCTACCTTTATCTCATTCTCGGTGTTGAGTCCGCTGAAAATGATAATGATAGAAGCGTTGCAAGTGTAAAGTACGCCGTATTTTTATATCTGGAAAACCTATACATGTAGAGATCCTTCGTATGCCTTTTGAAAGACTACCTTCTACCAACTGAATAATCTCTTTTAGTTCAAGCATACAGGTCTTTCCTTTAAAAGTTCAGATGAAGTATGACTTCTGGAAACTACAATAGCTTTTCGCAGATTCAGCGAAAACTCTTTTGAATTTGGTATATTGACATTAGGATTCGTCTAGCGTCGACTTTGGAAGCGTTCTGCAGTATTTCCAATACAAAACCGATACACAAATACACAGTGCAACAGAATTAAGGGATCACTTTTTCGAAACCCCGTAGCTGCTTCCCACTGCGATGTACAATTTCAAAATATTGCTAAGAAATGCTTACGAAAGTGTAGCACCCTATCCAGAACAATCACCTCTGGCCATAATAACGGCCTTCATACGCCTGGGCACTGAGTCAAACAGAGTGTGGATGTCGTGTACAGGTACAGCTTCAACACGATACCACAGTTCATCAAGTGTAGTGACTGGCGTATTGTGACGAGCCAGTTGCTCTGCCACCATTGACGAGACGTTTTCAGTTGGTGAGAGATCTGCACAATGTGCCGGTCAGGGGAGCAGTCGAACATTTTCTGTATCCAGAAAGGTCCGTACAGGACCTGCAACATGCGGTCGTGCATTATCCTGCTGAAATGTAGGGTTTCGCAGGTATCAAATGAAGGTTAGAGCCACAGGTCGTAACACATCTGAAATGTAACGCAAACTGTTCAAAGTGCCGTCAATGCGAACAAGAGGTGACCGAGACGTGTAACCCCAAACCATCACGCCAGGTGATACGCCAGTATGTCGATGACGAATACCCGCTTCCAATGTGCGTTCTCCGCAATGTCGCAAAAAACGGATGCGACCACCATGACGCTGTAAACAGAACCTGGATTCATCCGAAAAAATTCGTGCACCCACATTCGTCGTTGAGTACACCATCGCAGGCGCTCCTATATGTGATGCAGCTGCTAGGGTAACCACAGCCATGGTCTCCGAGATGGTATTACATACTGCTGCAAACGTCGTCGAACTGTTTGTGCAGATAGTTGTTGTCTTGCAAACGTCCCCATTTGTTGACTCAGGGATCGAGGCGTGGCTGTACGATCCGTTACAGCCATGCGGGTAAGATGCCTGTCATCTCGACTGCTAGTGATACGAGGCCGTTGGGATCCAGCACAGCGTTCCGTATTAACCCCCTAAAACGACAGATTCCATATGCTGCTAACATTCATTGGATCTCGACCACCGCCAGTAGCAATGTCGCGATACGATAAACCGCAATCGCGATAGGCTACAATCCGACTTTTATCAAAGTTGGAAACTTGATGGTAAGCATTTCTCCTCCTTACACGAGGCATCACAAAAACGTTTCACCAGGCAACGCCGGTCAACTGCTGTTTTTGAATGAGAAATCGGTTGGAAACTTTCTTCATGTCAGCACGTTGTAGGTGTCGCCAACGGCGGCGCCAGTCTTCTGTGAATTCTCTGAGAAGCTAATCACTTGCATATCACAGAATCTTATTCCTGTCGGTTAAATTTCGCGTCTGTAGCCCGTCATCAGCGATGTGTGACAATTTTAATGGCCAGTAGTGTAATTTGTGTATGTGATGAAATGGATATTTCCAAGACAGCAATACTTGTGACATTTCAGTAAATCGGCGCCATTTGCATATTAAACGAAATAGTCAGGGGGCATAGGGAGCGGAAATAAAGGAGTTACCCCACTGTGACCTCACAGCCTTCGACCGGCGCCTCCGCCTGCTTCCGCTGGACGCCGATATGGGGAAACTGCGTAGCGGTAGAACGTTCCGCTTCCCCCTCACCCCCCCCCCCCCCTCACCCCCACGAGCCACTCTCTGGCGTCAGCCGGAAACGAGGTGGCGGCTCGTTACACGACTGCCTGCAGCCGCCAACCCCCACACGACCTGGGGTGGCTACAGTCGACACATGACTCACACCGGCGCTGTGCGTGACATAGCGAGTAGCGATCCAACGTTCGCTAACTGGAACTGATTCCAAGAGAAAAATCACGAACGTCGCAGAAAAACACGCGGCGTTTCGTAGGAATAAAAGTGCTATATGCTTAGCTACCTAGATATACTTCATCGCTTTCGGCTGTTTTTAGCATTAATTCTTCTTAAACAACCGACCCATGTAGCCGTGCGTTTCTAGACGCTTCAGTCTGGAACAGCGCGACCGCTACGGTCGCAGGCTCGAATCCTGCTTCAGGAATGCATGGGTATGCTGTCCTTAGTTAGGTTTAAGTAGTTCTACGTTCTAGGGGACTGGTGACCTCAGATGTTAAGTCCCATAGTGCTCAAAGCCATTTGAAGCACCTTTGAACCTTCTAAAACCGATAACTATACAGGGTGATATAAAATGGTACTGCCAAACTTTCAGGAAACATTCCTCACACACAAAGAAAGAAAATATGTTGTGTAGGTTTATGTCTGGAAACGCTTACTTTACATGTTAGGGCTCATTTTATTACTTCTCTTCAAAATCACATTAATCATCGCTTGGAAACACTGCAACAGAACGTACCAGCGTGACTTCAATCACTTTGTTACAGGAAATGTTCAAAATGTCCTCCGTTAGCGAGGATACATGCATCCACCCTCCGTTGCATTGAATCCCTGATGCGCTTATGCAGCCCTGGAGAATGGCGTGTTGTATCACAGCCGTCCACAATACTTGCACGAATTGTCTCTACATTTGTTACCGGGGTTGCGTAGACAAGAGCTTTCAAATGCCCTCATAAATGAAAGTCAAGAGGGGTGAGGTCAGGAGAGCGCGGGGGCCATGAATTGGTCCGCCTCTACGAATCCATCGGTCACCGAATGTGTTGTTGAGAAGCGTACGAACACTTCGACTGAAATGTGCAGGAGCTCCATCGTGCATGAATCACATGTTGTGTCGTACTTATAAAGGCACATGTTCTAGCAGCACAGGTAGAGTATCCGGTATGAAATCATGATAACGTGCTCCATCGAGCGTAGGTGGAAGAAACTAAAATGAGCTCTGACATGGGAATTAAGCGTTTCCGGACACATGTCCACATAACATCTTTTCTTTATTTGTGTATGAGGAATGTTTCCTGAAAGTTTGGCCGTACCGTTTTGTAACACCCTGTAGAAAGTAGGTCATCAGCAGCACTATAACATTTGCGCCTCCTGCGACAAGGGTAATTCCCTAACTGCGACTCATCACGACCTTCAGACTGCTCGTTTCACGAAGGCCCAGCATGGTTCAAAGGATCGGCAAGCAATAGGGATATCAACGTCAGAAAGTGCACACAAATAAATAGAATTTAAATGAACTACTCTTCTGTTCACTTACATGTATTACTGAACAGTCTCGAACTCTTGAATGCAGCGGCAAAGACAAGGAAAAGACCTGGAAACACTTTAAAGAAAGGGAAGACTAACTACTAATAAGAAAACGTAAATAAATAATATAGGAGTGAAGCTCGTTTCTTAAATTTAAATCCAAAGTTATATTGTCAGAGTAATGCCATAAATTCTTAGCTTCGTATCTTAACTTAAGTAGTTCAAAATGGTTCAAATGGCTCTGAACACTGTGGGACTTAACATCTGAGGTCATCAGCCCCCTAGACTTAGAACTACTTAAACCTAACTAACCTAAGTACATCACACACATCCATGCCCGAGGCAGGATTCGAACCTGCGACCGTAGCAGTCGTGCAGTTCCGGACTGAAGCACCTAGAACCGCTCTGCAACCGCGGCCGGCTAACTTCAGTAGTGGCTAAGACTTCTCTACGTAACTCATACGTTCTTAATGGAACTGGTCACAGTAATGGAAAACTACTGGTCCTCCACTCCTTTACTCAACAGCTTCCTTCGTTCTTCCCATAAACCATCTATGAGTTCCCTTCAACAATCTACCGGGAATCGCGCAGGCGGCTACTCTCCGCTTTGCACCTCTCACCGTAGACCTTTCAGTGTCTTCTTCGTGCAGTACCTGCTGCTTATGTGTCGCTTATCGCAATCTACACTCGCCAACCCACATTTGGGTGGCCAACCGGTTCGTCCGTCTCATTTCCATCTCCCGTGTCGCGCTACACATTCTACTTATACAAGGGGCAGTCAAATGAAAACCAAGCATCCGCCACAATGGGAACATGGAATGGTTACATTCAAAAGTAATCACCACACGCTGTCAGGCATTTCTCCCACTGGGGCACGAGACGATCACTTCTTGTTTCGTACAACGCGGCCGTTCGCGGATGAATCCACAACCGCACTCACGCTTGCATTTCGTTGTCCGACTGAAACCGACGTCCACGCGGGTCTTGTTCAGGCCCCCAAAGATGTGGAAATGAGACGGTCAACGATCCGGCCTGTACAGACAATGTTGCAGTGTTTCTCAATCACATCGAAGACGCCAAAGCCTTCGTCCGATTGGCAGTGTGGAAAAGGGTTACATTAAAAAAACACCCATAGTTCCATTACGAAACAATACTAACGGCAGTAGAGTGTACGCATATGAACATGTATGGTGCGAAATTGTAAATTTCTAAATGCAAACTTAGGAACTGACAAAATGATTACTTTTCAATATGTAGAGTAGCTCATGGGGTGGGTATTAATAACTGTGAATAGATAATTTGAGATCGTCAGCATCAGCCGTTTATATAATGAAATGATAGGACATCTGCAAGTCTATGTACGTATGTAGTTGTCTCCAGATAGTGCGGTCTTGGGTTGTTTCCAGCCTGGTGATTTTACCCAGTTTTTCAGGCCTCTTTCTCATATTTGTTTGGCTGCCTTACTATGGCCTCCTTTTGTTACGTAGACTCCACTGCAGCAGCGGATTTAATTTTCTCTCGTCCATGTTTTTGGCTCTCTGGTTAGTTCACAGCCTTTTCAGTAAAGTTTCCTAATTCACGCTGTAATTGACAATATGCCATATAGTCTTCGTCAAAAGATTGTAGAGTGGAGACTGTTCGACTAAAATATGCTGTAAGAAACTGTTTTAGAAATACTTACTTAGACAATATCTTCTTACCGTTTCTGATAACACAAAACGGAGACAGTAAAAACTGAACATCAAATTCAGGTTGTATGAATTTTCATATCATATAAAGAGCGGTAGTAAATCAGTGCAAGTAAAATACCTCACTCCATCGCTACTTCTCGTTCGTACCCTGTGAAACAGTCCGTCTAACCACTGACTTGGGACAAAGGTCCATTAAATGAGATAAATCGTTTGCCAGTGGAAATTGAAGGAACTGTTTGCTCCCCACGGAATTCTGAGGTGACCGATGCGTGTGGTATTTCCCAGATAGAATTTAATCAGCTTTCCACTTCCGTAGGGGGCGGATGAAGTTAAGCACGGAATTAAATTAAAATAGATGGAGTTCCTAAATGTGGTAAAAAGGGTAGTACGCGGATTTGAGTTAAAATCTGCGGACGTCATTCTCAGTGCAGAGAAGTTTGCTGGGCTGACCACAGACCCTTTTAACAGATTACGTCGCTCCCTCCGCCTCCACAAAATGTGTAAACATTGGTAGCTTCGATTCCCGGAATTGTTTTTCGTTTTCGGACAACATTTTGAGAGACCCTGAACGTTTCCTTCTAATGGCAACTACATTTTAACAGTATATATACATTTTTATGTAGTTATGAATTATTGCACAAAATTTTTGGAGAGTACAATGATGGATATTGTCCAGTCTTTTAAGTAACGCGCAAAGGGAGAGTAGGTCGAGCGTCAATAATGTGAAACATGAGAGTAAAATTCAACGAGAGACCTTTTATTATACGATGTATAAATTCTTAAACTATGAAATTTATTTCTAAACAAGATTTTGGAATAAATTGAGGAATATCTACAACAAGCAGTGTATAAAATACATCAGCACGGCAAAATAGAATAAAACCTCCGGGTATCAACACAAAGAAAACTAAAATCGTTTTTGATCACAGGAAATACACACCCCCCCCCCCCCCCCCTGCGCGTGCCCACAAAAGTCTTAGGAAGCGACGTAAGTTATGATATGGATATCCAAAGATATTGTAAAAATGAATGTTATGTACCTATGTGTGTGTTTATATGAACGTATATATGTTCCACATCTGCTGCTAAGCCATTGGACCGATTTGAACCAAACTTGGTACATATATCTCTCACTGCCAAGTACCAGTTGCGATGGGGTAAGAACCGCCTACTATTCATAGGTCACGAGATATGTCATTATACACAACGAGAAACTTGAAAAATTTTACCGTATGCATGACGTCTATATTCATTATTCCTTTGCTACTAACTGTACTCGGAACATAATTCGCTGACAGTATCCATATTTGCCACTGAATGTACCTACACAAATACGTCATTCTACGACACACAGTTAAAAAGATATGATGTCACAAACGGTGGGATGCGTAAAAGATGCACATCATGTATGAAGCTTCAATACGTTTATTTTTTACTATTAAGACACTCCTACAGTCGACTCAATTTAAGGAAATCCCTGGCACTTGCCAGCGCTTTTGATAGGTTTTAACTGCAAAGTGCAAATGGCTGAAGGGGGAAACAATAGTCGTCTATAGAGCTATGAAGAGGCATTTCCATAGAGACGACGTTTATAAAATCGTGTTGTAGACACGTGAGGCAGTTGTACTTACACATTTGTACGTTATTCATATTTCTTTTACGACTGTTTAATAATTTAAAATACATTTTGACGATACATCTGTACTAGGCTCTAATTTGCAGAACGAATACCCAGGCAATAGTGGTTTCAATAACAAGTAGAAATAAGATTAATAAATATCAATGAATATGTGGTGTGATAAACAAAACATTCCAGAACGAAATTTGGAAGGAAACAAATTAAAATTTTATAAAACCATGGTTCCACCTGTATTGCTATATCAAAATGAGTCATTCGTCCTAATAAACGTGGTAAAAGTAAGCTACAAGCAAATAGATGTGAGGTTTCTCAGGAAAGTGAGAGGTGTCATCAAGGAAGACCGTACAGGCAATAAGAATATTACGACACAACTAGATATCTATAATATTATATGAAAGATCGAAGAAAATTGTATATTATGGAAACATCATGTTGCAAGACCCCATTTTCTGCATATTTTTTTTTTTAGGTGTGCAGTTTTCTGTGAATGCTAATGCCAAGGAAGATATAGCTCATTTATACTATCTGTACAAATAAACGACAGCATAATTTAATTTTTCCTTCGAGCGAAGCTAGGAGATACCTCGTGGTTTGCTTTTGTCTTTCATCATTCTCATTTTGTCATGTAAGCGTCGTTGTCTGTAGCTCTGAATAACGCCAAATATATTTAGCTAATTTACATTTATAATTTGATGGAATACTTCATTACAAACCAGTTTCCATATTTATGTTAGTAACAATTTTTGTGGGCGTTAGGGGGGGGGGGGGGGCGGGTAGGCGTGGAGCACACTTTGACGTGCCACTGATCGGCCATGAGTGGCTTCTTTTATTTCTTTAATAGCTTTTTCTCTTCTCATAGTACAACAGCTGGACGTTCAGTCATTCAAAGAAAAATACCCAGCATTTTAACTGTTACTTTTAATGATCGGAGGAGGAAACTAACTGACATCCTGCAAAGAATGAATGTAGAGAGAATCCTGCGTCAGGCCACCCAGTACCAATTAAGAGGAAGAAGGGGCTTAGGAAAAACCAGAAGGAGGAGACACAGAAAAGTGAAAGAGGAACATGCGCTAGTGCCTAAGCCTGGCAGTATAGAAGAAGACTACATAAGATTGCAACGTCTTATGTCAGACTATGACAATAACTACCAATATTTTTTCAGTAATTTAAAGTGTGCAAATATTTAAAATATTACCGTTACAAAGCAGCTGGTCAACCAATGGTTCCTTGGTGATGGCTGTAGTTTTGCGGAAGAGACACGAGAAGGTCGTTGGTGACAGAACCAGGCAGAAAGTTGGCAAACTTCGAGGTTGTCACTGTGTACGGACAAGATGGGTGTGCCGGTGGTAGCTAGCATGAGGTTATAAGCACGGTCCACCAAAGGAGAGGCGTGACGCCCATCTCAGTTGATCTACCACCGCAGAAGTTGCTCCCAGTGGCCATCATGCATACTCCATCCTCAGTTGTGGGTCAATTGAGTTCGTAACGTAAGTATGAACGGGTGCTCAGTGTTCTCGGAAGTAGTGATGGCTGCCATTGGCAGATAGGTTCTCCAGGTGTCTGGTTTTTTTACAGGCCTTTCCAGTCAAATATACACATGTTTGGCCGGTACGTCTTTTTTGTAATCATTAGCAATGAAGCTGAGACCGCAAAACAAACGCCCGTTCCAAGTTAATACTGTAAGCATGAGGAATATGTATAACGAGGAAAAAGGAAATGTACTATAAACCCACATACGATGCCAAACTACTACCTCCACATGAAAAGTGTACAGGATATTTCAAATCACAGAGTGACAGTGCGGCGAAGAATTTTAATTGGAATTGTTGTTGTCAGAATATTAACTTGCAATTCCAGACTTTAATGCCAACGTCTAAAGGGTGTTCTCTTTCATAAGTGGCCAATAGACAAAAGAACGCAATAAATTGCAAATCGACAGAGTCACAAAGGTGTCGATGTCGTTCTGTAATTTAAAATAATCCTGTCAAGAATTCCGAAATAATTTCCAAGAAATAGGCCTATAAAGTCCTTGGTAAAGTGAGTTCAAATGAGAAATAGAGATTACTGTTACTCCTTTATGAGTCTAACTGATGTTTCCGAACTTATTGATATCTTTTCGTTTCACCTTACAGAAGAGCAGAAAATTATCTGTTTATTTAGTTCAATGAAGAACTTATAGTTTGTCTTGGCATAAGCTTTACTTAGGAGAAAGACTGAGCACTTGGGCACTGTAGTAAATTCCAAATCACAAAGTCGGTTAGTGATATGTATCTTTTTAATTTTAAGCAAAAACAGATTACATTATTTAAAAATAAACGACTGATAATACCCAGCTGATTCTATTTCTGTTTGAAGGACTGCATTTACGTAAAATGTACTGTTAAATATAATGGCAAGTCATGCTTTTCTGTGTTTAAACCTGGAAACTACCATTTAGTAATATAGCCCCTGCCGAAGACTTGTTGGAAAGAAATTCTTACGAACTGTTTCAACGCCGTAGCGATAGTACAGAATTTCATTTATCTAACCTGCCATGTTAACTACGAATGAAAGACACGAGGGCGTGCTGAAAGTAACGCTTCCGAGTTCTTATATGAATAATCTTGAAGCATTTTAAATAAAACAAGCGTTATTAATATCCTATACCTTTTTCTTCAAACCCACGTATTAATTTCTTAATATACTCCCCCTGACGACGAACACGTTTCTACGAATGAGAGAGCAGTTCGTTGATACTGTCGCTGTAGTATGTTTGATTTTGTCTACGGAGCCACATCACCTCTGCTTGCACACGTAGGGTGCTAATACTGAATGCAGGTGAAGAGCGTGGACGTGAGAGGTACTTAATGTATCAAATCAGTGAGAAGACTGTAGATAGAAAAGCTTGATAATAAAGGAGATCTACCGTGTCCACATTAAATTAACCATCGAGGCATTAGACTAAAATGTAACAATGGAAATCCTAATGCGGATGGCCAGGCGAGGGACTCAGCCTAGATCCTTCCAAGTGCGAGACCAACTCGTGCCAACTCGTGAATTTCCACAGACAGAGAGTTTCTGTCGTTGCAAACTCGAATAAGTATTGCCACAACATCAGATAAAGCAAAAATAAGAGATAAAAAGGAACTAATTAAGAACGATAACGTAGAATGGAATAACATGAAAGGAAAACGATGTGGGTAGGACAGAAGAGATGCTTTTACATGTCAATTACAGTATAGTGAAGAGAGCGGTGACCCTCACTTCCACAAACATCTTTGAAACCATTCTCATCAATGAGAAGCACGGTACTCGAAATTTTATTGGTGATTTTGGGTTCAATTCCATTTCTCCCGTTCCTTTGGTGACGACCTGAAGCTACTACTGTTGATTAGTCCGCGAGGCCGGCCATCTCTCTGTTGCGCCACAGGGGCGAATGAGCATCGAACGAAAATCGGAGCGCAGAAAAGTAATTAGGTCCGGAGAGCGCGTTACACTAGGGCTCCGTCCGCGTTTTTGGGTGTCGTCCCAGCGAGCGCTCACTCGGAAGCGGATCCCGTCGATGGCGATGGCGGCGGAACGTGCGTGCGGCAGGTAATTAACGGCGACCTCACGATCGCCGAGAGTAAGGATCATCCAATTAGGGGGCCTGGCGCGCTTTGTTGTCGACCGACGCCACCCCACGGCGCGGGGGTCAATCGATGGTCGGCCAGCAGCGAGCGATGCGGCGGCGGCCGCCGGCGTCCAGCCCAGCTATCTCTCTCTTTCTCTCTCTCTCTCTCTCTCTCTCTCTCTCTCTCTCTCTCTCTTTCTCTTAGCAGGCGACAAGTAGCAGATGGCATCGCCAGTCTTCACACCAGATAGGGCAGAAGGCTCTCAGCGTCCCTCGAGTGTCTTTCAGCACACAGTCTTTTATTACCTTCTTCTACAGCAATTTTTTGAAGCACTGTCTGTGGCGCTCAGCGAGTGACGACGTATTCGGTATTGTGGAGCAAAAACCGTTTACTCATTAGTTTTGTAGCATTTTTGTGAAGTCAGCTCTTCTGTAGTTTTTTCCTTCATTCTTTCTGTGTCTGGAGCTGCGCAAGCCATGGTATTGTGTGGTGGTGGTTGTGGTAATGGGAAAGGTGGGGCAGGTGGGGGGAGGGGGGGAGGGAGAGGATCCTCTGTCAATGGTATCGAATCCTCTTCCGCCCCCCCCACCTTCCCTCCCCCCAACGTTCACTAGTGGATTCACGTTATTGGTTCAGATTTTTCGGATTTTCTCAACGTGATCATTTCGCTAGATGCAAGTGGGAGGAGTTAATATACGATGTGTAGCTATAGAATAATGGGACTGTTGCTGTAAAACATTTTATTTCAAAACATACCTCAGACTTCAAGAAGAATATAATAATTCCAATCCCAAAGAAAGCAGGTGTTGACAGATGTGAAAATTACCGAACTATCAGTTTAATAAGTCACAGCCGCAAAATACTAACGCGAATTCTGTACAGACGAATGGAAAAACTGGTAGAAGCCGATCTCAGGGTAGATTAGTTTGGATTCCGTAGAAATATTGGAACACGTGAGGCAATAGTGACTCTACGATTTATCTTAGAAGAAAGATTAAAGAAAGGCAAACCTACATTTCTAGCACTTGTAGACTTAGAGAAAGCTTTTGACAATGTTGACTCGAATATTCTCTTTAAAATTCTAAAGGTGGCAGGCATAAAATACAGGAAGCGAAAGACTATTTACAATTTGTACAGAAACCAGGTGGGAGTTATAAGAGTCGAGGGGCATGAAAGGGAAGCAGTGGTTGGGAAGGGAGTGAGACAAGGTTATAGCCACTCCCCAATGTTATTCAATTTGTATATTGAGCAAGCAGTAAAGGAAACAAAAGAAAAATTCGGAGTAGGTATTAAAATCCATGGAGAAGAAGTAAAAACTTTGAGGTTCGCCGATGACATTGTAATTCTGTCAGAGACAGCAAAGAACTTGGTAGAGCAGTTGAACGAATATCAACAGAAGCAAAACGAGGATAATGGAATATAGTCGAATTAAGTCGGGTGATGCTGAGGGAATTAGATTAGGAAATGAGACACTTAAAGTAGTAAAGGAATTTTGCTATTTTGGGAGCAAAATAAGTGATGATGGTCGAAGTAGACAGGATATAAAATGTAGACTGGCAATGGCTAGGAAAGCGTTTCTGAAGAAGAGAAATTAGTTAACATCGAGTATAGATTTAAGTGCCAGAAAGTCTTTTCTGAAAGTATTTGTATGGAGTGTAGCCATGTATGGAAGTGAAACATACAAAATGAATATTTTGGACAGGAAGAGAATAGAAGCTTTCGAAATGTGGTGCTACAGAAGAATTCTGAAGATTACATGGGTAGATCACATACCTAATGAGGAGTTATTGAATAGAATTGGGGAGAAGAGGAATTTGTGGCACAACTTGACAAGAAGAAGGGACCGGTTGGTAGGACATGTTCTGAGGCATCAAGGGATCACTAATTTAGCACTGGAGGGCAGCGTGGAGGGTAAAAATCGTAGAGGGAGACCAAGAGACGAATACACTAGGCTGATTAAGATGGATGTAGGTTGCAATAGGTACTGGGAGATGAAGAAGCGTGCACGGGATAGAGTAGCATGGCGAGCTGCATGAAACCAGTCTCAGGACTGAAGACCACAACAACAACAACAACAACAACAACAACGTAGTTACTTATGGCACTCTGAATTCAGTCCCCTCCTCTAACCCTAATTCACTCCACGCGAATTTTCCCCTGATGTAAACGGTCATGAAAGTCTACCTCCGTGAGCCCTTAGATGACGCGAACCGCTTGTTCGTTCACTGGTTAAACGGTCTAAAATTTCGTTCCTTTTAATGTGGAATTGACCTTTGCAAATAGATGAAAGTCACATGGTGCTAAGTCATAAGAATTAGATCTGTGGTGTAACATTGGCTTGCAGTAATCAGTAGAAACCTCTTTAACAGACAATGCTGCAACAGCCGGTGTCTTGCCTTGATGCAAAATCCATGACTTCTTCTTCCACATGTCATGTCGTTTTCTTTTTTGTTGAGCTGAGCTGAGCAGGAACCTCGAGGTAGTGATGTTGATTAGCTGTTTGACCTTCAGGAAACCAATGAAGATTCATGAGCCCCTCAGTACCAACAAAGAGTCTATCGTCGCTTTGAATCTTAATTCCCGCATTCGAGAATTTTGTGCTTTCGGTGAAGTTGTGGTCTTCAAATACCTCAAGTGTCTCTTAGTTTCTAGATCATAATTGAAAAACCAAGATTTGTCTGATGCCATCACTTTTTCCAAGGAATCAGGATCATTTTCAGTTGTATTGAAAGTGTCAGTACAAACTTTTTCACGAGCTTCTTGTTTCGACCGTTGCCTGGCACACACTTTTCTCATGTTCAGTTGGTTATGTAAAGTTTGTCTTACTCATTCTTTGCCATTTTCTACAGTTTCAGCAGTCGGTCGAATACTCCACCAACGTTCAGATGGAATCACATTAGCTTTTCAATATTTTAATCCCTTTTTGATGCTGAAGGGGGTCACGAACGTTTTTCATTTTGAACATCTTCTCTGTCTTCTTGGAAGCGCTCAAAAACTTGATAAACAGTCTACGTCATAAATTTCTTTTAGTTAAAGATAGGTTTCGGTAGCAGTTTTTTTCAGATTCCATGGGAAACTTTAGGACAGTTACCTGCTCTCTTATTAGCTGTACAGTTTTGTGGCAAAACAATAAGCAGCTCATACACAAACAAAGGACA
This sequence comes from Schistocerca gregaria, assembly GCF_023897955.1. Classification (NCBI taxonomy): domain Eukaryota; kingdom Metazoa; phylum Arthropoda; class Insecta; order Orthoptera; family Acrididae; genus Schistocerca; species Schistocerca gregaria. The sequence continues at coordinate 397,116,055 of NC_064925.1, read as the reverse complement.
CGCCTACACTGATTTGCCTTCAGACACCGGAGATGCCACATTCGACTGAGAACGCTTCACGCTTCACAGATATTGGTCGTTCATCTTTGACGCATGCTTGTTTACTCTGTGACAACAACCGTGTGGTTATTTTAAAGCCACACCTCGTACACCCTGCTCTCCCAAAAGATGCTTTCTTTCTGAAATTAAATGATAAACCTTCCAGGATCCCCAACGCCCCTCGTATGGCGTCCAACTGGGGTTTTCTGAGAATCTACGTTTTGCTCTCGCGCCTACTAAAAGGCCCCACGGCAAAACCCATCGCACTTCGATGGATCTTTTCTATCTATTCTGTTAATCCAACCTAGTAACGTTCACAGATTGAGGAGCAATAATCGAGAACAGGTAGATAAACTGTTTTTTTTTAAATCACTATATGATCAAAAGTATCCGTAAATCCCCTAAAACAACCATTCTTCGTATTAGGTACACTGTGCTGCCACCTACTGCCAGGTACTCCATATCAACACCCTCAGTAGTCATTAGACATCGTGAGAGAGCAGAATGGGGCTCACGGACTTCCAACGTAGTCGGGTGATTGGGTGTCACTCGTGTCATATGTCTGTTCGCCTGATTTCCACACTTCTAAACATCGCTAGCACCGCTGTTTTCGATGTGATATTGAAGTGAAAACATGATGTCACACTTACAGCAAAAAAGCATACAGGCCGGCCCCGTCTGTTGACTAACAGAGACCGCCGACAGTTGAAGAGGGTCGTAATGTGTAATAGGCAGCTATCTATGCAGACAATCACACAGAAATTCCAAACTGCATCAGGATCCACTGCAAGTACTATGACAGCTAGGCGGGAGGTGAGAAAATTAGGATTTCATCGCTCATAAGCGACACATCACGCCGGTAAATACCAAACGATACGTCGCTTGGTATAATGACCGTAAATATTGGACGATTGAACAATGGAAAAACGTTGTGTGGAGTGATGAATCACGGTACACTACGTGGCGATGCGATGGCAGAGTGTGGGTATGGTGAATGCCCTGTGCACGTCATCTGCCAGCGTATGTAGTGCCAGCAGTAAAATTCTGAGGGGGTGATGTTGGGGTATGGTCGTGTTTTCTATGGAGGGGGCTTGTACACCTTGTTGTTTTGCGTGGAACTATCACAGCACAGTCAATGGTCGGTTCAGTTGGACAAAAGGACCCAACCCACTCCATGTGAACACAGTCCATGTCATTATCGTGCGCACCAACAGCTTGCACAGCGCCTTGTTGACGAATTGGATGCAAGGTTTCGAGGGATTCTGTGCTACAGTCTAGCAACACCATCATCTCTTACCAGCTGAAATCCGGGCTCATCTGATCAGACCACGGTATTCTAGTCACCTAGGGTCCTACGAGATATGTCCACGAGACTATGAGAGCCGCGCAGGCGATGTGCTGTTAGCAACGGCCCTCACGTCGGTCATCTGCTGCCATACCCCTAGACACCAAACTTAGCCGCACTGTCCTAGCGAATACGTTCGTCGTATGTCTCACATTGATTTATACGGTTATTTCACCCAGTCTCGCGTGTCTGTTAGCGCTGACAAGACTTCACAAACACCGCTACTCTCGATCGTTAAGGGAAGGACGCCGGCCACTGTGTTGTCCGTGCTGAAAGGAAATGCGTGAAATCTGGTAGTCTCGACACATTCTCGACGCTGTGGATAGGAGAATATTGAATTTCCTAATGATATCCGATGTGGACTGTCCTACGCTTGTAGCTCCAATTTACATTCTGAGTTCAGAGTCTCTTAATTTCCGTTGTGCAGCCATAATCACGTCGAAATCCTTTTCACACGAATTACCCGAGTACAAATGGCAGCCTCACCAACGCACTGCCCTTTTATACTTTGTGTAAGTGATACTACCGCCATCTCTATATGTGCTTATCGCTATCCGATGAATTTTGTCACCTTAGTGTAAATCCCGCAAACTATTTCGCTTGGCTTTTAGGAGGCTATTTCGTAACAATATTGGCGATTTTTGAAATCCACTTGCTTAATGATCGAAGAATAACCGACTAAATATCTCCGTGTACACTCTAATCAGGCTTACCGTATGGCCATGGTCCCTATGTGAGAGGTGCTGGCCGGTCGGAGTGGCCGTGCGGTTCTGGGCGCTACAGTCTGGACCCGAGCGACCGCTACGGTCTCAGGTTCGAATCCTGTCTCGGGCATGGAGGTGCTGTAGCAGCAACAGGAATGTCATACAGCCTTTCGAACACTTAATGTCTACATTTAGTTAACAGTGTGTAGCGAAACGTCCTCTATCGTCATCTTTTACAATTAAATTTGCCAACCATTCCTTTCTCCTTCCTCCAATGCGCTATATCGATGTGATACGGTACTTGTAACAATTATTTCAAAATTTTTCTGTCATGTCTATATGATATGGGCTGCAATTTACTGTTAATATCAAAGAAAATTTGCTAGCGTTACTCCGGTACATGCTAACCAGTATCGTTTATCTAGCGACAGACTGCCGAATAGTGATCTCTAGACCATGCTCGCCCGGTTAGCCGTGCTTTCTGTATTGGGAAGGAGCGCCTGGTCCCCGGCACGAATCCGCCCGGCTGGCTTGTGTTGAGGTCCGGTGAGCCAGCCAGCCTGTGGATGGCTTTTAGGTGGTTTTCCAACAGCCTCGGCGAATGCGGGCTGGTTCCCCTTATTCTGCCTCAGCTACACTATATCGGTGATTGCTAACATAGAGGTTACACTCGTCTGGTGTGAGACGTTCCCGGGAACGGGGAGGGAAGGGGGGGGGGGGGGGGCTAACCGCACAATAACCCCGAATGAATGGTTGGGTGTGGGGCGGCGGAAGGGTGAAGGGAGAAGTGGAAGTGGACTGCGGTAGTCTTGTGGAGTTGTGGACCATTGCGGCTGCGGCTGGAACGGAGCCTCTCCGTCGTTTCTAGGTCCCCGGTCAACGTACAGTACAATCTGTAGAGCGCTTTTTAAAACAGATATGCCACAAGTGTTTCACTCAAATGAATAAGGGGGATATCGCGTCGTCAATGCGAAAAAATCTCTTTTTTCGGACATACTACCGCCATTCATAATTAATAAATGTGCACAAGAAATATACTACTTTATATTCAGTTGGTAAGCCGAAACAAGTAGTTGAATTCATACAGGCCGTACTAAGCTTAAGGATGCTCCACGAGACAGATGTCATAAACTGCTACGACAGACGGAAATATCAAGCTAGTGTACAATAAAATATGGAATATTAACGATTAAAGGTACAGATTCATAACAAACAATAAGTAAAACATTACAAGAACAACAAGTGCCAGATAAGTGCTGAATATGTGAAATGTTAACAAGAAGAAAGTGTTAAATAATATTATTAGGAACTGTTTCGGACTTTTTAGAAAGAATAAAGCTAATTTTTATTCATAGATGTTTTTGTGCGGGTTGTGCATGGTTTCACAGTTTCACCACATCAATGAAACGACAGCTGAAGTAAAGGTTAGAAGCCGTTTTCTACGAGAAAAGAAAACTGTTTTTATTTGTTGGAAACCAGTGTTTTGTCCCTCTCCTCAAAATGGTTCTTGTTATTGAGCGCACTGTAAACTGTGAAATGAAAATTGGCGAGTACTGCGCTAACCTCCTGATTTAAAACTATGAAAAACTACGTAAGAAATTGCCTCAATTGCTCTCGCAACAAAGTGAATTGTGCGACGACAAAATCGCTATAACTGTAGTTAATAAAAGTCAGAAAATCAATCCTGATCATTAGATTTTTTTTGGAAGGTAGGAGACGAGATACTGGCAGAAGTAAAGCTGTGAGTACTGGGCGTGAATCGTGCTTCGGCAGCTCAGATGGTTCAGTCGGCTGTCAGCCGTGGCAGCGTGCGGACGGCGCCGCGCGCCGGTCCCGTGCTCCGCTGCACGTTTGTTTACTTCCGCGTCGTAGCTTTAAGGCTTGTGTCCGTCCATTTTTCGATCACGAGTAGTGTCGTTCATATTGAAATGACAAACACAGAGGTGTGTGAAGATGTTATTCGCCGCCATACCAATGGACTTAAGTTCAAATACTTTGATGGTCACGTCGGAGCAGTAACACTGGAACTCGCAGAGTACGGTCAACGCACGATTAGGGTGTTTGCACTACCATTTGAAGTGCCGAAGGACGTAGTTGTCTCTGCGTTACAACCATACGGTAACGTCATCGGTTACGGAGAGGAAAAATGGCAAACCTTCACGACCTACCACGTCCTTAATGGTGTGCGTCAGACCAAAATTGAACTGAAAAAACATATACCATCATACCTGACAATTGGCGGTATGCGAGCCATTGTCATGTATGACGGCCAACCCCGAACATGTGCGGGTTGTGGACAAGAAGGCCACGTCAGATCTGCCAGCATGCGACGCCGCCTGACCCAGACGCCGGTCGGCGAGGAAGCGTCCCCAGCGGTGATCACTCAGATCCCTGTCACATATGCCAAGGTTGCCCAGGAAGGTAGCACCTCTACACAGGGTCTTCCTGCTCTGTTGACGTCGTCTGATCAGGCAGATGCAACCGCTACTGAGATTCCTTCTCAGGTGCCACAGACGCCAGATCCTGACCTGCCAAATCATCGCAGCACTGTGACTGAAAATGCTAATGAGATGGACGTTGTTCCGGGAGTGTACCTACTTCTGCTTTCCTTCAGACTGGTCCGGAGTCAGACGAAAGCCACCCGCAATCAGACTCGGAACGACCTGTTCGAAAACAAGGGTCGACACGAAAGATAAAGAAACGTAGCCGTACACCCCCTGATGAATCCATTCTACGGATGGATGTCAGAGATGCAGAACCGAAGATGGACGACAAACCGCTCTATGATGTCCAAACGTCTGATGCGAACTACCCGCCACAGGCGACCACTGGCAACGATCACCCCTCCTTACTGGCGCCGTCGCCCCCACAAGTCGACGTTGAAGAAAGTCTATATGCTGAGCCGAAAATTACGTCCCCTCTCCACATGGATGATGTACACAGTCGGTACCCTACCGCAGTATCAGTCTCCTGGGCAGACGACGTGGAGATCGAAGGGACTGGGGTGGACGGTGCTGATGATGGGGCGCCCCCAATGGTTGCGCCCTCGCCCGCAAACTCTCCACAATAGCAACCTCATCGGCGGACCGGCAAGATCGACGACCTCTCGCTCCAGAAGAAGCAGCCCCACCTGTGCCTGTGGGACTCCAACACCAGCATTATCGTGTCGCAACGATTAACCTCGCGACCATTCGTGCGCCCCACAAACTAGCGCTGCTCCGCGATATGATTTATGATGCGGACATTGATATTGCGCTTTTTCAGGAAGTGCATGTCGCCGATTTTTCACCACCACACGGCTTCACGGCGCATCGTTCTCCCGCTTCGGACACCGGTAGTGGTGTTGCCATCATCTTACGAGAAGGTCTTCCGGCCGAAGATGTCCTATACCTCCCCAACCGCAGAGGTATGGCCCTTACTCTCTTTGGTGTACGCATTGTCAACATTTATGCGCCGTCGGGCTCCAGCTACCGTCGCAGATGAAATTACACCCCTTTTTATGGGACCACACGATGACTGGGTCATGGGTGGAGACTGCACCCAGCGACCTCAGGATCAATTGCCGGGTCACTCACCATGCGCAGCTCTGGAAACAGTCGTGACGCGGCTTCAATTTGTCGACACGTGGAGACATGTTCACGGTGATCGTTTGGGCTTTACGTAGTACACTGCGCACTCCTCTAGCCGACTGGATCGCATCTACATCTCGCGATCCCTAATTCAACACACACGACAGGCTGAAATGTGGCCTGTTGCTTTCTCAGATCATGAGGCTTACTTCTGTTACGTTGTTCTCACAAGACAGGCAGTATGGCACGGACGTGGTTTATGGAAACTGAACACGGCACTTCTTAATTCACCTGATTTTCGACTTCTAATAGAAGACACTTAGACCACATGTAATAGACGCCGTCCCACGTATCTGTCTACCATATCCTGGTGGATCCAGTGTGCAAAACCTGCTCTTCGAAAAACTTTGATCCGGTATGGCAAAGATGTTGTCGCCTGGAGGAAGAGCACTACGGACTTTTACTACAGGATCCTACGAGAATGCTCCACGATGCCAGCCTCCCCTGAGCGCCATACAAGGATGAACCATGCTATGGCCCAAATCTCCACTCTCATGCGAAGGCATTTGGAAGGTGCGATAGTACGATCTCGTACTGCTGATCGCATGCCTCATGAACTTTCATCTATGTACCATATCATCCAAGAACGCCAACATCGACGCCAAAAATTTATTCCCGTCCTAACAGACCAAGAAGGGCGTCGCTACGTAACCCAATCTGCAATAGGGAATGTGCTTCACCCCCACTACCAGCACCTCTACGCCGCAATTCCACATTCCCCAGAGTTGATCGAGGAAGTCTCACAGCTGAACTTCGGTGGTCTCCCAGGAGATGCGGCGATTGACTTGGTGTCAGAGGTGACCGATGATGAAGTCCGCGATGCGATCCGAGAGGAACCATCAATCGCTCCCCAGGACCCGATGGTCTTCCCCTAGAATTTTATCGCACCTTCCGTGATTTGTTAGAGTCCACCTTCACCTTCATCTGACGGGAACTGATGTCTCCGGAAGTACCTGCGCCGGACGCTTTCATGGAAGGAATTATTATTCCTGTACATAAACCGCATGGTGGCAACAATATCAGTGATTATCGGCCCCTCGCCCTCCTTAACAGTGATTTGAAAATCTTCACTCGCCTTTTGGCGGCACGACTTAAAAACGTTGCCCGATATGTTGTGTCGCCAGACCCAGCATCTTTCGGAGGGGATAATAATATCCGCACGGCTTTATGCCGCTACAGGGATATGATCGCCGTTACCCAGGCACAACGCCTCTCTGGGGCACTTGCGTCTTTTAATAGGGTTGACCATTCGTTCCTTACGGCCGTTCTCCACCATATGGGTTTCCCAATTGCCGTTATCACGGTAGTGATGCGCCTTCTGCGGGGTGCCTCTTCCAGGATTATGTACAATGGCAGACTCACTCCTCCGATAAAAATAGGTCGATCTGTACGTCAAGGTTGCCCTCTATCAGCGATTTTGTATGCCTTTTCCTTGGAATCCTTGCTATGTGGACTCAGACAACGTTTGGTAGGGTTGTCCATAAATCGATACCGATTCTGTTGCACGGCCTATGCTGACGATGTAGTCATCTGTTTACGTAATGCCGGCGAGGTTCGAGCTGTTTTGACGCGGGTAGCGACTTATGGTGAGGCGTCGGGTAGCTCTTTAAATGTACGTAAGTCACAAGTTATGTTCATTAGCACGGGACTCCCTGTGGAGTGTGTTACACCTCTCACCACCGCTGATACCATTCGATGTTTCGGAATAGACTTTTCATCTGATCTCCGGCATTCAGCCGCCATCAACTGCCGACGCCTCCTTTTAATGATCAGAGCAGGTCTTATGGACCATCGCCTTCGATCCCTAGATATTCTCCAACGAGCTCGATATGTCAATATATATATATATATATATATATATATATATATATATATATATATATATATATATATATATATATCGCATCCCGAGTTGCCCATGTAGCACAAGTTCTACCTTTCACCGCTTACTATGGCACGTCACATGTTGGCAGAGATGGCATCTTTCGTCAGCTCTGGGCTGTTGTTCAAAGTTAACTATGCAACCCTTACTCTTCCCCGTGAACGAGGTGAGATAGGTCTGTTTCACGTGCCGGAAAGAGCTCGCGCCCTATTTGTCAGCTCCCAGATGACGGTATGGACACGATGCCCAACGAGCCTCACTGATCTCCTCCTGTCGGCATATACGCCAATCTCACTGTCAACCCCAGTGATGATCTCGGACGTTCCGGCCCAGTTCTATTATATCCGATACTTTTTTCTTGAACTCAGTTATCTACGCCTCACCTTACCAAGACAGCTTTTACTCAAGACAATGGCAGTATACAATGTCCTCCAATTAGGTCGTCCACCTAACCCGATTGAACAAAAGTTCCCCCAGGTTGACTGGCGTCATGTATGGCGCGCGGTTTTCTTCCGTTACCTTGACACGAGTGTTCAATCTGTCTGGTACCTAACTGTCAATGGTAAGCAAATCAATCAATCTCGCCTTCATCGTATCCACCTCGCCCAATCACCTCTCTGTTCCACGTGTGGAGCGCCAGACAATGATGAACATCGCTTTGTTTGCAGACCGGCGGCGGAGGTTTGGCACTTGATTCGTCTTATTGTCGCTTTTTTAACGCGGGACATTCCGAATCGGATTACTCCCCTTTCATTATTATTTCCGGATCGTGAATATTTTCCTCGGACAAAGACCAATGCTGTGAATTGGATTCGCGGACATGCCATTAACTACCTATTTGGACAAACTGTAGACTCTGTACTCGATTTTTGGACATACCTCAATGACCGTCATTATGTCGTTGTCCGTCACCCAAAATACAGACAATTTTTCTTGAACTTCCTTGGGAGTGCTTTCCACTACCCGCCTCGCAGCTGGAATGTGTTAAGCCAAGAGAGAAGAACGTTTCCTGTTTGAACCAATGAACATTTATGAACAATTGAACAGAACACATCAATTTCGAGAAGACGTGACTCAACATATTACCAGCGGGGGGCAGAAGGCCTCTGATCAATTACACAACAAAACTAAACAAAAACAAAAAAATAATAATAACATAACAACAATAAAAAAAATAAAATAAAAGATGGTACAGCACTTGCCCGCGAAAGGCAAAGGCCCCGAGTTCGAGTCTCGGTCGGCCATACAGTTTTAATTTGCCAGGAAGTTTCATATCAGCGCACACTCCGCTGCAGAGTGAAAATCTCATTCTGGAAACATCCCCCTGGCTGTGGCTAAGCCATGTCTCCGCTATATCCTTTCTTTCAGGAGTGCTAATCCTGCAAAGTTCGCAGGAGAGCTTCTGTAAAGTTTAGAAGGTAGGAGACGAGATACTGGCAGAAGTAAAGCTGTGAGTACCGGGCGTGAGTCGTGCTTCGGTAGCTCAGATGGTACAGCACTTGCCCGCGAAAGGCAAAGGTCCCGAGTTCGAGTCTCGGTCGGGCACACAGTTTTAATCTGCCAGGAAGTTTAAGATTTTATAATGTTTGTCTTCAATTTTTCCCGCATCAATAAAATTTATGGAGGGGAAGCGTTTTGAGTTGTATGAGTAAATGGTTCAGCTGGAAATCGCTATTTTTTTTTTTTTGAAATTCCAGGATCTAACATACTTGATGGTATGTGGTCAGCCGAAGAGTGCATTGTCTGAAATTGACATTCAGCTGAATAACGGACTCAAATATTGTGTTGATTGAAATGACCATTACGTCGAAATAAAACACAGATATCTACTCTTTCTCCTCGTAGCCTAGTGCAGTCTAAATCGAATAAACGTATGAAAAGTTGCGCTATGACTGCTCGATACAAAATTTCACGACTATGTCTGAAATGTGTCGTAAGTATTTTGTCTTAGAAAGCATTCGAGTTTTTGAAGCTACCTCCGAGCAATCAGGGAATCCACTAATTGAGGCAAGTCATCATCGTGTCCAAAATAAATAGCAAAGACACTGCCAGACTGTTAATCTTGAGCACTCACAGAAGGCTGAACACGAATGTTTCAGCTCATCTCCGAAACAGCGGCAGACACTTTGACAGGAAAGCTTGGCTTCCTCGCTGCGAGTAGGCGCCTGAATGATGAATGCGACCATTTAGCCGCAGACATGTCGTTTGCCTTCCGACCTCCTTACTGCTCCAAAAGCGCGCCGCCTCCATCAATTCCTTACACCCAGCAACAGGAGTTGGCTAAAGATGGCTTACCGCCGTTGGATCCATTTTCTAGTTAGGCCACGGCTGGAAGCAACATTGCAGTGACATTCACACGCTAACTTCAAGGTAATCCTTCGTTCTCTCAGTCAAAACTTTTGCGGTAGTTACACCGGTTCATCTGATTACGAACCATATATCCATAGTAAGTGGGGAAATGCACCACGTATGCATATCCATGGGTTAGAAAAGCTTCGAAAAAAGGCTGCTAGATGCACTGCAGATCTGACCCCAAGACAATTCTGCAGAAATATATCCAGGGAACTTAATATTATGACGTTCTGTTCAATACATATTTTTTAAACAATATTGCACGTGAAAGCCAATAATACTATCCAGTTTAATACAGACATACACAATTACAATGCGAGAAAAGGTATGCTTATAATTAGACCACGGATTTTTGGTCGTAAAAAAGTGTGTTTTAGGCACCTAAAATAGGCTCCTTCAGTAGTTCATTTAGGCTATATAAAACCTAAAATAGGATGCTGAATGATGCAGAGAAAATAAAAATGATTTGAAATGCACAGTGTTGATAGTATGAACAACTTATTAGTCATTAACAGAAGGAGAATGAATATTTACACAGTTACAGAGCACAGTAATCTACAACATTAATGTTAAACATAACTCCAAATACTTTTGAGTTCCTGCTGGATAAAGATCTCCGTAAAAAAGATGTGGCAATGGTTTAAATAATACATTCGTAGTTTCACATATTCTGTCCATAGTTGGATTCACAATAAATAACCTAAATCTCTCCTAGGTTTTCTAGCGAAAAACTGTGACGGTTGTTAGTCAGAATCAATTTATTCGCAGAAAAAGAACGTTCTACATGAACAGATGTGACAGGGGCGTACTTCATTTTCGGCACATGTCGGACAGAAATGCTGCAGTCAGGAGTGCTGGATTTTCCACTAAGTATGTCGGCAGCTGCACACAACTCCTTCAGGCCAGTGTTCTTCTGCAAACCGTTTGCATTTTTGCCCGTACTCTTTCCCCTACTTCACCAGGCTCTTCATTAATTTTCATTTTGACTTCTTCAAGCAAGGAAATATTGTCGTAGATAGGTCTCCCTGAGCCTTCTAATTGTGAAATTATTCTTGCCATGTATGTGTAGAGGGCCCTAATGTAAGATAAGTCCCGTTTTAAAGAAGAAACTTTGAGTAACTCCAATGCTGCAGTTACGGATGCAGCATTCTCCGGTATATTTTCAACCACCTTCTGGACAGCTGAGAGATGTCTACTATAGTTTTCTGCTGCTATCAGCCACGTGACAACAGGCTCTGGCGGCAATGGGACATCACGAAGCTGTTCCTTGAATGCCTGTGTTCTTGATGGTGCCTTAACAAAAGTTTTCCTCCCCATAGATATTACTTTATTTACATTAGGAAATTGTAGCCTTACTTGCTCTGCTATGCGGTTGATCCCATGCACTACACAAGTTACTTGCAGCATCAATGGGTAGAATACTTTTAATAGTTGGAACGCTGCTATCATATATGCAGCAGCATCAGTGACGGCCAGAAGCATCTTATTCTCATCCACTCCGTTTGGGTATAGCACCTTAAGCCCATTGTTCACAAACTGTGCTTTTGTTTGTTGGTTAGTTTTTGCAAGCTGTTTTGGGTAAATCAAATGAGCCCTGGATGGAGCATCTGCATCTAGCTTGCCAATGATCAGGTTTGCAATGTAACGGCCAAGACTGTCAGTAGTTTCATCCACAGAAATGCACATACAAGATTCTCCAACATCTTCTCGGATTCTGTGCAGTGCAGCATTCTAAGCTGAATCCACACAATTCTTACGTAGAGTTGACTGCAGGAATAAACTGAAGGCATTACTTCTCAAGAAAACGTGTGAAAATAGGGTTGTCTAGATTCCGAAAGGGGATGTTTGCTCCCACAGGTGCATGGTACAAATCACTGCAGAACTTGTTTTTTTTCGGAGGATTCACCAGATTTATTAGTTAAAAGAGTTTGCTTCAAATTTGACTTTCGTACAACATTAGCTTTATGTGGGATTCCACCTGCATGCTAAGTGAGATTTCTTAATACTCGAAACCTAATACGAAAGAAAATGGAAATGCAGTTTAGAATCGCAGATAAAGAGTATTTCGTATTACTAAAGGATAGCGATAAAAAAGAATCCTGAGTGACAGGAAATTAAGAAGTCTAAGGAAACCATCAACTAACCTCCTTGTTGCATGTTTCGCAGAAATTAATTTTCCCATCTGTTGTATAATGCGGAAATCTTGCAACCACTGCCTTATATGAGTAGACTTTGAACTAGCTGTTTTCGGCATGGCGTTGTATTCTCACACAGAAACTAAAATTTATTTTGCACTTAGAACGTCAGTAACACTTAACACGTCTGTCGCTACACAATGTACTGATTTGTTTCCTCTGGGAAAAAGTGAACGATGACCTGCTTTTTTCTTTCTTGTATCTGCGGTGCATGGGAGCGGTAGGGGAAGTGCCGTACTCGTTGCTGGACATATGCACCTGACAGATGGCCGCTCCTTGTGAACAAGCGAATGGAATCTACCGGTGCTTCAGATGAAAACATCTCACTACTGGCAAATTGTTTTTCGAGCCGGAAAATTCACGAATAATACGTTTCACGAAACAGAGTAGCTTGATAGGATTGCCTGCAGACAGCAGCGAGAAAATGCGCGAAGGGCTGTAATTTAGCTACAGAGGGCGTCTACGATTAACATTGTGATTTTTTAATCCGTGCTCAGCTTAAGGCCTATGAAACCGTTTCTGGCCAGAATCCTATGAACTAAATATTTTCAAATGTAACATTTAGTACTCCTACGTTCGATTCTAATGGGTAACTCAAATCTTTGACCGGTTCCCATTCGCTCACCGAAGTTAAGCACTGTCGCGCTCGGCGCGTACTTGCATGGATGACCATTCAACCGTGCCGAGTGCTGTTGGTAGTAAGGCAAGCAAAGGAATTGTAGACAGTCTCTAACGACCTTAGCCTTCGACGAGACGTAAAGGCCTAAGTTTACTTCCTTCTTCTAATCTTTGAAAACACAAGAACTCTATGTCAGATTAACTAAATAGGTACTTTTTAGGATCTTGATGCCTAAATAGGCAAAATTAGGCGTCAACGTCGAATACGCAATTTTAGGTCCTATAGAACAAACGGTATTCAGTTAAGTTAGTCATGAAACGCAGAAGTACCAACTTATGTGCAAATTGGAACTTAGGAAAAAAATATGTTTTAACCTAAAGATCCGTGATCTATTTTTTTACATATGAATAATAAAACACCTATAAAGAGTATTTGGTATTCACAGGGATAGCGATATAAAAAATTGAAAAAGACCGAAGTGTTAGGCAAACACGAAGCATGAGCGCATATCAACTAGCCACCTTGCTGCACGCCGGGCTGAAAACATTTTTTTCCATCTGTCGTATAGAGTGGAAAAACTTGGAGCCAGTGTCTTATATGATGAAATAGGCACTTTTTAGGATATTAAAGCCGAAATAGGCAAAAATAGGCACTAACGTCGAAATAGGCTTTTTTAGGTCCTATAGAATTAATGCTATCAAGTTTAAATAGTCATGAAACGCACAAGTACAAATTTTTATGCAAATAGGTACACAGGAACAAAATAGGTTTATTCCTAAAATCCGCGGTCTACTTATAATCCACACAGGAAGCGGCTTAAGCTATTCGAAAAAGATCCTATAACTACTGAGCGTGTTTTACATAATAAATTATCACCCAGAATAAAAGCATCGAAAAGACATTTGTTTTCAGATACAGATTAAAAGGTTCTTTCGTCTCCTTACTCCTAAATAGTTTAAGTGACTACCTCGAAGCTAAACAGTAGGGGGGTACCTTGTTCAAGCAGTGAGACCATCATAAAGTGTGTATTCATAAACCAGTGAGCACAAATATAAAACACATATACTGTCTTACTATTTAAGAGTAGTCCTGGTGCTAGATCCCCTTGTTTGTTTCTTTCAGGTGCCTCGAAAGACGTGCTGTCATAAAGTGTGGCTAGCAGAGTGTAAGACGGAAGAGATTACTGAGTGCATGATGTACAGTATTGAAGAGTGATCGTGACAGTGTAATATTATGAAAATATGAAGATTAGCAAGTGATTGTCCTGTTGTCATGAAAGTTTTAATGACCATGTTTCCGTCTCTTTCAGGTTACGCGAATGACACCATTTGTTAAAGTTATTTTAGTTGTTATTTATTTATCACAGAGTAACAATTTATATTTTGCTAAATTATGTATGACTGTTCCATGTGAGTGAAATTGTGTATAGCATGACCACACCTGTACAATTAAAATTTTCTACAGATGGATTAAGAAATTAATAAAAGAAATAAAAAGTTTATTGCTGATATTGACTACGCTCTATAGTACAGAAAGTTCTCTTTTGTTGCTATAAAATAATTAACACTTCTACTCCCACTGGGACGAAAGATTCCAGCGATAGGTTATCAGAAAACCAGTGGGGATTTGTTGCATGTGATTGTTGTGTATCGATGTCCGACTGGTAAAGGGGCGACTGTATGGTGGGCTGTCTTCAAGTGTCATTGTTAATCCTCTCCTCTGTATTATCGCATCGAGTTAAGTCGTACCTGCAGCAGGCAACCCAATTAACAAATGTGCAAAGCGAGCTACTGCCTCGCCTTTCCCCCGAAGTTGGTGCCAAAGAATTGCACGCGCGTATTGACGATCGCCACCTCACAAACGGTGCCCATATTGAGCACCTCCAATGTGAGTCATAAACTTGAGATTTTCTACCAAATCCTATGTGTTAGTTTTCTCTCCGTCTAGTAGCTCTAGAAACCACAGCGATACTTCTGAATAATCCTGCAAGCCTCACCCTTCCTCTTACTCGGAAACTAAACGACATGAATTTTTTTTTCATATTGTTATATCATATTATAACTGTAATCAAAATCACAACACAGTACATAAAGGAAATTGCGTTCGAAGATACATTATAGATTTCATTCCATCTAGATGCCAGTATAATGTAAGATAAAATCTTATAGTGCTATTACATATACATGGGGTAAAATGATATACCAATGCAATGTCAACAGGAACACATGAAATGACACATATACCTAAACAAGCTTGTCGTAAACGTATGTAATCAACAAGAAATAAACAAACTGGAGGTACTTTGGTCAAAAGAATAAAGAAGATGTCATTTTATGACCTTACTCTAGCTGTGGGTCCAGCAGAGAGGAAGTTGTTTAATATTAAGCTTAATTATTAAATACGAGTATATCAAAAGTATCGTTACGATAGTAGGAGAAAGTCAATACGGAGGACTCTTACGGCTTTCAATCAGACTTGGATTTTCCGTTACAATATTTCTTACAGTGTTTTGACATAAATAATAAATATTATTAATGGAGGAGAATAACGTTATGTATGCCGTGCAGTTATTTATTTAGTTAACCTGCAAGGTACGACCACCTCGTCATCTCTTAAATCTTACGTAGCATTACAGTCATTACGACCACCATGTTATAAATTAAATCTAATAAATAATCTAACATTTAGAAATTATTATGATACAAAGACAGCAGAAGAAAACCCCAGTTAACATTCGTTCGAGTCAAGTACAATACCATCTGAAATATTCTGGTACGCTCTAATTATGTGCCAGGTTGTGCCTCGACCCCAGAACCTTGCCTTTTTCCGACTAAGCTATCGAGTCACGGATCACGAATTGCCCTTGCAGCTTCACTGCAGTTAACTCTTCTCTCCTGCTTTTGACAGCTTCGCAGGAACCTTCTTGCATACCTTAGTGCATAACAACTTTTGGCAGAAAGGCTATTTCGAGGAACTCTAATGTATTGCGCATAAACAGGAGAACACATTCATTATTGTTTCACTGACTGTTGGTAATAAGCAAAACAGCAAAAGCCTGAAATACGTGGGAGTAGCCTTCCATGGTGATTTAAAGTGGAATGGTCACATAAAATTACATTTTAAGGAAAGCAAATAGAAGCGTGAAATTGATGACAGACCCAGGAATAGATGGCTCCAAAATGCTTGTACGATCGCTTCTTGGATACTGCTCGTCGGGCGGGGTCTTTTAAGACGTTGGGTAAATGGAAGACGTAGAGATGATCCATTCAGTAATAGCAAAAGTACCACGGATATGCTCAATAGGCTGCAGTATCAGACGCAATAAGGGAGGCATTGGACCCCATGGGGAACTGGATTATACTTGCATCAGCTTAGGTTCCTAGAAGAGTCTAGTGACACACAACTGCCTCCCATGTAGGACGCATGAAATTACCGTGACGAAAAAAGCAGAGAAACTAGAGGTGACATGGTAGTTTACCAACAATTGTTCTAACTAAGCACCCTTTGTTTACGACAGGTAGCGGAATGCATTCTCGAAGTAGATGTGGAAATGGCTTAGACAAGGCTTGAGGACAGTTGCCAGAGTGATTTGTTGACTCGGCAGCGGAATATGCTACCTGCTTCTTTCAGAAGTTGGGAGTAGTTTCAGAGTCGCTATTAATATTTGACAATGTAAATTTTCACAAATTTTCGTAGTTATTGATGTGGCTCGTAATTAGGTTAAACAGTCGATCTACAGCCTCATTGAATTATTTACGAACCTAAATTCCACAGTCGCTCTTAATTGGCTGTAAATTTCTCACAAACAGATGGGGCTTTGGGTATTCCCGATGAATTTTCATATTTGATCTCCTACTCACTACGTCCATTCTGAACATGTTGATTGTGTCGAGGAGTTTCCACAACGTTATTGACCATTATCATTTGCAGAAAATTAACGTCACTACGATATAACAGTGTGACACAGTTATCTGAAACGTCGACAGCTGAGCAAATAGTGTACGAGTTATAACCACAGAGCCGGCAGGTGTGGCCGTGCGGTTCTAGGCACTTCAGTCTGGAACCGCGTGAACGCTACGTTCGTAGGTTCGAATCCTGCCTCGGGCATGGATGTGTGTGATGTCCTTAGGTTAGTTAGATTTAAGTAGTTCTAAGTTCTAGGGGACTGACGACCTCAGATGTTAAGTCCCATAGTGCTCAGAGCCATTTGAACCATATAACCACAGAAATTATATTTCATATGCAAAGTCCAAACTCGAAGATTAGTAATATGATGCATGCAATATTAAAGTCCGACCGAAGGGTCGTCAAAAGCGCGGTATTGTCTCTTTTATACATAATGACTGCAAATAACGCGGTGGAAGATTTTCAGAATTCCTTGTCCTTGGATAAAATTCAGAGGCGTATGTTTCCGATTCGTTTTTAATCAGGAGAGTAAACTTATCTTTCTATGTGCGTATAGTAGACCATCATTCTTTTGAATTGAGAGTTTCAAAAAATATTCTATAATACTATATTGGAACATACAGTGTGTTCCGATATTATAACTCGGAGAAAATAAATCTGTTTACACATAAGGAGAAGGGATTCAGAACATGTCGTTCTTGTAAAACGCGACTGGCTCCTCATTCACATGAAGCCATTTGTGCTACAGACAGGAGATTTCAAACTCATTCTATATTTCATATGGTTCCAGATGATTGATACCGTTCCTCGTAAGCGGCTTCTAATACAACCGAGCGCCTGTGGAGTATCGTTTCCGTTGTGTGCCTGGATTTTAGATTTCCTGTCAGTGAGGTCAGAGTTCGTAGTTGTTTATTAAAGGCGAAGTGATGTCACGGACTGTCCGAGTTGTTATAAACGATGTAGGAAACAAACTGAGTAGCTCTCTTACATTCTTTTCAGATGATACTGTAGTTTAACTTCTAGTAAAATCCTCAAAAGATAAAAAAAATTGCAAAATTACTTGGGCAAGATATCTACATGGTATTAAAAATGGCTGTTCACTCTAAGCCGGCCTCGGTGGCCGTCCGGTTCTAGGCGCTGCAGTCGGGAACCGCGGGACTGCTTCGGTCGTAGGTTCGAATCCTGGTTCAGGTATGGATGTGTGTGTTGTCCTTAGGTTAGTTAGGTTTAAGTAGTTCTAAGTTCTAGGGGACTGATGACCTAAGTTGTTAAGTCCCATTGTGCTCTGAGCCATTTGAACCATGTTTTTTTTTTAGTTGACTCTAAACTTTAAAAAGTGTGATACTTGTAAGGATACCGTGATCCATATCATTACCAGTGCTGGTGCATGATGGTGAGCCTTAGCTTCTAGAACGTTCAGCACTCACCCGCCACACGGCACCATCGTGTCGCGACGGCAGTAGGAGTCAGTACGAACGAGCGAGAGTAGTAGTTTGGCAGATCTCACTCGGTCGAGTGAATGAAAGGGTCGTGAACCTGAAGTAAGCGAAGTTGAATAACGAAATTTTCAGTATTGCGACACCGGAAACAATTCGTTGGAATATAAATGCGGAATCGTCCGTTTTGTAGTGCGTGAACTTTAAAAGTTGTCAATTTCATCAGATAAACGAGTGTGAAACAGTTAGGACTGACTTCTATTGTTTGGAGATGAATAAGTTAAGTTAAAGAAAGTTATCTTTTATTTTAGAACTATCTGACAATGTCTTACGATTAATTTTGTAATAAATAATTGGTTGCACCAAGTACACTAAGGCTACAGTTTAGATTTTCAGTGCGATCGTGGATGAAGTTGTCTCTCACCTGTAGTTAGATAGCCAATTACTAGTATCACAGCCCAACCTCTTAAAATTACAGGATGAGAGCTTATGTGTTCTCTACACGAGTACTAAAAAAATCGATTACATTTCAGTTACACGATAAATAAAACACATTTACAGTTTGTAGAGTCATCTAAAAAAAACGTGGGGTTACATTTACTAACGACTTATATTGTAACCATTAAATAGAAAATGTAGTGGGAAAGGTGAACGAAAGATTGCACTTTTTTTTTTTTTTTTTTTTTTTTGGCAGAGCACTTAAAAGATTCAGCAGACAAACTAAACTGCCAACCCGCATTGCGCATGTCCGGTTTGTTCTGGTGTATCGCTGCGTTGTATGGTGCCCTCTCTGTATAGTGCTGACGGAAGATACAGAAAAAGTTCAAAGAAGGGCAGCTGGTTTTGTATTATAGCGAAATAGCGAAGAGAATGTAATTGACATGACAAACGAATTGAGCCAGCAATCATTTTCGTTGCGGTAGGATCTTCATGAAATTTTCGTGCAGGAGGATCTTCTCATGAAATTTCAGTCACCAATATTCCCAACATATCCTCGGAATCCTAATTTATTTTGTTTTCCTCCACCTACATAGGGATAAACCTTATGTTGTACGGGTGTCACGCATCTCTGTCATTTTCGCCAGAATACGTGAAGTATTCCATTCTTCTTTCTTTTTTCAGCTTTTAGGTATACATGGTAAACACACATGTATTCTAGAAGACTTTGATTACCAGAACATTAGTCAGGCATATCTACAAGGTTGTGGCTTAGCTGCAACCAAAGTTCATATGGTGTTTTGTTTACATTTGCTTTTGAAATTTAAAACATATGCTCTTCGCAGTTGCTACTGTGTTGTTCTATGTGTTTTCTGTGTCAGATGTGCTGAGAGTAAAGACATGTAACTCCAAACGGAAATTTGGAGGCAACCAGTTCAAAGAAACTTCGAATAACACGCATCATTTGGTTCAACAATTGTTAAGGAATATTGGTCTATAGGCATAAAATACACTTAAAAGCACACCTTGCTGCTGTGGAGGAAATTAAGCCTAAAGGAAAGGGTCTGGCGAACACAAATCTTGTTAGGAGATGTCTCCATGGCCTCTAACAGAATCCCATCGAAACCTTTTAACGGTTTAATAGTGGGACAAAAACCGAAAAGTGTGTTTGTTGGGCTGACAGTGTTTAAGTTCGAACTTGTATTGATGGTACAATTTCTACGATTCATCTTCTGAAAAGACACAGCCTGGAAGGATTTTGGTTTCAGATCTGTTGTTGATCAGCTGTGGGAAATCGAAGCGCAGCGAGCTGCAAAAGCTGCTAGCAAAGGAGGGCAGAATAAATAAAAGAATGGAAAGAAACAACAGAGAGCATAAAGAAAAAGGCGATCAACATGAGTATACAACCTGAATGCTCTAGAACTGCATTTTGGCAAGCTGAGGTACACTTTCCTCCTAAATGACTGAAGTTAAGTGCACCAAAACTGGCACACATAATTAGAATTACGTTCAGCGCCTTCCTTGCCTACTATTTTCACAAAATTCTATAATACGGTGATAATTTTTTATATAAAATATTAATTATATTTTCTTAGTAAACTGAATTTTCTGTATTTTACTCAGATCAGCATCAGAAGACAAAATTGGAGGAGTAAGATACTTTCCTGTATGTTATCTAGAGCCTGACTGTTTTTCTAAGCTGTCATTCAGTGTTAGCAAGAAAAATTTTACCTCAGTTTAGCTTTTTATAAATACTGTTGTCAACGTCGCAATATAAAACATATCTGATTTTCTCTTAAGATCTTTGATTCATAACCCTGTTTCTCTGCACACTTCGGAGCTACCTCTGCTTTACACAACAGTAATACTGAGAGCGAAGGGAGAATGTTAAAAAGGCAGCCCACTCAGGGACGGGTCCTCTTAAAATTGAGTTACAAGTGCGCCGTTCCCGACTGCATAACTTTATTAGTAATGGATTTACTCATACGGCTGCCGTGGAATAGTATGAGGCCTCTGAGCCTTGTCATACACACATCATCTTGCAACGTCCTCTCATCCGGAGCAAATCATTCGCAGCCACTATCAGTTTACCTGCCACACTCCTGACAGCCACAGCTTACTTCGTGCGCGGTACATCCTACCAATAGCAGAGGCTCAGGTGTTGTCCGTTCCGGTGTGACAGCTACATTACACTACCATGTCGCAACTGTGCCCGCCTGCGTACGGACTCGCGTCGCTCAACGCCGTCTGTCTAATCCTCTATGTCATCAACAAGAGCAGGCTAGCGTCCACCAGCTCCTTAGCCAATAGTGGGCCAGTTGTACCCTGTACTGGCGTCACTTTGATTTGGAGCCATGTTGAATGTGAGGCGGATGTGTTTCCACGAGGCACGTTTAAGAAGCGAAGAAAAGGATTGTTAGAGTGTTGACGAACCTAGTAATAAAAACCTACTTCGACGGCATATATTCCTTTAAAAGCACCGCCACTTTTTCAGACAGGAAGGATATATATCGATGTTATTACAGCCATAAAAAGGTTAACAAGCATTCAGCGACGACTGTATTAAGGCGCCTTACAAGAAGCACAGAATTACGTAAATCCAAATAACGACGGTCAGATTGTAATGTGACCCACCGGTAATAACTACTTCATGCGTTAGTAAAAAGAACACTTGTTTGTTTTATTTTACTTCCTTTGAATTTCGTAGTTAATTACTCTTATCACCAAACATTTGAATTAAATGGGGAATAGAAATTATGCAAAATAAAGAGAACGTCAAATAAGTACCACGAATGTAGTTAATCATTTCGAGACTTCAAGCATCTCTGTGATTAATGGCGAATAGTTATCATGCATGAATCCTAACTGTGTGTAATATTTGGTCAGTAACAGCACAAAAACAGGCGATACGAGAGAACGGTTTGCAAGGGATATTTGGAAAGTAGGTTCCGATCAGTCAAGAAATGGAAACCACTGTTGTTGTTGTGGTCTTCAGTCCTGAGACTGGTTTGATGCAACTCTCCATGCTACTCTATCCTGTGCTAGATTCTTCATCCCCCAGTACCTGCTGCAACCTACATCCTTCTTAATCTGCTTAGTGTAGTCATCTCTTAATCTCCCTCTACGATTTTCACCCTCCACGCTGCCCTCCAATACTAAATTGGTGATCCCTTGATGCCTCATAACATGTCCTACCAACCGATCCCTTCTTCTGGTCAAGTTGTGCCACAAACTACTCTTCTCCCCAATCCTATTCAATACTTCCTCATTAGTTATGTGATCTACCGATCTAATCTTCAGCATTCTTCTGTAGCACCACATTTCGAAAGCTTCTATTCTCTTCTCTTCCAAACTATTCATCGTCCATGTTTCGCTTCCATACAAGGCTACACTCCATTTAAACACTTTCAGAAATGATTTCCTGACACTTAAATCTATACTCGATGTTAACAAATTTCTCTTCTTCAGAAACGCTTTCCTTGCCATTGCCAGTCTACATTTTATATCCTCTCTACTTCGACCATCATCAGTTATTTCGCTCCCCAAATATCAAAACTCCTTTACTACTTTAAGTGTCTCATTTCCTAATCTAATTCTCTCAGCAACACCCGACTTAAATCGACTACATTCCATTATCCTCGTTTTGCTTTTGTTGATATTCATTTAATACCCTTCTTTCAAGACACTATCCATTCCGTTCAACTGCTCTTACAAGTCCTTTGCTGTCTCTGACAGAATTACAATGTCATCGGCGAACCTCAAAGTTTTTATATCTTCTCCATGGATTTTAATACCTACTCCGAATTTTCCTTTTGTGTCCTTCACTGCTTGCTCAATATACAGATTGAATAACATCGGGGAGAGACCACTACCTTGTCTCACTCCCTTCCCAACCACTGCTTCCCTTTCATGTCCCTCGACTCTAATAACTGACATCTGGTGTCTATAAAAATTGTAAATAGCCTTTCGCTCTCTGCATTTTACCCATGCCACCTTTAGAATTTGAAAGAGAGTATTTTTAGTCAACATTGTCAAAAGGTTTCACTAAGTCTACAAATGCTAGAAACGTAGGTTTGCCCTTCCTTAATCTAGCTTCTAAGATACGTCGTAGGGTCAGTATTGCCTCACGTGTTCCAGCATTTTTACGGAATCCAAACTGATCTTCCCCGAGGTCGGCTTCTACTAGATTTTCCGTTCGTCTGTAAAGAATTAGCGTTAGGATTTTGCAACTGATAGTATGGTAATTTTCACATCTGTCAACACCTGCTTTCTTTGGGATTGGAATTATTATATTCTTCTTGAAGTCTGAGGGTATTTCGCCTGTCTCATACATCTTGCTCACCAGATGGTAGAGTTTTGTCAGGACTGGCTCTCCCAAGACCGTCAGTAGTTCCAATGGAATTTTGTCGACTCCGGGGGCCTTGTTTCGACTCAAGTCTTTCAGTGCTCTGTCAAACTCTTCAAGCAGTATCGTATCTTCCATTTCATCGTCATCTACATCCTCTTCCATTTCCATAATATTGTCCTCAAGTACATCGCCCTTGTATAGACCCTCTATATACTCCTTCCACCCTTCTGCATTCCCTTCTTTGCTTAGAATTGGGTTTCCATCTGAGCTTTTGATGTTCATACAAGTGATTCTCTTATCTCCAAAGGTCTCTTTAATTTTCCTGTAGGCAGTATCTATCTTACCCCTCATGAGATAAGCCTCTACATCCTTACATTTGTCCTCTAGCCATGCCTGCTTAGCCATTTTGCACTTCCTGTCGATATCATTTTTGAGACGACTGTATTCCTTTTTGCCTGCTTCATTTACTGCATTTTTATATTTTCTCCTTTCATCAATTAAATTCAATATTTCTTCTGTTACCCAGGGATGTTTACTAGCCCTCGTCATTGTACCTACCTGATCCTCTGCTGCCTTCGCTACTTTATCCCTCAAAGCTACCCATTCTTCTTGTACTGTATTTCTATCCCCTGTCAATTGGTCCCTTATGCTCTCCCTGAAACTCTGTACAACCTCTGGTGGTCAGAGTCCACATCTGCCTCTGGAAATGTCTTACAATTTAAAACCTGGTTCCTAAATCTCTGTCTTACCATTATATAATCTATCTGAAACCTGTCAGTATCTCCAGGCTTCTTCCATGTATACAACATTCTTTTATGATTCTTGAACCAAGTGTTAACTATGATTAAGTTGTGCTTTGTGCAAAATTCTACCAGGCGGCTTCCTCTGTCATTTCTTAGCCCCAACCCATATTCACCTACTACGTTTCCTTCTCTCCTTTTTCCTACTTCCGAATTCCAGTCACCCATGACTATTAAATTTTCGTCACCCTTCCCTATCTGAATAATTTATTTTATTTCATCATACATTTCTTCAATATCTTCGTCATCTGCAGAGCTAGTTGGCACATAAACTTGTACTACTGTAGTAGGTGTGGGCTTCGTATCTATCTTGGCCACAATAATGCGTTCACTATGCTGTTTGTTTTAGCTTACCCGCATTCCTATTCTCCTATTCATTATTAAACCGACTCCTGCATTACCCCTATTTGATTTTGTGTTTATAACCCTGTAGTCACCTGACCAGAAGTCTTTTTCCTCCTGCCACCGAACTTCACTCATTCCCGTTATATCTAACTTTACCCTATCCATTTCCCTTTTTAAATTTTGTAACCTACCTGCCAGATTAAGGGATCTGACATTCCACGCTCCGATCCGTAGAACATCAGTTTTCTTTCTCCTGATAATGACATCCTCTTGCGTAGTCCCCGCCCGGAGATCCGAATGGGGGACTATTTTACCTCCGGAATATTTTACCCAAGAGGACGCTATAATCATTTAATCATACAGTAAAGCTGCATGCCCTCGGGAAAAATTACGGCCGTAGATTCCCCTTGCTTTCGGCCGTTCGCAGTACCAGCACAGCAAGACCGTTTTGGTTATTGTTACAAGGCCAGATGAGTCAATCATCCAGACTGTTGCCCCTGCAACTACTGAAAAGGCTGCTGCCCCTCTTCAGGAACCACACGTTTGTCTGGCCTGTCAACAGATACCCCTCCGTTGTGGTTGCACCTACGATACGGCTATCTGTATCACTGAGGTACGCAAGTCTCCCCATCAACGGCAAGGTCCATGCTTCATGGGGGAAGGAAACCACTGTGAAAGTCTAATAAATCTTTGCACATATGTGCTCGACAGTATCTCTAGTATGCCTGTCGGTTGCATCACTTCTCTCTTTTCAGTTCTGAGCGCATGGTGAGCTCATAAAGACGAGTGGAAAATAGTGTCTCCCACCAAGTATGAGGTCCTGGTGAGGGATTTCTCCTGATGTTATGCAGCCCATATTACAGAACTGTCATACGGTTCCTACTTCGTGAGAATTCTCAGTCGCTATCTGCAGGGGCATTGAAAATTCTCCTGCAGCGTTTTCGATGGGAAGTGTTCGATCACCCGCACTGCAGCCGGTAATTGGCTTCCTCTGTGTTTCATCTCAGCTCTCATTTACTACTCACTATGGAGACAATATTTTCACACAAACAACGAGCTACAGATGAGCGTAGAGAATTAGCGGGAAGTACAAGCGGCTGCCTTCTGTGATAAGGGTATTAGAAACTTGATACAGTGCTACGACAAATATCTAAGTCGGAGTCGTGACAATGTAGAGTAGTGGCTAGAAACTGTAGCTAACTGTTGCAGATAAATTATTTCTGATTATCACAGTGGTTTCCTTTTCGCGACCAATCGGAACTTACTTTCAGATTAGCCCTGGTATTCCCCTCAAAGGCCAGTATTGTCTTTTCACTAGTAGCCCATTTTGCAGACATAAATAGAAGAGCATTTATGTTTTTACACACAGCATTCTCTCATTCTGATATTATCGCTACATACAGGGTGATTCAGTTACAACGCTGTCATTTAGTTCAGCCCTAATGTTATATCCCGCCTTCATAAACCATGGTTCAAATGGCTCTGAGCACTATGGGACTTAACATCTGAGGTCGTCAGTCCCCTAGAACTTAAAACTACTTAAACCTAACTAACCTAAGGACATCACACACATCCATGCCCGAGGTAGGATTCCAACCTGCGACGGTAGCGGTCGCGCGGTTCGAGACTGAAGTGCCTTGAACCGATTGGCCACACCGGCCAGCGGGCAAGATTTTCGCGTGAATTATTAATTCTGCACAAAAACTGGACAAGGCCTTCTTTGTAGGAAGTTTGATGTGGTTAAATTTTTTATTGGGGTACATTTTCGCGGCAGGCCAATAGTTTCGAGTTATTCAAGGAAAACGAACCAAACTGACCAAACGCAACACTAGCCACACACTCATCCCTCACCGCCAATATTTCTAGTATGTTGTCCGTGACACTGCCTCGTACCACTGTAAAAAAAAATTTGGCTGCTCTAACTGATCTCGATATTTCGATCTTTTTTCGTCTTCACTGACTGGTCTCATTACGCCGCCGGCCTACTCGAACAATTACAAGTTTTGAAACAGGCCTTTTTTGTAAATTTTCCCTAAGAGTTTTCTAATCTCAGTGGCATAAAATAAACAATTACATCGTTGTATTCGTCAGTCCTCCTGACTACAAAACTAGTGTGTTTGTAAGGGTTATGCTTTGATCGACTTGTTACGTAATTAGTTTAAAGTAACGTTTAAAAAAGTCGTTTTTCTTTCATTACCTTTATACAGACGTTTACGTTAATAATATCACCGAAATAACTGATTATATTGATGACATAATAGCTCAATCAACAGAGACCAGAAAAGGTCGAAAATCGGAAATGGTTCGTGTCGTCGGAAATTCCTGTGTATTGGTAGGAGGGAGTACCATGGACAACATACTAGAAACCCTCACTGGTAAGGCGCGAGTGCGGGGTCGGTGATGCGTTTGAAGGTCACTTTCGTACGTTTTTCTTGACCTACTCAAAAACCGCAACCTCCAGTGAGGATTTATTCTAGTAAAAAATTCTTCTATATTAAATTTCCTACAAAAAAGGTCCCGTTATTTTTTTCTGTAGGGCTAGTAGTTCGCACGTAATGAACGACAGATTGTGAAGGTATCGCGCGTGGTTTTAGAGACCAGATCTAATATAGCGGGTTGCACAACATTGGTAGGAGCAGCTGAATCACCTTGTATGATAAACTCACTGAAACCAGACCACACTACCTCGTGCAACGAAATTCTGTCTCGTCACAAGTTCAGTTATTTTCCACTGATTAAGAATCTGATCATTTCAACTGCAACTCAACAGTTATTGTCGGATGGGATAACCTCATAGCTAGGAATCCAGTCATTGACAATTTAGATGTACAGTGACACACCGCTAGCTGACGTTTAATATTAGTCGGCGGTCTCCTATACCGTTTGCGGGTAGGTGGATTCTGGTAATGGATGAACTTGTTAAATCTTTATACACGGTTAACTCCGGTGTTGCTAAACCGCCTCCGCTTTATTGTACAAGGCACGTTAATCAGAGTTCCATGTACCGGTGCTCCGGCTAATGAGAAAATCTTACGCACACCACACGTAGACACAGGCGTCCGCGTTCGTGAGAACACACAATGACGCACGGAACTGCACTCTACTAGCCAGTAGTATGATTAATGAGTCGATGTTTCTCGTCGAATGCCAACAATGACAACTCCGAGGCTCATTTAGAGACGCAGCGTCACGGAGCGACGTCTCTAATTATTGTCTCATTATACTCTCATACATATCGCCCACAGTAAGTAACACGATAAAAAAATAAGTATTCTAATAATATGCGTTTTCTGTTAAAGACAACCCAGTAAACAATCCTTGATTTCAATCGATGGAAATCACGGATACGAATTCTAAGCCCAGAAGACACAACATATAGTACATACAAAATTTCCTCATCCCCACCCCCTCACGGCTACTCACTTGCAGTTCCTCCGGAAAGAAGAGACAATAGATTCAGTGTTTTGCAGACAAAGTTATTGATGAGATAGACACAGTGCACAGAAAGGCAGTTAGGTAAGTCGTATATTTCAATTACTCTCACTGCAAGTACTCATAAATGATTTATGTTATTTGTAGAACAAACTCTGCACTATCAGCCCTGCCCAATTTGAAACGATAAAACTCTTATTTGAAGAATCCGAACAGTCCTTATAAAGTTGCTTTATTTCTGAAGATCACTTGGTCATAAGGCTGCTTCTGCATGTTGTTTGTTCCATACCGCCTACAGTGTTAAAATTTGCCTACCAATGATGTCATCTGTATTAGATTCATCAATGTAGAGATTAAGCAAAATTAGTGAAGTAAACAGAGTCAACTGAAGAATGGCATACAACCCGTAGGCTCTCACCAATGACCTCATATTTAAAAAAAAAAAATGGTTCAAATGGCTCTGAGCACTTTGCGACTTAACTTCTGAGGTCATCAGTCGCCTAGAACTTAGAACTACCTAACTAACCTAAGGACATCACACACATCCATGCCAGAGACAGGATTCGAACCTGCGACCGGAGCGGTCGCTCGGCTGCATACGGTAGCGCCGAAAACCACAAAGCCACTACGGCCGGCTCTCATATTTTAGTCATAAAGATTAATTTGTTTATTTTCGAGCTGCAGATAATATATAGGTTATTTTCTGTAGCGAAGCTTCAGAAACGTAGACAGAAATAAACAGATGTGTTATTAAGAGAAAATATTATGTACGCTTTTTATCGCAATTGGTAGTTTCAAAACATTTGTGTATAGACATTGAATTATACCTTTGTCTGACAGTGAGTCACTCTCTCTGCAGTTGATGCAAGCCTTTTTCTATGTAGAATAGCTGAAGAATAAAATACTAGTATTAGCTAAAGCCAAAAAAAGTGCGATGTACGTAACATTGGCATCCTGTATCTCAGTGATCTACGGAGGTTGTATCCCATTGCTCGGGTGACCTCTATAGGGCAACTGAAGTGCCAGATACAAATTTTACGTTTGTCGCTTTTTCGCCGTCGCTAGTGATAGTATCTTATGCCTTAGTTGATATTAGTACTAGCGAAGGCGAGAAAACCAAAATACGTAAAATTTATATGTATGTCAGCTGACATACTTGATGTGCGCGTTTTTTGCTATCGCTAGCACTGAACAATAAAGTATTAGGCTTTTCTGCTGTGAAAAACGTGATATACGTAACATTAAATTCGAAATATGGATGTACCTGACATATGTCCACGATGTGTTTTCTCTTTACTACAGTCGTTTGTTTCTCAGCATTCGTCTATGCTTTTAAATCTTTGCAATGCATCATCTGTGGTAACTTGTGACGTCAAACGTCAAAGACTGCGGGTTGTTTCCCCTTTTTTAGTATTTCCCTTAAACAATGATGCTGAACTATCAACTGACCACAGTAAGCAGTTATATCGTCGTATACGGTACCATCGTCAAAAGAACAGTAAAACATAAATATCAAATTCACAATAAGATGAAAATTCTGAGAAAAGGACATTCAGTGTGAATGGGACCCGTCAGATCCATTTCCTTAGTGTGTCTCACCTTTGTTTCTGGGTTTTCAATGTTGTGTAGTCGAGTTGCCTTAAGATGACCCTTGACAGCTTTCAACCGCAAAGCGCTAACGACTGCAGGCAGAAACGACAGCCGTCTACAGAGCTCCGGCAACACTGAGGCGTTGGGATAAAAACTTTTGCAAAATTTCCGTACGTGACTGGTTATGGTAGACTCGCAGAGCAGCTGCGCTAGCCCACTAAAACAGTCAACGAACTTCTTACACGAATTTGGCTGGGTTCCAGAGAGAGGGCGAACGCTGGACAGACGATTTCTGGCCACTTTTGTTTTATGGTGAGATTTCAGGCTTAGAATGTTAAGAGAAAATTTACGGTTTCGCTTTTGGTACGATTCCACATCTGTGCGAATGTTTATGAAGTCTACATGCATAGTACCTACTTTTATAGATAGTTTGGCTAGCAAGTGGACTGGTAAGACAAAGACATCATTCACAGATATTTCACCACTTTATTTCACCCTCAACGCTTTAGATGAATAATAGGCTCCTCTTTGGGCTTCACGTGGTTTCGGAATTCTAAATTTAACATTCATTATAACTGGGTCTTTTCAGCCACGTTTTCGTTTCATGAGTGTTAACATATTTCTATAGCTAAACTTCGTCGTTTCCCGATTTACGACTTAACTTCTTTTCGTAATTGTTTTCTGTGGACTCATGTGTTCGTCTAGCCATGTCGGTTGCTATAGTTTTCAGTATTAAGCTATTCTCTTTGTCTTGCATCGAATATAATATTACCCCTTTTTGTCAGGAACAGGTAGACGTATCAACTTGAAATTTGCGTCACATACTGAGGTTTACGGTTCCTAGGCGGCGACAAACATTTCAGCTTCTAAGTCAATTCGGTCAAAAGATATAGCCATTTATGTGAAATTCGCTTATAAAAACGATTATTGTACTGCCCGTTACATAGAATGATGAAATTTGGCAAGCAGCAAGGTTTTATAGCACGAGTAACGGAAAAAAATTCGAAAATTGTTAATTTCTAATTATGGTACGTGAAGAAATATTTGCTTCTCATTTGTTATCCGACTTCCTGTCTGTCCGTCTGTTAAGACCCGTTGTTACGAGGAATTACAATAACAAATTTAAACTTATACAAAAATTTAAACTTAAAACATTATCGAAAGTCTTGGAATTCCCGGGATTGATATCTTGCCAGTATTTACAACGATTACATGCAAAAATCGCTGGGAATCTCTATTTCCGGAATAGACGAATTGACTACATATGTAACTAAGTTTTATGGAACCCCCAGATAACGTTTCCTTTGAGCACTTTGGAAAAAATGTTATAATATTATCTATAATAGACGTATAGCCTCTTGTTCACTAATTACATGATCTCCATCATTTTTTTTTTGACGAAAAGGCTGTTCTCCCGTCTTCAGTCTTCTGACTGGATTGATGTGGCCCCCCCACAAATAGCTCGTCACTGCAAATGCTCCTTCTCATTGCAGCTCTTGCACCGAGCGTCCTCAATTACTGGTCGGATGTATTCCAGTTTCTAACTTCCTGAACAGTTTTTACCATCTCCATCTAGAACCTTAGAGGTTATTTCCTGATGTCCTATTACATATCCTATCATCCAGTCCTTTCTTATTGTCGGTGGTTTCCACATATTCTTTTCTTCGCCGATTCAGCTGAGAACCTCCTCACTACCTGTTTCTTAGTTCACACTATTTTCGACATTCTTCTGTAGCACCACATCACAAACGCTTCGATTATCTTCTGTGCACGCCTCACAAGAAATGGATTTTCTTGACGAGTCACGGATATTTTCGGCGGATTCTTTGGTACCTGCAGCCCCTGCCTCTGTGTTTGTGAAGGGTCAACCTCGAGACGGTACCTGCAGAATGCGAGAATGAAATATGCACAGCACCCTTCATGCCTCATAAACGGTCGGAGTTATTGAAAGGAGATGTTGGCAAATGATATTTTTCTACATAATAATGCTGAATTTTCTACATAATAATGCTGAATTGGCAATTGATAATTTTCTACATAATAATGCTGAATTTTCATATTTACTGCATTATATGAGTAACTGTAGCCTTATGTACTAGAATGAAGTAATTTTCTTAAGTCTTAGATAGCTGCTGAAATGAGACGTAGTGTGGCTTTACACCAAGATAAGTTAAGAAATTAAACGTTTGTTTTTACACCGAAAATGTGAGTTTTCATAAGGTTTTGACCAAGACTCAGTTACAAATGTACCGGTAGGTGTATTAGGATGTTAGTGAGGTGGCACCGTGCAAACTCTGCTTTGTTTTGCGAAAAGAAATAAATCTTAACAAGAAACAATAGATTTTTATGTGTTACTCAAAATCTGCCACTTCTGAGTGAGTGGCTTTCAAGATAGAGCAAGTTTTAGTTCCTAAAAACATGATGAAGAGGCTGGACCGATGACCATATCCAAAAACGTACAATGTTACCGTAAAATACCTTATTTCGGAAAATTGACACCTGAAAATTACGCAAACAAGGTTGTAAAACATAGGGCGTACAAAGAGATGGTTGAAAAAATTGTAGATAGAATTCGAACTGCGGGCCACAGTGTTATAATAAAAAAGAAGCAACAAAATCAGAAATTAAGCTTCAGAAAAAAATTATTTGTTTGTGTGACCATATTGTCCATAGCTGCTTTATATTAACTAAAGGTATTTTAAAACCATCTTTAAAGCTACGGAGCACGAAACAATAGTGCGAAACGAGGAAATATCTAAAAAAGAGTTGCAAGCCGATGGCGTTTCTTGATGTAAGCCAGATTTAGTAAGATCAATTTCTTTTGTAAACCACGTTCTTAGATGGACATAGCAAGGCAGACGAAGCATGTGTTTCATTAAGCTCACAGATGCTTTCAATAAAACAAAACACGTTTAATAACAAAAACATACATTTCCTAGGAGTCGCAAGACAGATTTAATATACCTTCACTGATTTCAGAAATAACCTCTGAGAAAATAGGTCTCTTGAAAAAAGTGTATCAGACAGGAATAAGTCGCATAAACTAATATTATAGGCGACCACTAATAAAACGTTGGTTCTATTGTGTTTGCTATTGCTGATTATTACCTACTGTGTCATGTCTATTTTTTATACGTATTGTATGATTTATGTTTCGAGAAATATATGAGTGCATAGCGTGAAACCACGTGCGACTGCCGAAATTTTCATCTTCATATCATCCAAACTTTTAACTTATGAACCTCTTTTGAAGTGTCCAAATGTAGTAGAAAAATGTGCAATAAACACTATGTGATCAAAAGTATCCGGACGACCCTACAAAACTAACGTTTTTCATATTAGGTGCGTTGTGCTCCAAAGTACTGCCAGGTACTCCATATCACTTTACTCACTAGTCATTAGACATCATGAGACAGCAGAATGGAGCGCTCCGCGGAACTCACGGACTTCGAACGTGGTCAGCTGATTGGGTGTTAATTGTGTCATACGTCTGTACTCGAGATTTCCACGCTCCTAAACATCCCTAGGTCCACTGTTCCGATGTGACAGTAGAGCGGAAACGTGAAGGGACACGTACAGCACAAAAATGTACAGGCCGACCTCGTCTGTTGACTGACAGAGACCGCCGACACTTGAAGAGAGTTGTAATGTTTACTAGGCAGACATCTATCCAGACAATCACACAGGAATCCCAAACAGTATCAGGATCCACTGCAAGTACTATGACAGTTAGGCAGGAGGTGCGAAATTTTGGTTTTCATGGTCGAGCGGTTGTTCATAAGCCACACATCACGC
This sequence comes from Schistocerca gregaria, assembly GCF_023897955.1. NCBI lineage: Eukaryota > Metazoa > Arthropoda > Insecta > Orthoptera > Acrididae > Schistocerca > Schistocerca gregaria. The sequence continues at coordinate 397,083,200 of NC_064925.1, read as the reverse complement.
CGTTAAATGCCAAACGGCGCCTCGCTTGGTGTAAGGAGCGTAAACATTGGACGATTGAACAGTGGGAAAACGTTATGTGGAACGACGAATCAAGGTACACAATGTGGCAATCCGATAGCAGAGTGTGGGTAAAGCGAATGAATGGTATCTACCAGCGTGTGTAGTGCCAACAGTAAAATTCGGTGGCGGTGGTATTATGGTGTGGTCGTGTTTTTCACGGAGCGGGCTTGCACACCTTGTTGTCTTGCGTGGCACTATCACAGCAGAGACCTACAGTGATTTTTTAAGCACCTTCTCGCTTCCCACTGTAGAAGAGCTATTCGCGAATGAAGATTGCATCCTTCAACACGATTGAGCACCTGTTCATAATGCATGTCCTATGGCGGAGTGGCTACACGACAATAACATCATTGTAATGGACTGGCCTGCACAGCAGACCTGAATCCTATAGAACACTTTTGGGATGTTTTGGAACGCTGGCTTCGTGCCACGCCTCACTGACCAACATCGATACCTCTTCTCAGTGCGGCACTCCGTGAAGAATGGGTTGCCAATCCCCAAGAAACCTTCCAGCCCCAGATTGAAAATATGGTTGCGAGGGTGGAAGCTGTCATCAAGGCTAAGAGTGGGCCAACACGATACTGAATTCCAGCATTACTGATATGGAGGGCGCCAAGAACTTTTAGGTCATTTTCAATTCCATTCTGAAACATGTTGATGGGTTACCACTACGTCTGTTTACACAAAACTGCTGTACATTGATCACTTGTGAAATATAAGTTCACTTAATTTCAATCTAAAAAAAACATTAGCAGGAGTTGTTTGTCCTACTGCAATATTTATGCTGCTCGACTAATGTCCGATTTAGACAGACGAAGATCATAACACACAAAGGATGTCATTAAACACTAAAATTTTACCTGGTCACGATTAAACAAACTCCCGGAAGTAAATCCATGTGTAAGTCAACGAAGTTAGTTTTGGACAGCCATTAGGGGTTTTTAACAAATGAAATTGCTGCTACTTGTGAAACAGATTTTGTAAAGTGTCATCCAATTATTTTATTAGCGAAACTCAATGAACACAGAAATTTTGAATGTAACAGGAAGTGGATACAAGAATCGTGGTAAAAAAAAATAAGGAACTTTGTCACTTGTTGGTGTGGGAAGAAACAAACTATTTCAGTTACTGTAAAGACGAATTTTTATTGTCACTCTTCCCGAATGGTTGTTAAGCCATGTCTTCATTTCCTGACAAAATGACCACGATGAAGAAAGATTTGTGTTTACAGTAACTGATATCGTTTGTTTCTTCGCATACCAACAAGTGACAAAGTGCCTTATTATTCTTTACCACTATTATTGTATCCACTTGCTGTTACATTCAAGATTTCTGTGTTCATTGCGTTTCGTTAATCAAATAATTTGGTCCCATCTGAAATGAAAATAGACCTCTTCGATAAGAGGTAATTATTCAAATTTCAGTGATGAAAAAAATCTAAAAATTGGAACAAAGTAATTGTAAGATCTACATGTAATTATTAAATTGCAGTCATTACAACGTGTCCACACAAGCAGCGCACCATTGAAAGCATATGCTTCTTACGGCACATATATAAGTTATACATAACGAAGTCATGGGGCATTATCTGGTACTTCTCGTTTTACCCATTGCTTCTGTCCTGTTTTGGGCCAACTGCATCTTATATGTACAATTCCTACTGCATGAAGAAACTATTAGTGTGGTATATGCTCATAAAGCCTGTATCATTCACTCTTGTACGAGTTTCAACTTGTAAGACGGCGGTACAGGTCTCTTATTGAAGAAACAAGTTCACAAAACAAGGTGCACAACCAAAATATCTAACTGACTTTGCTCAACAACAACACGTCTTACAATAGTAAGACTCTTAGTGATACTGAAGTTGCCGGCTGTCTTCATGGTCTGACGGCCAGAAAACGATGTTACTAACTCGCAAAAATAGATATTAGGGATCCCAGTTGCAACCTCATACCGAATTGAACCTCAGCTTCCCCTACATTCTCATAACCATCTTCCTCAAGTTACGATCTACTAAGCAAGCGTTCGGAACAACTTCCTCTATGACCGAAACAGGTGAATCATTCTTTTGACGAAGAATGCTCTCTTTCCCTGTGAAAACCTGCCTCATATGGCCCTACTTTATAAAAAAAAGTCAATGTGAAGATTATGCTCCGTACAGCAGGAGGGAATCACTATGGCAAAGTATGAAGATCAGTTAACTGTGGTAACGCATTTTACTGCTGATTTTTTTCGCATCTGTTATGAAAGGGTGTTTGTTAAATTATTTAACAGAACAGTAACACTATGTCATTTAGACTATTGTAAGTAATACTACGATACCTGAAAATGAGCGGAGGATTGAATTCGGCAGTTGATACAAATTTATTTCATTAGCATCTCTTGGATTTTCTTTTTTTTTTTCAGGTACGTGACGTTTGCAGGACACTACCTCGACAAAATGTAGGTACTTCATGCGTGGTGCCTTATTTTGTTTCCAAGCGGTAAGAATTCTTTAACCTCATCTACTACTTGTTACTCAGTCTTGACGTAAAATTTGTCGTTAATCTCACTTCTGCAGCACTCTATAAAAAGACTACTCCTACCGATTCGCCTGCAACCGCTGGAGCGGTGAGAATAAAAAAACCTGGAGCGTAGTTGTTCCTTCTTTTGTCTGCTGCCTGCAGGTTCGTGGAAAGGATGAACAACAAATGGATTTGGAACGAGGAAAGGACGCCGCAACAGGATGACAAAAGGGTTCGGCGTGTAGAGGGGGGGGGGGGGGGGGGGGGGGAGGGGGGTCAGCAGAGCTGGCCAGGCGGAAAGCGGCGTTTGCCGTCGCGCTTTATTAAATCATTAATTGTGGACGCGGTCGGCAGTCGCGCTGGGCTGCGCGCGGCGTTGCAACAGTCGGCGAGCAGCGCTGCCAACATTACTACGTAATAGCGATACCGGATCCCGGGGGGCGGAGATGTTAACGCACGCACAAATCACGAAGGTGCATTATTCATGAACTGCGCGGTTTCTTCCCCCTTACATGAATTACACATGGCTCGGCGCGCCGCTGCGCGCAATGGGCGGAAATCGACGGGTGTGCTTAATTTGAACTCACAATGCAAACCGCAGACCGTTACCGTACACTTGACAAAGGAGTAGTAAAGTTGTGAAACAGTCGTTATGGACATACAAAATTAATGTCAGAATCTGACTAATGGAAACACACGTAACAGACTGATATTGCCATTTACAGTGCTTGAAGCAGTAATGGTTCTCCTGGAGATTTTGTTTGTTACAATCGTGTGGCTGGCACAAGCCATTCAATTTGAAGCCTCTCCTGATGCTTGAGTATCAGTTTTACTATTCATAAATCGAAAGAGCTTTTCATTTGGTCTAACTAGGTTGAGTGGTTCTCATTTCGCTCTTTCCACCACAGAAACGTTCTCGGTGATCACTGGAAATTGAACATGGGACTTCCATACCAGCAGCTAGCAATGCTACCATCATATCACACGGATAACCTTTCAGATATACAACCTCGACCTGTAGAGACGTCTTGATAAAATATATGTTGACACTAACACACACATTACCGTTCGCGTTGACAACCATACTTCGAACGGTTTTGGCACGTTTGCTGAAGCAGAAGATACAATATACAGGCTGGTATGTACAATGTATGTGGCTTGAGAAGTATAAGACTTGCGGAATAATATCATACACAAAATCACGAATACAGAATAGGCACATATGGGAGAGAACTATCACACTGTCAGCTTAACAACTCATGCAGTTAAATTGCTAGTGATCTGTTAGATGACGATCAGGACATACCACTTGACTCTGATAAAAACGAGATTAGTAATATATACAAACTCATTAAGAGCATGCCTGTAGCGGATTCCACAAGTTTAACAACGATTCACAACAGGGGTTAGTCATGTCTGTAATTCTCTTTAGTGCCTACTACGACATTGTGATGTGTTTCTGTAATATATTGCTTTCGTCATTCTGACAAAGGAAACTCCCCATCGCACTCCCCCTCCACCCCTCCCCCCACCACCACTACACACACACACACACACACACACACACACACACAGATTTAGTAGTGGGATGACCCAGTGTATAGCCCGCCAAGGACTCAACAGAGATCAAGCATGAAAACAGGAAGAAGGTGTACTGGAAAAAAAAAAAACCACCAGCGAACGGTACTATCTTAACAACTTCAATATAGAGCAATCATCAACACCTGCGGCGTCTTGGTTAAGTGGTCATAGTGTTGGACTGTGAAGCGGATGAGTCTTATTCAGAACTCTTTCGTGCCATTTACTTCTTTTTCACGACATTATGCACAATGGCCGTCCGGTCATTGAAATGTTTGTTCTCTTTCTGTAGTTTTGGCTGTTGTCATACTATACATTGCTTCTCGGATATGAGTCATTTGGTGGGAATACGTTAGCGTCGAAAGCAAACGTGATGAATAGTGAGAGTAGGCGAGATACCACAAAGGTGTCTCACAGAAATGAGAACAACAAATAAACGGGTGTGAACTATGTTACAACAAAGCAATTCAAGAGTGAAAACTTACAAAACGAAGCTCAACTTCAAAAAGGTTAAAACCTATGTTTTCACAGAGTAAAGAGAAATTGTGTGATTGTGAAACTTACGTTCATTTCTTGCAGCTTACGTGCCAAATTATTATGCTTTCATTTCCTCTGGACCGATCACATTCATACGAATGCCTAAATCGAACGAGGAAGCCTATCTCACTCCCTTACCAGGCGTAAAAATTAGGTGCGGTGATAAGAGATTCCTATCATGAAGCACATCGTGTATGACACACCAGACGTGTTTCCCGACAGGGGATTCGGTTGACTTGTCGCCGTGTCATAGAACGTTGGCGTTTCCAGTTTGGAAGCCACTTCGTTTCGGCTGGTAATAGTAGTGGTGCCGAAGCAATTGTCATTATACGTTCCTTCCTTACAACTCGCTGTTGCAAATGGACGTTAAGCTACGACACAGACAAGTTTGAATACAGCGAAGAAAAGAGAAAAAACGAAAACACGACACAGACACCTATCTGAATACAGCTAACAGCGAAAAAAAAAAAAAGGCTCGAGAGAGGTTTAAACGCGGATCGTCCGTTTGGCAGTCCAATATCGTGATCACCTTACCTCGATGCACTTCTTGTCCTTGGATCGTTCACGGTTCCTATTTATTTTTCACACTTCAGTACACCTTCTTACTGTTTTTATGCTTGATCTGAGTTCAGGTTTTGACAGGCTATCCACTAGGCCATCTTACCACAAAATCAGGGGGGGGGGGGGGGCGATGAGGAGTTTCCCTTGTAGCATATACCACCGTTGCTTGGAATACGCATATATTTAACCGATTCCTTCGGAAGGTTTTTGGTTATCGTATTTTAAATTTTAGCAGTATGAAACTTGGATCTGCGTTCCGTGAAGGCTACTTACGGCTGCCACGTAAAATTTGGTTACAAAGTCTTTCACGGCGGAGTACTTGGCTAAAAAATTCTCGGTTTACCTGCCACCACAAAGTAGGATAAGATAAATAAAAGATTTTATCCGAACGAACGAGAATTCTTGCTCATGCAACGAACAATTACAGAGATTTTTTGGGCAAGGAAGCAGCTAAAATTAGACGATGTGAAGACACCTTAAAAATTGTAGCAAAACAGTCTTGAGTGCAACAGAGGTTTATTTTGGTTGGCAACTGGCTTCGGTACATAATTAATTTAACCCGTCCTTAGACCGTGAAATAGTGATACATATTTAGAAGAATTTCTATAAAAAAAGATGGTAACGTGGCTAAAAACATCTACAATAAAAGCTACAAAAACTAGAGAATAAAATGTTATACGCATGATGGCGGCTGGTAGCGGGGGCGGAGCAAGACTCGTAAGAACACAGAAGTGCTGAATAAGGAAGAGAATATATATTGCAAGTCCTACCCACCGCATACAGCATTACATCGCTGACTGCCAGAGAAAGAGTGGAACGTGCGTCAACTCTTCGCTGAGCAAGAGCAGGTCACAGAACCTGGTATATCGATATCTGCTTACCAAAGATATATTTCTTGTTTAAAGACGTCAGTCTCAGATTCTATTCATGGGATTATTATTTGATGATAATTAATGATTAACAAGGCTCCACCATCTTCAGCAGATTGCTTTCCTGCTTATTTCTATTCATGTAGTCAAGACTGGAAGAAAGACTGCATGGGGAACCAACTTCATTGTTATTTCCTTTTATTTAGTATCGGCACCCTGGGGTTATTGCATGGTCACGGTTAGCACTGTGAAAAATGAATATGCTGTTAACTGGGAGTTCATGTGCGGTCGTAGAATCCAATACAGCTTTCTTTATTTTCGTTGTAGAAGTATGGGGACGTCCGTTCAATTTTTACATTTCATCGTTGGCTTGTGGCGTGTTCGGGCCGGAGAAAAGTTTTTCCTACTCTTTTTCCAAATGTACGTTCTAACATTCTGCGTGGTGTTGTTGTTCTATGTTGTCTCTCCCTACCACTTTCGCGCAACGACGCTCTGAGCGTGTTTTTTAGGGAATTGACTAGTTTGAACCTGGGACCTGTTGCTGGTAAGGAGACGCCAGACCACACATGACATGTAGAGTTCAGAAGAGACTAGCGATGATATAAGCAAATACTTAATGCTCTCAGCGTCAATTCCACTACACTCCCTGTAAAAGAATCTTAACATTAACTAAATTTAGTGGAAGGGGTTCAAGGCTTTCCTATTTTTAGTTAACTTGTAAAATAACGTCGAAAAAGCAGTTAAGTTTACCATTGGAAATTTTATTCTACTCACAAAACATTGTTTATAAATTTGGCTATTAATAAAAGGAAATGTTTTAGTACAGGATGATAAAAACCAACTGCGTTCAACAAAAATGTGGACGAATATTCCCTGAATGGGTTTCCAAGTTCTACAATGGATCGAAGGATGACCTATGCCATATAATATCTATAATCTAGGTTTAAATTAAGTTTCACAAAAGAGAAAACTATCAACATGGTCTACAGTGACCATCAATCATCTTTAATTACTTATCTAACTTGTCGTAAATTACAGTGGCTGATGTGGCTTCTCAATAATTATATAACAGAGAAATCATCGCGTTTCATATTTTAATTTACGTAGCAAATGTGAATACCATGAGATTTAATTGACGATCGACACTAGCATTACGTAAAAAGGGGATGTAACAGATGAGACTTCTGCAGTTCTGAGTGAAGCCTTATGCGCTCAAAAATGTGGCATCGCATGCGTTCATTCCCTTGTCGGTGTTCGTCAGGGGGAGGCGGCCGGCGCAGCTCCACACAGCTCGCCGTCTCGGAAGCCACTCTCTCCTAACTTCTCGTTACTACAATTTACCGAAGTTGGTTTAAAAAAAAACTATCTGGCTGTGTTTTCATCTAACCAATCAGGGTCTCAATGTTAACCTTAAGCTCCGCCTACAAAAGTTCTGTGTATCCAATGAGAAACGGTATACTTTTCGTGGTGGGGCAATGTTTTCAAGGTTTGCAACGTAACAGAGACGCGAAAAAGTCTCACGCTAAAATTTGCAGCTGGTGTGGCCCTTTTAGAGTTATCGTAAGATCTATACTGTTGTTCTGGAGGGCTCTAGCTTTAAACATGGGCTGGGGCGTGGTCCTGGTGGTTATATGGAGACGTGGGTGTCAGTCCATTATCGTAGGGCCTACTAGCTTAACACAGTTCTGCTCTCGGCTTTTGTTCTCGTTTCTCCCCTCGGAACTGCGTCTGTCTCACGGTGGGAAGGTATGACATGCATTTAGGCATTCTTGTGTTAGTCTGTGGTATTCCATTTGCTCACTCGTTACTCGAATTACTTTGGTTAATTTAATGTCACGATTTTTTCGGAGCTATGTGACATACTACTGGATTTGCTTATCATGTCAGGGTTTTCATGGAAGGTGTTGGATTTGCCTGACACCTTACAACGTCTTGCAATTGGTCGTCAGAGCAACGCGTAAACGGTGAAAAATTCCAAGAAACTTTGTTGACATGATTAATTGGTAGGAGACGTGAGCAACGTCCACAAGCATTTATAACACCCGCCCGATTAGACAGAGCACTTGGTGTCGCGATTTGGTTTCCTGACGATTAGCCAGCGTCAACGCCACCACGCACAGATGAGAAGCTAAGTCACAGCGTCTGGGAAGTTCTAGACATTTTAGGAGTTAGTTAGTCGCAGGCTGACGCTGTGGTGAGTAACACTTGCCACTTTCGAGTGCACTTTGCATAAAACTTCTTGTTTAAGGTTCCTTAGAAGTTTCGTTTAACAATGTACGCATCGTGTACCGTGACTAAATTCACCTACCAAAGGAACTTGGTTGCTGAGTATCGCGTGTTTTATCTGTATCGGTTACGATTTGATACTTCAAAGGGAGATTTAGTTCACTTATTCACCCACATTGGGATGACTAATTTGCGCTCTAAAGATTTTCTTGAACAAAATGAATAATCCCAATTCAAGTTTGACAGGAACCACTCATGCCACTAGGATTTGTTTGATTTGGTTTCAGTGCTGTTCTTCTAGGTATTTCCTTCTCCCAGCTATAGCGAATGTTTGAGCTCTAATGTGTTCACCAAAGAACCGTGTCTACCTCACGGAATAAAATCCTGAGAATTTGTTTAAGAAACCAGACCCGTAAGCAGACAAAACATTACGGAGAATTTGTTTTGTTAAATGATTACCAAAATTAGAGGGGAGGCTACCTTCTTTTTAATAATTTTCTTTTTAATGGAGGGTTGGCCTTTAGTCTTTACGCCCACGTGCGGTCTTTCATTTCTTTTCAGCTCCTGTGACTATCGACAGTATCTGTCATGTTTGAAATACATTCTTAAATTGTTATTAAAATTTGTTCCCTGATCAGACAAGCCGAAGTCGTTACAGCCAGATTCACCATTACAGGTTTATCATTGCCAAATTCATTTCATTTCTCTTAATGACTTTGGACGACATTGCTTTTTTAATTTATCTTAATGGCGTCAGACGACATAGCACTCCGTCATACTTACAAATAGAGAAAAGATAAGGATTACAGTGAGTTCTCTAAGTCGAAGACATGTGGGAAAAAGATGGCCCCACATTTTAATAAAATCCATTTCCAGAATCAGTCAGTATTCAGGAGACAGGTAGCATGAAAGTATAAATTATGTATTAAAATAGAAACGCCCTAACGGATATTTTCATTGCGAACAATAAATTCAACTGATGTGAGCACCAGCTGACTGTGGAATATTGATCTAACAGGCGAACATCATCTTTATGGCTGGCTTGTAGCCGGCCTTTTGGCCGAGTGGTTCTAGGCGCTTCAGTCCGGCACCACGCGTTTGCTACGGTCGCAGGTTCGAATCCTGCATCGGGCATGGATGTGTGTGATGTCCTTAGGTTAGTTAGGTTCAAATAGTTCTAATGCTAGTGGACTGATGACCTCAGATATTACGTCCCATAGTGTTCAGAGCCATTTGAACCATTTGAGCTCGCTTGTGAAATTATTTTTAGCTTTCATTCGCAAGGCAGAATTCACAATCATCTCGTGATTTCAGTGAAGTGGAGGACGCACTGTTGGGTCGTTTTCAGAAGATGGGTGATTACTTCATAAAATGACGCCCACATTCCCCTCTACCACTGACATAAAGATATTGCTCCTCAGCAACAGTAAGATTTGCTAACCGCCTATGGACACACTCAGCAGTACACACTCGACCCTGAGTGCCATTATGTAGCCTTTGACAAATCCTGAAACTACTGGTATACAATTATAAGGAGACTTTAGGAGGTAATTTACACATTTTTATTGTACGCCAAGGTACTTTTATTGAATGCTGCACAACTCTTCAAACTGAGAGAGATAAATGACACGAACCTATCCAAGAATACGTGGAAGTCCTCACATTGGGAAAAACTCTTCCTCCCCCCGCCTCATGTTCTTCCAGCTTACCGAGAAGGTGCAAGATCTGCGTTTCCCGATCAGCGTCACCCACATCACTGAGGCCTTGGTAACATTTCACTAGTGCCGGGCGCGGAGCTTCATTGTTGTTGTACAATGGTCTTAGCGTGGGGCGTGCTTAAGTCCCTACATACCTTCCTAAATGTGCTGATAATTTTAAATGCAGTAGTAACCTACCGGGAAGACTGAATAAAAATGATGAGTGGACATCGATGCAGGTATGTAACAATAAGACTATTTTAGTATCAGTAAACTCAAGAGCTCATTGTTACTCTGCTGTTTCGGATAATAGTGCCCATACCAGACTTGTCCAACTACGTCGCACAATTTGAATCACTGTTGATACATTACTCACAACCTCTAAGCAATTATAGTGGACCTATCAGGAAACCGTAGAAAATGCATGTGTATTTCCTACAATTCAGCTCAAGAAGATGCCGACATGTCTTTTGCATGTGATGAAGTGAGAACCCCAGAGTGGTCTCTACCTCATCCACAAGGCCTCAGCAATCCTTTTACAAAAATGAACTGGGTTCAATGTACCATCTTCCACCTGAACCCGACTATAAAAAATTGCTCTGAGCACTATGGGACTTAACTTCTAAGGTCATCAGTCCCCTAGAACTTAGAACTACTTAAACCTAACTAACCTAAGGATATCACGCACATCCATGCCGAAGCAGGATTCGAACCTGCGACCGTAGCGGTCGCGCGGTTCCAGACTGTAGCGCCTAGAACCGCTCGGCCACCACGGCCGGCAACCCGACTATACAACATACGCTGTATCTGCCGGCATGTGGCTCTGCTGTTGAGACTGCAATGGTACAGATAAACGATCCTGAGAATAACAAATAGAATGTGTTACTAACAATATTTCCTCAGGTGTAGCTGTATCGATAACGAGAGGATGCCCCATTATACGAGTGGGATAAGGTTCGGCGCTTGCCGATATTTGGACGGATTGAGTGTTGCACCCGATCACATGTAATAGTGTATTCATTAAAGATCTGGATTCATTATTTATCGAGAAAAGCGAATTTAATGAAAGTCTACCGCAAACGACCGGAAATCAATGGCAAACTCAAGAGATCTGCGATAAAGCAGTGAGTCGACCGCAGTGCAAACGTGGCTAAGCAACGAAGGGATATATTGGCTGTGCTAAAGAAAAATAACTTGAGTGTTTATTTAAACTGTGTTTATGTCAAAGAATGCTGTCGTCACTACTTTATTATTTTGGTGGGGACTAACTGACGGAAATATTTAACTCGGTGATTTATGAAGGCTGTTTCCATGAAAGCATGCAAAAATGTAACAGGACCTAGCGAATGTTCCATGAACAATTTCAGGTAGTGAACCTGGGTTCGGAGAAGCCAGGTCAAAGAGATATGGAAGCAAACGTGCCTACCGCTTTATCTAGAATTACTGTTTTCCATCTCTTTATTTACATGTTCATTCTTCATTTCATGCAAGGAAACAACGAGGACGAGCCTGATAATAGGGAAGTCATGATACAGGTTTTGTTTACTTCACTGGTTCATGATGTAACCCTGTTGTATGGTATTTACATTGTCCCCTTGGCTGTTCGTGAGAGGGTGTGACTACAACATGGCGGTGCACCGCTTCACTTCAGTGTGAATGTCAGCATCCTTCTCAGTGCTGTATTTCCTGGTCGCTGGATTGAAAGGGAGCTGCTATTCCATTGCCTTCGTGGTCACCTGAACTGAATCCTCTTGATAATTTCCTATGGGAATATCTACAATCAGTTGTGTATGAGACGGCAGTGGATACGAAGAGGGAATTACTTATCAGAATTGTAGCTGCTTATAATCTGATTCTATACACACCAGGGATATTGGTCAGTGTGCCACAGAATCTTGTTCGCCGATATCATGCTTCGATTGAGTTGATGGTGCTCAGTTTCATCTCATATTGTAAGATATAGTGCAAATTGTACCTTCACCGTGTCAATGATAGCATTGCCATTTAAATGTAACTAATGTAAATAAAGAAGTACACGATAATATGATTTTATTCCTATTATCTCCGTAGGCTGGCTTCTCCGACCCCAGGTTCTCTACCTCAAAATTGTTCAGTCGAGCATTCTCCATGACCTGTTAAATGTTTGCACGCTGTTACGTAAACACCCAGTAGAAGTACAGATATGGCATGTACCGACGCCACACCTACTGTCCAGACCAGTCGGTACAACAAAGGTAAAAGAGAAATGAAATTAATTCTTAAATATCTAATTTGACACTAAACTAAGACCGGTCAGTTGGTTAATTATTAAGTCGCCAAACTTAATTAATCCTTGTTCACTATTAAATCAATTTTTCAAAGCTACCTGGCACTACAGATATTTTGTCCATATAGAGGACCGTCGTTTGGAGAGTGCGGGCTAAATTTGACATTTCGCTTTTAATTAACGTTGTAAACACCAAAAATGGTGAAGTCCACAAAGTTCTCTGGCCGTTGTTATCAAATTTATGTCGAAGCAATGCCCTGGCCGAGACACACCATTTCCTTCCCCCCGTTCGGAGAACTGGCGTCGAAACAGGTGTCACAACGCGAGAGGCAAAGTGGCAGTGACGCAGGTGTTCGAACGTGAGAGGCAAAGAGACCGAGCCGCCGCCTGAACAAGGCTGCGCTACCGGTTTGTGTCCACCCTTCATCGCGTTGGCTGGGGAACCTAAAATGCAGACACACACAGAGGGGCGGCGTCCGATGTTACTAACAGCACGGAAATCCGATTCAGCTGCAGGTTCCGAACGAATCTACGTCACAAAAGCCACGTGCGACGATTACCGCAATTTTCTTACAAGTGTTGCCTTCCATCGCTCTGGAAGCAAAATAGTTTTTAGCCGTGTGCGCTCTGTCCGTCATGAGTTGTTTTAGGACGCACTTCGAAATTACCGTGGTTGCAACTGTGCAACCACAACATCGGCACCATAACATACCGGCATCGCTAATCCACATCTCGCGGAGTCGTAAGCCTCATCGTTCGGTAAATATTTTCTGTAGTAGTCTTCGTTACCAAAGGCTCCCTTCACTATCGTGAACTGTTTGGTTAACTTTCTGCAATTTGTCTCTGTTTATTTATCTATTTATTTAATGTCAGTAGATTAGGGCCATCAGCTCCTCTGTTACATCATACCATGGCCTCACACATGCAGGACATTAGTTACCTAAGAAAGAACAATGGTTCTAATAGGAATGATGGAATGATTTGAGTGTCTCTAGAGACGACGTAAGTAAAGAGTACTCCAAAACGCAAATAAATTAAATACTTCTACTACTGTTACTTGCAAAAAAAGAATGATAATAATAATACAAATAATGGTAATAATATGATAATAATGGTGGCAGATTTTAGGGGGAATACCAAGTGGGCTGGGGCGTTAATAGGAATTTCGATTGTGGAAGGATTCATGCTAGGGTAGTCTGTGCAGTTGTGCGAAGCCACTGTGTCAGGGTGGCGTGGCGGTTAGTGCTTGTGCCTATAGAGCAGGAGAGCCAGGCTTGAGTCCCGGCCTTAGTACAAATATTCATTCGTCGCTTCAGTCAGTTCAGATATACAAAACAGGTATTTTCTGACATAACGAGTTCTTGGGAGGGAAACATAAGGGAACTGCACCAGCTACGAATTTTGGAAAATGAGGAAACTGTGCGTTTGTTTATTAGGCGTCGTGTGCAAGCAAGGGGGGAACGAGTAGAGTATGTAAGGAAAAACCAATAACCACTGAAAATGCTTTGTAAATAAAAGCGAAACGCGTCTGCTGTAATTCCATTTAATTAAATTGCAGTCAGCTCAAGATGAAAAACCAAGAACAACAGAGGAAATTGTGGTTGGAAAGGAAGATGTAAAGGGGTAATGAGTGTCTACAGGGACTGTAGTAACAATTATTGTTGACTCAGTAGGTTTGCCATTAACTACCTATTGAAATTGGAGACGTTATCCAAACCTGTAATACAATGAGGGATGTTATGCCAGAGTAGAGGACTTCGAGAAAGTATCTGAGCTATGTGGTGGTACTGAAACTATTTTGCTCATAAACTGACGGACGCTTGTTGGCATATTGTCCAAACAAGAACTTTAAATTCGAGGAGGTGTACCTGGTACTGCGTGTGCTGATAATACAACACAGGAAACAGTGTGTATGCAAATATCTGCCTTTGTTTGCACGCAGCCAGTGTAGTTAAGCATGTGACGGCGAAATATGACTAAACAGTCGAAAGTCATACATATATCGGTTAAATGCGCTCAGGAATCGTGTACTTTCCTGAAAATGTCATTGCAAGACAACATCGCTGTAATAAATAATTGGAAATATACGTGTGTGGACAAGTTTCTTTTTCAGGTCTTGGTTTTATTCTTGTTAGTCTAGCTATTTGTGCAACTATCAGTAACTCTGATCTTGACCTACAAGAAGTCAGTCGATCGTCAAATCGCTATTATTTATAAGCGATTCCTTAAGGAAGACTTTGTGTATTTGAATGTAAATACACATATAAAAAAAAGTTTTGCATCACCCCGGTTCTCAGAACTCCTGAAGATACACCTAGACTGTGGATATTTTATCACAGACACAGTGCCTATGACTGTTGAGATATGTCGCTAACCTACCTTAAGATATAAACAACCGTGCATGAGCAGCGCCTATTAGATGGATGGGGTGCGGCAGCCGATTAGTTCCAGTCATTCCACCAGGAAGAAGATTCAAATGGCTCTGAGTACTATGGGACTTAACATCTGAGGTCATCAGTCCACTAGAACTTAGAACTACTTAAACCAAACTAACCTAAGGATATACACACATCCATGCCCGAGGCAGGATTCGAACCAGCGACCGTAGCGGTCGCACGGCTACAGGCTGAAGCACCTAGAACAGCTCGGACACACTCCCGGCCCAGGAAGAAGGTACACGGCTCGTGTTGTCTGTAGTTCAACTAAGCCTGAGGGTCAATACCGCGGTTTGACAGCGTCCGTATCATTACTTCGTGCCAGGAAGGGTTCTCAATAATGGAAGTATCCAGGAGTTTCGGAGTGAACCAAGTCGATGTTGTTCGGACATGGAAGAGTCACAGAGATACAAGAAATGTCGATGACATTGCTCTCTCTGGCCGCCCAAGGGTTACTACTGCAGTGAATAACCGCTACCTACGGATTATGGCTCGTAGGATCCCTGACAGGAAGGCCAACATGTTGAATAATGCTTTTCTTGCAGCCACAGGACCTCGTGTTACTACTCAAACTGTAAACTGTGCGCAATAGCCTGCGTGATGAGCTATTTCACTCCCGACTTCCATGACGAGGTCCATCTTCGCAAACACGACACCATGCAGCGCGGTACAGATGGGCCCAACCACATGCCGAATGGACCACTCAGGAATGGTATCACGTTACCTTCACCGATGACTGTCGCATATGACGTTAACCAGGCATTTTTGGAGACGTGTTTGGAGGCAGCCCGGTCAGTCTGAACGCCTTAGACACACTGTTCAGCGAGTGGAGCAAGGTGGAGGTTCCCTGCTGTTTTGGGGTGGCATTATATGAGGCCGACGTACATAATGGTGGTCACGGAAGGCACCGTAACGGCTGCACGATACGTGAATGCCATTCTCCGACCGATAGTGCAACCATATCGGCAGGATATTGGCTAGGCATTCGTCTTCATTGACACCAATTCGCGCCCCCATCGTGCACATCTTGTGAATGACTTCCTTCAGGACATCGACATCACTCGACTAGAGAGGTCAGCATGTTCTCCAGAAATGAACCCTATCGATCGTTCATGGGATAGATTGAAAACGACTATTTGTGGACGACGTGACCCACCAATCACTGTGAGGGACCACTCCGAATCGCCTTTGAGGAGTGCGACAATTTGGACCAACAGTGGCTCGATGAATTTGTCGATCGTATGCCACGACATTCATCAGTGCAGGAGGACGTGCTACTGGGTATTAGAGGAACCGGTGTGTACAGCAATCTGGACCTCCACCTCTGAAGGTCTCGCTGTCCTGTGGTACAACATGCACTGTGTGGTTCTCATGAGCAATAAAAAGGGCGGAAATGATGTTTATGTTGATCTTTATCCCAATTTTCTGTACAGGTTCCAGAACTCTCGGAAGCGAGGTGAAGCAAAAGTTTTTTTGATGTGTGGAACAGCACAATAGGAAGTCCGACGCCAATAAGTCCGGGGACAGATCAACAGGTAGGTGAATTTCCAGGGAAAAATGACAATTAGTACATCTCTGTAAGCAATTTGTTCGAAATTCTCGTTGTCAGCGTTAGAGTAGACGAGCTACAAATAGAGACGTTTCAATAACATACGTGTTATTAGGTGAAAATATAGAGTTTCAAATAAATTTATATGTTTACCTTGGGTGTAAGCCTAACTTTATTTGTTGTCACAAAAAGTAGTCCGATGATTTCTGATTTCGACAGCAAAGTAACTCAAACATTTTATAATTAAAACGGAAGGAGGCTTACAGTGTGCCACCCATCACTCACTCTGCAAACAATGAGCACTCGCTGCTACAATAGAAATTCTGAGGTCTTTCATTTCATTCCTTGATTCATAGCTCGGGGCCTTAGGGACCTTGTGGGATGATGAGGTTCCTCACAGACAAATTCCGGGGAGACAAAAGTGGAGCAAGTACAGGCGAGGGAGGGTCGTCCTAGTTAGTATATGTTGACACTCTACCAGGGAGGATCATGATATCAACTTACGAAAGACAGACAGAGAGATCTAAACTCACTACCTTCACCGTATTTAATTCTCTGCGTTACATATGTATTTGGTTGGGTAATCTTAGTTGCTACCGTATGTTAATGTAGAATCAAACGAGATAATAAATCACCTGACCAATCTTTTCCACATGCTGCTTTAGTATAAAGATAGCATTGCTCAATACACAGTAGGCTTAGGTCATACAAATAATTTTCTTTAAGCGAGCTCCATCAGTGAAAGCCCATACGTTCTTTAACGTATGTGTTGTAGGTGGGGTTTTTTGGGGCGAGGATGGGCATTGCTACTAAGCGATCACTGTTGTTAAGTGCTTGTGTTCCTAATCAGTATGATAGCACAGTGATGTTACTGGTAGGAAGTTCAAGTAGGCATTGTGGTATTTCAGTTGGGTGTCAAATAGAACATGCGACAGAGGGAAGTTTTTTAGCTCACGTCACGTCTGTCTTCGAAAAAATTCTTTTTGTGTTACTGAGTAATTTTCATCTCAGTCTCAGACTTTACTGCTGTAGTTAACACTACGTACGTATCAAAATCTGTTTTTCAGGTCGAAACCTTTAGAACTAAAGCACAAACATTGTCTCTCACGCCAAATTATATACCGTTATAAAAAGTGAGTTAAAATATCAACAATTCTGGTCTAATATGAAATTATGTAGAACTCTCCTCAGCAACGCCTGTGCAACCGGAAGGAATGAGTGCAGACCTGTGCTGGTTCCCATTTAACTCGCGCATTATTGCAGAAAATCTTCTTTACTCTTTACCCCGTCCGTGGATTGCTATGTTCGCGTTAAAGAGGCCATTAGTTTGGAAAGAGCGACGCGAAAGCTTCCACGTAGAGTTATCTGCATACCTGTTCGTTAATCGCGTCGTAATGCACATGGCAGGCACTGCACTGTCCCGTGTTTCCAGTTCGTGCAGCCGCTAACGAGCGCGTGGCACGATACAGGGCCGTACGCTGCCGCGTAATCACTGCGGCGCTTGACAGCGGTTTACGTGGTACCGTGCGTGATCTCTACGTAAATGCCAGTTATCTGTGGAAAAATTCCACCCTTGTTCCATCTCACGAGCAAAACATTTCAGCGGTGACTAACGAATCTGTCATTCTGTCGGTGGTTTAGTGTTGCCGCTTCACGAACATTGTATCGAATTTCGCAGAAATTCACTGGAACGTATGTTCTGAAGTATGGCTAAGTTTCCAACACTAGATCAACGATTAATTAGGCACAAATTTGTTGAATCTGCAATATACATGTTGTTTCGAAGTCTTTGCTTCAGTAGTCTAAGGATGATAGGTCACATCATAGGCAACAGCTTTTGTTAGAGACAAAACATTCCTCACGCTTCCTGCAGACATCCTTTTGTATTGATTACGCCCCTCACAGACTGCAGAGCGTAGGAACTCGGCGGCGTGTGTGTGTCTTGTATGTTGTCTACAAAACAAACATGTGTTTTGTGTGAAAGGGCATAGGCCCAGAAAAGTTAAAATTCCCGAGTAGCTGCTAAAATATGTTTCTCTGCCTAGATACACTAACGTTTAAGGTTTTGTCTCTTACTGAAACACCCTGTGTACTCCATGAAAAGTGAAGTATTTCCACCATACGCTTCAACGTAATAGAAGAAGGAAACTATAAACACAAAGATACTGTGGGCTTAGCTGCAACACGGTGCACCTGTAATTGCAAAATGGTAAATTACCCCAGCTTCCAAGTAGCAAGTTCAAATTAATGTCACCTACTAAGGTCTACGGTATCCTGAGTCACGCGCTCGAACCCACCCACTACTTAAATCATCAGTAAAAAATCATCACATATGCCAACCGAAGACTTCGGGATAAGAAGTCATCCTCGTTTTGCCAACGGCCATGTTACACAGAGCGGAGGACCGGACAGATATTCAGGGTCCTTTCTTGCACTTTGTGTAAGAAACTGCCCCTAAAAGGAGGAAAAATCAGCAACGATCAACGGCACGAAGGTGCAGAAGGCAACTGAAACCTGTGCATTAAAGACACGTAACGTGAATCCAGAGGACATGTTTACAATAACTGAAAATGTGTTCTGATGATCTTTCTAGGGGCAAACTATTCTGGATTAGTCCCTCATTCTGACTTCCGGGAGGGGACTGCTAATAGGGAGGTGAGTATAAGATAAACATAGAATAACCAACGACGGTATAGCATTCTGCGACTTGGCATGGAATGTCGGAAGTTTGAGTGTAGCAGAAAAGCTAG
This sequence comes from Schistocerca gregaria, assembly GCF_023897955.1. Classification (NCBI taxonomy): domain Eukaryota; kingdom Metazoa; phylum Arthropoda; class Insecta; order Orthoptera; family Acrididae; genus Schistocerca; species Schistocerca gregaria. The sequence continues at coordinate 397,064,168 of NC_064925.1, read as the reverse complement.
AAAATCTGAAAAGGGAAATACATAGGCAACATCTACGTATAGTGTGGATCACTGAAAGTGGAAAGAAGACAAGGAATTCTGGTCAGACTAGTACAGTCTAATATCAACAGCAGCAGAAAATGATACAACGGGAGTAGGATTCGTTACGAATAGGGAAGTATGGTAGAGTTCGCTGACAGATTTGTTCTCATCCAATCTGACAAAGATAGTTCAGCTATACATGCAAACATAGTAATCATTAGACGAAGAGAGAGACAAAATATATAATGATATTGAAGGGGTACTTCAGTAACCATTTAGGGATTGGAAGGCGGTTGTAGGGACAGGATGAGAAGAAGTGTTACGGGCAGTAACGGCGAGAGGGGAGAAGTAGTAATGAAGCTCTTTCATAAACATAAGTTGGTAATAGCGAATACTCATTTGAAGAATCAGAAGAGGAAGAGGTATACTTGGAATAGACATGGAGACATGGGAAGATGCTAGGTGGATACATCATTATCAGATAGAGATTCCGAAATCAGCTGTTGGACTGTAAGGTGTACCCACGTGCAGGCAAAGAATGAGAGCTCAATTTAGTAATGGTGAAGAACAGACTGAAGTTTAAGAAAATCATCTCGAAGGATTACCTTGGAAGGAAGTGGTATACTGAAGTACAGAGGAACGACGAAAAGCGTATGAGGTTCTCTAACGAAGTCGATAACGAGATAAGGAATACCAGAGTACGTAGTTCTGTTGAAGATTAGATTAGATTAGAGTAGAGTAGATTAGTACCTGTTCCTTAGATCAAGAATACGGCACTTCGTAATGATGCAGAACGTGTCAGGTGTGGTTACTTCTCAAAAGGCAGTCTCAGGCGTTGCACAGACAGACAGTGGTACGCAGAAATTAAATGCGAAGGAAGCTCGGGTAACAGATGGAAAATGAAGTTGAAAAACGTTCAGGGAAAGACAGAGCTACAGCACTATAAATACCTTAGGAGTGAAATAAACAGGAAGTGCAGAGTAATCAGCGCGAAATGTCTGCAGGAAAGACGTGAAGAAATCTAAAAAGAAAAAGTCGTCGGTAGGAATGACTCAGCAGCTAGAAAGGTCGAAAAAGCCTTCGGTGAAATTAGAAACAAGGGTGGCAACGTTAGGAGTGCAATGAGAATTTCGCTGTTAAACGCCGAGAAGAGAGTGGACAGGTGCAGAGTTTGCATTAAGGTCCTCTGTGTATGTGTGGGGGGGACGGGGGTTGGACTGGAGCCGGTATGAAAGGCATAGAGGACCCCGTAATGCAGTCGTAATTTGGAAGAACTCTAGAAGCCTTGATCTCATATAAGACAGAAATTCTACAAACATTAGGAGAAGGGGCATCAAACGTCTATTCAGGCTGGTGTGTAGCATTTATGACGTCATCATATTTTCAGAAAAATATCACTCATACAATCTCGAAGACAGCAAGAGCAGACAAGTGAGGAAACTATAGGATAAAAACAAAAAAAAAACTCATACATCCCAGTTTCTGACTGCGAGAGCCAGAACTAATCGCCTTAACCGCTTTTGGATCCAAGTTGCTGACAAATGCACTCATACGAGTGTCCTGTAAAACTGTTAAAGAAAACGAACTTATTAACAAACTGCGACCTACACAGGAATCTTCCATACCTTTACGAAACTGCTTACTACGAGCAACAATACATTCTCCCTGCTGCACGTACTGCTTCAGACTTTCGTGCGTCTCCACAAGCACTCTTTCGCAACTGCTCTTGTAGTGTTCTCCCATTGCTACATGTCGTGCTCGGAATTTTCTTGGCTGTACAGAATAAAACTTCCAGACTGCTCGCGTTCCGCTTGCCCTCTTGGAAAAATCAAGATACGGACACCGCGAGCTCGCGGTCTGCACGTTACAGAAACAACAAGAACCTGACTCCATAAGTTAGAAAATCTGTATTCCAACGTAACAATAAAATACGTGTCAGTATTTGCTCCTTGGGAGAGTAATGAATTAAAATGCTTAATTATATATTTTTAAACCTGCGATGAGTTATGGTGTGATAAATACTCATACTAAGGACCAATTAAATTATACTTGGTCATTCCATCGCTATATATATTGCGTGATTAACCTGCCCGTACAACGTACAAAAGTGATTTTCTAACCAGCTTTTCTTGAATAACTCGAAAACCGTGGCTTGATACGTATCCCAGTACAAAATTTAACTACACTACTGGCCATTAAAATAGCTACACCAAGAAGAAATGCAGATGATAAACGGGTATTCATTGGACAAATATATTATACTAGAACTGACATGTGATCACATTTTCACGCAATTTGGGTGCATAAATCCTGATAAATCAATACCCAGAACAACAACCTCTGGGAGTAATGACGGCCCTGATACGCCTGTGCATTGAGTCAGAGCTTGGATGGAGTGTACAGGTACAGCTGATCATGCAGCTTCAACGCGATACCACAGTTCATCAAGAGTAGTGACTGGCGTATTGTGACGAGCCAGTTCCTCGGCCACTATTGACCAGTCGTTTTCAGTTGGTGAGAGATCTGGGGCATGTGCTAGCCAGTTCAGCTGTCGACTCTTTTCTGTATCCAGAAAGTCCCGTACAGGACCTGTAACATGCGGTCGTGCATTAACCTGCTGAAGTGAAGTGTTTCACAGGAATCGAATGAAGGGTAGAGCCACGGGTCGTAACACATTGAAATGTAACGTACACCGTTCAAAGTGCCGTCAATGCGATCAAGAGGTGACTGAGACGAGTAACCAATGGCACCACGTACCGTCACGCTGGGTGATACGGCAGTATGGAGATGACGAATACCCGCTTCCAATGTGCATTCAGCGCGATGTCACCAAACACGGAAACGACCACCCTCATGCTGTAAACAGAACCTGGATTCAACCGAAAAAATGACGTTTTGCCATTCGTGCGCCCAGGTTCGTCGCTGTGTACACCATCGCAGGCGCTCCTGTCTGTGATGCAGCGTCAAGGGTAACCGCAGCCACGGTCTCCGAGCTGACAGCCCATGATGCTGCAAACGTCGTCGAACTGTTGGTGCAGATGGTTGTTGTTTTACAAATGCCCCCATCTGTTGACTCGGGAATCGGGACATGTCTGCACGATACGTTATAGCCATGAGGATAAGATGCCTGTCATCTCGACCGCTAGTGATACGAGGCCGTTGGGATCCAGCACGGCGTTCCGTATTACCCTCCTGAACCCACCGATTCCATATTCTCCTAACAGTCATTGGATCTCGATCAACGCGTGTAGCAATATAGCGATACGATAAACCGTAATCGCGGAAGGCTACAATCCGACCTTCATCAAGTCGGATATGTGATAGTACCCATTCCTTCTCCTTACACGAGGCATCACAACAACGTTTCACCAGGCAACTCCGGTCAATTGCTGCTTGTGTATGAGAAATCATTGGAAACTTTCCTCATGTCAGCACGTTGCAGGTGTCGCCACCGGCGCCAACCATGTTGGCATGCTCTGAAAAGTCAATCATTTTCATATCACAGCATCTTCTTCCTGTCTGTTAATTTCCGCGTCTGTAGCACGTCATGTTCGTGGTGTAGCAGTTATATTAGCCAGTAGGGTACTTTAAATTTTCTACTAAAAGGTCCTATTCATTTTTTCTGTAGGATTCACAGTCCAAGAGAGAGAACATGAAAATCTTGAGCCCGTCATTTGAAGTCACAGTGGGCTGCACAAAATCCAGCGACAGGGCCTGCGGCTGAATTACCCTTCGTACAATGTTACTTGAAAGGTTAATTCCCCTCTCTTCTCTCTGCTTACCATTAAAACGAATACACAACTGCCACATAAATCTAAAATTAAGAATCAATGGGGCAAAATTAATTTCTAATGTTGGTAATATGAAAACGGGTACAACCCGTCAAAGACATTCGAGAATCCATGTCGTAGTTTCACTGAAAACAATAGAAAAAAAGGTTATTCGCAGGAATAACTGTAAATATGAGACTGCTCAGTGTAGTAATACAGATTCAGTGACTTAGAGGAAGAAACTAAATAACCGAACATGGCAGTTGAGGAGGTATTACAAGCAAACAGGCACAGAGCTCCACATGTGCTTCGGATGTTAGGAAATGGAAGACGACGAGGCACTTCAAATGGGTACAAAGAATAACTCCCATCGTAAAGGGATATGATCGTAATCTCACGATAAGAATTGTTACTACAACCGTATTATCAGCTATCAACACGAAACGTACGGATGTACCGAGAGAGGAGCCGCAGAGTATAGCACACTGGATATTTATTCGGCAGGAAATCACTTCAAATCCGTGTGTGGCACATTTGGAAAGTTCATTGCAAATTGCTTTACCATCTTCGGTGCCTCCGATCATGTGCTTCGTTTCGAATTACCTCACGCTTTTCAGTCTCTTCTAAAATAAGTTCGTTGCTTTGCATTAAGACAAGTACCAGAACACTAAGACGTACAAAATCTGAATTTAACAAATAGTGATAAGTCTCAGAGGTGTATGGACGTGAGAGATTGGCATTCCAAGGGTTTGGAATGTCTCAGTTTTTGATCAGTTCTGTCCTTGGATATGTTACACTAGAGACATCAAAACATGTGACATATGCGGTAAGGTGACTCAGGGCTATATACATAAAGCTCTTAGGACCAACTGTTTGACCGTAGCTGGTGATCTTGATATCTTATATCAAGTTGCAGGAAAGTCTATGAGGCCATTCAGTTTCGCGTTCTGCAGACCTAACAAAACTTTAAAACTGTTTCACAAAAATGAAATTCATGACGAATATATAAGGCATTTTAATTATCTTACCAAAGATTTTGCAATTGTTTATTTATTTATTTAAGACCTTTAAATACGTCAGTTAATTGTTGGCGTTGGGGGGGGGGGGGGGGGATGTGGAGAGTAAAGGTTTGACGGGACGGCTACTAAAACTAATTTAAGGAGGGGGTGACTTTCTTTAACGCTCTAACGATGAGGAATGCCATATGGCAACGCTCGGTTTCCTCCAACCCTCTCACATGAGTACGTCGAACATGGTGCTGTACACAGAACCGAGACTCATCTGGTAAGGCGACGTATTGTCGTTGGCGCTCCGCTGACAATGCACCCCTCTCTCCTGCTGCGTCAGGGAAAACTGCAGCAACGGTCACCCTGTCATCGTACTGTCCACTTGAATATTTAGTCTTGGAACACACAAATCGAGTTTATGACTCTCTGTGCGTAACAAGGCTGCACTATCCTGCACGGCAGAGTGAACAATACCTATGTCTTCTCTGGAGCTAGTAACTTGGGGCCTCCAGTAACCTACATGGCTTTATGTAGGGCTTTTCTGAAACACTAGATTCCATATTCAAGTGACCGTCGAGGTTTGTCACGGATGTCCTAACGGGGCTATAAAATGCAAATAATTTCCGATACCTGAAAGTACAATGATTGAGTGCAAATAAAGATTTACAGATACTGACAGAATATTGTTTTTTGCCGTTCACAGGCCGGTGCTGTGCGCACTGAAAGAAAAAAAAAATAGCGAAGACACATAAAGTTAGGTCAAAAAATTGCCTCCATTAGTGAGCTTTAGAATACTTTTGTATATCCTTTAATACACAATGTACACCCCGTATTATCAGAATGACTGCTCCCAATATTTTCTCTCACCCTACCTAAATTTCAAACTCACCGCTTTTAGAACCCTGTGAAAAGTGACATACCTTAAACTACTCTGTAACTGCACAGGGACGAATACTATCTATTGAACTGATTGACTGATTCATCGGTTCTTGTTAGAGTATTTTAAACCCTGGTGTAATAGGAAACTAGGCATTGGCCGAAGTAAAGCTGTGAAGACGGGGCGTGAGTCATGCTTGAGTAGCTCAACCTGGGTCGGAAAATACAGGGTGTTTCAAAAATGACCGGTATAATTGAAACAGCAATACAAACTAAACGAGCAGCGATAGAAATACACTGTTTGTTGCAATATGCTTGGGACAACAGTACATTTTCAAGCAGACAAACTTTCGAAATTGCTGTAGTTACAATTGTCAACAACAGATGGCGCTGCGGTCTGGGAAACTCTATAGTACGATATTTTCCACATATCCACCATGCGTAGCAATAATATGGCTTAGTCTCTGAACGAAATTACCCGAAACCTTTGACAACGTGTCTCGCGGAATGGCTTCACATGCAGATGAGATGTACTGCTTCAGCTGTTCAATTGTTTCTGGATTCTGGCGGTACACCTGGTCTTTCAAGTGTCCCCACAGAAAGAAGTCACAGTGGTTCATGTCTGGCGAATAGGGAGGCCTATCCACGCCGCCTCCTGTATGTTTCGGATAGCCCAAAGCAATCACACGATCATCGAAATATTTATTCAGGAAATTAAAGACGTCGGCCGTGCGATGTGGCCGGGCACCATCTTGCATAAACCACGAGGTGTTCACAGTGTCGTCTAAGGCAGTTTGTACCGCCACAAATTCACGAAGAATGTCCAGATAGCGTGAGGCAGTAATCGTTTCGGATCTGAAAAATGGGCCAATGATTCCTTTGGAAGAAATGGCGGCCCAGACCAGTACTTTTTGAGGATGCAGGGACGATGGGACTGCAACATGGGGCTTTTCGGTTCCCCATATGCACCAGTCCTGTTTATTGACGAAGCCGTCCAGGTAAAAATAAGCTTCGTCAGTAAACCAAATGCTGCCCACATGCATATCGCCGTCATCAATCCTGTGCACTATATCGTTAGCGAATGTCTCTCGTGCAGCAATGGTAGCGGCGCTGAGGGGTTGCCACGTTTGAATTTTGTATGGGTAGAGGTGTAAGCTCTGGCGCATGAAATGATACGTGGACGTTGGCGTCATTTGGACCGCAGCTGCAACACGGCGAACGGAAACCCGAGGCTGCTGTTGGATCACCTGCTGCACTAGCTGCGCGTTGCCCTCTGTGGTTGCCGTACGCGGTCGCCCTACCTTTCCAGCACGTTCATTCGTCACGTTCCCAGTCCGTTGAAATCTTTCAAACAGATCCTTTATTGTATCGCTTTTCGGTCCTTTGGTTACGTTAAACCTCCGTTGAAAACTTCGTCTTGTTGCAACAACACTGTGTTCTAGGCGGTGGAATTCCAACACCAGAAAAATCCTCTGTTCTAAGGAATAAACCATGCTGTCCACAGCACACTTGCACGTTGTGAACAGCAAACGCTTACAGCAAAAAGACGACGTACAGAATGGCGCACCCACAGACTGCGTTGTCTTCTATATCTTTCACATCACTTGCAGCGCCATCTGTTGTTGAAAATTGTAACTACTGTAATTTCGAAAGTTTGTCCGCCTGAAAATGTACTGTTGTCCCAAGCATATTGCAACAAACGGTGTATTTGTATCGCTGCTCGTTTAGTTTTTATTGCCGTTTCAAATATACTGGTCATTTTTGAAACACCCTGTAGCTTTCACCTGCCCTCCAAACTGAGTGGACGGATCGACGATGAACTTGAACAGGTGTCGCGGGACATCCGCCCCGAACAAATGCAACGAACAATAACGAACCAAATGAGACCACAAAAAATTTTTAAAAAAAATTAAAATAAAAAAATGGATGTAACGTACTCGCCCGAAAAAGGCAAGGGTCCCGAGTTCGAGTCTCGGTGCAATAAACAGTTTTAATCTGTCAGGAAGTTTAATATTTATTTATTTCATAAACCGGTTTTCGGCTGTTGCGCCATCAAAGCGCACAAAGAAAAATATGATGTTCAGTGAAATTTTGTTTGATAAAAGATTTTAAACATGTGCCTCTAAAGAGTATCTCCGTTTCCAGAGATGTAAAATGTTAATGTTAGATTTAATCTTTTCTTTAATACGTGTTCAGCTACACCTATGGAACGTGTCACAAACTATATACTTATCATTGAACGTGCAGATTGTGAGACAGCTGAAAACCGGTTTTGGTAATAAAGCATGAATAATAGATATTGTGCAATATTACCAAGTGTTTTGTGTGTCTGTGTTCATAATTACTTGCTGAAATCATTTCGGCCTAAACACCAGCATCTTCCTTCACTTAACTGATATATACAGCGAGTGTCATTTTAATGTTTGAGGCTGTTGCAGGTGTTGGAAAGCCATGAAACCTTAAGTTGCTGCCATTTCCCTTAAATTTACTGGCGTCTTAATCCACTGACTGCCGTCAGGGTAACAAAATAACTAGGTTAAGCAACAAAATATACACCATACGTACTATGAAGGCTGCAGCAAACAGGTTCGGCTCATCTTTCACGAAACGTTCCCCTCCCTTACATGCATCTTTTTTAATACGCTCATCGGATACTGCTACATATTTGTTCAGCGCCATTTGAAACCACCCTCAGTAGTATGCCGGTTTACTTTTGTGATCATGGGAAAGCATATCTTCAATATTTATTTAGTTGAAAACATTACAGAAAAACATGCGATAATAAATGAAATCGTCTACACTGAGGTGTTCACAGTAACTCTAATTTACGTTGAAAATTATAGAGGAAGAACGCGAGCAGCTACAAGCATAAAAAGAGAAACCTATTTCCTTGCCGTTACCGTTATCAGGTAATTATGCCCATCTTAATAAATTTACTACTCTTTTGTTACATTGTCGTTGTCAATATAATAAAAACTCAGTATCTAAAAATCATATTTACCTGACACCGGTAATCATGTTGAAATAAAGCGTTGTCAACACAGTTTGTGGCAAATTGTAGTTTCCCTTAACAATTACTGCGTGAACAACGGACGCCGAGCTCAGCACGATCAACCACGTGTAAAATAACGCATATTTACCTATGTCTTCTTGCAAGAGCAACCATATTGAGGCTCATATTTGCCATTTATTAATTTGTTTGGATTTGAGGGCAGTATATATTTTTCTAATGTGTACCCACGGAAAATATTGTCTGTAACTGGAAAAAGTGGCGTAATTAAGAGAAAAAGATGGAATAACCAACGAATAGATAATGTTCTATGAGTCGAAGTGAGGAATATCAGAGGTTTGAATGTGATTTGGAAGCTGGAATATCTGCAAAGAGAAGTGCAGTAACTAATCTAGATGTAATAAGGGCCTAGGAACTGAAATGGAGAGACCACAAGGATTTCTGGTCAGGCGAATACAACACAGTATCGGAAAATGTTATAACGGTATTAGGATACGTTATAAATTTAAAGGTAGGGAAAACAACGTGTTAAAAAAGGGTTCAGTAATAAGATTATTCTCATCAGAATCGAAAACAAACTAACGCCAACAATAATAGTTAAGGTATGCACGCTGACGTCACTATCAAGAGATGAAGAGATAGAAGAAGTAGATGAGGATATTGAACGGAAACGAAAAGAGTTGTGCTAACACGCTGACTTGATGGTACTATTAGTATCTTTAGAAGTAAGAATAGCCAAAACTAGGGATACCGACAACTGTCTACCAAAATTAAGCAGCACATTCGCGTCAGGAACAGACACGCGCTCTAGAATTTCATCGTGAAACGACTGACGGATCTTCGTGCTACACTATCCTCTAACGTTTATTGTGACTCTTTGTTATGCGCTGGTCGACAGATGAATTAATAAAATAAAGTAAATGAATGCATATTTTAGCGTTCTTATAGAAGGACCGTCTATTTATAAGTCGTTATGAAATAATTAATGATTAAACGAGGGACAGTGGGACGAGGAAGTCAATGGATAGCATATTGCATGGGATGTCGTAAAATCGTTTAAAAAATTGAAGTCGATGCTGTCGCTGTGATATGCTGAACAATGTGGCAGTTTTGAAATTATGGTACTCTCAATTCCACGATGCACTGTCGACAACAGGAAGAATAACCTTATTCTTCCCAGCATCACATTAAAAAGTAACAAATCAAATTATGATATACCGTTTAAGGGTATGAATAAAAACTGTAAGATATACAACCGTTTCTCTACAAAGTATTGCAGAAATTCGGAGTTATAACATTTCGGGAAGGAAGTGCTTTACTAGTTTAGTCTGGAGTTAAACTAAAATCTGCCGAAGAAAATTTATGTCACGACAGAAGTACAGGTATATGTAAAAATTAATAAAAGACTATCAGTCTACGGAATTAACGAATCGAGGAACACTACAAGGGTGTAGTTGCAGTATGCTAGATTTTCCTTCTAGTCGATATGACCCAAGTCGGACTATCGATTTGGAAATAGGTGCTTGACTGACTTGATTGTCATCAAGGCATTTATGGAATGGTATTGCAAATTCAGTGGTGAACAATTTAACACGGCAGGTAGTGTATACGTCGAGGAGCAGCTGAGTGTTAACTCAGTCAAGCCACCATCAAAACATATACTCAAATGACGTTTCCTCCGATGATGAAAGTCACTACAAGTTGCTGCTCCCTGTAGAAGGGTAGGTGATATTACTTGTGACCAGTAAGGCAAATAAAGTCACTGTGATGCACTGCTTTAGCTTGCTGTAGCAGAAAATAGTGCAAGTCCGATAAAATCCTCATGTAATAATTGATACTTCATACAGCGTTACATAGGATGGTCACAATTACAGAGTAGCTACTCACGCCGGTCCAACGTGGGCTGTAACCATCGTGTGACAGCGAAATTTAGTAGAAGTACTAATGAGTTAATGCAGAGCAGATTTACGCTGGAAAAACGTAGTTCAAATTTTGACCACCCCGTACCTATTTGGCGCTGTATACAGTTTGTATCACGGTACGACAGCCACGCTGTCATTTAACAAGCACCTGTGTGTCCACGGCATGGCTATCGAGAAAATAAACCATACATTGACAATGAAGAACTGCAGCCATTACAGAGTTGTATTTGAGAAAGTTTCGCCGACGCAAATGTCTGAGGAGAGGCCCGATTTCACTAAGTGGTTTAAAGAAGATGATAATGAAATTCGGAAACACGGGTGAGCTTGTTGTGACCATGGTCTACAGTACGGAAAATTTTATGGTGTGTATTCTAACGGTACCAGTACAATATCCGTAAGTTGCTGCAACGAAACCTCATGATCTGCAAGAACGTTCTGAATATCCTCTTCTGTCTGTGGCAGGGATCGAAGCTGACAACATGCGACCGGACAATGTTGTGTGGGGTGACGAGAGTGCAGTGAATACACAGAACTACTGAATTTTGAATACTATTAAACCAGATGTTGTACACGAAGGGACATTGCAGGCGCCATATGTGACTGTGTCGTGTAAATTCACAGGCACCTTTATTGTCAGTCCGTTACTCTTTGAACGAAACACACCCACCAGACCGGTCAGGTGTACCGTGACGTATGCACGTTATCGAGACCTCCTTTTATTGCAAGTGATTCCTTCTGTGGAAGAACGCTTCTCAGTTGCTTCAGTTAGCTATACGCAAGTATTAACGTTTGCAGCGTCACAAATGGTACCCATATCGAGCACCTATAATGTGAGCTAAAACCTTCGAGAGGTGCCCCATTCACAGAGGTGTGTCTACGTTTTGCATGACTTGTTGTTACTTGTGAGTGACCTTCTGTTTCCATTAATAGAAGATGTTTAGCTCCAAGGATAGCATACAAACTCATTGGATTCTGCAAAGATTCTTTGTGGAATTGTATTAATAGAAAACAAATAGTATTCCTGTCACATGTGCTATAAAGATTCGCTATATAATGGCATCAAACGCACAGACAAAACATTATATTTTAATCAGGGAGCTGAGTAAGTGGGCTTTAAGACTGGGTACAACACAATTGGCTATTTCGAAGTCATGAACGGAGCCATAGGTTACCTAGAGTAGTATTCACTGACTTTAAGAAAGGCTGAGGAAAAAAAAATCACTAATTCATTGCCTGTTTGTATAAGGAGAAACATATACAACGAAGCTACAGCTCTCATTAGTCTACATTACTATGATGAGAAATTCAAAATCAAAAGCTTACTCTGACGAACATTTTGCATCCAGATTTGAAATTTCCAGGTGGTGCGTGTGTGCTGGACTGGCACTCGAATCTGGGACCTTTGCATTTCGCGGCCAAGTCTTCTTCCGACTGAGCTAACCGCGCAAGACGGACGACCTGATCTCATGATTTCACTTCCACCAGCACATCTCCTTTGAATTGTGAGGGCTCCATTAGTCGTGCTAATATAGATCACTTATAACATCTGCTTGGGAAAGGCAGAGGTCCTTGGTTTAAGTCCCGGAGCAACATACAGTTATAATCTGGCAGGAAGTTTCAAGTCAGCCCATACTCCGCTGCAGGCACTACTGGCCTACGTGGCAGTTTATTCCCAAACAGTTCACCAATCTGTTTTATAGTATGCTGATTCTAATAGTCGGTCAAAACGCAATATTAACTTGCATGTAAACTGCAAGCAATCTTCACTGTAGACGATCACTGCAGTTTTGGTTATTTCTATATCTCCTTTCCTGTTGGTAAAGTTAGTGAGTCTTGTAAACACATCAGCCTTAGAGTTTTAAGCCTGTTCACAACAGGGAAGTTTCACACAGGGGAACGGAACAGTCATAAAGTTGTTGTTGGCTGGAGGCTGTTATCCGTGCAAATGCAGAGCACAAGAGAACAGTTTCGAGCGAGGCCAGCAGCAGGCCATTAAACTTCACTGTGGGCGAAGCGAGGGGAGTCGTTGAAAAAGAATCTGAAAGACATGAAAGAACACACAAAACATGCGATCAGCCGTTAAATCCTGTCGTGGTAGCAGAAACGTTTTTTCGAATTTCAGTAAGATGTTCTCAGGTAGTCTCGTAGTAATTCCTTTGGTAGCGGGACAGGGTTCCCACATATGTGCACGTGCACATCTGGTTGGTCATGAAAATCGGTCATGTAGTGCCTCCTTCCCCTTACCACGGGAGAAATATACAACAGGGTTGGGGTAGTTTGTGGGGAAGAGACCAAGCACTGAGGTCATCGGTCTCATCGGATTAGGGAAGGACGGGGAAGGAAGTCGGCAGTGCCCTTTCAAAGGAGCTATCCCGGCACTTGCAAGGAGCGATTTAGGGAAGTCACGGAAATCCTAAATCAGGATGGCCGGATGCGGGATTGAACCGTCGTCCTCCCGAATGCGAGTCCATTGTGCTAACCACTGCGCCACCTCTCTCGGTTATTACACAATAATCTTATTGATTAACCACGACAAATTCACAAGGTTAAGAAATGGTTAAGATTGTTAATTTGAATTAAAAACTACCTTAGATAAAATTTAAAATTTGGTTAACAATGAGTTTCACCTCTTTGGGTATCTACACATTGTATTAAGATTTTCCTTTTGAAACACATCAAAAACCATGAAACAGATCCGTATTAAATTAAGGCATGTGTCAAATCAGATGAACCGGGAGAGACCTTTTCATTTACAACATTTTAAAAATCATAATGCGGCTCTGAGATAGACTGAAGCACTCGCCGATGAACCCACAGATTGTTTAATAAATTATCATTGGTTGGAACTCGCAATGTCTATTGCAGTTCCAGCGATATTACGACGCTAGTAGAACCAGCTAAGTTCCAAAGAGGAAAGGAACACAATTTTGTTCGAGGTAGACATTTGTTCCAGGGCCTGAGACAGTATGGTAGGTCTTAGAGCTGCAAAGAGAGAGAGAAAGAGAGAGAGAGAGAGAGAGAGAGAGAGAGAGAGAGAGAGAGAGAGAGAGAGAGGGAGGGAGAGAGAGAGAGAAACGTTTCCAACTTAGAGCAGAATACAGTGACTGAGCTGAAGTTGGAAGAGCAATTGCGCACCAAATTCCCCTCAGTTGTAAGATGATCAGTCAAAAACTGAACACAGATCAAGCATGAAAACAGGAAGAAGGTGTTCAGAAATGTCTCTGAGCACTATGGGACTTAACGTCTGAGATCATCAGTCCCCTAGATCTTAGAACAACTTAAACCCAACAAACCTATGGACATCACACACATCCATGCCCGAGGCTGGATTCGAACCTGCGACCGTAGCGGTCGCGCGATTCCAGACTAAAGGCCCCTCGAACCGTTCAGTCACCGCGGCCGGCGAAGAAGGAGTACTGAACTGTGAAAAAATAAGCAAATAGAAACAGTGAACGGTCTATGCTCAAGATGTGCAGCGTTTAGCATAACTGAGTTGCTATGGTGTCGCTAGTTATGGTGTTGGACTGCAAAAAGGGAGACGCGTACTCAAATCTCGCTCGTGCCCCAAATATTTATCAACAAAATAATGAACTGTCCGTCCGGTTATCGACTTGTGTGTATCCTCGGTTTCCAGATTTGTGTCTGTATCGAAGTGTACGTCTGTTTGCTACAGCGACGTTCAAGGAAGGGACCTCCAGATATACATGCCTCATACTTGTTCTACAAAAGTCCCCCAAGATATGACTTTCGTTCCGTTTTGAAAGTTTTGTCTTTAGAATTCCTTTGTTGTAACATAGTTCACACCCTCTTATTTGTTATTTTCATTTCTTGAAAGTCGATGCGGCATCTCGCCTGCTCTCCCTATTCATCACATTTGATTGCGACTGTAATATATCATCAACACATTACATATTCTATAACCAATGTGTAGTATGACAATCGCCAGGACTACAGACGGAGAAAAGGCACGTCAGCGACAGGACGGAAAGTTCATTATTATGCGGAAAGAAATGGGAGACGAGTGAAATATGGACTCGGATGCCCGCCTTCCCAGCCCAACACCGTGACCACATAACCACGAGGCCGTAGCTACACAACTCTGCTCGATGTTGCACATCTTGAGCTTGGAACGTCCACTGTTTCTGTATTGCTTCTCTTTTTACATTTCAGCACACCTTCCCGTTTTCATGCTTGATCAGTTTTTGAAGGGCTATCCACTGGGTCGTCTTACAATTAAATCTGAGGGGAGTGTGATAGGGAGTATCCCTTACTAGAAACTTCAGCCACAACAGCACCAGTTTCCTGCAATTGTGCATCTTAATGGTGGTAAGCATGGGTTTAAATGGTTCAAATGGCTCTGAGAACTATGGGACTCAACATCTGAGGTCATCAGTCCCCTCGAACTTAGAACTACTTAAAAGTAACTAACCTAAGGACATCACACAAACATTCATGCCCGAGGCAGGACTCTAACCTGCGACCGTAATGGTCGCGCAGTTCTACACTGAAGCGCCTAGAACCGCTCGGCCACACCGGCTGGCATTAAGCATGGGCTGCCATTGTAGTCACCGAGTGCTAAGTCACGGAACTTGTCTCAGAGTTTCATTTCACTCAACTAATTTTTATAGCCACGTACTTGCACCCACCATGCGCTTACAGGAGAGTACTAATGTTTGTCTATGCTTTTCCTGGAACTTTTCTTTAATTCTATAACTTCTACAGTCATCAGCCATGTTCGTGACACAGTTTCATATTCTGGTTTTATGTACCCACCCACCTGTGCCTAGGCTACAGTTTGTGTTTGCAATCCCTTTCTACTTGCTAAGTGTTTGTACTCTTGGTTCCTTTGATGGATCATTTTTGATGCCTTTTGGCAATACATCACATTCTTATAGTGACCATTACTTTCCGTTCATAGTCTGATGGATCCCTTTATCAATACGTCCAGGTGAGTTGGGGTACCATACTTTCATTCATAATTGGGTCAAATCTACTAATCTTCGTTTAACAACCTGCTATCTATCGAGTAATCTTGTTTCTTTCAAATTTGTGTTATTTAATGGGGAGCTCTTCGACCATGTGGGCCACAAGAGATGAGATCTGTAGCATCTTAGCGGCATGCTTAACAGCTCAACCATCCTCTCACTAAGGTTACTCTACGATTAGTAAAGGGTAGTGTTTCAGAACTACTGGCAAAGTAGGAAAACCAACAAACGGATCAGGAACCTGAAAGGATAGGAAGACATAATTATGGCTCTAAATGACGTCATCAGCAGGCATTTCACAGTCGCTCCCTGATAAAGCATTTCTCTACACTTTTCCAAATTACTGCCTTGATATATATGCATCCACGATTCTCTAATTAGATTTCTAATGTCTAATACTCACATTTAATTAGGTTCTCACTTCTTTATTCTCATACCTTGCAAAATAACAATGATATTCTTCGTACACGTAGGATCCTGTTCCTATTGCTATTCTCCATGCCCCATCAAGTCCATGTACCATGTAATCCTTTACAGTGTGTGAAAATAGCTGACAAGAATTTTAAGAAATTCCTCACACCATCAAAATTCCTTGGAAAAAAATTTTCCGTGGCGATTTGGTAGAAAATCCGAAGAAATTCTGGTCGTATGTAAAGTACACAAGCGGCAAGACGCAGTCAATACCTTCGCTGCGCAGTGTCGATGGTACTGTTATCGACGACTGTGCCGCTAAAGCGGAGTTATTGAACGCAGTTTTCCGAAATTCCTTCACCAGGGAAGACGAATGGAATATTCCAGATTTTGAAACACGAACATCTGCTAGCACGAGTTTCTTAGAAGTAGATACCTTAGGGGTTGCGAAGCAACTCAAATCGCTTGATACGGGCAAGTCTTCAGGTCCAGATTGTATACCGATTAGGTTCCTTTCAGATTACGCTGATACTATAGCTCCCTACTTAGCACTCATATGCAACCGCTCGCTCACCGATAGATCTGTACCTACAGATTGGAAAATTGCGCAGGTCGCACCAGTGTTCAAGAAGGGTAGTAGGAGTAATCCATTTAACTACAGACCTATATCATTGACGTCGGTTTGCAGTAGGGTTTTGGAGCATATACTGTATTCAAACATTATGAATCACCTCGAAGGGAACGATCTATTGACGCGTAATCAGCATGGCTTCAGAAAACATCGCTCTTGTGCAACGCAGCTAGCTCTTTATTCGCACGAAGTAATGGCCGCTATCGACAGGGGATCTCAAGTTGATTCCGTATTTCTAGATTTCCGGAAAGCATTTGACACCGTTCCTCACAAGCGACTTCTAATCAAGCTGCGGAGCTATGGGGTATCGTCTCAGTTGTGCGACTGGATTCGTCATTTCCTGTCAGGAAGGTCGCAGTTCGTAGTAATAGACGGCAAATCATCGAGTAAAACTGAAGTGATATCAGGTGTTCCCCAGGGAAGCATCCTGGGACCTCTGCTGTTCCTGATCTATATAAATGACCGGGGTTCTCTTAGATTGTTCGCAGATGATGCTGTAATTTACAGTCTAGTAAGGTCATCCGAAGACCAGTATCAGTTGCAAAGCGATTTAGAAAAGATTGTTGTATGGTGTGTCAGGTGGCAGTTGACGCTAAATAACGAAAAGTGAGAGATGATCCACATGAGTTCCAAAAGAAATCCGTTGGAATTCGATTACTCGATAAATAGTACAATTCTCAAGGCTGTCAATTCAACTAAGTACCTGGGTGTTAAAATTACGAACAACTTCAGTTGGAAGGACCACATAGATAATATCGTCGGAAAGGCGAGCCAAAGGTTGCGTTTCATTGGCAGGACACTTAGAAGATGCAACAAGTCCACTAAAGAGACAGCTTACACTACACTCGTTCGTCCTCTGTTAGAATATTGCTGCGCGGTGTGGGATCCTTACCAGGTGGGATTGACGGAGGACATCGAAAGGGTGCAAAAAAGGGCAGCTCGTTTTGTATTATCACGTTATAGAGGAGAGAGTGTGGCAGATATGATACACGAGTTGGGATGGAAGTCATTACAGCATAGAAGTTTTTCGTCGCGGCGAGACCTTTTTACGAAATTTCAGTCACCAACTTTCTCTTCCGAATGCGAAAATATTTTGTTGAGCCCAACCTACATAGGTAGGAATGATCATCAAAATAAAATAAGAGAAATCAGAGCTCGAACAGAAAGGTTTAGGTGTTCGTTTTTCCCGCTCGCTGTTCGGGAGTGGAATAGTAGAGAGATAGTATGATTGTGGTTCGATGAACCCTCTGCCAAGCACTTAAATGTGAATTCCAGAGTAGTCATGTAGATGTAGATTAAATGGGTGTTGGGCAGTACCGCGCGCGCTCGTGTGTATGTGGGTGGGTGTAATATGTGTGTGTGCGTGTGTGCGTGCATGTGGGTGTGGGTGTGCGTTTGTGTGTGTGTGTGTGTGTGTGTGTGTGTGTGTGTGTGTGTGTGTGTGTTTGCTGTTTAAGGACTCTTGACGGCGAATTTATCAACGCTCACACAAAAACTATTAGGAACGAACGTGGTTAAAATGTCGTAAAAAAAGGAGGAGTTAGTCCTTCTGAATTACACTTACTCACAACATCACGCACGGTCACGCGCACTATCACACATCTCAGATCGCATAAGATAACATAAAATGGATGATTCGGCCACTCTGATAACACTTTAAAACCCTCTTCTCGGCACATTCGTGGCCCACCTCATTTACTCCAAAATCCTCAAGATCGCATATAACTCGACATCAAAGACAACGAATTGTTGAGGTAACTAGGTCTTGAGGGAAAGTAACAAACCAGTCGAGGGAGTACCCCTGTCTAGACCAATCCGTGAATACAGCTAGATAATTGTAATGCTCACTTAAAATAATGTACTGAGGGCGCATGCAGGAGTGCAGCATCTGAGGGACAATGCCAGACACGAATACTCTGTGTCTGTGCATTAAGCAGAGTGCCAGACATGAATACTCTGTGTCTCTGCATTAAGCAGAGTGGCAGTTTAAACACTTGGATACGGGGTTGTAGTTCTTTCACCCCAAGGGACCCCAGCACATGCTTCCAGCGGATCCCAGACGCCGTGTTGTTGCTCGTGGACGATTCGACAAAGGCGTCCCATAGCTGGACGAGCAGCGGTATTAGCTGCTGATGTACTGTGAGCAGCGAGGATCTTATATGCTTGTCGCACAGTGAGCAGTCGAAAAATCGTGATTTTCTCGAAGTAGCCACCTTTACGCAGCAAAGTCTTTACACTTAGCGATGTAACTGTCTCATTAAAAATGAAAAGGACTTCATCTTTTCAAAGTACACATTGAGGACATTACTGCCTGTTTTGGAAGAAAATAAGGCACATAAACTCCTAATCTCCACCATTGTTTGAACTTGTCGCTCCAAATTCCAAACTCCATAAGGGTTCCGTAGTTACAATATTTATACGATGAGTTGTATGGTTATATTCATACGACGGCACAGGTGAAACTTTAAACACACACACATACACGAGTCAAGACAGAAACAATTTGTCAACGTCAATGGCCACGAAATTTTTTTTTATTTCAATAACGACCAATTGTGTAGTTTTTAAAATGCAATGTAGGGATACTCACCGCAAGCTTTGGAGTCCAAGTGTAATAAATCCGTTTATTGACATCACACGCTGCTTTTGGAAGCGATTCTGCAAAAGAAAGAAAACATGGCAGTTAATTTCGCAGCGTAAGCGAACGAATGAGTAAATAGGGCCAGAATGTGGAAACAAGCAGTTTGTCAACGTGCAGTGCCTGCTCCAGGCGAGTGCTAACAAAGGGATTGTTTGAGATTAATGCGAGCTAGCACCAAAAAACAAACCGAAAAGCGAATCCAAGCAGTTGAGAAGTAATTACAGTGATCGAATAAACTCGGTGAAGGGACACCCGTTATTAATCAGAAATGACTGTTTTTTCAGCTTAACGGAATCCATCATTTGGGCCTGATAAACAAAGCAGGCGGGAACAAAAGATACATCAGACACGAGGAACCTGGCATTTGTTTTGCTTTAATGTACCTCAGTATATGATGTTTCACTTCGTCTTTTTCGGAATCGGTTATTATTTTCGGATTTGGGTTTCACATTTCCCCTACTAAGGAGACCCATTATTCTTTGAGACGTTAATTTAGTTATAAACTAGATATATATCTTCGCATTAACTTAAAGACATGATTTTCGTATAATTTTGCAAGAATACTGGTTATATACTGGCTCTAACATAGCATAGTCTTTCATTGACCTGTGCACATTTTTACTATACTTAACTTGAACAGTGTGCAAAACAGTTTACATGTTAGTTGAAGCACTACACTACCATCCCAGCAACTCTTATTTTCACTTATAAACACGGTCAACAGAAAGATGGCCACTGGACATGACGTGATATCAATATAATTCTACATACAGTATGAGAGACCATTTTCCACTCTTCTAGCAGCAGTCTACCGTAGGCCCGTGGAGGAGCGAAGTGTTGCTGGAGAGTGGAAATAAAAGGTCATTCCATCTTTCAAGAATGGTGGTCAAACAGTCGCACAAAACCTTAGGTCTACATCTCTGAGGTCAGTTGGAGAATTTTGGATCATGTTTTATGGTCCAGTATATGATATTGCTTGAGACTGAAAATCTTCTCTTTAGGAATGAACATGGGTTCAGAATATAACGATCGTGTGAAACCCAGCTAGCTCTGTCCATCCACCAGACCCAGAAAGCAATAGATACAGATGCCGAACTAGATATCGTGTTCTTTGACCTACATAAGGCTTTTTCGAGTACAGTTCAGAGCTGTCACCTAATGAACAAAATACGACTGAAGGGTTTTTAGCAAACAAAACACAGTACGGCATTCTCAACAAGTCTTCAGACGTGCGTTTTGCCACGGTCCGCGCGGCTCCCTCCGTCGGAGCTTCGAGTCCTCCCTCGGGCATGGGTGTGTGTGCTGTCCTTAGTGTAAGATAGTTTAAGGTGGATTAAGTTGTGCGTAAGCTTAGGCACCGATGACCGCTGGAGTTTGGTCCCATAAGGCCTTACCACAAATTTCCAATTTTTCTTCAGACTAAAAGTGACTTCGGACATACAACAATGGAGTGTGACAGTAAATTACAGAGTGTTAGGGGCACAGGCACAGATATGGTGATAATTCGTGCTTTATTGTTAACTCATTTCAGTGGGCTACATTTTTTTTCTCTGTATCCAACAGCTCTTCTTTAAAAAAGTCCCTTAACTTACTACCTGATATTTTATTCATAGTCGTAAATTCACCACTAAGAGGATTACACCTGTCAATACAGACTGATAGTTTTGTGTCCACGTGTCGACACATCAACACCTGACTTGTTGCGCACAGGAAAATAAGCATTTGTTGCTTGCTATTGCCACACGTACCTCGAAATACTAGCCAACCTAAAAAAAATAGTACTCCTAACAGTTAAATCATTAACCTGCACGTAAAGAAAATTCTGAGCTAAAGTTGCTCAGTACATTGTCCTCAGTCATCTTTAAAAACATCTGCATTTACACTGCTAACACCCAAAACAGACTTAATCGCCTAAAACTTGCATCGCAAATATTTCGGGAACGCAATGTGCTGTTTATTCGCGGTTTTCAAAAATGGCTCTTAGTACTATGGGATTTAGCATCTATGGTCATCATTCCCCTAGAACTTAGAACTACTTAAATCTAACAAACTTAAGGACATCACAGAACACTCAGTCATCACGAGACAGAGAAAATCCCTGACCCCGCCGGGAATCGAAACCGGGAGCCCGGGCGCGGGAAGCGAGAACACTACCGCACGACCACGAGCTGCAGACCGCGGTTTTCACAGAGTGGTTTGGTACTAAGGCACTCGCATTGATGTCCAGTCACACATTGTAGTAATAATTAGAAAGAGTATTTTTTTGCAGACACAGACTTTTGTAAATGGAGTTATGCCTTTTGACGCTAACAAATTACAAGTAGGTTAAATTAGATCGTCAGTGGTGTGTGTTACAAGGTGCTAGAGGAGTTGTTTATGAGATACCATACTTTGGAAAGTTCCCATACTGACACGTACAAAACCTGTGGTGGCACACCCTAAGGAATAGCACAAGCCTTATACAATAGTTATGTGGATTCTGACTAGTAACTAGACGGTTTATTGTCACAGGTTATGTTCAAAATACTGGCAACAAAATACATGTTTCCAGTCCCGTATGGAACGTTTACTGCACACGTGCTGGCATTTCAGAGGAGATTTCCAAGCAGTTCTACTAATGTGTCGTTGCATATCTTCGGATGTATTTGGTATGTCCTTCTAGACACTGTCTTCCAGATTTCCTCAAAGAAAAACACTATAGACTTCAAATACGGACGACAGACCGGCCAAGGTACAGTTCCTCTGCGACCAATCCAACAATATGGAACCAGAATGAGATTTTCACTCTGCAGCGGAGTGTGCGCTGATATGAAACTTACTGGCAGATTAAAACTGTGTGCCGGACCGAGACTCGAACTCGGGAACTTTGCATTTAGTGGGCAAGTGCTCTACCAATTGTAAAGTTTGGAAGGTAGGAGGCGAGGTACCGGCGGAAGTAAAGCTGTGAGGATGGGGCGTGAGTCGTGCATGGGTAGCTCAGTTGGTAGAGCACTTGCCCGCGAAAGGCAAAGGGCCCGAGTTCGAGTCTCGGTCCGGCACACAGTTTTAATGTGCCACGAAGTTTAATATGGAAACAATTCGCGAAGACATCTTGTAGCACTTAGTGCGCTATGGGCTGGATAGCAGTCATGTTTGTGCTACAGGTTCCCCATAGACCGCAGAGAATCGCTTTCTAGCGTCGGTGGAAGACGACCTGTTAGGAGGCTGCGATACTGGTGTGCATACAGTGTTCCGTCTATGAATAACGAGCGTATGGGCAGATAGTTCACTATTCCAAACCACACGTCGGCATGGACGCTGACAGTTCACTATTCCAGGCCACACGTCTGCATAGAAGCTGGCGTTCCAACTGACCAGGACAAGGGGGATGTCGACAGACCTATAGTGCAGGTTTCGGCGCTTTACCTGGCAATGATTGGTAAACGTGGCTTCATCACTAAACAAGATACGTGATACATCTGGAGTATCCTGCTTTAATGCCCATGCACCGAAGTTAACACGAATCTCACAATTGTTTCCCAGTAGCTCTTGACGGACATATATGTGTCACAGATGGAACCTATATCGATGAAGAATGCGTAGGACACATGCCTGACTCATGCCACCTTCTTGTGCGATTTTGCGGGAGCTAAAGTGCGGATCAGCTGCAACAGCTTCAGGACCATTAATTCCCACCGGTTCCGTTGTCACTCCTTCTCTTCCAATGTGTTGTCAAGGTGTTCCACTAACGCTTTCTCGTAACTGATTGAAGAGGTTGATAAATATCTGTTGAGATGGTTGACGTCTATTTGGATATCTAGCCACATACAAGAATGAACTGCATTCTTCCTACATTCTCCATACACCAAGAGTATGTCGGCTTTTTCTGCGTTAGTAAATCCTATCGTCTACTCATGACCTACTGGACGGTCACACGCTGATCAGCCAGTGGCTTTGCAGTTAAGGAAGACACAAGAACTCTGTAAGCAAATGTAACAACATCGTACCTAGCAGCTACGTACAATACGAGCCCTGACAACCAATCTATTTTGTGAAAACTACAGATCAGCAGCACTTTCCATATCTGCAACTTTTGAAGATTCACAACCGTGGTAAGTGTAATTTACTGAGTGGGAATGGGAAGTGCTATATATATATATATATATATATATAAACCACAAAGATCCACCACAGTTTGAGTACACGATTGCAGAACAATAGCTGGAAGACGTTACCTCCATAAAATATCGAGGAAAACCCGTAAGGAGCTATTTATAGTGGAGAAACCACACAATAAAAGTAATCGCAGGGAGGACAGATGCCACACTGAGATTCACTGGAATAATCTTCATGAACTGCAGTCTGTCAGCAGAAAAGGTAGCGAACAAAAGCTGCTTTCGACCATAACGTGAATACTGTTCGTCAGGTTCGAATCGTACCAGATAGGATTGATAGTGGAAACAGAAAAGATTCGCGGTTCTTACGGGTTAATTTACTAAAGGCGAAAACGGCACTGCTATGATCAATGAACTCCACTGGCAGACATTCCCAGAGAGTCGTACTGCATACCGTTTCTTTTACAGTTAAAACTTCGAGAGCGTATGTACCTGGAAGCGTCAAGAAATATAGTGCTTTCTCGTACGGACATCCCGCGAAACTATCATGAAAATAAAATTAGAGAGATTCGAAACCACAGGGAGGCTTAACAGCTATCGTTCTTACCGCGAACATTTCGCAACTGAATTACGAAAGGCGGGCAGTGATAGTTGTACACAATATATCCTCCTCCACACACATTACGATGGCTTGTGGAGTACAGATACAGATTTAGACGCAGAGGTATTTGTAGACAACTCTCCATCGTCATCTTTGCATCTAATCTGGCCACCAGTTTCAGTGAGTGACATAGAAGGTGTTTATTACAATGCTTGTTGCTGAAATTTTCTTTTTCTTATCACAGATGCTGATGTAGCTGTTAGCCGAAATACTTTAATTGTATAACATTCATCAATAAATTGGAATTCTGAGTGATCTTTGTTTATAGGTATCCGTGTGATCGGTGACCTCTGTTACGACTGTTAATGGTGCTTTTTTAGACGTGTTTGTAAATTTTAATCATTGTGATTGGGATATATTCCGCTACAGCTTTGAGAACGATTATTACATCTACATCTACATCTACGTGATTACTCTGCTATTCACAATAAAGTGGATGGCAGTTGGTTCAATGAACCACCTTCAAGCTGTCTCTCTACCGTTCCTCTCCCTAACGGCACTCGGAATAAACGAGCACTTTAATTTTTCTGTGGGAGCCCTGATTTCTCTTATCGTGATGATCATTTCTCCTTATGTAGATGGGTGCCAACAGAATGATTTCGGAATCGGAGGAGAAAACTGGTGTTTGAAATTTCATGAGAAGATCCCGTCGCAACAAAAAACGCCTTTGGTATAATGATTGCCACTCCCATTCACGTATCATGTCTTTTACACTGTCTCCCCTATTTCGCGATAATACAAAACGAGCTGCTCTTCTTTGTACTTTCTCGATGTCATTCATCAGAAAATGGCTCTGAGCACTATGGGACTTAATATCTGAGGTCATCAGTCCCCTAGAACTTAGAAATACTTAAACCTAACTAACCTAAGGACATCACACACATCTATGCCCGAGGCAGGATTCAAACCTGCGACCGAAGTGGTCGCGCGGTTCCAGACTGAAGCGCCTAGAACCCCGGCGTCATTCGTCTGGCCGGCGTCATTCGTCAGTCCCACCTGATACGGATCCCACAGCCACAGCAATACTCCAGGGTAGGGCGGACAAACGTGGTGTAAGCAGTCTCTTTAGTAGACCTGTTGCACCTCCTAAGTGTTCTGCCAATGTGTCTTTGGTTTGCTCTACACACAATATTATCTATGAGATCGTTCCAATTTAGGTTATTTGTAATTGTAATCCCAAAGTATTTAGTTGAATTTACTGCTTTCAGATTTGTGTGACCTAAGTGTGCACGGTTCTGAAATTCTCAGTGTTTGAATCCAGAAATGGATAATTATTTTCAGTGTATCTACAATTCCGTACCTGCTCGTTATAATAATATCTTGCCCACTTCTCAATTTTGCATTATGAAACATAGTTTTTACCCAGTGAACCGCATCTACAGCAGCATTTCATTGCTGACCATCGACATATCAAGTGAAAGCTTTCGCCAAAACGTAGTGCTGTTTATGAATTATACGCGTGGCTCCTGAAATCTGCAGGTCCTTCTTGTACCTCCAAATGTGGTGTTTTATGTGGTTCACGACGGAGCGAACTCACGAACACAGTCAGTTATTGTCTGTTCTTCCTTTTCATAGGATAGAGAGACTACAGGCTAACCCAAATAAAAATGAAGTTACTGCATTCCATCTAAATAATGAAGAAGCCCAAAGGAAGTTACAAGTGGCATTTAATGGAATCGAAGTACAGCCTAATCGCAAACCAATATATGTAGGAAACACTCTACATATCCTTTACATTCAGAAAACACTGCATCAAGATATCTAAGAAACTTGTTCAATACTAAATCTAGAAGGCGCGATCAAAAAGTCTGAGGCCATTGCTGCAGCGTATATGCAACGTAGCGCCGCTGAGATGCGGGGGTAAAAAACGATTGGTAGCTAAAGGATTAAAAAGGCTTTCACGTCTTTCCGACGTCCGGTAAATGCGGAAAGGTGAACCGTTGCATTCCAACCGGACCCAGGGGCTGATATTTTTTTCTGTCTGCCGCGGGACAAACACCGGTAGACAAACAACGGAGAATTAAGAATGTGTATGGACCACCAAGTCTGTCGAAAATCACAGTTGTAGAATTGTGCTCCATAGGATTCTGTTGCTTCATGACTAGGCACGTCTCCAAATCGCAAATTTCGTAACACGGCAGGAGCACCAATTCAAGAGGGTGACACCCGCGCACTCTCCGTACAGTCCTCTCTACCCATGCGATTACCACGCCTTCAGTCGTTTGAAAATGGGGTTGAGGGGTCGACGATTCCTGTCGGACGAGAATGTGCAGTAGGCAGTTACGGACTTCTTCATGAAGAAGGACACAGTGTCATACCAAACGGGTATATTCGACCAGCTTTCTTCAGCGCTTTGAACATTTCTTGTGGGATAACTATTTTATGGTATTTCCAGATTTTAGATCAGGACGGAAGTTCCTTGGCATTCAAACAGACCTTTGTTTCAGGTTAATGGGTGCATCCTATTTCAATTATTTATTAATATACTGTATGGTGTTACAAGTATACAATGTTTCAAAAATCAGATATAAATGTCCAAATGTGACACCCAAAGCAGAGCACTCGGTGTAGTCCTCAGATAACCGTTAAATGCTTGAAGTGGGCACACCTTAAAAATGTGTTACACGGTTTTCCCCTGCACTACGCTGTCACTCTCAGCAGAGGAACCTGAACGCCACTACTTCAAGGTGTAGCCACACCCACCTAGACCCGTGACAATGTGGCCCAGCCTCGACCAGGTTTGGCACAGTAGGTACAATCATTAAGCTATCTTTGTTGGATCCTGAACAAAGCGATCTGGAGTGGATGTTCGTTCCAGCCTTGTCGCCACTTGGAGGTCACATCGCAAGAATTGAAACTTCTTCAATAAAAGCATAGTGGTTTGCGTGATTTCCCTCTAAGCATCGCATAAGGGACAAGTCTTATGGGGAGTGATTGCCTTGAGCTAGTTTATCTTCGCTGTTTTGCTCCTCAGATCTTGTGGCTCAGTACTAGGTAGGACAGGTAAACACTAAATGGGAGTAGATTTAACAGTCCCAGTGACAACTCTCAAGACTTCATTAAGATGTAGATCAGTCTTCGTTGTGTGGACTCTGTAATATTCACCAGAAGAATGCACAACAGCGACTGCAGCAGAAGGCAGGGTACTGACGTCCGTACCCAACTGATTTCGGAGTATAGGGGGCAATCAAAAAGTTTCAGTTCGAAGGCCAGAACTGGTATGCCAATTATACAAAATAGCTGTGAGCATTGACACAATTTTCTGTTTTTAATTTTGCAAATACTGTACATTCTCTGCTGCATAGTGAGAACAGGACTGTGATGAAAGAGCTTATGCTCTTGTTAGACAACTGTCTGGTTATTTTTAATTGGCGAGTAAACAGATATTTAAGTTTATTGCCTACTGTTCCTTTCGGTCGCTCCTTCGCATCCACTTTCTCCATCGCACGCTTGTGGCGTGGCGCTCGACTGGGGCATACACCAGTTCTATTCTGGGTGGTAGAAAATTCCACTGCCAGTATTTAGCCGGCAAAATATGGAGCGATGAGGGCGTAAAGTTCGTGATCACCAGCCTTTGCGGCAATGTCCTGGTTTTAATACCAATCCTCTTCACACTGCGAAGTGAAAGCATGTGATACTGTTGCTGCTGATACGTCTGTCGGATGGCAACGTTAAGCTCGGTGGCTCCATTGACGGTACTGGAGAGCAATAGTATGCGTGCAGTATCGCGTTTGACCTTCTCCCATTATTTCATCCACGAGGACAGAAAGGCAAGACTACTCTGTACCAGCCCTCATCACGGTCGTTCACAAAACATAGATACGCACTTGACCATAACATTTGGGAAGTAACTGATGGCAAACCACTTCTACTAGGACCTTGATAAGGACTGCGATGCAGGGATCCTACATCTGCTCCACTACACTTATTCGGTGAGTACTGGACTCTTACGTACGTTCCTCTCTGATTTTCATTTGTGATTTCGAGGGGATATGGTGAAATCTATGTATTCGCCTTACAGATTAAGAAAAACCCAATAAAAGCTCACCTGAGTTTCAGGATCAAGAAACCTTTTCTCAGTGATTTTCATTACCTACCCCTACAGCTAGAGCGGGTAGTTAGCGAAATGACTTATTTAAGAGTCAGTGACTTTTGCGCCAAATATCAGGCGACATATTAGTGGACCATGTGGAAACCCAGTTGGAAATAATGGAAAGTGATTTCTAATTCCATCACTTCGCTTTCAGCCAAGGGAAACGTCCATAAAGCCTTGGCCAGTACAGGAGGATGGCAACAATTTTTAATTTAATGCTGCGACTGTACGTCCGTGACATAATATGAAGTGTATATGAATGTGTATTTGTTCATTTGTATGTCTCAATAAGTTCGATGACTTGCTCAATACGTACCTGCTTACACTGTCTCACCCCAGGTATCGGGACATCTTATCCGTGGAGGAGTGATATCAAGAGGTAAAACTAGAGAAGGTAGTGACTTTGGGTGATGGGATCTCTACTTCTTCTTGAGGATGTTTCACTGTGTTCAGGTCAATTAATGTATATGGATGACACAGTCACGTCGTTTAACTATATGGACGTTACGTTGCAAAGCGATATGAAAACAAAGAGCATGTGAGTATTTGGGTAGGGAAGGCAAATGGTTGAGTTTGGTTCATCGGGAGAATTTTAGGAAAGTGTGGTTGGTATGTAATGGAGACGGCATATAGGATGCTAGTGTGATCTATTCTTGAGTACTGCTCTATTGTGTGGGATCCGCACCACGTCTGATAAGAGGAAGACTTCGAAACATTTCGGACGCGGGCTGCCAGATTTGTCCGAACAACTTGCAAGTATAGTGGAGGTGCTTTGTGGACTCAACTGGAAATCCCTGAAGAGAACGCAGCGTTCTGTTCAAGGAGCGTCATTGAGAAAATACTGAGATCCAGAATTTTAATCTGACTGCAGAATGATACTACTGCTGCCAACATGCATTTCGCGTAAGGATCGTGAAGATACGAGAAACTAGGGCTCTTACGGAGCCATATAGACAGTTAGTTTTCACTCTCTCCGTCTGCGAGTGGAACAGGAAGGCAAATGACTAATAGTGGTACAGGGAACTTGCCGCCAATCACCCTATGATGCTTGCAAAGTATGTATGTTGATGTGGATGTGGCTGTGAACTATGGGCAAGCCAGTGCATTTCTGGAATCACAAATCATTATGTCACAGATGCTGCTTCATGTCAGGGTGCATTACCGTTCCAGCACAGTCACGTTCTCTAAACTGTTCCTGTAAAACATGTAGTACACAATGCTGTAGAAAGTGTTTATATCATTTCACATTTAGCGTCTTCTTAAGAACAATACGGGGACCACACCCCAAAAAGGCAACACGTTCTCATAATCTAATACATCTCCATACTCCATTGTTGGAACTATACATGACGGGAGGTAACGTTCTATCGATTGCCACAGGGTATAGCCTGATTCATTCCTCGGAATCACTTTCTTCCAGTCACCCAGTGTTTAGTGGCGTCGTTCTTTACGTTACCTCAGGCGTCCCTTAGCAGTGACTCCATGCATCCTTACAAACATTCATTATGCAAGCTGAACTAATGGAAACACTTTGGAAATCACGAGTGAATTATTTCGCTGATTTCGTGCAATTTCTTACAACCAGCGTCCACAATTCTCGACGGTTGCCGTCAGCCAGCCAAGAAATCTGTCTGGCATCGGTTTAGCTCTTGCGTTCCTTCGCGTTTCCGCTTCGTAGTCACTTCACCAATAGCTTTAGATGGGCTGAAATGCCCACGATGGAATTGTTACTAATATTGCTGAACTTCCCTGACCGGTCTGTTATCCTGTTACTGCTTGTCTACTGTCATCAAAATACTCCCCTCCTTCCTTTTACTGGCGGGTTCACCCCTCGCATGTGTAGATGTCACTTCGGCACGCTTTTGATCATACACTATATGTGAGATGATACATCTGCAGAAGTACGTCCCATGTTATACTACCACTCCCCCTCCCCCCTCCCCGGATGGAAACAAAAGCGCCACGAGAAATGTTTCATTTCATACAAGGCGCACCAATTTGTTCACACACACACACACACATACGTTGTAAGATCAAATTTTCAACATCAAATTGTGACGTCCATTGTCAGTGATATATTGGTCCATGATGCGGAGACATACGGCAACCGTGAATGCGTACATCGCGTAGAAAAGTCTATGATCTTGTGTTGCTAACAAAGGCGTCACGCATGATGATAACAGATGACCAAGTTTCACAAGTTTTTTTCAAATATTGTAGTACTTCCAAGTACTCTGAGGCAAACAAAGATAAGGTGAACTTTGTGTCCTCTTCCTCTCTAAAAGAACAGATGTGTGTCTCCACGATGCGCAGACTAAAGATGTATACGGGAAAATCTATTGCTAAATTTAAGTCTGGTTGTTGGAGAGGTGAGGTGCCTAGGCAGTCAGTTTCTATTAATATGGGACTGGTGGGTGAATCGTTGCGAATTTCTTTCCTCTGTATCTTTATGTTTTCTCTCACTCCCGTTGCTAACCTTCCATCACGCATCCGTGTAGTACATATAATACCGTGCTTGGCACTGCAGTGCAGGTGTTCTGCCCTGTCACAAGCAGCTTCTTCTGCTAAGCGATCGGCAACTTCATTGTCAGCGGTCGTACTGTGTTTTATTTTCATTTCTTTTTACGTGTGATTTCACCCAATCAAAATTAACACAACGATTTTCTTCACGTATCGATATTAATTCTTGGATACGATTGCATACAATGGTGTTTTCAGTGAAACAGATGGTCAAATTTGTGAGTACTTTTAGCGCCGGTAAAGAGTCTCTGACAAGGAAGACTCGCCAAAACGACTTCCTTTTATCAGGATAAAAATTAACGCTTGCAAGATTTCAGCCCCAGCAATCGAATACACGTGAAATTTTGGGCCATGATTCTGAAAGCGCGCAGTTAGGCACTTCTGAACGTACAGATACTAAGCTTCGCGCCCACCGGTTGTTTGTCGCTTTCTCCGTCCCACTGCAGGCGTCTAATGGCCGATCGCAAATCACTGTACAGCGGAGTGACAAGCAGCACCCTCCTATTGGCGGTATATGGAAGGCGAGGAAAGAGGAAGGAAGAGGTGGACACTTCTGTCCAACGTGTTTTGAAATCTTGTTATTCTACACGAAAAGCAGTAAGTATTCAAGCACTCCGTCTTCCGGCCACAAGTGACCCATCGGGGACATCCGACCGCCATGTCATCCTCAGTTGAGGATGCGGATAGGAGGGGCGTGTGGTCAGCACACCGCTCTCCCTGTCGTTATGATGGTTTTCTGTGACCGGAGCCGCTACTATTCGGTCGAGTAGCTCCTGAGTTGGCATCACGAGGCTGAGTGCACCCCGAAAAATGGCAACTGCGTATGGCGGCCTGGTTGGTCACCCATCCAATGCCGGTCACCACCGCCAGCGCTTAAGTGCGGTGATCTCACGAGAACCGGTGTATCCATTGGGGCAAGACCATTGCCCTTATATAATAAGGACAACACTGCACCTAGTCCCTGAGCAGAGAGACTCTCCGACCTGCCGGGAATGGAACCCGGGCCGTTGGGTATGACATTCTGTCGCGCTGACCACTCAGCTACCAGGGCGGACAGTAAGTAATAGGAGTACGTAATATGTCAGCCTCAGGCACATACACATTCAATATGATTTTAACAATATTCTCACGGCAATATCTTACAGATTTATACACGCCTAAAAAACAAGATAATTAATCCTAAACAACTGACGAATAACTGCGAAATAAGGTTACAGATTTTAGATTTAGAATTTAATGATGCCAGCAACGTTGAAGAACAGCAGATATCTTGCAAGTATACTTTAACAGTGCAAGCTTTCAGATCAAAGTACCTAACGCACAACAGTGACGTTAATAATTAAATAGCGTTACGCTACTTCTTTAATCGCACACCAATTAATTTCATTAATTTACGTTGCCTTTGTGAATCGCAATATAAAGATGTTCAAAGCAAAGGGATCTGCGGCACAAGCTACAGGTCAGAAAGCGCACACTTTCACATAATGATCAAAGCTAGTTAGCAACGTCGAAGCAGATTTTACAGACCTTTTACTCACTCCACTGTGCAGTATTTCGCTCTTGGGCGTTAAGGAGCTGCGGTGGGGTTGAGCGAGTGACAAAGACGGCGCGTTATAGTTTATAATCAGTGCTTTAACTGTTTGCTGTCAAATATATGGCCCAAATTTTCGCATATCTCGACTGTTGAGGCTGACATCGTACAAGTGTGTTTTCTTCTCCTTAAAATATCAGGTCAAGTTGGTGATGTTTCCACGTGAGTAGGAAATATAGGTCAGCTGTCATCTGCGAGCAGAAGCGGAATGCTTTTGTGTATCGCAACAATTCTACGGTTAGGATACCGTCCCTGCTGATAATTTGGACAGCAGTACGCGCTCCGAATAAATCACTGATTATGGAGCCGTCAGTACAGGTAGGTTAACTTCAAGTATTATGGAAAAGTCGGGCAATATAGATTTCTGTATTTCCTCACTACCAAGTGGTGTTCCCAAGCAGTAGAGGCATGATCTACTTCAAAATGTTTCCATGAGGCTCTGTAGAGAGTCTAGTTTGTATCCAGACAACGTGTGATATACGGTGCTGAGAAATTGTTTTTATAGATAGACAAAATTTTTGTGGCATGTTTTAAAAATTGCGGTATGTATTGGAAAGATAAACTGAAGTTTGAAATCGTGCAATTAATAATTTAAAAGAGCAGTTAATTTCTATATATTGAACCGATTTTTACCATTGGATAGAGTTGGATTTTTCGATACATTATGAAGTTTAACACAGCATATAGGTCGATATGTAATACTTATATTCCATAAAATCAACCATCACCGTGCAGGTGCTAAGAAAGAGAGTTACATTTATGACTTAAGCAATTACATGAAAACAAAATTAATCATCTCTATTACACAAACAAATAATGGTTTCAGTAATGTGTTTTGAAATTACCAAACATAAAAAATTTGTTACTGAACCACTTTACTTTTTTCTGTTAGTGATAAGATTTTTTTTAAAGATTTCAAACTAAGAGCAATCTCAGAATTGCATCTTCCTGGCAGATTGAAATTTTGTGCTGGACCGAGACTCGAAATCGGGTCCTCTGCCGTTGGCAAGTAAGTGCTCTACCATCTGAGCTATCGAAGCTCGACTCACGACCCATCACCACAGCTTCAGTTTTGCCAGTACTTAACAGAAGCTCTACTGCGAACCTTGCAGAAATAAGGCAAAGGTCCCGAGTTCGAGTATCCGTCCAGCACACAGTTTTAATCCGTCAGGAAGTTTCATATCTGCGCACACTCCGCTGCAGAGTGAAAATCTCATTCTGGAATGTAAGAATTGTAAATTGTGTATTTGAAATACGTTTTATCTCAAACTTATGTTATTATATACTCCATATATCACAAATTTTCCATATTAGCCACCAAGCGTAATATTTTTCTTCAGTTTTATTCCAAAAAGTTGAAGTTCACGTTACAGTGTGTTTGACGGCTAAGAATGAATTCAATTAGGAGACGTAACAACAGAAGTAGATAGTATTTCATAATAGCCGACTACCTTTAAAATTACTCAGAAGTTTTATAAGTTTTATTGATAACGTAAGCCTGATGGTCAAAGATAATGCCAGTAATTACGCTCACCTTAGACAGTTTCAGTGCCAATGGGGCGCTAAGGCTATTTAAGTGCTCTAATAACATCTCTTGAAATCTTCTGAATATGTAAATATGTTTGGGCAGTCAGCTGACTTTTTGCGAAGACAATGGTAGTACTCTCACCTGTGTTTGTGATACAGACATGACGGAATGCCGACACAACTGCACAGATGTGGAGAAGATAATGGCAGGCGGAACCTAATGATGTATGAGGGGCATTCGATAAGTAATGCAACACTCTTTTTCTGAACATAGGCAGGTTCTATTCAGGATTCCAATACATCATACTACTCTACACTCTTTTGGCTACAAAACCTTACTTTTCGAAATAAGCCGCGTTCAATGCAATGACCTTACGCCACCTTAATTGGAGGACCAGTATGCCAGCAAGATCTATGTGTGAGACAACGTCTTGCGATATCAAAATCCGCCCCGTCAACCATGTACTTATTCCTCTTAAGTGATTCCCTCATTGGGCCAAACAGAGGAAAGTCGGAATGTGCGACATCCATGCTGTAGGGCGGCTGAGGAAGAACAGTCCAATGAAGCTTTGTCAGCTCCTCTCGGGTGCGCGGATTTGTGTGAGGCCTTGTGTTGTCATGGAGAAGGTGAAGTTAGTTTATATTTTTGTGGCGAAAGACACGCTGAAGTCCTTTCTTCAGTTTCTTGGGGGTAGCACAATACACTTCATAACTGATCATTGCACCACGAGGAACGTATGAAACATATTAACCCCTTCAGTGTTCCAGAAAAACATCGCCTTTTCTATAACCCGGCTGAGGTCGCGGCCCTGTACTTTTCTTCAGAGGAGTAGGCGGGAGTGGCCGAGCGGTTCTAGGCGCTTCATTCTGGAACCACGCGACCGCTACGGTCGCATGTTCGAATCCTGCCTCGGGCATGGGTGTGTGTGAAGTCCTTAGGTTAGTTAGGTTCAAGTAGTTCTAAGATCTAGGGGACTGATGACCTCAGATGTTAAGTCCCATAGTGCTCAGAGCCTTACCTCAGAGGAGGGGTGGTGTGGCGGCCCTCTATGAATTGCCGTTTTGTTTCCGGTTGCAAGTGATGAACGAATGGTTCATCGACTGTGACGATGTTCGACAAAAAAACTGTCACGATCAGCTTCGTAATGCGCGAACAGTTCTGCAAGGATTTTTGTTCGTTGCTATTCATAATCTTGTGTTAGACGGCTTAAAGCGCAGCGGGCACAGACCTTTGTGTACCTTGTGTACCTCAACTGGTGGGCGAGTGTTTCAATACTACCAGCAGAGACGTCCAGTTGAGTAGCGAAGTGTTTGACTGTGCTCCGTTGATCACCTCGAATGAGACTGTCCGCACGTTCCAAACTTGCAGGCTTCACAACAGCGTGCGGTCGGCTGGGACGCGGGAGATCGGAAAGGTTAACGCGACCATGTTGGACGACAGACGCGTCGACCAAGACTAACGATACTTTTACTCACTGCCAGGGCTCCATAAATATTGTGAAAGCGCCTCTGAATATTTGCGACGCTCTGGCTTTCTACGAAAAGTAACTGACAGCTCCCTGCTTGGAATGAGCCTCCGCTACAGATACCATTTTGAGAGCTAGATACAGCGCTGCCATCTGCCAGAATTTCATGAAGGTGAAGTGGGAGTATTCGACACTGACCCACAACAACTTATTACAACCAAAACTAGCCGACAAAGAAATATGTTTCGTATTTAAGATTGTGTAACTCGAACAGAAAAGTATAAGATGTATTGGAATTGTAATTCTTCATGCTTTCCCGGCGATCTGTTGACATCATGGATATTCGGGAATCCAGTCGGATGTTCGCGTCGTTCTCGCACGATATTTCAACAGCGTGCCTCGCTGTCTTCTTCAGGTGCTACCTGAGACTGGTCCTTGGGTCGATCGAGTCCACAGATGGAACACTCGACTCGGCGCGGACCGATTAGGGAACGCCCAGGTCCTTCCAGGCATAAATACTGGACGACGCGAACATCCGGCTGGATTCCCGAATATCCTAGATGTATTACAATTGTTTTAAGTATGAAAATATCTGCTGTTCTCTCGCGATGAATATGCCGGCTGAAGAGACAACAGTGGTTGTTGTGGAAAGCTAGGTTTTCGTGGGAAAATGCGACGAGTGTCCTGGTAACAGTTTGTACAACAAAACCATTTATACCTAGAAAAGATGTTCTTTGAATGTTTATGTAGAGGCTTAGAAGTGCCACTATACGTTCACATCTACGCAACAATCGATCATTGGCACCCCTTACGGGTACGGCGTCGCCACTGTGCCCGCCGACGCGGCGCTGTATGCGGGCTACTCTCCCCCGACAGGCCCGAGCGGCGCGCGTTAGGAGAGGGGCGTGTGGCGGGTTGTCGCGCTCCAGGGGAGGCCCCTGCGCGCCACTGCGCGGTCAACTGGCTATCGATCTGGGCGCGCCAGGCGCCACCCAGAGCGGACCAGGCGGGCGGCGAGTTATCGCTGCGGCGTCGGCGTCTGCGTCGCGGCGCCCTGCCGGCTCGGCGCGATAATCCCGTTAGCCGCTCGCCAAACACGGCGCCCGCCCCGGCTAATTCCCCAGACCAGACTTGCGCGGCCGGCCGGCTCCTTCGCCTATCCGCTCCGCCGTGACCCAGATGGCTGCCGCCGGTAAACCTATAACCCGCCGCCGAACCAAAGCGCGACCAGTTGCTAACGGCCTGCAGTTAACTCTGTTCACTATGGCCCGGCGGCCGGCGGTGCAACAACTGAGCCATCGGGTCGTCTGTCGCTGCAGCTCCAACAAGGATTATCTGCCGGTTTGCCCTGCGACTGCGGCTTACTTGCAGTGTGAAGCACTTGCAATGAATACAGTAACCACTCAATGCTGTTCCTGTTATCATCACAGAGGAACTAACTACACTGAGTTAAGAATGTATATCCATGAATCTGTGAGATTTTATGTAGCAGGCACCAGGTCTTCATGAGCCACGAGTTTTTCAGGAATTAATGACACAGATGCACCGTAAAAAAGGAAATGAAAATAATATACGAACCACGAAGGAATTAGCCATGAACCATGGTACTACTCAATTCCTTGGAAAATCAAAAATTACAATCTTACTTCAATTATTTAAAGGAAATAGGAAACCGGGGATCACTGGTGATGGACAGGCTTGTGATTGTTTTACAATTTTCACTCAAGACAGACTTTATTATAAACATCATTTCGGACATTTGCGTTCTTACTGATGCAATATACAAATGTTCACTTTAATTAAATTACATAAACACGAATAAGAATCATGTTTTGCGTCCGCAACCAAAATCACAGTTAGTAGGCACGGTGAATAACCAATCATAAACAATCGTTCTTGTTTAGCCATATCTCAAAGACTAGTAACACTATACACTTCCAACCCAAAGTTACACAGCCACATAATACCAGAACGACATTAAAAAAAATCTTAAAGCTTAATAAAACAGAACTGCTGACGGAAAGCTCCACAATGAAACATGCTTATAGGAAAAATGCAACGTCGGCCAACCAAGGTCACTAAACTGGAACACAGGAGAAATAACAAGTTGCACATTCATTAAAGATAGACAAATGATTAACATAAGTGTTAAATGTGATTGGTTAGTAATAACGCAACCAGTGAAATAACTTACAGAAACGCAAATCATAACAAGTGGCCTCCCTTAACTTTAGAGAACAGCATTAAGGCCCACAGCAGTATTTGGAAGCAATCACGCAACGGCCGGCACCCAATACGAGCGTTCACTCCCCACGGCTTCTGCACGGGCTCACTAGCAGGCGGTATATATTAATATATATAGTCCGACAGGCCTCATAATGAACGGTCCTGACGAGAATCCATAACCGCACCGACGCCAGGAAACGAGCAAACTTAACAAATGGCCTACAGCACAAATAGATTGCAATGAAAACAAGGTCAAATCACAGACAGACACACTGGAATATATGATAAGCAAGCCCCAATATGCTATGGAGCAATACTTTAACATTAACCGTCTCCCAGTATATTACCAGGAAACTTAGGCATCACTTCCAGTTGCCTTAAGGCACTTTCAAGGTTAAATAAACATACCAAATCCTGCCGTGAGAAATTATTAAACCATTATTAACTGTCGGGCTCGTGTACAACGGTAACCAGTCCCCAAGCGGTCAATATGTCCTAAAAAATTAAAAATTGCATGAAAACCATTTAAAACACACAGTCCACAGATGATAAGAAACGAAATGTGGAACATCAGCCTCCTTTAAATAGCCACTGCGTAACCAAGTTCAGAACCAACTCCGGCAGCTACCCGTGCCACAATAAATTTCAATAATCTTCTTAGTTAAACACAGAACTTGGGGCTTGCAAATTACGAGCTCAGAAGCTGTTCACCTTGAGACGACGAACCCACCACAACTTTGCACATCAAGGCGCCCAATGATCGGCACCCTACATCCGGCGCGACAAAAGACAATCGTGACGAGCAAGGCGAGGCCCATGCACCACGGTTAGGGACGCTGGCTGGTTTTGAACACAGGTTTGCTCGTTGAACGCCGACCGGAGACTCTCCGTCACACGTTCACCCGGAAAACCACCGAGAGAAGCAGTCAAAGGTAGCTCAAAAATGTTCAAATGCGTGTGAAATCTTATGGAACTTGACTGCTAATGTCATCAATCCCCAAGCTTAATCTCCACTTAACCTCACGCTCCTAATTTAACGGATATTGATAGATGTGATGCAGATACATACAAACGATACCAGTCACATAAAAATCGGATGAATTGTTGAAGAGAAAGTGCTTCACAAACTGAACAAATCAATGACTTGTTGGTGAATCTCTGGCCCTTAAGCAAGCACATATTTGGCATTGTTGGATGTTCTTTTAAGGGATATCTTTCCAATTTCTGTCCAATTGGAGCGTTAGATCGTCAAAATCCAGAGCTGGTTCGAGGGCCCTGAGCATAATCCTCAAAACATTGACAATTTCCTAGAGATCTGGTGCCCTTGCTGGCCATGGTGGGATATTTTAAGCTCGCAAAAAGCAGTATAAACCATCGCCGAGCGGACATGCCTTACCTTGCTGAAGTGTATGCCCAGGATGTCTTGCCATGAAGGGCAACAAAACAGGGCGTAGAATATCGTCGACGTATCTCTGTGCTGTAACAGTGCCGCAGATGAGAACTGGGTCCTGCTATGAAGAGAAACGGTACGCCAGACCATTACTCTTGGTAGCCAAGCCGTATAGAGGAAGACAGTCAGCTGGTATCCCACTGCTGGGCACGGCATCATCAGATATGTCTTTGGCCTGGAATCTCACTGACTGGAGCAGAGTTTTCTTCAGCGATGAGTCTCGCTTCGCACTGAGCCCCAATGACCAGCCAAGATGTGTCTGGAGAAGCCGCAGACAATTGTGTAAAACCAACCTAACTATCGCTCTCCATATCTCCCAGTGACCATTAATGCTTATCTAAAGTGCCTCTTCTCTTGACAGCAGGCGCCCTTTGGTCTTCATCCGCGACATCCTTACAGCACAGCGGTACGGCGACTAAATTCTACGCTCCCTTTTGTTGCCGTTCATGACAAACCATTCTGGACTTTTTAGATAATGCCCTGGCGCACACGGCAAGTTCTTCTACTGCTTGTCTTCGCGTTTACCAAGCCGTACTTCGGCCAGTAAGGTTTCCAGAACTCTCTTCAGTTTGTAGCTTAATTGGCAGGGCCGTTGAACCAGCTCGGGATTCTGACGATCTAGAGAGCTAACTGGCGAGAATGTGATGCCTCCCACGAGGACGTTCTACAACTGTTTCAATCAATGCCAAGTCGAATTACTGCTCGCGTAAGGACAAGGTGTTAGCTTGACTTGTTGGGTTCGTCAGCCCCTTTTCCCTGAAGAAACCACGGATTTTTTAAAACATTTTGTAGTTTGTTTGTACTGGTGAATCACGCCTTCGGATTTCCGTCCAATTGGGATAATTCCCTGGTGGTGCCGCGTTCTTTTTATCTCATTTTTTGTCTTAGTGTGTATCATGTCTCTTTTGGCCTCCATTGCATTGCACTGGATGATCAACGGTGGCGCAGGTTCATCTCCCGCACCACAAAGTCTGCACTTGGGAGCGTTTTTCCCAATACGTATCACGTGCTAGTGTTTCCTCAAGTTTCCATAGTCAGTCTTTGATCCGAATATGTGCTAGATTTACCTCCGATTCAAGCCCATAGTTGCAGAACATCTCTTACGGTTTCGACATCATTAGCTTGACAAGTTTTGGATCCTAGTCCGATATCCCTCTTGCTCTCTCCAGTGCAGCTACGTTGTTTTGTGTTTTGTTCTTAGCATCGCTTTAGTGATGGTTCAGGCAGGTTTCAGTGAAACAAGTGGAGATGTTGCTCATATCTTGGTCAGCCTATCATCTTGATCACCATCACTAATTTCTGCATGACCAGTTTATCTTCCGTGCTTTCCCCTAGTCTCAAAATGGATTAACGGCATTTGCAACGGACATTGATCCCATCCCAGAGGGTGATAAAGATTTCAGATTTACTTGACTGTCTCCGAGTACTGAGATACCACGATGTTTGTATGATATACTAAATTCTCCCCCAATGCACACTCCGAGAGCACATGTCTCTACATGGAATATCGCATCCAGTACGGGGTAAATTTATAGCGGCGAGCTGCCTCTCTCAGACAGTTGAAGGCAGTTCACATCACATTTCACATCCGGTTCTTTTCACGCATTGCCTACGGTTCTGCATTTCCATTCTACATCAGCCAACGCTGCCTTGTTTGCTACGGAGTAGCATGTCTTTAATTAATAGTATTCGTTGGCCCGTTAGCACCAAGTGTCTACTAGAGTTACTAGTCCATGAGGCACCTCAGTAACAGTCAAATACAGCAGTCCTGCCAAACATACTTAAAATAAGAATGAACCCAGAGTCCAAGTAGGCTGTTGAGACGTGGATGGCTCATGTTATGCTTTGCATTTAACCTTGGTTGCTACTCTGTGATTAGCCTACCGCGGTTATCGCGATTATGCTATTATCCTCTCTCGCCGAGAGTGGCAGCAGCAGCGTGTAATGATATTCGCACCCTTGTACTATTTTTGACCTCGCGCTTTTAGTTTCCGGCTGTGCCGTGTGCGGGCAGTTGGTCGGTTGTCGTGAAGCAGCGAGGAAGTCTTCGTGGCGCGTGTCTGGACGGGGGCCGCTGGCGGCTTACACGCGCGGTCGGAGTGTGTACCCATTGCTACGAGGTCCGTGGCTCACCGATTCCGGACACGAAAGTTGAGTCTTTACTTAATCTACTAGCCAGCCCCAACTGTTCACATTGTGTCGCTTGAATTTCGTTGTGGGCTGTTGGGACATTCCTGCGAGCAACAACGTGTGTTTTCAAGTCGTCGAAATTATAGCCGGCCTCCTGTGGAGTGTAGCTAGACTTGATTATTTTGAATTGAAGTACACCAGCGGAATCTTCTGCCTTGTGGCCGTTAACGTTCCGGTTACCTGCCCTGGCCGTTGACGTAAATTCAGGCAGTGTATTTTCCTCGTCGTGTTGTGGCTGTCTAGCATGGCGTGTAGTTCGACAGTTGAATGCATAATTCGTTGTGGTCCCGATACCTTCTGCGTTGTTCTATTGAACTCCCTGTTGTGTGCTGGTCGGGTGGAGCGAAAGTTGTCCTGTCGCTTGG
The DNA here is from genome assembly GCF_023897955.1 of Schistocerca gregaria. Taxonomy (NCBI): domain Eukaryota; kingdom Metazoa; phylum Arthropoda; class Insecta; order Orthoptera; family Acrididae; genus Schistocerca; species Schistocerca gregaria. Next base: position 397,022,711 of record NC_064925.1, on the reverse strand, counting down.
TTCGTTGACTGTCTGTCAGTTGGGTTGCCGTCGGATTGAGAATTGATTTGCCGACTGCCTTTCTCACCAAAGCGAGCGTTAGTGTTTGAATTCCAGGCTGATCCTTGGAAACTTCTGAGCGCCGTTTTATGTGCTGCCTTTTTCTATTTGTCATTGTTTGTTTATGTATGGCTTCTAGCACATTTTAAATTAAAGTTGTTTCGCCCATAAGGCGTGAGACTGCTTGGGCCTTCAGCATAATTTAGAGAAATGTTTTACCATGAAGCCTTCTGCCTTTTAAAATTGAAATTCTTGTTTTGAGTAGTAAGTGATTCGTCTTCAGCCGGTTTTAATTAAGGTTGCCTTGCACTTGAGGCATGAAATTGAATGGCGAATTTAGCCGTGAATTAAGATCTAAAATTAATGTTTGGCTTCCTCTGTTTTTAATGTTTTCTTTACTCTTGTAATGTATGTCAAATGAATAAAGTAGTATGTTCGAGCGCAACTGACAGCCACTAATTTTGGCCACTTCCCACAAATTAATCTGTCTGTCCTGTCCTGCGGGTATAGCAGGGGATTTCAGCTGTATTCTTTTTATTTTCCGTATAACTGAATACAGCATAATTGGGCTATGCCTTAATTCTTAAGACACGATGACACTGTTGACCACCTCAACATTAAATTTTTAAAATAGATAATAATTTTGAACGTGTTAGGATCGTCGGACTACTAGTATTTGAATACTGAGCCATGCATCTGTCAACATTAAAAGGTGAGTATCACTTCTGTACATCATAAATTTCTTTCATTAGACTCATATTGTAAGTCTTTCGTGTCTGTTAGAGGCCCGTGTTTAGATAAAGTTCCTGGCAGGCCGCTGTAGCTGGAAGTTCCCTTTCTGCTGCCTTTGATGCAGGGAATCATAAGACTGTGATGAGTACAATATAGCTCAATCACTCCATTTCAACAATGTATGTCTAGAGGAACACTTTGACTGTAACTCAAATGTAGTAACTCGACTGGTTTTACTGAGTTAAACTCTTCAGTTTATGTTTTCGACAAAACGATCAAATGTGTTTTATATTTGCTTTTCAACAATGTTATTCCTGGCATGCGATTCAGAATCACTTGAAATTCCAATAAATCAGGGATTGCGCACTCAGAGAGATACCAAAAAATACAATACATTTTTTATAAGAACAGTCAGGGCGACAGATTATTGCTGTTCAGAAACTGAGTGATTTGTAAGAAAACGAGCCGCAGTCACAACCAAGTATCGGATGTAGGACATTCACAACCGGCCGCAGTCTTTGACCAGAGAAGACAACACCTGGCTGGATTCCACCCAACAAGGTGTAGCAACAACCAAAACTAGGTCACTGGCCGCTGTTCAAATTGCTTTCGAGTGAGACAGAAACACAGTGGCTTGTGCACAGTCAGCGCTGGATAGCCTCATTTCTACCTCCTGGACGATCACGACACCGCTGAATAGCTAGGCAGTAAAATGACGTGCAGTCACTGTGGATCAAAGCTGAACTGATGACGCTGCCCTCAACGTTGCCGCCGGGCGTCAAACCTCTCTCTGCCGTCAAATTACACAAGTGTTTGCGCACCTGAGCACTCAGCTGTCTTCACTAGATCAGGACGCTGGTGTCCAGCCACCGCGAAATCAGGCAAAGTTAAACGGAGGACCCATTCGTCCTGCGCCACTGGAGATGAGACACAGTTTTCCATTTTCGCTGTCGCAGAAGCCAACACCAGACTGAGTAACGAGAAAGATCCCTTGATACGTCACCTGCTGCTGACTGCGATGCTGGGGGACAACATAACTAGGGATCACTGCTAGTACCATCGACGGCTGCCGAACACAAATAAACACTAACTAAGAGTATGTTGTATCTACTGCTTCAGCATCCATCTGCGGTAGAGAATCACAGCCCATGTCAAACCATTCAAGGCCCCACGTTATAGACTACAGTCAAACATAGCACTGGAATTTCAAATTTCCAAACAAAGTTTGGTTGCTGGCGCTATTTTTCGGTAACCTACGATCGTACGACTGAAGAGCATTTATATAAGGAGCGTTCATTAAGGAATACAACACATATTTTTCCTGAAAGCAGGTTGATTTCATTGAGGATTGCAATGTAACATACTATTCCCCACTCTTATGACTGCAAAATCCTATTTTTCAACATAATTGCCCGCTACGGTCGCAGAGTTGAATCCTGCCTCGGGCACGGATGTGTGTGATGTCCTTACTTTAGTTAGGTTTAAGTAGTTCCACGTTATAGGGGACTAATGACCTCAGAAGTTAAGTCCCATAGTGCTCAGAGCCATTTGAACCATTTTTCAACATAATCTCTGTTCAATGCAGCAGTCTTATGCCACCTTACTGGGAAGGTCTGTGTGACCTTACAGTATCGCTCTAGTGATTAACGGCGGAGCCAACATCTTGCTGCATCAGGAAATTTCACCTCATTCTCACTCTGCTTCCCGCGGAGAGCATTCTTCAATGGGCCAAACAGGTGGAAGTTAGAAGGTGCAAGAGTACCCTGTAGGAAGGTTGAACAGTCCAGTAACCTTTTTGAGCTCCTTTCGGGTGCACTGACTTTCCTGGGGTTTTTGTGTCACGGAGAAGGAGACGTTCGTTTAAATTTTTCTGCGACTAACGCACTGAAGTCATTTCATCAATTTCCTGAGGGCACCTACATTTGACTGCGTCAACACGTGAACAAGTGTGTCAACACTACCAATACAGACGTCCTGTCGTGCAGCCAAATGTTTAATTCTGTTCAGTAGAGCACCTCGAATGAGACTGACTGCATCTTCCAACAATGCAGGAGTCACAGCTGAGTGCGGCCGGGTGGCCTGCGGGAGATCGAACAGGTTTGCAAGATGATGACAGACGACTCGTCCAACGACCTGCCGTGCTTATCTTCACTGCCACGTCTCTGTAGGTATTCTGCGAGCGCGTATGAATTTTTGCGATGCTCTGGTTTCCGTCACATATGCATATTGAAGACTACATAAAGCGCTGCCACCTATCGGAACTTCATGGAACTATAGGAACTATAGATGCTGAAGCCAGGAAAGCTGATCAGTTTCTTAGCTTCTTCAGTGTGTCTATAGCAGATGTATAAAAAGAAGACTAATTACGATTAATGATGAAATATTCCTGATTTTGTTTCATAAAAAACAACAATAATATCTTAATCTAGTGCTCAGAGCGCAATGGAGTTGACAAATTATTTCTACCATTCTTGTAGGCCTTTATTACTCTTCAGACAACTTAACAGGGCACATATTCTCATTTTTTTTAAATTCGTATCCAGATATACACTGCCGTTTGCATGATGTGTGTGTGTGTGTGTGTGTGTGTGTGTGTGTGTGTGTGTGTGTGTGACAGAGAGAGAGATATGTTAGCTAATGAATATTCAGTATACGTTCCATACAGCTAGAATACCGTGCAACAGTGTAACAATGAAAGACGTATAGTGAAACAGGCAGTAACTCCCCGACACCGTCATATTGCTTAACCGTACGGAAGTGTCTAGCGGCTTCTCAGTCCGTACTGCACGCACTATCTCGAAATTTCTTCGTTATAAAGAGCAGTGATTTGTCATCATAAAGCATAAACGTGGATTCCTCTGCTACAAACCCTGTCTTTTCTGCCGGAGGGGAAGAAAATATTTACGCTTGGCAGCAGAAACGAATAGACATAAATGGCGTAACGAGGAAAATGTAAACCGTGGCCCAACACGAGTCGAGCGAGGGGAGGGAAAGCCGTGCGCGCTTCATTAACCCCCACGAATAGAGCGCAGCTAGTCAGCCGACAGCGCATTCATTAAAACGCACGCTCTGCTGGCGACCCCTAATGACGACTTTGATCGCTGCGGTGAGACGACGACGGAAATTTTCTCTCGACGGAATGAATAATTAGAATCCCGCTTACCTCAACGTCGGTCTGAAGAACTTTCTGATACCGGAGAAGAACTGAATAATAAGTTACGATTGAACTGCTGTTGCAAAATGCGAAATTACGAACCAACAACGTCACTCGACGAAAGAGTAATGTGAATTACAAGTGGAGCGAAAATCGAGTGAAATTGCGTGAAGTCTTTTAATAAATAATAATATTGCTCTACAAAAATAGTATTCCCCTTCTGTACTAATTTACTAGGTCCAAAATAATGTAACTCCGGTACGTTTTATATTATGATCGAAAGAAAGGAATTATTTGAGTGTCAGACTGTAGCTTAACTCCGCCTATTTCAATCTTAATTAATGCAATGGCTTTTGTCCGGTGCCTTCTTCGGTTCTTACGGAGCGAAACAGATATTAATTGCTACGTCGATAAGTTCAGATCATCTGTAGAATGCCGTCATAATATATCCACAATTATCAGTTTACTTTAATGTACACACGATAGATCGCTTACCCTACGTTAGTAAAAACCCTGTCCTGAGGACTTAAATTTCTTTGGCATATGATCCACATTCATGTAATATTTTAGCTAATTTTCGAATGCACAAAACATGCAGCTCTCCTACATATTAATTTTGTTTGTAATTTTGTGCTCTGTTTGATACCAGTACATTCGCTCGTGTGAATGACTATGAGGGAAACATATACCGGGTGGTTGTAATTAAAGTGCAGTGTGGACCTTAAATCTAGTACGACAGAGAAACTTGATAGCTAAGTAAATGGGTTAATGCGAAACCGATTTATGGAATAAAAGAATTACTTCCAGTTTTGGCCAATAGGTGCAAATATGGCGATGAGAATGCAAGAAACACGTATAGAAATGTTTGATAAGTAATGTACTAGGAACTGGACTTGGGTAGAAAAAGCCAAACTAGTGAGAAGGGCATAATGTTGGTTTTATTATTAACAGCCGCTTCCGCAGTTTGTTCATTGTGAGCACCAGAGATGTCGCCGAAATGCTGCTTTCGCCAAACGACGCCATTAATAGTTCAAAAAATGGTTCAAATTGCTCTGCGCACTATGGGACTTAACTTCTCAGGTCATCAGTCCCCTAGAACTTAGTACTACTTTAACATAACTAACCTAAGGACATCACACACATCCAAGCCCGAGGCAGGATTCGAACCGGCGACAGTAGCGGTCGCGCGGTTCCAAACTGTAGCGCCTAGAACCGCTCGGCCACCTCGGCCGGCCATTAATAGTTGCCCGCAGCAGTTGCGGTTAATTATGAGCAACGTGTTCATGTATAGTAGTCTTCAGATCAGGTAGAGACATAACGTGTACCTAGTAAAAGTCATATCGGTTCAGATCAGGTGATTTTGCAGGCCATTCATCTGTACGAGCTCTGAAGATAAAGCGGTCGTGGAATGCTGCATTAATTAGATACTTCAATGGGTGGAGCGAAAGGAGACGTTACCCTGACTTCTATGAAACCAGTAGTTTCTACACAGTTGCACTCTTCCAATGTGAGAATCGCAAGTTGAACAAAAGAGTCTCGATAACGCGCCGATGTCAGGGTAGATTTTACAGGCCCTATGGGAGTATTTTCCACAAAGAAAAACGGACTGAGCAGAAAGGTGCTTGTGTATCCACACTACACAGTCACATATGGCGAGTGCAATGGCTCTTTGTGTAAAACAAAGCGGTTATATATCTATCAGATACGGCAGTTACGCGTATTCAGTACATGATGTAATGCAAAATGTACCTCGTCCCTCCACAGAATGTTTCCCGGCCACATGTTATCATCAATCCGTGCCAGAAACTGAAGAACAAATTCAGAATGTTGCTGCAGATCATGAGGCTAAAGCTGTTGCGCCATCTAGATCTTGAGCTGGTGCCATCGTAAAACAGACAGCAAAACGTTCCGTACTGTCGACCACTGGATAGATAATTGACGTGGCACTGCACGAGCGATAGCGTTATCTGGGGAATATGCTGCATGGTCAGTTACAGCAACAGCAACCTTGTCAGTAACTTCCTCGGGGATAGGATGCCTTCCTCCTTTAGCTGCCACGCCAAACTCATTAGTGTTTTCGAAATTCATAATAATTTAGTTTAAACCATTTAAAACGTTAGGCCAGTCCTCAGACCTTTCAGTCGGCCCCACTGTCTCAATGCAGCATTGTAATGGCTGCCGTTCATGTGAAACAGTTTCACTAACAGCGTATGGACTCTCTTCTCAGCAGCCATACTGTTCACTCACGATATGACTTCCGAAATGACAGTGTGGATGTCATACAAACAGTGTACAGCGTCAGATTTGCGCCTGGTTGCCACAATGGCAATGTCAGCGTAAATCGGTCCGGCATTGATGGATCAGCAAATAAGTTTCGTTGTCATACAATAATTACAGCCCTCTCTGGATCTTTATGAATAATTGCACTTTAATTATAGCCACGAATTATACAGGGTGTTACAAAAAGGTACGGCCAAACTTTCAGGAAACATCCCTCACACACAAATAAAGAAAAGATGTTATGTGGACATGTGTCCGGAAACGCTTAACTTCCATTTTAGAGCTCATTTTAGTTCTTCCACCTACGCTCAATGTAGCACGTTATCATGATTTCATACGGGATTCTCTACCTGTGCTGCTGGAACATGTGCCTTTACAAGTAAGACAACATGTGGTTCATGCACGATGGAACTCCTGCACATTTCAGTCGAAGTGTTCATACGCTTCTCAACAACAGATTCGGTGACCGATGGATTGGTAGAGGTGGACCAATTCCATGGCCTTCACGCTCTCCTGACCTCACCCCTCTTGACTTTCATTTATGGGGGCATTTTAAAGCTCCTGTCTACGCAACCCCTTTACCAAATGTAGAGACTCTTTGTGCTCGTATTGTGAACGGCTGTGTTACAATACGCCATTCTCCAGGGCTGCATCAGCGCATCAGGGATTCCATGCGACGGAGGGTGGATGCATGTATCCTCGCTAACGGAGGATATATTGAACATTTCCTGTAACAAAGTGTTTGAAGTCACGCTGGTACGTCCTGTTGCTGTGTTTTTCCATTCCATGATTAATGTTATTTGAAGAGAAATAATAAAATGAGCTCTAAAATGGAAAGTAAGCGTTTCCGGACAAATGTCCACATAACATATTTTCTTTCTTTGTGTGTGAGGAATGTTTCCTGAAAGTTTGGCCGTACCTTTTTGTAACACCCTGTATATGTTATCTATCTAGGAAATGCAGAAAGTTATTGGAATAAAGGAACATTCCTATATACCGATATTGAAACTTCCTGACAGATAAACGCCTTGTGTCTGACCGCGAATAGGTCACCTTCCGTGGCGAAAGATATACCGACTATGCGACTCCTGCTACGGCCTAACATCCTTATTTCTACCAGTACCTTTCTCCTACCTTAAAGACTTCACATTATTCCCTCCGTGTACGTTACGGGTCTGCACAGATGAGATGAAGAATGTTTCACAGAAATGGCTTAACCTCATCTTCAATAATAAATCTCACTTTAAACATACACCATGTATGGGAGTTGGAATTGATCCGAAGCTTGTTGGCAGACTGAAATTGTATGTTGATCTGGGCCTCGAACCCAGAATATTTACCGTTAGGCAGTGGCTAATGAAGTCACATTGTGTGATTTGTCTGTGATGTTACGTGAATTGTTGTATACTAATAGAAACATTTCAGTCAGATGCAGTTATAAAATGATAGCCTTGAGCAGCGTTGCACTTGCAAGGACACTCGAAGGAGGGTACAGAGCGACCTGCACTTGTACAGGGTGTTTGTAAATGAATACCAGGGCTTTAACGGTTTATAATATTTGTTATATTAAACTTACAGTTATAAATGATATGTCAAATGAAAGTCTGTAGCCGAGTTCTACCCAAATGTTTGTAAGTGTGTGTTCAGTGACGGCAGCAACAGCTGCTTCAATCCGGTTTCATAATTCAGGGAGGTCTTCTGGTATTGGACGCACGTACACACGATTCTTGATGAAGCCCCAAAGGCAAAAATCACATGGCGTTAGGTCGGGTGAACGCGGAGGCCATTCAAAGCAAGCCCGGTCATAGGGGCCCCTTGCGGCCAATTCAGCGCTTGGGCACAGTGACCTTCAAGACCTGATGTGTGCCGTGTGACAAATGGTGCTCACATTTAACATTCATAAGGTTCTTGGTAAAACTGTTTGAGTTGCTCTTTCATTTGACATATCATTTATAAGTGTAAGTTTAATGTAATAAATATTATAAAGCGTTAAAACCGCTACATTCATTTATAAACACACTGTACATTACGTCCATAAAATACGAGGGTTGGAACTTAAATAGTGGCAACTATTTATTCACAACCGATACAAAAGAGTTACATGTATGCACCTGTTACTGTCTTTCAGAGCAGTCACCAGCGTTGTGCAGAAGCCGTTGCCAGCGATTTGGAGGGCGTAGTATACCGTTAGCAGAGCCTGTTCTGTTGATGATGAGAATGGAGTGGTCTAATGTTATGATGATTCTCGTATACGACTGTGATGGTGTTATCCTAACGCATTACGTTTCTCCACTGCAGACTGTCAATGCACAGTATTACTGTTCATTTTAGGAGCATCACCTGCGACCAGCTTCCGAAAGAAGCGACAACACTTTCTGCGCAACCCACTCATCATAAGGCACGACAACCCTCGCGCGCATCCAGCGCAAGCCGTGGCTGCTCTGTTCGGTAGACGGGACTGCAAGTGCTGTACCATCTACCAGTTCGGTGACTTTTATTTGATTCTCAAGATGGAGCAACCACTTCGTGGCATTCGCTTCAGGACTGATCCAGATATTCGACAGGCAGTAGACCGCTCCATTCGCACCATCAACAGAACTGGTTCTGCTAACGGTATACTCCGCCTTCCATATCGCTCGCAAAGGGCTCTACACAACGCTGGTGACTACTTTGAAGGACAGCAACAGGTGCAAACATGTCACTCTTTTGTATCGGTTGTGAATAAATAGTTGCCATTATTTAAGTTCCGAACCTCGTATTTAACACTGGTGTGATCGAAAAGTTTAGTAGTAATTAAGACTGTACAAGTGTCAAAGCCACTCTCGCAGCGTTTAATGTACTGTATGTACATACTCATTCTGATCAAAATTATCCAGACAGTTCTGTGGAATGCGGAATGGGCCACTAGCTGCCACGAGAGGCGAAGTCGCTGTTATAAAAGGAGTAATGGAAATGAGCGTTTGGCGCCATTGGCCAGGAGGACCCCCGCGGGGCAGGTCCGGCCGCCTTCTTGCAGGTCTTATTACATTCGACGCCACATTGGGCGCCCCGCGCGCCGTATGCGGATGACACGATAATGAAGACAGCACAACACCCAGACCCTGAGTGGAAAAAATGCCCGAACGAGCCTGGAATCGAACCCGGGCCTTTAGAACGGCAATCCGTCACTCTGACCACTTTTTTCCGTTCTTATTCGTTGTGTTTGCTCGTTGCGGACATCCGTTTAAGTTCGTTTGTTGATCCTTCTACTCAGTTTTTTATTACAGAGGCCAACCGGCTCTGTGACCGAACACGCTGAGCTACCGTGCCGGCAAAATGATGATGAACGACACACAACACACAGTCCCCTAACGGGAATCGAATCCGGCCCCCCCTGTGTGGTAGGCGAATCACTCACTTATCGAGTCAGACATAAAAGGGGTAATAGAATGAGGCGATATTGTCAGTAGAGAACCTGTCACAGTAGAATGTGTCTGTCAGGGGACCTCAGTGATTTCAAACATGGACTGGCCATTGGAGTCACCTGAATAATAGATCCATCAGGGACATTTCAAATGCACTGATCGACAGGGACCGTCGGACACTGAGGAGGACAGTTGTAAGAAATCATAAATATGAAATCAAGGGAAGGAATCACAGTGCTGCCAGCAGTCCATCTGACACTGGCAGGGAGTTACAGGAATGGTGTACAATGGTCGAGAATGTCCTCAGAAACGGAAGATTTCTGTAATCACTGCTAAGTTAGGTTTTTGGTTATGTAAAGAGCGATGCCACTGGAGCGTTGCTGACTGGAAACGAGTGATCTGTAGTGATGAAACGCGCTCTACCCTGTGACCGTCCGACGAAGTGGCTTGGTTTTGCCTGATAGCTGTAGAACATCACGAGCCATCATTTGTGGAGCCAATTTAGAAGTACAGAGGAGGTGGTGTTACAGATGATATTAATATCCGCTTATTATATCCGGAAACATTTGATTAGGTAGAGTAAGAAAGTATACAGTAATACCACCTTGGGTACACTGATTCTCACACATTTGGTTATTTCATAAAGATTTATCTAATAGGTTTTGAAATGAACATGAGTGAAGATAGAAACGTAAAGTAAAATTGGACTTTCGTTTCGAAACTAGGCGTCTACCTTCGCTTCAGTTACAGGTTGCTTGCTTCACGTTGTTCGCGGTAAGAGTGTCTTTGATGCAGGTACCGCCGCTGGACAAAAATACAGATACTTCAGAAAAACTCAACAATTCACCATGCCCAGTAGGATGTTGGAAACCCGATGGCATTCGAAACAGCTTCTAATCATTTTGTATGGTCTTCAAGGGTATCTCAAACAATTCTTCCTGCGAAACAATGGGAAGTTCATGTCACGATGATAGGGTTATGTAATCACCTAGCAGCTCTTCCTTAAAAGTCGATTACTGAGACTCAGTTATAAGGGTCTCTGGTGGCCGTGGCACCCAAGGGACAAGCGACAATTAATCCGACTGCTCAAGAAATCAATCCTGGACGATTCGAATTGTTAGCACAGGATCTCTGTCCTCTTGAAGACATCATCACTATTGCGGATCAAACATTATACCACGAGAAACCAAAATGGCTACAAAATCCTTGGCGGTAATGCGACGATGCGGAGTAACCATGGGGCCCATGGAATGCCACGATATGGTACCCCCACTACGTTTCACTCACGGGACTTAAACGCAGTCAGAAGTTTAAAACAGAGTTACACAAAACTCATCCGTCCAAATGAGTCCCTTCCATTGCTCAACCATTTATGTTTTATGGTTCCGACACCAGATTTTCCAGTTGGGACTACTTGCATCACTGATGAGTCGTTTCGGTGTTCCAGCTGCCCCTGCCCTTTCTTGCTTATGGAGCTCCCATCGTGTTGTTTTGTTGGTGACAGTGTTCCAGAGTGCGACACTCCGATCTGCAGTGACTTTCACAGCAGTCGTCCAATTCTTTTTCATCACAGTCTCCTTCAATGACCCTCTGTCACCATCACTCACCACACACTTCTGTCCGCTTTGTGACTTAGAGGTTGATGTTTTTCGCTTTCTCTGTTTGATGTATAAATTTTCGATACGGTGCTTTTTGTTACGGAAGCACCCACCATACGAACACCAACAGTTTTTACAACGTCCAAATTCACTTAGCTCCAACTTATTGCACTCACAAGTACACCCATAACTACACCAGTCACTGTTCTGGCCACTACTTACACGAACAACGTATTGAGGACTTTGCGCATGTGTCGCTGGTGGTTAAGAACAATAGCACAAGCAGCGGGCTTGTATAATATTTCAGTTACAGTTCGACTGCACACAACATATAGTTATGATTGCATATTAATTTCGTTTTCACTTTTGTGATCTCGTTGATGTCAGAAACTCTCAATACATTTCCTCGTGTGCGTATCCATGAGTTAATCTTATACGCACGCTAAGTTATATGTTGCGCGAACGTAACAAATTTAGCATGCATTGAAAAACTCGAATGTGCATGACCTTCATGACAGATAAAAACTGCGGGTGTCGCGGAATCGAATCGGAAATCTTTGCTTTCCGAGGGCAGTTGCTATACGGACTGATTCATCCAGCCGGCCGGAGTGGCCGAGCTGTTCTAGGCGCTTCAGTCTGGAACCGCGCGACCGCTACGGTCGTAGGTTCGAATCCTGCTTCAGGCATGGATGTGTGTGATATCCTTAGGTGAGTTAGGTTTACGTACTAAATTCTAGGGGACTGATGACCTCAACTGTTAAGTCCCATAATGCTGATAGCCATTTGAACCATTTGATTTATCCAGGAGCCACTCTCAACACTTGCTCCCACCCACGCCCCCTTTCAGTTTCACATCCGCTAATACCTCTCTCCTACTTTCCAGGCTTGTAAATTCTCTCACATACCTTATGTGACCGGCATCCTTGTAAGGGAGGATGTTTACGAATAGTGGCTTAACTGCATCATAAGGGATAATTATCACAATTAATTTTCCACTTTGTAATGGAGCGTGCGCTTACCTCACACATCTAGGCAGACAAAAACCTTGTGCTGAACTGGGACTCAAACCTGGAGCTTTTGCCTTCGCTTGTAGCTTAGCCAATTTGACAGTATGACTAACGAACCCCGCAATGCTTTGTAATTGCTAAAGGTGTGACAGAATTGGATACATGTCCTAATTTCCCTCTCCCATGCCCATCTGTCTGTCCATATCATCCTCCCCCTATTCAAGCTTTTTTAATGAATCAAACTTTAACATTCTACATCATCATTCTTCATATGAATGGGTTATTTAAGTAGTGGTAGACGACCATTTTTGTTCATTTTGAGATACAGAGTCCTAAAGTTAAATGACCGCTGAAAAATCTGCAGTTGAGATACCAAAAATATTCAAGCATATGGCTTCTTGCTAGAGATGAACCTTTCTTTCTGTTTCTTGGGATCATTAATTTCAGAAGCATTATATTCATAAAAGTGGAGGTAATGAACTTGTACCACTATTTAAATAAGCACTTCATATGTACCTATTTTCTTCTCAATAAAGCCACCCCGGCAACGAACACATTGCTTTTAACGGCAGAATAGTTTGTGGATACCGTCAATATAAATGTTTGATTTTGTTCACGGAGCCACAGGCTCACATCTCCTTGCACTGTTTCATTAGTTTTGGAAACAGATCAAAATGTGATGAGGCGAAGTCGGGACTGTGCACAGGAGGATCGATGTCAGTGAACACAAGAGTCAGGATTGTTGGATATGTCGCAGCCCTCGCGTGTGGTCGGGCATTGTCATGCTGAAAAAGAGGGCACTCAATATATGAATGAATTCTTTGAATTTGTTCTTACAGTTTGCTGACGATCTAGCAGTACCTTAAGAGTTTGCGGTGGCACATTTAGGCATGAATTCCAAATGCACAACACACTCAAAATCCCAAAACAGTGCGAGCAATACTTTGGCTGCTGATGAGATTGTCCTGAACTCTTTTGAAGTCGATGACCCTTTCTGGAGAAAGGCCATTGATGATCTCTTGTTTTTAGAATCAAGACGGTGAATCCCGCTTTCATTATCTGTCGCAATGTAGTTAAGGAACCTGTCATCATTAGCTCAAAGAGCAAAACAGACTGTTGACACATATCAAAACTCGACTGTTTCATATCAGAAATGAGCATTCGAGACACCCACAGAATTTTCTGTACCGCATTTCTGGAATATGGCTTGTATACGCTCTCGTGATATGCCACACTTCTGATATGCCACTCTTACTAAGAGTTGTGTCTGTGTTATCCGACAACTGTTTTCTCTGATTAGTTCTTTAAACATATTTCGACGCGTCTCGTCGTTTGCCATAATACGTAGTCCACTCTTAACTCTGTCACACACTTTGATGTTAGGAACACCGTTTCCTTTATTACGAGCACCAGCAGTCCGACAATGCATATATTACAGATGCGTACAAACCTTTCATTCTTCTATGGAGCTGAGCTGGTGGCACGCGTCCTGCAGTTAGTAACACTATTGCAGCACGTTTTTTCTGACGCATCGGCATAGTTGCGTTACCCACAGCCATCTTACATGCTACAATTCGGAGCACTCTAGGGGCAGAGGGTTGCTACTTCCACAAGCGAAGCACGAAAGTCGGCCGAGTAATTTGCACGACATCCAACATCTGAACCGACACTGAGAACAGAGTAAGAAATCCGGAGTCATCACTTTTCAGCACGCTTTCGTACGTACAAAATCTGTAGAAAGCGATCAACACCTGGAAAGAGCACCTAGGGATTTCTTATAAAATAAACAACCAGTATCATTGAACTGCTGGTGCCATCTTCGGGAGTTGGGGTACTGTAGCAGATGTAGTGGCATACTCTCGACAAAAATCATCACTCAGACCACTCGATGTATTCCTCGTAATTTAAAATTGTGAGTGAGCTATATGCTTACCGGGAAACACATGATTCCAGCAACTTACAACTGACCCGCAGATTAAACTTTTACTTTCTGTGCGCTATGATGAAAATTTCTAGTATTTTATATATTCATCAAAGTTCATTTCACAAGAGGTTGGACGATCTTTTTTCAAGCGGACGCATTTGCGACACTCAGTGCACCCAAAGCACTATCGCAGAAAGGTACCTTAAACTACACTCCTGGAAATTGAAATAAGAACACCGTGAATTCATTGTCCCAGGAAGGGGAAACTTTATTGACACATTCCTGGGGTCAGATACATCACATGATCACACTGACAGAACCACAGGCACATAGACACAGGCAACAGAGCATGCACAATGTCGGCACTAGTACAGTGTATATCCACCTTTCGCAGCAATGCAGGCTGCTATTCTCCCATGGAGACGATCGCAGGGATGCTTGATGTAGTCCTTTGGAACGGCTTGCCATGCCATTTCCACCTGGCGCCTCAGTTGGACCAGCGTTCGTGCTGGACGTGCAGACCGCGTGAGACGACGCTTCATCCAGTCCCAAACATGCTCAATGGGGGACAGATCCGGAGATCTTGCTGGCCAGGGTAGTTGACTTACACCTTCTAGAGCACGTTGGGTGGCACGGGATACATGCGGACGTGCATTGTCCTGTTGGAACAGCAAGTTCCCATGCCGGTCTAGGAATGGTAGAACGATGGGTTCGATGACGGTTTGGATGTACCGTGCACTATTCAGTGTCCCCTCGACGATCACCAGAGGTCTACGGCCAGTGTAAGAGATCGCTCCCCACACCATGATGCCGGGTTTTGGCCCTGTGTGCCTCGGTCATATGCAGTCCTGATTGTGGCGCTCACCTGCACGGCGCCAAACACGAATACGACCATCACTGGCACCAAGGCAGAAGCGACTCTCATCGCTGAAGACGACACGTCTCCATTCGTCCCTCCATTCACGCCTGTCGCGACACCACTGGAGGCGGGCTGCACGATGTTGGGGCGTGAGCGGAAGACGGCCTAACGGTGTGCGGGACCGTAGCCCAGCTTCATGGAGACGGTTGCGAATGGTCCTCGGCGATACCCCAGGAGCTACAGTGTCCCTAATTTGCAGGGAAGGGTCGTTGCGGTCTCCTACGGCACTGCGTAGGATCCTACGGTCTTGGCGTGCATCCGTGCGTCGGTGCGGTCCGGTCCCAGGTCGACGGGCACGTGCACTTTCCGCCGACCACTGGCGACATCATCGATGTACTGTGGAGACCTCACGCCCCACGTGTTGAGCAATTCGGCGGTACGTCCACCCGGCCTCCCGCATACCCACTATACGCCCTCGCTCAAACTCCGTCAACTGCACATACGGTTCTCGTCCACGCTGTCGCGGCATGCTACCAGTGTTAAAGACTGCGATGGTGCTCCGTATGCCACGGCAAACTGGCTGACACTGACGGCGGCGGTGCACAAATGCTGCACAGCTAGCGCCATTCGACGGCCAACACCGCGGTTCCTGGTGTGTCCGCTGTGCCGTGCGTGTGATCATTGCTTGTACAACCCTCTCGCAGTGTCCAGAGCAAGTATGGTGGGTCTGACACACCGGTGTCAATGTGTTCTTTTTTCCATTTCCAGGAGTGTATATACGTCCATGACATCTAAGACTGCAGGAACATCTCGACTGTGTAACAGTCAGAATTACTATTCAACCTAGAGGCCAATCTGGGCATAATTGTTTAATGAAATTAATGTACAATTGCAAGAGATGTGTTGGCGATATGTACTGAGTTGAACTCAGATGCTCTCCTTCGAATCTTTTTGTCGCAGTGTGTGAAGTTCACGAGACTACCCCTTTATAATATGACTCGAATAACAACTATCAATAAGCGTACAACACAAGTCGAGCTGCAAATAATTTCCAAATGCCATTCGACCATAATGGTTGCCTCATATAACGACAAACACCTATCACTACTATTGAACAAAAGTCAAGACGCTAACTAAAGTGGCTACTAAAGATTTCGAAGTATTCTAGATCGATTTACTTCAAATTTTTACACGATTCTCTAATAAACACTCTGATGCTCATGATACATAAATATGCTTAACACGTGTAAGGGAAAACGTTCTCGCTAAAAATCTCGAAAAGTTCTATGTCCATTTGACTGTTTATTAGGGCATCTTCTAAAATTCGAAGTAAATCTGTCAAGAAAGCTTGCAGATTTTTAGCAAAAACTCTTCCTTAATATGTATTATAAATATATTTATGTGTTAAATAATTTATGTATTGTATGTATTCAAATAATTTTATGTATTATATACAGGATTAGTCACTAACTATTGTCACCTAGAGTAACTTTCAACGTATAAGTCTCTAGCTCCCACAGAATTTCGTTGGCATTCTCCGTAAATAAAAAGCATAACGACTTGTTCTTCGAAGGAATACATCATTCACAATCGCTTGATTCGATGATACTAGTCTTGCCGTTCTTATTAGTGTTGTATTACGAAACCGTCGAATGGTGTTTACATGTCAATGGTGCGTTAGAAGTGCACGCCATATTCAATGAATATTTACTATTTGCACTACATACTACAGAGAGAACTGACACAGCATGTGCTTAGATAAATGCCTATGTGATAAGGAATACTCAGTCCATGATACGAAGACTGCAGCACTGCATTGATACCAGTGGTAATCACTTCGGACATCTACTGTAAATGGACACTCATGTCACCTTTTTGACCTTCGTTGACATTCAGAGACGTTTTACTGTTTTGACTCCATAGCCACTACCAGAAAATACTGAATTCAATTAAAAAAAAACAAAGTTTACCTTCATATCTCAGAAACGATCCCACCAAGCAACAAAAAACCGCCGGACGGGGTGGCGGAGCGGTTCTAGGCGCGTCAGGCTGGAACCGCGTGACCGCTACTGTCGCAGGTTCGAATCCTGCCTCGGGCATGGATGTGTGTGATGTCCTTAGGTTAGTTAGGTTTAAGTAGTTCTAAGTGCTAGGGGACTGATGACCTCAGAAGTTAAGTTCCATAGTGCTCAAAGCCATTTTGAACAAAAAACCAAAGTCATATTATGGCCCCCGTTCTCCCATGCAACTTTTGTCCCACAAACTTTTCAGCTCCCATCATACTTTTGGAGTTATTCTTGGTGGCAATAGCTAGCGACTCACCCGGTATATTAAAAATATATAGCCTATGATCATCACAGTGTTTATTACCGCATCATATAAACATCTGGGGTAAATAAAACAAGAATGTATATACAATATATACATGTGTAAAACCACCCACTTTCAGAGCACACAACACCATAACATATCATTTTCTTTCTTGCAGTCAGTTGTGTCAGGAAAGCTTTATAATTGGGGCAGCCCCTGCCCTTATACTTCGTATTGAAGAACAGTAATACGAAAGGAAAGGTAATAAATATATCACCAGTTGCATTGTTATTTTAAAATATATGTATCCTATATATGTCTGAATATTTATTATAGTACCCTGTGAAAATCAGAATTGAATCAATCAAGAGCAGTTCGAGATTTTTGCAAACTATACTGTGTGTCCATATGAATGTTAATTGTAGCATACTGTGTGTCCATATGAATGTTAATTGTAGCATCGTCTAATAATTTGAAGAAAATCGATCAAGAATTTTTTGACACCAACATTTAATTTGTGAGTCCTATGTCTGTCCGTACAATTGGCAGAGAACTGTGTAAAAACTTGAAATATGAAGAATGTCACCACTCTGCTGAAGCCCGATTCCGTTTAGGTTCGTAAAAATGCTCCCAACTTTCATTCCCGTTACAATAAGGCGAAAAAATGCCTCCGTTTCAGCCTCGTACTGTCGCAGAAGCCTCCTGCACACATTGAAGCCCCTTTCTTTTACTTCTGAAGTCTTTTTTTTTCTTTTTTGCTGACCTCGCAATACAATACTTTCCTGATCGCTCATCGTAACACGCGTTTTCCCACAACAACTATCACAGCGTTCTTCTCCCTTACTGCACAGACACAGCGTTATGGGCGAGTGGAACTTCAACGCATGTTAAATCCCGTTTGAACTTATCTACCCACTCGCACACTTGTCTTCGACTCACAAAACTTTCATCATATTGCAGTGCCAGGCGATGGCGAATTTCGATTGTTTTCACCCTTTACCTAACAGAAATCTAAAGATAACTCAGCTACTCCAAGTTGGTGCAACCTTGCAAGGGTGCCGATATCTTTTTTCACTGTTCCCTAGCAAACCATTAGCGAGGCAGGCGTGCCAATCCCATCTGACAATAGTTTTAGGACACCTTCAAAAAATTACAAAACAGAAGAAATTTTGTGCGAAGTTTCGTATTTTTCATACAACTTCTTTGGTTATCTATTGAGTGGACCTTGTAAGAAAATTTCTTAGTAATGATCTACACCACTGTTGGTCTGCCATAAGAAGCCTACAGATATCGTATTGTACCATTGGCCTTGAAGTCGCCTGAACTCACAGTATGTTACCTCAGTGTGGGGTTTTGTATTACTCTCCCAGTAACGAATGTGAACTGCCGCACAAAGTAGCAACAGAAGCAAATTAAGTAAGCCCAGTACTGCTCGCAAAAGTGCGACACGGGTTTCATTATTGTCTGAATGTTTGCCATCCGCCAGTGAAGAGCATATCGAGCAGCTTTGAAAGGTAAACGAAAATTTTGATGGCAAATAGTATTGCAAAAAGTATTGCATGGTTGTATATGACATATGCGAAACGTATAACTTGTAAAATCTTTTGAAACTAAAGGTTGGTAACGCTGGTCAGGACTTAATATTTAGTCTTAGTTTCACTCGCGCAGAAGAGGCAGTCTTGTGAAATCAGATGAATCTCTTGGAGACACACTGCAGTGTGGTTAGAATCGTTAGCACTCTTTGTCTTACGTTACTTTCTGACTGTCTCAACTCGCAGGAGGTTATCACTAACGGTTATGCCACTTTTGGTCTGTGAAGTGAATCAGTAAATTAATGAACAATGTTGCTCTGTTTGATCGACAATGTAAAGCACGAAGCGAGTTCTACCCTTTCTCGTGGCTGCGTCGAAAGACGTCACTAATACACTCTGTAAGCTGCGTGCTATAATTAACAAGGAGTCATGAGTAGACCTACAGGTGACGTTCGCCTTTGCCCATCTTTGATGTCTACAGTTAGGAAGCTAAGAGCCGACGGTAAGGATATGACGCTTGCTCTATGCGTTATACGTCCGTGCTATTGTTTCCAGCTCAGAATCCCTACTGAATGCAAGCCGCCCTTGCCGCCCCAGTCCTCATCACATAACGTCCTAATTAGGACTCAAGGGACACCGTTCTGCCTGTCCACGTCAGATACAGCACTAATCCAGCTCTCGC
Organism: Schistocerca gregaria; assembly: GCF_023897955.1. Taxonomy (NCBI): domain Eukaryota; kingdom Metazoa; phylum Arthropoda; class Insecta; order Orthoptera; family Acrididae; genus Schistocerca; species Schistocerca gregaria. The sequence goes on along the minus strand of NC_064925.1, from coordinate 397,003,190 downwards.
AGCCTGCTGGTCTTATGCTATCGGATTCGCCACCGTTACCCAACAGCATTTCAGACCGTCAGACGATTCGCAGTGCCTTGCTGGTCAGCGTTATAATCTGTGACCACCACTATGAAACATTTAGTTAATAATTAGAACTATTTAGTTATCTAACCTTACCCACTGTGTGTTTTTTATTATTGTCTATGCCTGCTGTTATGTTGCTTCAAACGTACAGCTCCTTTTACCCACAAGTAGTATCATAATTTTATATCTTTCCCTGTAACACAATAACCAAAGTATACATATTTAAACTGTGAGTCGTTGTAGGATGTGTGGCACATTCGTAAAGGCCATTAACTATGGGGAATAAAAACGCCAAAAAACTCTCTCCCCCCCACCCCCCGCGCCACTAGTCGTATCTGCATTTTCAAACTTGTTATTTCAATCTGCCACCGTTTACTTGCCATCTGCAGCGTGTATTAAATGACACATTTTTCTTAAGCAAATGTTTACTGTTATCGCTATGTCAACGTTCAAGACTTCGCTAACATGCTTCTCTAGAACTCATAAAAACTAGTAAACACTGTCTCTCATAAATTGTCCTTCTGTTAGGTAGTTTTAAAACCACATCATTGTTTCTTCGAACAGTTCTGGTGGCACGGCAGATGAGTCTGTGATCAACCAGTATACTGAGACTTACTGTAAACGCCAGTATACCTAGCATAAATATAATTTCTGAGGAAAGAACAGTTCTTGTGCTACTTGCCAGAGAAACACTGCTGCTCACTATAGTCAATCTTGTTTCGTATGACTCCGCAGGACAGACATATGACACGTCTAACGCAGTGTAGGAAAATATCTAAAGAGGCTTCTAAGCCTCGCAGCACTTGAGTTCTGAACTCAGCGAACGTAGGTGATACATTTATCAAAAAATTTTATGTGTCGTAACTGGTGTAGAAAAGACAAGCACCATCTTTGCATCTTTTAAACTACTGATACACGCTCGGTGCCAACAATCTACCATAATCCCAGTACGTATTCTGATTCTTCCATCTAGTAATCAGGTTTCTCTTGGCAGTCACGCAGATATGATCTGACTCCATGTCGCTACCTTTAAGTACTCTTGCATCTTGTACTAGTTCTCCGAGTTTCTGTTCATCATGACATTCAGTAATCAATCTATAGCACCTTGCACTCTACTTGAATTTATGAATATCCTTCCTTCTAAAGAGGAGTGAGTTGAAGCTTTCGAAATCTCCCTTCTCTGGCAAGACAGTGAGAGATATCTAATTCAACAACGACTTGCGCAATATTTACAAAATAAATTTGCAGAAAATACATAGATATAGAATGGGGGAAGATAAGACCAAGTGTGATCCAAGGGGCAACGGAAGCAGTAGGGAATCAAAAGAAACTTGGGAGGAGAATGGGGAAACAGCAAATGCAAGAAATGATAAACAAAAAGGTTGTATAAAAAGTCTTCAGCACATCCAGAAGCAGCGAACGCGCAGCACAAATAAAAAGTAGCACTCCTAATAAAATAGAAACAAAAGTCCAGCAACTGCGCAGGGACAAAATGCCACCAAATACTGAAACTGATCTACGTGGTGGACAAGAGATGGCTTCCAAAGTCCTGAAACAACTTAAGCAGGAAACACATTCTCTGTGATTACAAGTTATGGACAAAGAAATTTGAATAAAACGCAATAAATGTTTGTGGCTGGGAAACAACGAAAAAACTTAACTAACAAAACCAAATCAGGACAGATAACAAGATGACTAAATGTACCAAGGAGAGAATATTGCATTGGAGGAGGTACAAGAAGCATTAAAGCAGAGGAATTATAGCAAAGCAGAAGGACTCGTAATTGTTAATGCAGAACGTGACATATGTGAAACATTAATACTGCAACTGAGGCTACGGCATTGATTAAATGAAAGATGGAAATGGAAGATGAAATCCGATTTGCCAGAAATAAAACCTCCCTTTAAAATAAGAAATGGAAATGCTAGAGAAAATTGAAGCTGAAAAAGTATTTTCAACACTAGCTGAAAGTTATATGCACGAATAAGTAATATTGGCTGAATAAATGCCTAACGGCCTCTTACTGGAGGAATAAAATGGTTTCGGAAAAGTTGATTTTGCAGTGACGGTATTACATTAGTGCGGCAGATAATTGAAAAGAGACGTGATGATAAACTGGCTATTGATATTGCATCTGTAGTTTATGAAAAAGCATTCGACTGAGTGCGTAGGTATACGCTGACAAATGTAATAGAAAGACAAGGTGATCCTAAAGATTTGATATCAGTGATGAAACGCTCGTATTTAAACAAAAAGTTATTAATTAATGTAGGCAAAGGGAGAACAGGAGCAATAATAAATAACAGAGGAGTACGGCAAGGGTATAATCTTTCACCCACTGCATTTAATATGTATACTTACGACACTGCTAGGTAGTAAAAACAAGTAGTTAAATCAGGAATACTATTAATACATGAAAAAACGCATTTCAAAAACTGTACTCTTTGCTAATGAGCAAATATCTTTACAATTTGCTCCACATCGCTTGAATTAACAGCCAAGTTCTGTAACTTTAAAATATCAGAAAATGAACCAGAGTTATGGCTTTTAGATAGAAATCTCCAGTACGTTCTTAAACATTTTTAAGTTGAAAATCAGTTGAACATGCGTCTTCTTTTCAGCTATTAGGATAGGAAGAAAATTACGAATATGATAATGACCTCTCCATTAACTGAAACAAGTTTCAAATGCTACGTGGCACTACACATAGAACGAAAGCCAATAAAATCAGGAAAGGAAGAAGCCGGCCGTGGTGGCCGAGCGGTCCAAGGCGCTGCATCCCGGAATCGCTCTGCTGCTACGGTCGCAGGTTCCAATCCTGCCTCGGGCACGGATGTGTGTAACGTCCTTAGGTTAGTTAGGTTTAAGTAGTTCTAAATCTCGGGGATTGATGACCTCAGATGTTAAATCCCGTAGTGCTTAGAGCCATTTCAACCATTTGAAAGGAAGAATCTTCAAAATTCTACAAGCAATGGCAACACATATGCTTAAATACGCAACAGTAACCTAAGAAAAACTGAAGGAGGATACAGTCACTTGAAATGAAATTTTTATGGTTAGTAAAATAATGTTCTCTGATAGATCAAATAAAGGTCTCTGAAATAAGGATAGAGTCAAACATATTTTGCTTGATTCAAAAGAAAAGCATACGGGATAACGTAATGGCATAAGCATTGAAAGGATGAGGACAAGAAGGATAGTAAGACATGTAACAGATTATAGAGGAAACGGAAGGAAAGGAAGAGGAAGGGGAAGAGGAAGAGGAAGAGGAAGAGGAAGAGGAAGAGGAAGAGGAAGAGGAAGAGGAAGAGGAAGAGGAAGGGTAAGGAAAAGGTAACTTTTGTGAAGGTGGAGCAATCCGTAAGCCTACTTCAAAAGAAGAAGAAGAATAAAAAGTAGTAGTATTATATATACGTATACTTCCAGAAGTTCAGTTGTTGGATTTCAGTTGAATCTTCCGTCCACATTCTAGCTTAATCATCGTCATAGGTAAGTCAAGCTATCTGTTAACGAGGTAAGACCTTTACTTCCACTAAATAACATGGAACCAATAGTAAAATATATAACGTTAGTGCGTATATCTTCTCTCTATCTGTTAATGTCGGTAAGCTGCTAAACATCTGCCATTGGATGACTGAACAACCTATTTTTAAAGAATTTTTCCTGACTTGCTTTTCTGGACGGTTTTAAGTGTGATTTACCTGTAGTGCTGCGTGTGTGGAGTATGTTGCGAATATAACTTAATCGACAGAAAAGTTACTAGCAGAAGTCTTAGTGAACCAATTTATGAATCCTCCTCGATGTTGACGTTCTAATGAAAAGGAAGCTATGAACGTCATTGTGATGTGCTGCTTCTAGATCTAAGATGCTCACACCATCAGAGTGTAATACTACCCTTTAATTTCTGTGGAGAATTACATTCATATCTTTCGTAAGGAAGTGTATTTCTACTTTTGCAGAAGCGAAGACAATAATGATAAGGTGATTTTACCGTTGGTGGCTTAAAAAATTTTTTCTAATTCTGTACATTCACATACAAAACAGAGCAATCGGCGTCAATTTCATCAGAGCATCGGATGTTTCTCATATCTCAGTTTTGCAGTCGTAAGAAATCGTAATTTTTCTACAGTATCTACGACATATATAATTAACTCTTAGAAACATTCGTATCTCAGTTTTGCAGTCTTAAGAAATCGTAATTTCTCTACAGAAATTACGACATATATAATTAATTCTTAGAAGCATTCAAACTAATAAATTAACAGAATTTATGACATTGCTTTATTTTAGCTACGTCTACGACAGGACACCTACTTGATACTTCAGATGCTAGAATGAACTGTGTACCTTCAAAATATGCTATTAACTGTTGCATATCGTCGCGAACGATAACCCGCTCAAAAGTAATTTTCAGTGTGACTTCAAGTAGATTTCTCTGCTCATCAGAAATCTTGTACTCCAAATAAACATAATTATATTTATATTTTGAGTGTTTGGAGCCAATAGTTCGTGTTGTTGTGGTGGTCTTCAGTCCTGAGACTGATTTGATGCAGCTCTCCATGCTAGCCTATCCTGTGCAAGTTTCTTCATCTCCCAGTACCTACTGCAACCTACATCATTCTGAATCTGTTTGGTGTATTCATCTCTTGGTCACCCTCTACGATTTTTACCCTCCACGCTGCCCTCCAACGCTAAATTTGTGATCCCTTGATGCCTCAGAGCATGTCCTGGTGCCTTCTTCTCGTCAAGTTGTGCCACAAATTTCTCTTCTCCCCAATCCTATTCAATACTTCCTCATTAGTTACGTGATCTAGCCATCTAATCTTCAGCATTCTTCTGTAGCACCACATTTCGAAAGCTTCTATTCTCTTCTTGCTCTTCTTGTCCAAACTATTTATTGTCCATGTTTCACTTTCATACATGGCTACACTCCATACAAATACTTTCAGAAACGACTTCCTGACACTTAAATCTATAATCGATGTTAACAAATTTCTCTCCTTCAGAAACGCTTTCCTTTTCATTGCCAGTCTACATTTTAAATCTTCTCTACTTCGACCATCATCAGTTTTTTGCTCCCTAAATAGCAAAACTCCTTCCCAATCTAATTCCCTCAACATCACCCAACTTAACGTGACTACATTCCATTATCCTCGTTTTGCTTTTGTTGATATTCATCTTATATCCTCCTGTCAAGACACTGTCCATTCCGTTCACCTGCTCTTCCAAGTCCTTTGCTGTCTCTGACAGAATAGCAATTTCTCCATGGATTTTAATACCTACTCAGAATTTTTCTTTAGTTTCCTTTACTGCTTGCTCAATGTACAGATTGAATAACATTGGGGAGAGGCTACAACCTTGTCTCACTCACTTCCCAACCACTGCTTCCCTATCAATTCCCTCGGCTCTTCTAACTGCCATTTGGTTCCTGTACAAATTATAAATAGCCTTTCGCTCCCTATGTTTTACCACTGCCACCTTTAGAATTTGAAAGAGAGTATTCCATTCAACACTGTCAAACGCTTTCTCTAAGTCTACAAATGCTACAATTGTAGGTTTGCCTTTCTTAAACACTTCTTCTAAAATAAGACATAGAGTCAGTATTGCCTCACGTGTCCCAATATTTCTACGGAATCCAAACTGATTCGCGTTAGTATTTTGTAGCTGTGACTTATTAAACTGATAGTACGGTAATTTTCACATCTTTCAACACCTGCTTTCTTTGGGATTGGCATTATTATATTCTTCTTGAAGTCTGAGGGTACTTCGCCTCTCTCATACATCTTGCTCACCAGATGGTAGAGTTTTGTCATGAGTGGTTCTCCCAAGGTCCTCAGTAGTTCTCTAATGTAATGTTGTCTACTCCCGGGGCCTTGTTTCGGCTCAGGTCTTAAAGTGCTCTGTCAAACTCTTCAGGCAGTTCGTATCTCCCATTTCATCTTCATCTACATTCTCTTCCATTTCTATAATATTGTCCTCAAATACATCGCCCTTCTATAGACCATCTATATACTCCTTCCACCATTCTGCTTTGCCTTCTTTGATTAGGACTGGGTTTCCATCTGAGCTCTTGATATTCATACAAATGGTTCTCTTTTCTCCAAAGGTCTGTTTCATTTTCCTGTAGGCAGTATCTATCTTACCCCTTAAATTTGTCCTCTAGCCATCCCTGTTTAGCCATTTTGCACTTCCTGTCGATCTTATTTTTGAGATGTTTGTGTTTCTTTTTGCCTGCTTCATTTATTGCATTTTTCTATTTTCTTCTTTCATCAGTTGAATTCATTATTTCTTCTGTCACCCAAGGATTTCTACTAGCGCTCGTCTTTTTACCTACTTGATCCTCTGCTGCCTTCACTACTTCATCCCTTAGAGCTACCCATTCTTCTCTCCCCCATTTTTGTCAATTGTTCCTTTATGCTCTTCCTGAAACACACTACAATCTCTGTTTCTTTCAGTTTATCCAGGTCCCATCTCCTCAAATCCCCAAGTTTTTGCAGTTTCTTCAGTTTTAATCTACAATTGATAACCAATAGATTGTGGTCAGAGTCCACAACTGCCCCTGGAAATGTCTTACAATTTAAAACCTGGTTCCTACGTCTCTGTCTAACCATTATATAATGTATCTGATACCTTTTAGTATGTCCGGAATTCTTTCATGTATACAGCCTTCTTTTATGATTCTTGAACCAAGTGTTAGCTATGATTAAGTTGTGTTCTGTGCAAAATTCTAACAGACGGCTTCCTCTTTCATTTCTTACCCCCAATCCATATTCACCTACTATGTTTCATTCTCTCCCTTTTCCTACACTCGAATTTCAGTCACCCATGACCATTAAATTTTCGTCTCCCTTCACTATCTGAATAATTTCTTCTATCTCATCATACATTTCATCAATTTCGTCATAATCTGCAGAGCTAGTTGGCATACAAACTTGTACTACTGTAATAGTCGTGGGCTTCGTGTCTATCTTGGCCACAATAATGCGTTCACTATGGTGTTTGTAGTAGCTTACCCGCATTCCTATTCTCTTATTCATTATTAAACCGACTCCTGCATTACCCCTATTTGAGTTTGTGTTTATAACCCTGTAGTCACGTGACCAAAGTTCTTGTTCCGCCAGCTACCGAACTTCACTAATACCCACAATATCTAACTTTAACCTATCCATTTCCCTTTTTAAATTTTCTAACCTACCAGCTAGATTAAGGGATCTGACATTCCAAGCTCTGATCCGTAGAACGCCAGTTTTCTTTCTCCCGATAACGACATCCTCCTGAGTAGTCCCCGTCCGTAGATCCGAATGGGGGACTATTTTACCTCCGGAATATTTTACGCATGAGGACTCCAACATCATTTAACCATACAGTAAAGCTGAATGCCCTCGGGAAAAATTACGGCTATAGTTTTCCCTTGCTTTCAGCCGTTCGCAGTACCAGCACAGAAAGGCCGTTTTGGTTAGTGTTACAAAACCAGATCAGTCAATCATCCAGACTGTTGCCCTTGGCAACTACTGAATAGGCTGCTGCCCCTCTTCAGGAACCACACGTTTGTCAGGCCTCTCAACAGATACCCCTCCGTTGTGGTTGCACCTACGGTATTGCTGAGGCACGCAAGCCTCCCCACCAACGACAAGATCCATGGTTCATGGGGGGCAATAGTTCGTAAGATTACGAAAAAACTCATATTTCAAAAACAGCAGGAGATACAGTTAAAATATTTCGCTATTCTCTCCTAGGTTATGATACTGCTATGTAGGCTATTATATACACTATGTCATCAAACGTATCCAGACACCCCCCAAAACGATCTTTTTTGGCCAAGGGGTTCTAGGCGCTACAGTCTGGAAGCGCGCGACCGCTACGGTCGCCGGTTCGAATCCTGCCTCGGGCATCGATGTGTGTGATGTCCTTAGGTTAGTTAGGTTTAAGTAGTTCTACGTTCTAGGGGACTGACGACCTTAGAAATTAAGTCCCTATAGTACTCAGAGCCATTTGAACCAGCCATTCGTTTTTCATATTAGACGCATTGTGCTGCCAGCTACTGCCAGATACACCATATCAGCCACAACAGTGGTCATTGTTGTCTTTGAATTAAAGTGCCATTTCTGTTCGTCTGATTGTGTATTTGTTTCATTTATCTTCTGCACTATACTGCAGCAGTCCTTTCTGTATACGGTCAAAGTTTCATCTTATTGTTATTATCTTGCGAAAGTTACTTTAGTGCATAACTTTCGCACATTAGTGTCTCTTCTTCTCAAGGAAATGAACGGGCAAACTAGATTCTGACACAATGCGGATAGATGTAAGGGCATTCTAGGTTGGTGGTAACACTGATCTCAGGTTGGCAGACTTCTGCTGATGAGGCAGGGAGGCGGGATAAGGTCGGTTTGAGATTTTATGACCATGGAGTGGCTGCAATGTCAACCTTAGTGTCTCAAAATATAGGACTAGTAGCAACAGCTGACACTGGCAGTGACCGAAGTCTACCTGTTAAATCTTAGGGAGCTGAAACGTCTTCACATCCTACCGTCGCAACAATATCGCCGTTCTACCATTCCACCGCCCCAAGGAAGAAGATGACCCGTCCGCAGTTTTGTCTCAATTTAATGATTGCTGCCACATTGATCAAATATTTAAAATCCTCTTAAAATGACAATAATAGAAATCAGGTTAAGGACAACTGTTCGTCAGTATGTCAGGACACATTCTCTTCTTCCTCTAAAGTTTTAATAAGTATTTAATTTGCATTTAATGTTTAGGCAACTTTAAATTAAAACTAAAAATGGTTCAAATGGCTCTGAGCACTATGGGACTTAATATATACGGTCATCAGTCCCCTAGAACGTAGAACTGCTTAAACCTGACTAACCTAAGGACATCACACAACACCCAGTCACCACGAGACAGAGAAAATTAAAACTGATAACCTGATACTACCAGCTAGTTCATCATTAGAAATGGGTCAGAAATCAGCAGTACTACGTATATTGATTATTAATTATTCTAGGTTTCATTCTGTGTTAGTAGTTGGGTTGTTTGGGGAAGGAGACCAGACAGCTAGGTTATCGGTCTCATCGGATTATTGAAAGATGGAGAAGGAAGTCGCCGTGCGCTTTCAGAGGAACCATCCCGGCATTTGCCTGGAGTGATTTAGGGAAATCACGAGAAACCTAAATCAGGATGGCCAGACGCGGGATTGAACCGTCTTCCTCCCGAATGCGAGTCCAGTGTCTAACCACTGCGCCACCTCGCTCGGTCTGTGTTAGTAGCTACCGCACATGTATTTGAAACTTTCTGGCAGATTAAAACTGTGTGCCGGACCGAAGAATCGAACTCGGGAACTTCGCCTTTCGCGGGCAAGTGCTCTGCCATCTGAGCTACCCATGCACGACTAACGTCCCGTGCTCACATCTTTACTTCTACCAGTACCTCGTCTCCTACCTTCCAAACCTTATAGAAGCTCTCCTGCGAACCTTGAAAGTTTTATATCAGTTCACACTCCACTCCAGAGTGAAAATCAAACTCTGGAAACATCCCCCAGGCTGTGGCTAAGCCATTTCTTCGCAATATCCTTTCTTTCAGGACTGCTACTTATGTAAGATTCGCAGGAGAACTTATGTAAGTTTTGGAAGGTAGAAGACGAGGCACTGGCAGAAGTAAAACTGTGAGAATAAGGGCTTGAGACGTTCTTGGATAGCTGAGATGGTGGAGCACTTTCCCGCGAAAGGCATAGGTCCCGAGTTCGTGTCTCGGTCCGGCAGACAATTTTAATCTGCCTGGAAGTTTCATATCAGCGCACAATCCGTTGCAGAGTGAAAATCTTACTGTCGTACATCTATTTGTCCGATCCACTGAGGGCCCAACTCTGATTATGGATGTTGTGCTACAGTATTAGTTTTAAATTCATGTCTGTCAAAAGAGAGCAAGAGACGGATATTGATTCAAGGGCTTGGCCGCATTGAGCTTTCCTAGTGGCATAAAATTGCAAACAAATAGTTCAGCTAAACAATGATCTACCACAACGCGGCATTCCCAAATGAATGACATTAATGAGAGTTTTATTATTCTTGCTGCGAAAACATTCTTCAAACATTATTTATGTATGATCTACCTCACACGGTGATGTAGAGCAGAAACGTCTAACAGTGGGTTGTCTTAGAACGTGCTTGAACCCAATGCCTAATCAATAGCATGAAGCATGTTCACACGAATGTAGTACTGTAACTATTGAACAGTCGAATAAAGGACATACACTCCGCATCCCGTGGCCAGCGCGGTGCAATGGTGGTGCTGTACTGCACTTACATTCAGGAGTGCGACGCCTTAAATATCTGTCAGAGAATCCAGATTTAGGTTTCCTGCCATATCCTTAAATTGTACAAGATGAGTGCCATGACGGTTCCATTATGTGGTAAGTACAAGGGTAATTTCCTTCACCAACTTTCCCCTTGCTGAAATTGTGCTACCTCTTCGATTTAAGTGTCTCTTGGGTTCCCCAAACTTCTCAAAGAGAAATACGGTATATTTCCCTGTTTTCTTCACCTTTTTTTATTTCAAAACATTCATTTAACTTTGCGATGTGTCATTGAGCTACAGGGTGTTTCAAAAATGACCGGTATATTTGAAACGGCAATAAAAACTAAACGAGCAGCGATAGAAATACACCGTTTATTGCAATATGCTTGTGACAACAGTACATTTTCAGGCGGACAAACTTTCGAAATTACAGTAGTTACAATTTTCAACAACAGATGGCGCTGCAAGTGATGTGAAAGATATAGAAGACAATGCAGTCTGTGGGTGCGCCATTCTGTATGTCGGCTTTTTGCTGTAAGCGTGTGCTGTACACAACGTGCAAGTGTGCTGTGGACAACATGGTTTATGCCTTACAACAGAGGATTTTTCTGGTGTTGGAATTCCACCGCCTAGAACACAGTGTTGTTGCAACAACACGAAGTTTTCAACGGAGGTTTAATGTAACCAAAGGACCGAAAAGCGATACAATAAAGGATCTGTTTGAAAAATTTCAATGGACTGGGAACGTGACGGATGAATGTGCTGGAAAGGTAGGGCGACCGCGTACGGCAACCACAGAGGGCAACGCACAGCTAGTGCAGCAGGTGATCCAACAGCAGCCTCGGGTTTCCGTTCGCCATGTGGCAGCTGCGGTCCAAATGACGCCAGCGTCCACGTATCGTCTCATGCGCCAGAGTTTACACCTCTATCCATACAGAATTCAAACGCGGCAACCCCTCAGCGCCACTACCATTGCTGCACGAGAGACATTCGCTAACGATACAGTGTACAGGATTGATGACGGCGATATGCATGTGGGCAGCATTTGGTTTACTGACAAAGCTTATTTTTACATGGACGGCTTCTTCAATAAACAGAACTGGCGCATATGGGGAACCGAAAAGCCCCATGTTGCAGTCCCATCGTCCCTGCATCCTCAAAAAGTACTAGTCTGGGCCGCCATTTCTTCCAAAGGAATCATTGGCCCATTTTTCAGATCCGAAACGATTACTGCATCACGCTATCTGGACATTCTTCGTGAATTTGTGGCGGTACAAACTGCCTTAGACGACACTGCGAACACCTCGTGGCTTATGCAAGATGGTGCCCGGCCACATCGCACGGCCGACGTGTTTAATTTCCTGAATGAATATTTCGATGATCGTGTGATTGCTTTGGGCTATCCGAAACATACAGGAGGCGGCGTGGATTGGCCTCCCTATTCGCCAGACATGAACCCCTGTGACTTCTTTCTGTGGGGACACTTGAAAGACCAGGTGTACCGCCAGAATCCAGAAACAATTGAACAGCTGAAACAGTACATCTCATCTGCATGTGAAGCCATTCCGCCAGACACATTGTCAAAGGTTCCGGGTAATTTCATTCAGAGACTACGCCATATTATTGCTACGCATGGTGGATATGTGGAAAATAGAGTTTCCCAGACCGCACCGCCATCTGTTGTTGACAATTGTAACTACTGTAATTTCGAAAGTTTGTCTGCCTGAAAATGTACTGTTGTCCCAAGCATATTGCAAGAAACGGTGTATTTCTATCGGTGCTCGTTTAGTTTGTATCGCCGTTTCAAATATACTGGTCATTTTTGAAACACCCTGTGTATTTCTTCGTTTCTAAATAATATGTTACGTTGAAAGTGATCTAAATTTTCTAGTCCACTGTTCGCATTTTTAGTTACATAGTGATACTGGTCGTTACCCTCGCATCCAAGCAAACTCTAGTGTCAGATAATATGTTTCCACAGTAATGCAGTGTTTCATCCTTCCCTCTGCTAAATTGTTCACATTCTGTTACTGCGCCGAAGAAAGCAAGAGGGTTTAAGAAGCCTAACGTCTTTCGGAATTATTACAGCAACGAAGTTTATTAAAGGGTAGCTTTAGGTGCAGCTACTAAGATAGGCGTTTAAGCAGCTCATTTGCAAATACTTTCTCTTGACTGGTGAGTTTTAATAACATGTAATATCTCCGTGTTGTTTCACTAACAAGAATATACGGAAGGCTGTAAATAATAGTGACCCTGCTGCACGGTCTCCTGCTAGCGCGGCGGCGGGGCGTTGTATGATGGCCGAGACAAATGACTGCCACATTAGTTCCGCCAGCGGCCGCAGACGCGCGGCGCGCGGGCTATTTTTCAGGCGCGCGCCTGTCGCTACTTCTGTTTCCATTACCCTTTTATATTAGCCTCAATCTCCCAATAATATCCGCCACCAGTCTTGCTGGAGAGGCCGGCACAATGGCTAGCAATCGCCGGCGCATTTTGCGGACCAGATGGGAAACCGTAATGAGTTTTTGCATGAGGAGACTGTGACAATTTTCATCTGAGGCACAATTTCCTGCTGCCATGAACTCGTCCCTCTATCTCGTCATGACAACACAGCCTCCCGCTTCCATAATCTGCGATGTAACGGCGAAGAACGTATCTGCGACGATGATTTATTGTAGGAGGTATTATCTTCAACTCGCCAGCTCTAAGCTTTAGAGGTATAACACAAAAATCTCTGCAAAGAAGACGGATACAATGGCTTTTAGAGACAATTGGTAGCACAAAAAGAAGTGCTAACACCCGTCTTGTTGAACACAAGAGGAATTGCCGCGTGTGATATAAGTATAAATCGGTCGCTTCTTTACCAAGATGGTGATCACGAAAAAAAATTCACTCAGGCGAGTGTCATACCGAAAACATCGCATTAACATGCCCGTGTGAATGGAGAGGCTATTGTTATATATAAACATCATAACAATTTTAATAGAAAAGAGGAAGGTGTTAATTTAGGTAAAGTATGGATGTCCACATTACAACGTAATAATGACGATGGATTATTTAAGTCAAGATTGTTGGCATTAATATCGATAATCTCGTAGTCTACGTCCCTACCAATATATTCGACGCTCCTTCGTGCTCTGTTTGCGGTTCGTCATTGTACATGTGATGATGTCTCCGGAAGTGGGAGAGGTAACGTCAGGAGAAAAATGGTTGAAATGGCTCTGAGCACTACGGGACTTAACATCTATGGTCATCAGTTCCCTAGAACTTAGAACTACTTAAACCTAACTAACCTAAGGACATTACAGGAACGTCAGGAGAAAGTCTTACACGATGACTATGGCCTAATAGCCCGGAACTTTTAAGTGATGTCAGTACCAGCCGTGAAAGCCTACAATGTATGATCATCATGACACTCTTACACTAATAGGCCACATGTCCTTTCGATACGCATTATGTGCCTTTATTCAGTTGCTTCCCACCTTCTGCATCGTGACACCGTGGATCATTATTGGTTTTTCTGCCTTTATGGACAGTTACTCACCCTAAGAGCAGGATGTTGCCCTGAACCTCTGTCCTGTTCTCCACTCTCTTTGACAAGCCATTGGCAGAATGAGGGTGGCTGCTTATGCCGGAAATCTTTGGCCACTTTTGTTGAAAATTTTTATTCAGAACCTAAGCGGTGCCGGAAATCATTCTTTTACAGTAATATTTCGCCTGCCTCTGCACAGGAAAAAGGATCTATAAGACATTATTTTCTTGTCCCAGCCACTTGAGTCAGAAGACAAGAAGAACTGCACCTACTCAGGCGTTGGCACCTATCTATGCCTATTTCAGAACAACTAACCTCTTACTTAAAAAGGTGTGGGAAAAGAAGAAAGTAGGGGGAGAGAACACACACGGGAGCGAAGAAAATGAAAGGAGTTGTTAAGGGGCCATTTCATTTGTTTGTTTATTTATTTATTTTTTACCAGAATACGGGAGTCGCTCACACCTTCCAATAGTGGAACATCCAAGCGTGTCTTCTCGAAATTTTAGTGGGTATTTCGTTTACAGTTCGTTCAGAGCTTGATGACAGCTAAATAAGCATCAGCATCTCATGGTTCGGACACTCCGGCTGGAAGGTGCGTCATGACGGGCGCTCTATAGGAAGTTTGAAAGGAACTGCTCGTATCGGAGCTTGCGAACTAGTGCCCGTATTTCCTATAACCTAGTTCCGCTTTCCTGTCGGGGACAAAAAGGTGGCCGACCGTATGGCCAGGTATCCACTTCACAGCGTTAGTTTTCGTTGCAGGGCAATGAATCACGTCCGTAAAGTAACCGTCTCGTGAGTGATCGGGGTAGGTGTGTGCAGGCTAAGGAAAGCCAAGATACACTTAAGGAGACTCCAAACAACGTGAGAATCGGTGGGCGTCTGTGTCATCCACACCACAGTGAACACATAGTAGTGTGTCAGCGAGGTGGACGTGGTGCAGACGAAACTGGCTGACCCGTTTGCAGTTGACGGTGATGTGCCAGGATGTGCCAGATGGATTTTAGGCTGGTGACGAGAAAGCCTGTATGCACCACTTTCCAAACTGGACGTCATATGCTCTAGGGAAAGTTGTGCTCCATGTGATTAGCTGGCCCAAGCATTTGTAGCGCCGTGTACAGCCTTCGTCCGTAGTGTTCGTGGAAGTGGTAAGCAGTGGTGTATGCAACTTAATTCGAGAGACAAATGCCGAATGTGTTCAAAGTGGAGTGGAATTTCTTATAACATGACTGGGGACTTCATATGTAACAGCAGTCCGTTGAGGCTTGCCGGGCAATGGCGCTGGACTTTGAATAGGGAGCTAAAATAAGTGCCGTAACTCTGTCCGGCACGTGGAATAAGCAAACCTCTCCACGCTCCCGTGGGAGCGCAAGAAAGGCATATTTAACTTTGAATAACATCCTGGTAGACGCAAAGGATCTCTTCGCCATCAACATACGATGGGCGAGGGTATTCGGGACCTGGTATACGTGCCAAGCGACGGATACGAGAGGAGAGGTAGAGACTCACGTATTGCGCACGCTTTACCTTCAAACCGAGAACCGAGGGACTTTCGATTAAGAATTAAAGGCGCTACTCCTAGATCACTAGTTGTTACTACATACGATAAAGCAAATATAGCAGTAGACTTTAGTTGAACCGCACTGCCGAATGGGCACGTAAAACTACGCTTTAAAAATAATTTTGTTTGTAACGAGAAACAAACGCTTTCCGTAGCCGTTGGACGTCGCTTGAAAGACCTGATGAGCAGTATTTGTTTGGGCTGACTCCAGCTCCACAACATAAAAGTGCAAATATATTCTGTAATACCAGATTAAATGCGTGTGAAGTCTCTTATGAGAATCATTCTGTGTACACGTATGTCAAATCATGACTTGAAACAGTAATTTGAAGCAGGCAAATCTGCCTAATTTGCGAAGGTTGCAGAGGACACATATCAGGCACCTTCTGAGAAGGCATTATTCTCTATGAACGTATATTCCGCTTGTTTACCTTCATTATGGTTGCATGTTTGTCGCACATTAGGTGATAAATGGTTGTCTGTAACTTGATGCACACACATCAAAAAATGTTTTGCATCACCTCAGTTCAGCGAGTTCCCGAACCTGTACAGAAAACGTGAATAGAGATCAACATAAACACCATTCCTGCCCTTTTTATTGCTCATGAAAACCACACATTGTATGTTGTACCACCATACAGCGAGACCTTCAAAGGTGGTGGTTAAGATTGCTGTAAACATCGGTGCCTATAATATACAGTAGCATGTCCTCTAGTATTGCTGCATGCCTGTATTCGTAGTGACATACTACACACAAGTTCATCAAGGTACTGTTGGTGCAGATTGTCCCACTCCTCAACGGCGATTCGGCGTAGATCCCTCAGAGTGCTTGATGGGTCACGTCGTCCATAAACAGCCCTTTCCTATCTATCCCAGTCATCTTCGATAGGGTTCATGTCTGGAGGAAACGTTGGTCACTCTAGTCGAGCGATGTCATCCTGGAGTAAGCCATTCACAAGATGTGCACAATGGGGACACCAATTGTCGCCCATGGAGGCGAATGCCTTGCTAATTTGCGTCCGATATAGTTTCACTATTGGTCGTAAGATGGCATTCACGTATCGTACAGCCGTTACGGCGCCTTCCATGACCACCAGCGGCGTACGTCAGCCCCACATAATGCCACCCCAAAACAGCACGGAACCTCCACCTTGGTGAAATCTCTAGACAGTGCGTCTAAGGCGCTCAGCCTCACCGGGTTGCCTCCAAATACGTCTCAGATTATTGTCTGGCTGAAGGCAAATGCTACACTCATCGGTGAAGAGAATGTGATGACAATCCTGAGCGGTCCACTCGGTATGTTTTTTGGGCCCATCTGTATCGCGCTGCATAGTGTCGTGGGTGCAAATATGGACCTCGCCATGGACGTCGGGAGTTAAGTTGTCCATCATAAAGCCTATTGCACACAGTTTTAGTCGTAACTCGACGACCTGTGGCTACACGAAAAGCATTATTTAACGTGGTGGCTTTGCTGTCAGGGTTCCTCCGAAGCATAATGGGTAGGTAGCAGCTGTTGGGCGGTCTGAGAGAGGTATGTCATCGACAGTTCCTGTCTCTCTGTACCTCCTCCATGTCGGAACAACATCGCTTTGCTTCACTCAGAGACGACAGGACACTTTCCTCGCTGAAAGCCCTTCCTGGCACAAAATAACAATGCGGACGCGATCGAACTGCCATATGGCCATCTAGGCATGGCGGAACTACAGACAACAAGAGCCGTGTACCTCCTTCTTGAGAGAATGACTGGAACTGATCAGCTGTCGGACCCACTCCATCTAATCGGCGCCACTCATGCATGGTTTTTTTTTTTTTACATCTCTGGGCGGGTTCTGATACATCTCTGAACATGTCTGTGATACAATGTCCCCCGTCATCGTGTATCTTCAGGAGTTCTGGGAACCAGGTGATGTAAGACTTTTTGATGTCTGTATATGAGGGAATTTGTCTAGCTTAAATGGCAGAGATTGGACATTTACATGTGCAATAAAGAGATTAGTTCAGGTGTGGAAGGTGCGAAGATGTCACTAATGGACACCTGCGACTCTGTCCTCCCCGATAGCGAGACGGATTGCCGTCCTACGGGCCCGCGTTCGATTCCAGTCTGTGTCGGAGATTTTCTCCGCTCAGGGACTGGGTGTTATATTGTCTTCATTATCATTCCATCACCATCCGGCGCACAGGTCGCCCAATGTGGCTTCGAATGTAATAAGACCTACACCAACGCGGCCGGACCTGCCCCGTAAGGGGCCCCCCGGCCAATGACGCCAAACGCTCATTTCCATTACCTGCGACTCTGGATTAGTGATGACAATTGAACAAAGTATAAGTAAAGGTGGTAAGGTGGGGTAGCGCAGTTTCCAGGAAGCGAAAGTGAAGTTAACTTCAGGGAAGAGGTTGGGTTTGTGGTCAAGGCGATTGGGGTTTGCAGCAGTCGTTAAACAGCCAACTGGTGACAGGGAAATAAACTCACAGAATAGAGCTAGAATATTCTTTGAGCCACAGTACTGAAACCAAGATAAACGGAATAACAGCAGCGTCCACTGCGGATGGCACTAATGATGAGTAGCAAAATAATATTATTAAAATTGCTAAGTAAAGCTGGAAATAAGACGAAATTGGTACAGTAATCAACAAAGTAAATAAGAAATAATAAAAACAGGACATAGTAATGAAGTAAGAGTTAGCACATTAGTTAGGTTACAGCTAACTACAATGGTGAATAACGATGTAAACACATAAGCTAGCAGCAGCAAAGATTGGCATGTTCTTAGCTCATAAAGCAGAGAGTTTGGAGTTCAATTGCATTGAAAATTCGCCTCCTTCCATTCTCGGACTACACCATTATCGTGCCATCATTTTTCCACATGTTTTGTAACCCAAATCGCAAAATCTCGTTGTTCGAAATGTTTAATCATTCAGAGGTGAGACGCTTTCGTTTTCTTACGAGCTGACGTCGTGATTTTCTTCTACATTCTGAAGATTTCTGCTCTTTTCCTGTACAACAAGAGCTTCACTATTACTGGTCGAGGTTTTGTAGTTCCTGGCATCCTACGCCCCATTCTATAACTTCTGTCAATATCATTCGATGTCACCTGAACTTCTAACTACTAGCGAGCAACATTTGCCACTAACTTCTCTGTATTCTCTCTGCTATTCTCTGGAGCCCTGAACAGCCTGAGATTATTGCATCTCTGATGTTATTCAAGTTGGTCTGACTTCGCTACCAATTTCCGTTCGAGCAGTCGTGCCCAATCTTTGCTTCTTCTAATAATTTGTTCAGAGCACATATCTCGGTCACATTCGCCTCCAGATTTTCTGTAATTTTTCCGTCACTGCTGCAATGCTATCATCCATGCTGGTGTGGACAAGTAGCCCGACCGTGTCTTATAACTGGAACCAAGCACTCACCATAGCCTTGAAGAATGCGGTGACGTCATCAATGGCGGACATGCAGCCCAAATTCCCGTTGTCGGCTCGACACTAGCTTTCTCGTCGGTCTGACCGTTGGCGATGCCGCGTTTTGTTGAAAGGTTTTCCTTTTTAAGAAAGGATTCACGTCTCATGTACTCAGAATGAATTATTAAGGTGACATCAGACTCTCGGTACACGGATCTGAAATATATAAAACAGGCTAACTGCTTAATAACACCTCCAAATTTCAAGTAAACATGCGAACCAAATTGGCACACGTCACTCACTCGCTGTCACGTTCATAGGTAAATGCTTTACAATATTCTCGCGTGTGAAACACTGGCTTCGTTGAAACTGGAATTATTGTGTTGTCCTCAAAGTCTGAGCGTATCTCGCCTGTCATATGCCTCGAATACCGGGTACAACAGCATGTCATAACTGGCTCTACCCCCATGGATTTCCAGCAATACTGAAGGCATGCCGTCTGCTCCAATGCTTTGCTTCGACTAAGGTCTTTCAGTTCTCAGATTCTTCTAGCAGTAGCGTATCTCTCATATGCTCTGCATTTATTCGCTGTTTCTTTCAAGAACATCGCCTCCGTTTCCTTAGTATAGTCCTTCCATAAATTGCTTCCACCTTGCGTACTTCATTGCTTAGCACTATCTTCCCACCCGAGCTTTTGATATTCTTCGAATCCTTTTTTTTCCCCTAAACGCTTCATAAACATGACAATAATATGCTATTAATACAAATAAATAATTAAGCGTACATTGAATTTAGTTTTTAAAACATGGTACGTAAATAGTTGTCTAATACCTCATGCGATGTGCCCTACTACAGGGATGACGTACCGAGATAACAATTGCTTTAAAAAGATGCTAGAAGAACTAGAGTCGGCTACTGATAAGCGTTACAGCAAAAGCTTGTTTTGACAAGAAGAAAAGTAAGTCGACTATCTCGTTTTTACGTGAATTATTAACTAGTATTCCCTTCAAAATGGTTCAAATGGCTCTGAGCACTATGGGGCCTAACTGCTGAGGTCATCAGTCCCCTAGAACGTAGAACTACTTAAACCTAACTAACCTAAGGACATCACACATACCCATGCCCGAGGCATGATTCGAACCTGCCCCCGTAGCGGTCGCGCGGTTCCAGACTGTAGCGCCTAGAACCGCTGGCCAACCCCGGCCGGCTAGTATTCCGTAATGCCGATGATAAAACTACCTGAGTGATATTTCGTTGTGTTCAGTTATTACATCTAGGCCAAGGCTTTGTGTTTGTCTTCAAAGATATAGCTTTCGACTGATCTTCTAGGCAATTCACTGGAAGTTAGCAACATCTCAAAACCTCTCTCATGCTGTGCCTCGTTGTAGCCTAACATATTATGGGGACATTGTATTTCACAGGGAATATTTTTTGACGGATTTCAGTTCTATCTTTTAGTTGCGTTTAGACTGGTTTTATTGTTGAAAGCGAACAGGTTATCCAGTACTGACTTACTGAGCCTATCGTAGCTTAACTAGAGCCCCGTGGGCCGTCACTTTTCGGGGCTGCTGCAGCCCATTCACAGCTGCAGTAGAGGCTTCGGGGCACACACAGTCCCCACTCCACTTCGCCCCTACATGCAGTCCCCTACTTCACGTCGTTGCTCATCTCCCGCGACGTGGACGAGGGGTTGGACTTGGAAGAAGGATTGGACAATGAAAGGTCTGAACACAGTACCAACTACAGAGATTTCATGGATTGGATTGGATTGTTTTGGGTAAAGAGACCAAACTGCGTGGTCATCTGTCTCATCGGATTAGGGAAGGCAGGGGAAGGAAGTCGACCCTGCCCTTTTCCAGGCATTTGCCTGGAGCGATTTAGGGAAATCATGGAAAACCTCAAACAGGATGGCCGGACGCGGGATTTAATCGTCGTCCTCCCGAATACGAGTCCAGTGTGCTAACCAATGTGCCACTTCGCTAGGCTTTTCATGGAGGGATCCTGGATAACATGGGAAGGAACGGGATAAGGAAAGAGACAATGTGAAACACCCTGCAGATCACGCCGCTAAAAGAAATTATGGAGAGATATTGGCTTAATTGGTTTGGTAACATTAAAGGAATTGGAGCAGATGACTTCTGAGAAGAGCCCTAGAGTGGGTGGAATCTGGATGAAGACCAACTGGAAGATGACGAACAAGAGAGAGAGAGCAGGTGAAGGATGATGTGACTGAAGCCGATTGCGATGGAATGGATGGTGGGATTTGGGGGAGGAGACGAAACAGTCGCCGACTTGAGTGGCCGAGCGGTTCTAGGCGCTTCAGTCTGGAGCCGCGCTACCGCTACGGTCGCAGGTTCGAATCCTTCCTCGGGCATGGATGTGAGTGATATCCTTCGGTTGGTTAGGTTTAAGTAGTTCTAAGTTCTAGGGGACTGATGACCCCAGATGTTATGTCCCATAGTGCTCAGAGCCGTTTGAACCATTTTTGAACCAAATAGTCACCGGTCCCATCTAATTAGGTAAGGATGGGGAAGGAAGTCGTCTCTGCCTTTTCAAAGGAACGATTCCGACATTTGCCTAAAAGATTTAGATAAATTACGGGAAACCTAAATCACGATGGCCAGACGCTGATTTGCACTGTCGTCCTCCCGAATGCTAGTCCAGTGCGCTGGCTGCGCCACCTCGCTCAATTGATTCCATTGTCAGGAGATGCTAAATAATAAAAAAAGAGAAGCTCGGAAGAGGCTCTGTGAACGACCTACATAAGCAGTAACGTTTGACGAAGAAGGAACGAGATGCATTTGATTGTTTCTATCTGCACTGATTACATTCGTTTTATATGGCTAAATTTCATTGCGTTGATAAACACTAATTATGTTAAGAGGGACACAGACGCACGGAACACTGATTTAAAGCAATTCCTCGAGAGCTGCTATTTTAGACGAAACTGTATTCTCGCGTGCGTATTAGCCGAATTAATTAATTACGCGGTTGTGGACACAATACGCGCCCGCCTGGGTGGAATCAGGTGGCAGCCGAAGCCGGAGGCCCGGCAGGTGCGCCGGAAATCAATGGCGCGTCGGCGTCGCTGCAGTAATCAGATCTGCACGGCTGCTCCTCAGATGGGGTCAACGCCCGCCAGCCAATCAGCGCTCCACACGGCCCGTGGGCCCTGGCCCCGGCGACGTCGTGCGTGGCTTCCTCAGGCACCGCACCGCACCGCACGGACACCACCACCAGCGGCATCAATGTTGCTCTGATTACTGCCTGCCGGCGCATTCTCAGCACGACTGCAGGAAAACTGACAGTTGTCCAGGCCCATCGATAGGGCGGACACCCCCTGGGTTCTACACCCAGGGCCCAGACTACTGCAGAGGCCCATCTGACGTATTTATTATACTAATTGAGTCCTGGCAGCTCGCTCCGTATCGATTTCCGCGTAAAGGATAATCTTTCGCCGCCTGTAGAACGAGAATGGTAGGTGGCGCTTTGCGAAAAGAGGTGAGCTGGATCGCGGAGGTAAAAGTGGTCGGCAGACGGTGAAGTTGTAAGTAGGCTGTTTGGGTTTTTTATATTGGTAACGCCACCTAGCGCTCTGTATGAAAATCACTGGCTGCGCTGTGTGCAGTCTGTGGCTGGCTGGCATTGTTGTAAAATTCGCTGTTGTAGTGTTGGGCAGTTGGCTGTTAACAGCGCGTAGCGTTGCGCAGTTGGAGGTGAGCCGCCAGCAGTGGTGGATGTGGGGAGAGAGATGGCGGAGTTTCGAGAGCGGATGATCTGGACGTGTGTCCATCAGAGACAGTAAATTTGTAAGACTGGAAGCCATGAACTGATATATAATGACATTTGAAAACTATTAAGGTAAATACATTGTTTGTTCTTGACCAAAATCTTTCATTTGCTAACTACGCCTATCCCCTCAGTAGTTAGAATCTTTTATTTAGCTGGCAGTAGTGGCGCTCGCTGTATTGCAGTAGTTCGAGTAACGAATATTTTTGTGAGGTAAGTGATTCATAAAAGGTATAGGTTATTGTTAGGGCCATTCTTTTGTAGGGATTTTTCAGATTGCGTTGCGCTAAAAATATTGTGTGTCAGTTTAGCGTTGGTCACAATAGGCAAAGAGCGAAATGTCTGTAGTAGTAGTAGTAGTAGAGGGGTTTTGGGCGCACGACAGCAAGGTCTTCAGCGCCCAAGAAATGTCTGAGTACGTCCAGTTCTGCTCAGCTGTTTGAAAATCAAATAATGTAAGAGGTTTATCAGCACTGTAGTTCATAAATTTTTCTAAGGGGACGATTCAATATGAAGACAAGGACGTTCCCGTGTGACAGATCGGGTAATCTCATGCTCCGCCGTGTAGTGAGGCTATTACAGCTGTTTTTTTTTTCTGGGCGCTGGCAATGAATTGGTATGGTCGCGGTCTTTATTTTGCTAATATAGATTTGTTTGATATTGTCTTACCAGCAACTGTCTTAGCTTATTTTCGCCTTTCGCTGTGGTTGTTTATGAGCAGATGTGAACTAGAAGATCTCAGCTAATAGGAAACCAGGGTATTATACGTTAGTGTACTCTTGTGATCGCTAATGACAGGCCGGTGTGGCAGAGCGGTTCTAGGCGCTTCAGTCTGGAAAGGCTCGACCGCTACGTCGCAGGATCGAATCCTGCCTCGGGCATGGATGTGTGTGATGCCCTTAGGTTAGTTAGGTTTAAGTAGTTCTAAGTTCTAGGGGACTGATGTCCTCAGATGTTATGTCCCATAATGCTCAGAGCAATATGAACCATTATTTTGATCGCTTATGATTGAATATTGACTTGGCGCTAGTCTGAAGAAGAAAGTCACCTCTGTATTGTTGTGAAGGGCTTGTACCCGATATATTTGTAAACGTATGTTTTGTGTGCTAATGAATATTGGTATGTGATTAGCTAGATTGATGTCTTACATGACTTTTGCTTTACTTAAGGAACAGCTTCTTTTCATATTGAATGTAAATCCCGTATTCTGGCTCGCCTAATGTTGCATTATAGTGTGTTGTAGTGTTGCCTACGGAACTCCGGTAAGACTGTGATGCGTCATCTAGCGGTTGTGCCGGTTAATGTTCTGGGCGTGTTATCTTCCTGTGTGTGTTGTCGATGTGGGGCCAGCTGTAATACAGAGACACATCTGCTACTGCTGCGAGTACTTAACCCTGCGGAATTTCCGTCTGTGCTATACGCCATCACATGGTTCAAATGGTTCTGAGCATTATGCGACTTAACTCTGAGGTCATCAGTCGCCTAGAACTGAGAACTAATTAAACATAACTAACCTAATGACATCACACACATCCATGCCCGAGGCAGGAGTCGAACCTGTGACCGTAGCTGTGTAGTCACTCGGTTCCAGATTGTAGCACCTAGAACAGCGCGGTCACTGCGGCCGGCGCCGCCACATGGCTCTGCGTTGTTTGTAGTTTTAAGGTTTCATGAAGTTACTTTGAATTCCTAATAACTAAGAAAAGCACTTATTCTGGATTGCCATTCATGATTTTCTGCACAATTCAGGCGAAAAATATTTAAGAGATGTTCTTGTTTTTTGCTGGTTAGTTGATAAATGCAAGTAAACTTCCTAAACACATGTACTTAGGCCGATTCTTTATCGTCCTTGTTATCTCGGTCGTAAGCACTATCCACGAAATGTTTCAGCGTCGCTGTAGTTAGACAGTACCTATGAAATATGTATTTTCGCCCCTTACTGCTTATTTGAGCAATTGTTCATAATCAAAATTGGCCACATGGCTACTGAGCGCCTCAGTTGTGCATGCGATATTTGTACTTCAATTAATATGTCTGTCTGTACTTGAGGTGCGCCCTCCACCCTTCATATTCAAAGACCTTTTTAAAGTTTGATCGGTCACGTGTTTGGCGTCTTGATATCTGGACAGACAACCCATATGTTCGTACGATCCTATGGGACAAAACTGCTGAGGTCATCTGTCCTTAAGCTTACACACTACATCATCTAACTTAAACTAACTTCAGCTAAGAACAAAACACACGCACCATGTATGCAGCAACCATTAGCATAATACTGTACAAGTATGATGGTCATAATATTGAACCTATAGTAACTTTTCCACGGTACGTTAGCTTAAATGCATGCACATTGTTAATAGCAGCAATTTTTTTAATTGGTTTTATTGTATTTATAATTAAAATCTGTTTGAAGTGACACGGAGACCAGTACATTCTGCATCTCTAACGAAATGCCAAGTCATACCAACCACCCATCTTGCTGACATTTGGTGCCATCTAAGAACTCTTCAGTAAATAAGAGGAACAACACGCCTGTCACGATACGTAAATAAGGAGAAAAATAATACGAAGGTAAAAACTTTTAAATCAGATCAATTCTAATAGTTACATATAGCATGTGTCTCTTTCTGTCTTGTAAATAAATAAAAAGAATGTTTTACCCCTCTGACGTTACGTATGTGTTTAAAGAATGACACAACTGACTCACAAGGAGTGAACCTGGAAATTTTCTTAAATTTTCTATGTTTTCTGGCAAATGTGAAAATAAGTCGGACAGCAGTGTAAAGAATTTACTTATGTTTTATTTTGTGTAATTCTCATGCAAATTTGTAGTTCTTTTTTTTTACATTCTTTTAAATGTTGTATATTACGTAGTTCACATAGAGGACGCCATACAACCAATCGATGTGTTCTACACAGCCTACCTTCCTTATACAGTAGTACTCAAAGAACTGTAACTGATACCCGAACAACAGGGGATGACTTGCATCGAGTCTAGAAAATAGCGGTAAGTAGTCTAATATATGAGCCATATAGGTGATGCTATGAGTTGTAACTTTTTATAGCATCGCCTGACCATGTACTACTTGTATTTTTGAGCATTGACAATGGCTAGGCACTAGCCGAAATCTGAATTTCCCAAATAAAATCTGCAAACAAATAAAGGACGACTGATTGCTGCGCTCTATAATTTATAAAAGAAGTGTATTAGTTAAACATCTGAGTTGAAACCGTCGTAAAACGAAAACGTACGTTCCCGGGCATATGCCCCTGTTGAAAATATTATATACTCACTTCCCTCTGCAAGTCCTAGAAATTTGTAACGGGAAATCCCGAACGCCATGTAGGGACGTTTTGTCTCCTCGCTGGTACTTATAACTGTCTCGCGTATCGGCTTGCTCAGGGATGAGATCTAGTTGAACATGTCAGTAGGTGTGGAGCAGTGGTATTGTGAAATTGTGATACGTTGTTTTTCCGTTGTCTCGTATTGTAGGCCATGCACGGTACGACTTGGAATTGCGTGTTTCATAGCTAGCCTTGGCTGTTTCATAGCTAGCCTTGGCTGTTAAAAGTTTCGTATCCTATTCCACTGAGGCGCGGTAGGTGTTTTATGATTTGCCACACCTGACGCAGATCTGAATAGCTTCAACAAAAGAACTCTTGCTTCCCTCAAGGGTGCTCTCACGTCGAGCTGGCATATAATTTGGGACTGTTTAAATTAAAAGTTTTGTCTTTTCATAATCCTGGTGTGATATATGTCACGTTTTGCTAAACTGTACCTTTTAATGCTATTGGAGTACATATCCGTTTTATTTTAGGTGACACGTGTCACATCTGAGCTTTGGAATATTCATGTATGCTATTCTTTGATGCACTTGAAGGTCTGTGGTCTGAGCCTGTTATAACGGGGTAGTGCGACAAATGTGTTAATAAAACAATTTTTTTAATATTTAGTAAAGATGGTTTATAACTTACTATTTCGTTGCTATTTATGTACCAGTAGTTTACTACTCTCCTCACCCACAACCTCGTGCCACATATGATGATGCCTTTGTAATACTAATAGCATTTAACGAAGTAAATTAATCCTGGAGAACATCGATAATTTCATAGGGTGGTACAATGATAGTGACCGGGCCAAATAAAGCACGAAATAAGCATCAAACGAAAAAACTACGAAGAACGAACTGGTCTCGCTTGAAGGGGGAAAGCATGTGGCGCTATGGTTGGCCCGCTAGATGGTGGTGCCATAGGTCAAATGGATACAAATTGTGTTTTATAAAATAGGAACCCCATGTTTCATTACATATTCGTGTAGTACGTAAAGAAATGGCGCTGTAATAGACACAAACGTATAAGTACTTGGTATCATGTAACATTCCGCCAATGCGGACGGTATTTGCTGAGTGATACATTACCTGTGTTAAAATGGACCGTTTACCAATTGCGGAAAAGGTCGATATCGTGTTGATGTAAGGCTATTGTGATCAAAATGCCCAACGGGTGTGTGCTATGTATGCTGCTCGGTATCCTGGACGACATCATCCAAGTGTTCGGACGTTCACCGGATACTTACGTTATTTCAGGGAACAGGAAGTATTCAGCCCCATCTGAAACGTCAACCACGACCTGAAACAAATGATGATGCCCAAGTAGGTGTTTTAGCTGCTGTCGCGGCTAACCCGCGCATCGGTAGCAGACAAATTGCGCGAGAATCGGGAATCTGAAAAACGTCAGTGCTGAGAATACTACATCAACATCGATTGCACCAGCACCATATTTCTATGCACCAGGAATTGCATGGCGACGACTTTGAACGTCGTATACAGTACTGACACTGGGCAGAAGGGAAATTACGGGACGATGAGAGACTTTTTGCACGTGTTCTGTTTAGCGACGAAGCGTCATTCAACAACAGCGGTAACGTAAACCGGCATAATATGCATTATTGTGCAACGGAAAATCCACGATGGCTGTGACAAGCGGAACATCAGCGACCTTGGCGGGTTAATGTATGGTGCGGTATTACGGGAGGAAGAATAATTGGTCCCCATTTTATCGATGGCAATCTAAATGGTGCAATGTCTGTTGATTACCTATTTATTGTTCTACCGATGTTACTACAAGATGTTTCAGTGCATGACAAAATGGCGATGTACCTCCAACATGATGGATGTCCGGCACATTGCTGGCGTGCTGTTGAAGCGCTGCTGAATAGCATATTTCATGACAGGTGGATTGGTCATCGAAGCACCAATACCATGGCCCGCACGTTCACCGGATCTAACGTCCCCGAATTTCTTTCTGTGGGGAAAGTTGAAGGATATTTGACAACGTGATCCACCGACAACGCCTGATAACATGCATCAGCGCATTGTCAATGCATGTGCCAACATTACGGAAGGCGAATTGCTCGCTGTTGAGAGGAATGTCGTTACACGTATTGCCAAATACAGTGACGTTGACGGTCATCATTTTGAGCATTTATTGCATTAATGTGGTATTTACAGGTAATCACCCTGTAACAGCATTCGTTCTCAGAAAGGATTAGTTCACAAAGGTACATGTATCACATTAGACCAACCGAAATAAAATGTTCAAACCTATGTTCTGAATTTTAATTTAAAAAACCTACCTGTTTCCAACTATTCGTGTAAAATTGTGAGTCACATGTTTCTGACTGTTACAGCGCCATCTACCCCAAAGCGATAAATGTGGTCCAACTAAAACATTCATATTTCTTTACGTACTACACGAATATGTAATAAAAAGTGGGGTTCCTATTTAAAAAACCGCAGTTGATATCCGGTTGACCTATGGCAGCGCCATGTAGCGGGCCAACCATAGCGCCATGTGGTTTCCCCCTTCCAGCTTGACAAGTTTGGTTGTTGTAGTTTTTCGTTTGACGCTTATCTCGTGAGATATTTGGCCCGGTCACGATCAGTGGACCACCCTGTACATATGTATTACCACTAGTTTCGGAATAATGTAACTCTATCTTCTGGCATTATACAGTTTATCGATAGAAACAAAAACAATACGCTAAAATTCCGGTTAAGCAGACAATTAAAACCCGACAATGTAACAGCAAACTGATGACAGGGCGTTGTTCACTAAAAGCATAAAAAGTACGAATCTTTCATCCATAATGTGCGCGTGAAACAAATGTTCTGTGACTCACTTTCTAAAATAGGAAAACTAATAAATTACCGAAAGAAAAATATCCGGTAGAAAACCACTACTGCAGAATCACGAAACATCTAAGAAATACTAAAAAGCGGAAAAGGACCTCATAGTATGCGAAAGATACTGGATATAGGATCCCGACAGCAACCGCTGTCTTGCTCGCTTAGCAGTACAAACAGCAATAGTATAAACAGCTGAGGAGAGAGCCTATTGAGAGTGCGCGAAACGCAACAGAGTGGTTGCAGGCAGGAGTGGTAGATGAAAGGTAAAAAACCACGAGCGGCAAAACCAAATAAAAGAGTATGGGTACTCTAAACAGCAGGGAGGAGGGGAACCTGCAGGCCCCTACACCTAGTTGTAAAATGCCACCACCACATTAACCAGTTTCATAGAAAAAAGTCAGACTGCAACAAACTTACAGTTAATAGAGGGAATTCTCCAACACAGACGAAACATTAAAAAACCGTAACCTGAAGTACGTCGTAATTAACTGAAATATTTTTACAGAACAAAGCGGTACGGTCCTTAATAGTATCACTGGAATGAGACGGAAGACTTGATAGGAAATCCTTATTTTCAAGTATATTAAGTATTTTTGATTGTGTTCCAGTGAATCTGTTTTTTCTAAATGGTACGCTTCACGTCTAAGCTATACAATGCCTTTCGATTCTGTTTAAGCTGTAGGACATCCATGTTATCACAAACCTGTTGTAACTCATGCTTGTTATCAATCAAGTGTGTAGTGAAAACCTACACGAGGTTAGCAACATGTTGATGTTCCTTAATTCTGATATGAAAGTTCCTGGTAGATGTGTAATAGAAGACTCATTGGTCAAAAGGAAAGGATGCCGAGGGTCGTCTTTTGTTTTAATTTTCAGTTTTACTTGCGCGCACTACAAATAAACTGAAACAATTTTCGTTATAATCCGTTGATTAATACCCTCCTCAAAAACTTGAAAATAAAAGTCAAAGAAATATTTGGGACTGGAAATAAAGTAGCTAAAAGCGATTATAAGGCGTACACGAGGACTCCGTACAAAAATTATACAATTTTATTCTTTACAGTTGATGGACCGGTATTCATCGTAATGGCAGAGGAAGCAGTAATTATGTTAACATACTGCGTAAGTTTTAAACGCCACATTTTTACAATTACATTGGTGTTTTAACATTTCGGCAAAAAAAAACAAATTTGGTTTTCATTAATAAAAGATTCGCAATTATCGCAATATTTGGCCGCAAACGAAGCGTAACTTATCGTACCGACAAATATTGGCGAGGATAGCTGCTGATGTATATAGAATGTATTTTAAAGCAGTCTTCTTGGAGTGTAATTTCATTTTCACTCTCGAGGATTTAACAGCAGTTTCGAAGCTTATCAAAACGTTTACCTGAGGATGGTTGTGCTAACGCAGTGCATTAGAAAGGCGGAGGGGCTGGTGAGAAATCACTTTCATATTGCACTACGACAATTCTTATCCATCTTCAAAAAACTCGTTGTGTAGTTGTGGATTTGATTCTCTGCCCCACGAGCCAGTTAACAGAACGAACTTGTTCTCGTGCATGTAGCGCTTCACCGTCAGTCAAATATTTTTTTAATATTTGGCTGTTGTAACTTTTCCAGATTTTGACGAGGTAATGACGGCATTCCTACATTGTGCAGCGTACTCAACCACCGGTTTCTGAACCCTCGGCCCAAAAGAGCCATTACCCTCTTTTTGGCATAAGTAGACTGTTGGAATTACTTTTTGAGAAAGGGTTATAAGTTTTCATTGCTGCGCTGTATACTAGTGGTTATTTTGTCCCTACGTCGGGTTATTTTGTGCTAGTACTGGTACTTTACACATTGAAAATAAGGTAGTTCCCGCGTAGGTACTCGAACTCATGATCCTCGCATCACCATTCCGATATTTGTCCGCGGGGCCAACACCTACCTGGATACTACTCTAACACAAAACACTTTGGCATCTGGACCTCCCACTTCATTTTCATTTCTGGCCGAGCCCTGCATATATCATAATCTGGACGAAATCGATGATGAAGAATAGACACGGTCCCCTTGTTTAGTTAAGGTACTGTGGGCCCCACAAATAAAATATGCTGCTGGATCGTCCAACGTATCTGTCACACAGAGTATGACTAATTAGCAGTAAAGTACACACTTATTTACGCTTTTCTACGTCCTTGTGATATCGTAAACACTTTATTTAAAGTGGTGTCGATGTGTTGCTCTCATGAGGACTTCTATCTCGTTTGTAAGATCCGTTAGATGAAAGTAAAAAGTACGTCAGTGCTCTCGCGTGAAGGGAGGCCTCTTTGTCACAAGAGCCGATAATATTCAGCCCTGTTTTTTTCATACTGACGCTAACTCGTAATCGTCTATCACCTGCCGTTGCTTCAACGAGCTCACGTTTTTCACTGAGGCCAAGCTACGATAATTGCTGTGGAGATAACTTCTTGAACACTACAGCAGCGTTGGTTCCGTGCTACACGCGACTCGTGGTCGACGACCTCAGATTAGATGGTCTGCGTTTCTGTGAAAATAACACGTCATCACCACCACAATATCTCACGTTCAAAGCACTGCTATAGGTACCAAAAAGAAAGAGAAGACCATAAACCTGGAGGTAATCTCTCCTTGTTATGTTATGAGGATGGAGTTTTCTCATTAACTTACTGACATAGCATTTCACTGTAAACATTCGTGACCAAGTGGTAAGCTAAATGTTAATGTTATTATTAGATTAGATTATTCCGTCTTTAGGCCACAAGTGGCCTACCGGAACCATCCGACCGCCGTGTCATTCTCAGAGTAGGGTGCGGATAGGAGGGGCGTGGGCTCAGCACACTGCTCTCCCAGTCGTTATGATGGTATTCTTGACCGAAGCCGCTACTATTCGGTCGAGTAGCACCTCAATTGGCATCGCGAGGCTGAGTGCACCCCGAAAAATGGCAGCAGCGCATGGCAGCCTGGATGGTCAACCATCCGAGCGCCGACCACGCCCGACAGCTTGGTTCAAATGGCTCTGGGCACTATGGGATTTAATATCTATGGTCATCAGTCCCCTAGAACTTAAAACTACTTAAATCTAACTAACCTAAGGACATCACACAACACTCAGTCATCACGAGACAGAGAAAACCCCTGACCATGCCGGGAGTCGAACCCGGGAACCCGTGCTCTCGGCTTCTGTTCTCGTTTCTCCCCTCGGAACTGCGTCGGTCTCACGGTGGGAAGGTACGACATGCATTTAGGCATTCTTGTGTTAGTCTGTGGTATTCCATTTGCTCACTCGTTACTCGTATTACTTTGGTTAATTTAATGTCACGATTTATTCGGAGGTATGTGCCATAGTACTGGATTTGCTTATCATGTCAGGGTTTTCATGGAAGGTGTTGGATTTGCCTGACACCTTACATAATGTTACATACTTTATTCGGCTGTATATATTGTGATATGGGAGAAGTTTTGGTTAGCTCTATTATGAAAACAATAATCGCACTTGAGATCACTTTCACAATTCGGGCGACACAACTATAAAACAATTGATGTCGATTCATCCTTTCTCTTGCATCTCGCATCAACTTTAAATCTGAGGTGGAAGGATTATAGATGCTGCATGATTTAAATACAGTGTTTATCATAGTTAATGGCGTAAACACATGCAGCTTAAAGCACACGATATTAGAAGCAAAAAGGTCTCAGTAAACATGAGATCTAAAGGGCCTACATTTAGAGCTATGAGTAACTTCCTTTATCTGCCGCGCAGTAAACACGTATCTTCTAATCAATAGGTGCTCATGACTTGTAATGTATGCACTTTGGAGCCCATATTTACTGTACACTTTTTTCTTGTTTGCCCATACTACTAGTAGTTCATGGTGTGGGTTCCTGTAGTCATGTCCTAGTTCATGAACCACGGGCAACGTAGGAGTGGCCAAGTAAGTGGTCCCGACAGTCGGGATACCAGTTACTTGGCATCTCGGACATATTCTGAGTCGTGGTCACCTGTGTGCTCATACGGCAAAGACTATCAAATCCACCGGCTAGTCCCTCAAACGTTAGGCGTAAAACTCCATGAGACTCGGGGTAAGTAAGGCTAGCAACCTGCTTCCCTGGTACTTTAAATATGATGATGGCAACAATCAGAGCAAAATGCCTCGGACCTTTGGAGGTGACGGAGTCCCACCTCTAATTGACACACCAGGGACTCCTAAGACACGACTTGGCAAACGAATGGTAATGAGATTGGGAGCTATTAATATCAATGGGGGCTCCTCTGGGAAGAAGGTAGAGCTGGCAGAGGCTGTGAGTTAGATGGGGCTGGACGTTTTAGCTGTTAGTGACATTCGGATACGGGGTGAGATAGAAGAGATAGTGCGAGAATACACGGTGTACCTGTCAGGAGTCAAAGCAGGAATAGCACAATGGGGTGTAGGGCTTTACATCAGGAAAGAAATGGAACCTAGTGTAGTTGCAAAAAGGTATTTAAACGAACGACTGATGTGGATAGATTTGACAGTGTCTAGCAAGAAAATTAGGATTGTGTCAGTATATTCGCATTGTGAAGGGACAGATCAAGATAAGATGGATAGTTTTTGTGAGGCACTCAGTCATGTAGTTGTTAGAGTAAAGGACAAGAACAGTGTTCTGTTCATGGGTGATTTTAATGCCAGGATTGGAAATCGAACACAAGGGTATGAAAAGGTTATGGGTAAATTTGGAGATGATATGGAGGCCAACAGGAACGAAAAACAACTCTTGGATTTCTGGGCCCGTATGGACTTAGTAATCACAAACTCCTTTTTTACAGGAACATTCACCGGTATACTTGGGAAGGCAGGGGAACCAGATCTGTCATTGACTATATAATAACAGATCAGGAATTCAGGAAGGCTGTGAGGGGACACACGTGTATTCAGGGGATTCTTTGATGACACTGATCATTATTTAATCTGCAGTGAAATTGGGAAAGTGAGGCTGAAAGTGCAGGAGGTCAGGTCCATATGTTGGAGGATAAGAGTGGAGAAACTTCAGGATAAGGAAATAAGGCACAAGTACATAACAATAATCACAGAAAGGTACCAGTTAGTTGAATTTAGTCAATTACAGTCATTGGAAAAGGAATGGACAAGGTACAGGGACACAGTACTAGAAGTGGCTAAAGAATGTCTTGGAACATTAGTGTGTAAAGGTAGGATTAAGCAAACAGCTTAGTGGAATGACACAGTCAAGGCAGCCTGTAAAAGAAAAAAGAAGGCGTATCAAAAATGGCTACATACTAGAACTCAGGTAGACAGAGAAAGTTATGTTGAAGAAAGAAACAAAGCCAAACAGATAATTGCAGCATCCAAGAAGAAATCTGGGGAAGACTTTGGAAACTGGTTGGAGACTTTGGGTCAAGCTGCTAGAAAACCATTCTGGAGTGTAATTAGCAGTCTTCGAAAGGGAGGTAAGAAGGAAATGACAAGTATTTTGGACAGATCAGGAAAACTGCTGGTGAATCCTGTGGATTCCTTGGGCAGATGGAGGGAAGAGTTGCTCAATGTAGGTGAAAATACGATCAGTAATATTTCAGGTTTCGAGGTACAATGGGATGGGAATGATGATGGAAGTAGGATCACATTTGAGGAAGTGGAGAAAATGGTCAATATGTTGCAGTGCAATAAAGCGGCTGGGGTGGATGAAATTAAGTCAGAACTCATCAAATACAGTGGAATGTCAGGTCTCAAATGGTTACACAGGATAATTGAAATGGCCTGGGAGTCGGGACAGGTTCCATCAGACTGGACGAAAGCAGTAATCACACCAATCTTTACACATGGGAACAGAATAGATTGTAACAACTACAGAGGTATCTCTTTAATCAGCGTTGTGGGTAAAACCTTCTCAGGTATTGTTGAATGGAAAGTGCGAGTTTTAGTTGAGGACCAACTGGATGAAAATCACAGTGGGTTTAGGCCTCTTAGAGGTTATCAGGACCAGATCTTTAGCTTACAGCAAATAAGGGAGAAGTGTTATGAGTTGAATAGGGAATTGTATCTATGCCTTATAGATCTAGAAAAGGCATATGACCGGGCTCCTAGGAGGAAGTTATTGTCTGTTCTACGAGATTATGGAATAGGAGGATAACGTTTGCAAGCAATTAAAGGTCTTTACATGGATAGTCAGGCAGCAGTTAGAGTTGACGGTAAATTGAGTTCATGGTTCAGAGTAGTTTCAGAGGTAAGACAAGACCTGTCTCCACTGTTGTTCATATTATTCATGGATCATATGTTGAAAACAATTAACTGGTTGGATGAGATTAAGAAATGTGAACACAAAATAAGCAGTTTTGCATATGCGGATGACTTAGTTGAGATGGCAGATTCGATTGAAAGTTTGCAAAGTAATATTTCAGAGCTACATCAGAAATGTAAGGACTATTGCATGAAGATTAGCATCTCCAAAACGAAAGTAATGTCAGAAGGAAAGAGATATAAACGGATTGAGTGCCAAATAGCAGGAACGAAGTTATAACCGGTGGACGGTTTCAAGTACTTAGGATGCATATTCTCACAGGATGGCAACATAGTGACGCGAGGTGTAGCAAAGCTAATGCAGTGAGCCCTCAGCTACGATGTACTCTCTTATGTAAGAAAGAAGTCAGTACCAAGACTAAGTTATTTGTGCAGCGTTCAATCTTTCGACCAACTTTGTTGTATGGGAGCGAAAGCTGGGTGGATTCAGGTTACCTTATCAATAAGGTTGAGGTTACGGATATGAAAGTAGCTAGGATGATTGCAGGTACTAGTAGATGGGAACAATGGCGGGAGGGTGTCCACAATGAGGAAATCAAAGAAAACCTGGGAATGAACTCTATACATGTAGCAGTCAGGGCGAACAGGCTTAGATGGTGGGGTCATGTTACACACATGGGAGCAGCAAGTTTACCCAAAAGACTCATGAGTTCAGCGGTAGAGGGTAAGAGGAGTCGGGGCAGACCAAGGAGAAGGTACCTGGATTCGGTAAGAATGATTTTGAAGTAATAGGCTTAACATCAGAAGAGGCACCAATGTTAGCACTAAATAGGGGATCATGGAGGTATTTTATAAGGGGGACTATGCTCCAGACTGAACGCTGAAAGGCATAATCAGTCTTAAATGATGATGATGATGATGCCCATACCACCTCTTCCCAAAATATGAAAATGAAACACCTTGCAATGGAACAGATTTGTCTCACAGTTCAAAAATGGTTCAAATGCCTCTGAGCACTATGGGACTTAACATCTGAGGACATGAGTCCCCTAGAACTTAGAACTACTTAAACCTAACTAACCTAATCACACACATCCATGCCCGAGGCTGGATTCGAACCTACGACCGAAGCACAGCGCGGTTCCGGACTGAAGCGCCTAGAACCGCTCGGCCACCACGTCCGGCTGTCTCATAGTAACGAAGTGCTCATAGCTCATATGGTATGCGCTTTAGAGCACACGTTTTCTGGATTCTAGTATCGTCTACGCTCTTACTTCACTAAAATGAAAATGTCGTGTGACTAGGGCCTCCCGTCGGGTAGACCGTTAGCCTGGTGCAAGTCTTTCGAGTTGACGCCACTTCAGCGACTTGCGTGTCAATGAGGATGAAATGATGATGATAGGGACAACACAACAGCCAGTCCCTGAGTTGAGGAAATCTCCGATCCAGCCGGGAGTCGAACCCGGGCCGTTAGGTATGACATTCCGTCGCAGTGACTACTCAGCTACCAGGGGCGAACTACGCCCCAAACGATGATACACCTTGTATATGTAATGATTCACTCATCAAGTTAAAATACTCCGTTCCTCTCTTCGTCTGCAATATTTATCAGTTAAATCACTTTGAGAAACATTTGCGGTTATTACAACGGAAATAATGGCTCTGAGCACTATGGGACTTAAACATCTACGGTCATCAGTTCCCTAGAACTTAGAACTACTTAAACATAACTAACCTAAGGACATCACACAGGACCCAGGCATCACGAGGCAGAGAAAATCCCTGATCCCGCCGGGAATCGAACTCGGGAACCCGGGCGCGGGAAACGAGAACGCTACCGCACGACCACGACCTGCTGACTTACGACGAAAATAACCCTATATGTCCGCTTGTTTGAAAGCTTTTCACAGGAGAAATTGGTTGTAATACCAATCGTCAAGCTGGCTTAAAATTTCACAAGCGAATTCACGGCGAAAAGTGGACGGTGAGCGAGAACAAAGAGAGCGAAAAGCGTAAGCCGTAATCCCGTTTCTGCCCCCGTTGGACACGCAAGGCGAATAACGCCGTTTAC
This sequence comes from Schistocerca gregaria, assembly GCF_023897955.1. Classification (NCBI taxonomy): domain Eukaryota; kingdom Metazoa; phylum Arthropoda; class Insecta; order Orthoptera; family Acrididae; genus Schistocerca; species Schistocerca gregaria. Next base: position 396,966,052 of record NC_064925.1, on the reverse strand, counting down.
CAGCAGTGCAATGTGGCTTGCTGCAGACTTAGCCGGAAAGGGAAGGAGGGCCTTTCTTTTTAGGAAGTGGACACAGTGTGGTTTAGAGGATAAAAAAGCTTACTCGCACAAGTCTGCAGTAACAGCCTCACGACACGAAACGAGGGAACTCGGACCTGTCTACGGCGACAGTACGTGCTGAGTGGTTTCCACACGCAATCATCGGCAACGGCTACAGAACGTCCGATAGCGGACCTCTCTGGCTTCTCAGGCGCTTGCAGACTTCCAGAGCGCCGGCTGGGGATTACAAAGCATTTATTGGCCGCGAATCCCGCGAAATCCCCGAAACGCCCTGACCCACGCTTTGCTACGCCTCTCCTCAGGCTGAAGCGGGCCAAGTTGAGTCTCTGCGGCTCAGGTGGCGGGCAAACTTTGGCGGGTGGTGGGTAAACAACGGTAGGCGGGGCGGCGAACCCTATAAGCGAGGGGGGAGGGGGGGGGGGAGTTGGGTCAGAGGGGCGGCAGGGGACGCCTAGTTGTGGCCAGTTCTGGCACTGTCCGGCGGGGGGAGCCAGTGTTTTGCCGACTTTATCGGGACTCTGCGATTAAAACTTCCGAGGAGGTTAACTCTTCGCGACGAAATGAGGCCCTTATTTCGTTTACATCAGCGTTTTCCTGTCTCAATGCATTCGACATTTTGTGCTGTATGGCATTTTATTACACTATCCTACCACGATGTTATTAAAATAGGCCTCCCGCGGCCGTTATTGGATACACGCGCGGTGACGTTGTAGCAAACAGGCACAGTGGAGAGTTAGGAAAGCACATCGCACTGCCGATGATTTCAGATCAGTTGTTCGTGAGCTGACAATTGGTTCAGCGTGTCCTCGTGAAATATCGTCAGTAGTGCAGTGTGGTGTTATCTTATTCATGAATACCCCTGCCAAAGAAACCATATAACATTTCGGCATTTGTACTTTTTTATATTTGTTACCTGAAGTCAAGAACCTAAGTAACAGCCATCAAAAGCTTTTCTATATGACTATCAGAAATTCTTGAGAAAATCCGTCTCTAACAAGCTGAGGTAGGGTCTTATTTCGATAAGTAGCGTGGCGGTGTGATAGTGCGCTTGCCTTGGTTGTATTACCGAGTTACTAGAATCTTCTGCGAGCATTTCCGTGGCGCGTAAGGTACGTAAAATGAAAAAAATTATTTATTATGTTTGTAATCTAAACATTTCTCATTAAGAATCCCTTACAAAAGATCTGTAATTAATAATTTATATTTGCAATAAGATCTGGATATTTGCTAGCCATATATAATTAGAAATAAGAACACGTACGTTTTCACGGAAATGTCAATTAGGTATTCGTTAATTTTATATTTAAATGACTTAGGTATTTGAACTGAACGGGAAAAGAAACCGAAAAACACTAATCACACAAGTACAGCCTGACAGCTACTGACAACGGCTGCGTAGTGGGAAGGTTGCGAGTAGATCACATTCCAAGGAACGAACTACTGAACTCACCGAAACGGGACTCAATCCAGAGATTGCGAGACTCTAGCGCTGAAACTGCGACCTTTCTTTGCACGTAGGTCACAATGAATTATAACGGAAAATTACAAGAATATATTGAAGATAAATATCCGACTGGCTTGGCGAACCGCGCAGCCAGTGGCGACCGTTGTACCCCTCAAACAAGCCTCTTTCGTGGAACGTTAGTCTGCTCAGGATAGGATACCCAGAATTGAAGCGGAAGACTACAGCATTTCCTCTCGTCTCATATGCTAACAACGAGCCTAAGGTTTTGATCGACCGCTAGTTTTATGAAGTGGGTTTTTCTCGGAAATATAATAGGAGAGGAATCACTGTGGAAAATTACCTTTTCTCTCATAAGTCAACAAATAGCCACAACCTCAGGTTGTATGACGCCCGTTTTTGGAGGTCTTCTTTTCTGCGTGACACCACAATGTAGAAAAACGCAACGTTTTCCAGGCGTCTGGTTCTGAGTCTGCAGCGGTATAGATGATGTCCCGACTTTGGTGCTGCGACGACTGGTAAGTGTTCTCGCTTCGCCTAAAATTTAGTGTGTTAACATGACTTGCTCAGTACGTTGTCAGGTCCACGTATTAGTTCTGCATCGCAAATCGCATTATGGTTAAAGCAGTTATCTCTTCCACACTGTTTAAAGTTTATTGGGTACCACTTTTATGGTACACTTCCCAGTACCCGGCGGCCCACTGAGACAGTTAACGCTCCAAGATATTCTTTTTGTTTAAGTTTTCCCTATGCGAAAGATTTTAATACAGAACAAACAATGTATTTACCTTAATAGTCATAATATATATAGCAGCTCATGACATCCAGTCTTACAAATTTCAAAACTCCGCCATCTCTCTCCCCACGTCCACGACTGCTGGCGGCTCACCTCCAACTGCGCAACGCTACGCGCTGTTAGCATCCAGCTGCCGCTGCCCAACACTGCAATGGCAGACAACAATGCAAACCAGCCACAGACCACACGGCACAGCCAGTGATTTTCCATACAGAGCGCTACGTGGCGTTACCAGTAAGAAAACGTAAACAGCCTACTTACAAGTTTCTCGCTGTTCTCATTTCTACTACTTCTCATTACCTTCGTCTTTCTCCGATTTACTCTCAAACCATACTGTGTACTCATTAGACTGTTCATTCCGTTCAGCAGATTATTTAATTCTTCTTCACTTTCACTCAGGATAGCAATGTCATCAGCGAATCGTATCATTGATATCCTTTCACCTTTATTTTAATTCCACTCGTGAACCTTTCTTTTATTTCCATCATTGCTTCCTCGATGCACAGATTGAAGAGTAGGGGCGAAAGGCTACAGCCTTGTCTTACACCCTTCTGAATACGAGCACTTCGTTATTGAACGTCCACTCTTATTATTCCCTCTTGGATGTTGCACATATTGTATATGACCCATCTCTGCCTATAGCTTATCCCTACTTTTTTCAGAATCTGGAACAGCTTGCACCATTTTATATTGTCGAACGCTTTTTCCAGGTCGACAAATCCTATGAACGTATCTTGATTTTTCTTTAGCCTTATTTCCATTATTAGCCGTAACGTCAGAATTGCCTCTCTCATGCCTTTACTTTTCCTGAAGCCAAACTGATCGTCACCTAGCGCATTATCAATTTTCTTTTCCATTCTTCTGTATATTATTCTTGTAAGCAGCTTAGATGCATGAGCTGTTAAGCTGATTGTGCGATAATTCTCGCACTTGTCAGCTCTTGCCGTCTTCGGAGTTGTATGGATGATGCTTTTCCGAAAGTCAGATGGTATTTCGCCAAATTCATATATTCTACACACCAACCATGAGAGTGCCCTGAACCTCTATCCGCTCCTCTGCCCTCTTTGAAAAGGCCCAGAATGAGGCTGACTTCTTATGCAGGAAGTCTTCGGCCACCAATGCTGATTATTTATCAAAATTTAGGCAGTGGCGGGGATCGAACCCGGGACCGAAGACGTTTTGATTATGAATCAAATACGCTACCCCTTTTTTTGGATACACTTTTTTTCTGGGAAATTTTGTTTTCTTTCATAGGTATATATACACAAAGCAACAGTTCTTCAAGGTACCAGTTAAACATATACAAATGAGTGTTAGGTAAACAAATTATTAGAATAACATTAAATACAACAAAATATAACGTATCCTGTTGCCTTTTTCTTTTTTGTTTCTTTTTTTTTGTAATTTGTATTGAAGAAACTAAAAGTACATATATAGTCACTATGCAAGAGTTCTTCAAGGTACCATACCATTTAAACATATACAAATGACAGTTAGTTAAGCAAAAAAAATAAATAAATGAATTAAAAAGAAAAACATTAAATACAACAAAATATAACATATTCTGCCCTCTTCCTTTTTTGTACATTGGTCAATGATGAGAACGTGGATAAATGTGTTGCATCATGTTACAGGTAGGCATGGTTCACCCCAACTTGAAGGGGGTCAAGGAAGACACTGCGGAGATAACCGGCAAAAGTTTGTCCGTAAGATGGTTTTCGGGTGAGGGTGCTATGCGCGGTCACAGCTTTGTACCAGAAGTCAAGGACTGTATGCGGACCACTTTGAAAGAGGTATTCTAAAGCCTGTCCTCGAAACCAGATGAGGGTATGTTGCTTAGCAAGAGGGTAGTGAAATGTCTGGGACAACAACAGGAAATCCGGGGTTATCGTCGTTGGCGGGGCACGGAGGTAAAAGCCCACGATTCGTTGGATAAGGAGCCATATGTTTTGTTTCAGGGGGCACGTAAGACGGTGCTCGTCGGTGTCTTCGAGCTGACAGTCAGGGCAGAGTGGGGAGGTGGCCAGTCCTATGCGATAAAGTCGACTATTAGTCGGGAATTTGCCATAGACTAAAATATACCAGAGGGCGGACACAGACGACGGTAAAAAGGGTGCATGCATACACCCCCAAACCGTGCGCCAGTTAATGTCAGGATGCTGTAGCACCATGGGGTCGCTAGGGTTGGACAGCATAAACAAACGATAATAATCTTTTCTACGGGAAGGACGGGTGACTGGAAGATCGGCCTGATCCCTTAGACCACGGGTACAAGCCCCTAGAATTTAGAACTACTTAAACCTAACTAACCTAAGGACCTCACACACACCCATGCCCGAGGCAGCATTCGAACCTGTGACCGTAGCGGTCACGCGGTTCCAGACTGTAGCGCCTAGAACCGTTCGTCCACCCGGGCAGGCGGGGACCCGTCAGTATTGTCCCTAGATTAATACTTTTCCCCTGTTGAGGTTGGATGGTCGATTTGGGGGAGGGGACCAAACAGCAAGGTCATCGGTCACATCGGGTTAGGGAAGGATGGGAAAGGAAGTCTACCGTGACCTTTCAAAGGAACCATCCCTGCATTTACCTGAAGCAATTTAGGGAAATCACGGAAAAACTAAATCAGTATTGCCGGACGCGGGTTTGAACCGTCGTCCTACCGAATGAGAGTCCAGTGTGCTAACCACCTCGCCGCTTCGCTCAGTCTCTGTTGAAGATGGTAGTAAAAACAACTAAAGTGCAAAAAATCATATTACAAAGTTCCATTCATGGGTGATTCTCAAGAACATTAATCAGAATCATGTCTAAATGTAGCTACAAGCTTCTATTTGTATCAAGAATTGTTTCAGATCACTGAATTGCTCTGACGTAGTTGGCTGTGTTCATTCTACGCATTCGGGAGCTTGTATGACAGCAAAATCTCAATAAGGTGTGTTTAAGCATAACGAACGCATCAAATCCGTTATCAAATATGTACACGGCAATCTGTTGAATAGCACGTTTTTCCACATTTGGATTGCAATATAGCAGAGAATATAAGTGACATGGATCCGACATAGAAGACACACGATTCTACGCTCAAATATACACTGAGGTGACGAAAGTCATCGTACTCCTCCTAATATGGTGACGGACCTCCCCTTCTCCGGCTTAGTGCTGCAACTCGACGTGGCATGGACTCAACAAGCCGTTGGAAGTCACCTGTAGAAATGTCGGGCCACGCTGCATCTACAGCCGTCCACGATCCGAAACTGTTGTCAGTTCAGGATTTTATGTATGAACTAACTTCTCGAGCACGTCGCGAAGATGTTCCATGGGACTTACTGTCGAATGATCTGAGTAGACAAATCATCCGCTTGAATATTCCACAACGTTCTTCGAACCAATCGCGAACAATTGAGGACAGGTGACGCTCCGAATTACCATCCATAAATATACCATTGTTATTTGGGAACATGAAGCCCATGAATGGCTGAAAAAGTTTCCAAGTAGCTGAATATAAACATTCCTAGTCCATGTAAACATAGTCCATAGCATTATAGAGCCACCACCAGCTTACATAGAGCCTTCTTGAGAATTTCGATCCATGGCCTCGTTCGGTCTGCGCCACATTCTAACCCTACCAACAGCTCATATCAACTGAAACCGCAACTCATCTGACCAGGCCACGGTTTTCCAGTCGTTTACAGTCCAACCGATATCGTCACGACTGAAGGTGGTGATTCGGCGAATTGCCAGAACCACTTTCCTGCTTCTTCCTCACTGTCGATAGTAGCCGAAGAGCTACGGCGCCCATGGTGGTAATGTTTTCGACGTCTCCTCGATCATCTTTCAAACGTGTGTACCAGTAGTAAATCCTGTTTTTCTCATAGCAGATTTGCCAAAAGCCACAGTCAACATTTAGAATGTGGTGCTACATTTTATAACTTCTTTCAAGTAAAATTTAATACAGTTTCTTTGGTACATCCTTTTCAAAAGTAAAAATTTCCGAGCATTTCAAAACACGTATAACCTTTTCAGTACAACTGAAAATGCAAACATATATCAGTAACATGTGTACCAACAAGACAAACAAATTTTTATAAATCGGATGTGGAAAGCCAACGAAATTTTAAAAATCACTGTTAGTTTTCGATCACGCCTCATATATTTGTCATGTGGTAAATGCAAGTTCGGTCGGCACATCCTTTATTTTGAAATAAGGGAAGGAATTTAAGACAAAACGAAGAACTGAAAGTTCAAATAACATCGGTACGTCCCAGGAATTTGTGGAAACTTCAAAAAAATTCAATTAAGGATACCACTCTCCTGGTTTTAACTGCGAAATTAGTTTTATTAAAAAACATTTTAGTTAATGAAATATGATAAAATTGCAGTGTCCGCAAAGCATGGATTGTACGGATTTCTATAAAGATGTTATTTTAGTAAGTTATGACGTGCGGCAATTGGAACCTTTTCTCTGTTAGTGAAAGAGCAATATGCTTTTTCCAAAGATATTTTGTTTGAAAAGTTTTTGAATAGAGAAAGACTCCTATTCTAGTAAATTCTTTCGTAAAACGGATGGTGTTTTAGATAAATAATATTATAGTCCTGTAACCCTTAGTTTCTGGTTTCTAAATATGTACACCGTTGCTGAAATTAATATCCGAATTAGAAAGCAGACGGTCTGCACCAATTGCATCTTTGTCTACGTTTTTGTCTGCATCCTGTAAACATGCTACACTACGTAATCACACTACGTCGATTCTCTTTCATTTGAATATGATTTTTGTTTCACTTGTTAGCAGAAGAGCTGTGAACAGATGTTCCTCGCGTTCATAAATGATTAAGTCAGGAAAGAGATGGGTTTAAGTTGGAACATAACAAACCCGGTGATAAAACAATAAAACGCATTTTGTTTGTGATGACATCTTCCTACTGTTAATTAAGTAGCGCAGGAGTAATGGTTATATATACGTAAATAGCACATTACTTTACCTAGGGGGGGGGGGGGGGGCGCAGTGGTTAGGACACTGGTCTGGCATTCGGGATGACGACGGTTCGAACCCGTCTCCGGCCACCCTGATTATGGTTTTGCGTAATTTTTCTAAATCGTTTCTGGCAAATGCCGGGATGGCTCCTTTGATTTCCTCCCCAATCCTTCCCTAAGACGAGCTTGTGCTCCGTCTCTAATGATCTCGTTGTCGACTGGACGTTAAATACTAATCTCCTCCTCCTCCTCAGTACATTACTTTGTTTAATGTTTAATGTCGTTGGGGAAGGAATATAAAAACAATCACATCACGCAATTCCCTTAACTTTCAGGCCAGTAGGGTTGAAGTTGGCGCCCGCTCATGTCCGTATTTGTTCCATTGGAATGAGGTGAGGTGAATTTGGAAGACACAACGGGAGTTTATTCGCACGCTCCTCAAACCACAGTAGCACCATTCTGCCCGTGTGAGGTGGGCAGTTATCCTACTGGAAAATGTCATCATATACTTGGAAGGTATCAAACATGAAGGAACGCAGATGATCCGCAAAAATATATATGTAGTCCTCAACTGCCGTCGCGGCTTTTATTACTATCACGGGTCCCATGCGATCCCAGGGGGGGATGTCTCCTGTAACATAATACCTGCCCCACCAGTCTACTCCCATGGTGCAGTACATGTTTCAAGCTGCCGACAACATCGTATTTATACCAGTAGATATGTTCGGTACCTTCTCCAACGCTGGTTTCTAATAGTTCTCTCACTTTGGCAGATGATGTGGTTACCAGCTGCAGTGTTGATAATGACGTCTCTGACTGATGCCTTTTGGATGTGCGTTGCTGAAAACACTCATACTGCCTCGGTCTTCACGTGATGTGACGGTGCAGTTACCAGTGGCTACGTTCTCGTTTTACGTACTGGTTTTGTTAAGTGAGGGACATGAAGTCTTTTACCTGACGAGCAGTTAACTTGGGGCAGCATCGAGCGATATATGCCCTGTACCTGTGAACATGTAGTATGAGCGACTAATCACTGTGTAGTTGGGCACAATTGACGTATCTATTCTCCCCCTCTAGTTCAAGGCCTAATATCACACTGTTTTTCTAGAATTACAATAGTTTTCGTAGTGAAATGAAGAGTTCATTTTGTTCTTGCTTGGCATAGGCACTTTTAAGTATTTCTGGTTGGGGAATGCGGTGCGTTCGTTTAAAGTGATTCACGCCAAGGCGCATGTGGTTATTTACTCTGTTTGTCAAGTTTCTTTTCAGCTTGTATCGATCGCAAGTAGTGGAAATTGGTTTGGACCTGTAAATGACTCTAGTTTGAGTTCAAAAAATGGTTGAAATTGCTTTAAGCACTATGGGACTTAAAATCTGAGGTCATCAGTCCCTTAGACTTAACCTTAATTAGACCTAACTAAGGACATCACACACATCCATGCCGGAGGAAGGATTCGAACCTCCGACCGTAGCAGGCCCGCGGTTCCAGACTGAAGCGCCTAGAACCGCACTATCACATCGGCCAGCAGTTTCAATTCCTGTCGTAATTTGCCGTTCTACAGACAGCATCCCCTTGCTCCGTTGACAACATTTGAGTGAAAATTCTGAGATCGCATCCTGATTTGTAGTTTGTATTTCTCGGTAGTTAAATGACTTCCTAGTTTATCTGGAGTTGCGTGTAGAGTCAGTGTGTTATGTTCGGTATTGTGAATAGCCGTGAAGGTTTCGACCTATAGTTTGATAGAATTTGTCATGCTGCTTTCACTCCCTTTAGATCTGTTTTGCTTTCTTCCTGTAGTCTGGAATGGATATGGGGATGGAATCAGATGTGATTGCATTTGATGTTCCTTGTTATCTTACTGACAATTTTATTAATTAGCATGAGCCTCCAGCCCCCTGTGACAATCAGTCACATTGATGCCAGTCCGTGACAGTGAGAAAAACTATGTACTTTTGTATCACTGGTCTGAGGAGCTTGCAGGCTCATGTTCAAAGTTTGGTCGAAATAATTTCTAACGCCTCCACACGTATCACAGCGTGGCAGGGTCACCGTGGAGTTAAGAGCAGTAAACAAGTACAAGATCATTATATCTGTAGCAAGTGCCTTGCCCCTTCGCGCAGCGTCGTCTAAGGACGTCGAGAAGTCTACATTGCAGATACATTGACTCCCGTAATGGTGAGAGTAACTTTGAGTATGGGAATGACAAGTACCACTGAGGAGGGTTATTTAACAATCATAGTTGAATGTAGCTTGTACTTTATCGCCGGCCGGAGTGGCCGAGCGTTTCTAGGAGCTACAGTCTGTAACCGCACAACCGCCACGGTTGCAGGTTCGAATCCTGCCTCGGGAATGGATGTGTGTGATGTCCTTAGGTTAGAAAGGTTTAAGTAATTCTACGTTCTCTGGGACTGATGACCACAGTAGTTAAATCCCATAGTGCTCAGAGTCATTTGAACCATTTTTTGTGCTTTATCGGTAACAAATAAATGTTGGACAGGCTGCACGGTGGAAATATTTCCATGTGCACATGCCGTAAACTTTGTTATATTCCTCTGACTAGTGACCAAGCAAGCTTCTAGCTCCCCAAGTAGTTCGGTATGGCTTCCGAAAATCCTATCTGATGCTTGCTCTTGTCTTAAAGAGTACGGTGACGCCTAGGCACCATCCTCGAAGCATTTAAGGTTGCCCTCCGAACTTACATCAGGACCGAATAACTACGTCTTCAGTTGTCCATCTTCATCGCCATGGAAAAGATAATAGTGACTTCACCAGCAGAGCCATCTGTTTCGGTTCACTATAGAGGATGATCAAGGGCCTGCACACAATTTTGGCTTCCGGTACAACAGCCCCAATGACACAATAAGCGTCGATAACGTTAGTCCCACGGTACCGTATTGCGACCACAAATGGTGGCGCCGTGTAGGAAAGGACTGACACAAACTTTCGTTGTTGGCCGATGAATACACATGCCAGGCTTACGAACCAGTCCTAAATATTGAAAACGTGGCGTTGGATTGCACATTACTTGCCAATTCGCCCATTAATAATAAAGGGTCATTAGGCGAAAGCAAAAAGGGACTGCTTCATAAAACCGATAATTGTTTTAAAAATGCATGTGCTACATGTCTGTAATACAAAACACCAAATCAGCGCCATTAGCGTCTGTGAGCGGAGCAGTGGAGCACGGTGCGAATTCAGTGATGTCACGTAATGGGGAGAGCGAGAGAGAGGGAGAAGGAGAGAGATGTGGGGAGAAAGGGATTGGAGGGAGGAGAGAATCAGAGCGGATACGTGATGTCGGCTTCACAACAAACGCTCAATGGCCAGTGCCATTATAAGTAGAGGAACGTGTGCTGAATTCTATTTGTTGCCTTACCTGCATTACTGTGTATTGGTTTTTTAGTGGTATTTTTACGTGGACACCTACAGAAACAAGAATATCTTGTTACGAAACTCGAAGTTACCTTGTCTCGCACGATATACCGCGAGCCACTAACGAATGAAAAAGGCTGATTCCATATTCCTCGATTTCCGGAACGCATTTGATACGGTGCCTCACTGCACACTCTTAACGAAGGTAGAAGGATACGAACTAGGTACCCATGTTATGTGAGTGATATGTTGTCCTCGATGGCGAGTGTTCATCAAGGACAAGACAAATTAGGAGTGCCCTTGGGAAGCGACATGAGACCAGTCTTATTTGGTATATACTAAATGATCTGACAGACAGGGTGAGCAGTAGTCTGCGTTTGTTTGCTGATGATGGTGTGGGGTAGGAAAAGGTGTCGTCGTTGAATGTTTGCAGGAAGATACAGGATGACTTACAATCATAGGCCCCAGTGGTGGAACCGACTTTTTAAAATCATCCGTACGGTGACGTAGGTTAACGTCCCAGATACCACAACCAGTAGCCACTCACCCTGGTGGGTCCGTGTTTGCGAGTATTCGACGAAAGAAGTTTCGGAATTTCACATGTTTCTGTACATTATTATAAAAGGGGTATTAAACACAGTGGTTGTGAAGAGCTGTGGTTAATCAACAGGCCTCACATGCATAACATTGAGTGTCCACATCTTGTTGGAAGGTTTGAAATTTTTGATTTTTTATCGAAATGGTCTTGCTCATTATTTTTATTCAGTTAATTGGATTGAATGTAATTTTTATCGCTATTTTCTTGTTGCATCATTTCAATTTGTTTATTAATTTGTTTCGTTGCTCTGAAGTTTTCTTCCTATTGTTCGTTTTCCTCCTTGAATTCCTGTGCTTGGGAATTTCTTTTTGTTATTCATCACTAATTTTAAACATTTGCAACTGTCGACGTGTCTGTTAAAAAACGAAGGAAGGAACAATGTGTTTCTACTGGCTGTACAGTGATATGAAAAATGTAGTTTTTGTTACAAGATGTTCATTTCTTTGGATGGTTATCACACAAATGTTTAAAACCTAATTCCTTCTTGCACTATGGAGAAAGTAACGCAGCCGAAGATTTAAATAAAAAGAGGGATTATAAATAAAATAAAATTCAAGCAAAATGAGAAACGAAAATAATAAATGGAATAAAGTGGACAAAACTGTTGGATGATCAGATGGGAGAAATTAGGTCGTAGTTAATAGATAAAAATAATTAAAAACGGGTAAACATAGATCCCAAGTGAAAAATTAATGGTAGGAAGAAAATATGAGAGCATAAAAAATTAATCCTAAGGCTAAAATGATGTGATAGAAATAAAAATATACCTTTAACAAAAGTAACTTAAAGGATTAAAAATTGACAGTTCCAAAGCACCTAATAATAGTCGAAATTTCAACCTTTTGCATGTGAGGCCGGTACCTTAAACATTACACTGCGTTTCTAAGCTGTTCCATTTTCCTTTTGTCAAGCCGTAGGGCACCTTGCGGAGTTCCCAATTTTTATTTCCTCGATACTCTCAAACGAAGGCCCATCAGGATGAATAGTTGCAAGGTGTGATAAAGGGGACTTTAACTTACATCACTGTACAGATGACTTCAAAAGGTCGATACCATCACTGGGGACATCTACTTCTTAGGGACAGTTTCCAGTTGGTTTTATGTATGGTAGATAGCTCAAAATGTTGATAAATCTAAGGAAGGAAAATAAATCCTTTATGTTTTAATACAGCATTAATAGTGTGCTGCTTGAGGCACACATCCATTAAATATCTAGGCGATATGAAATGAAACGGACACGTAATGTTGTCAGTAGGGAAGGTGAATGGTCAACTTCAGTTTAGTGGGAGAATTTTACGAAAGTGTGGTTCGTCTGCAAAGGAGACAACTTGTAGAACACTAATGCGACTCGTTATAGAGTATTGCTCTAGCGTTTGGGATCGCCACCAGCTAGGAGAAAATCAGAGGAGCGTTGCGAGATTTGTTACCAATAGACTCGATCAATGGGCTATTGTAATGGAAATGCTTCGTGAACTCAAATTGGAATCTCTGGAGGGATGGCAACGTTGTTTTCATGGAACACTATACCCTCTGCCATGCACCACACAATGGGTTGCGGCTTACGTATGTAGATGCGGACGTAGAGAAGATTGATATCATGAATATAAGCTTCTGTATATGCATTTCCCGTGCAGTACTATGTTATTAGAGAAATCCACTTGCCGTTGAACAGAAGGTCGTAAATATTATCAATACTAGATTCCTGTAGTGCTCATGGAAATAAGGTTTGAAGCTCACACAGGCTCTAAGGGATTCGTTGATGAGTAAATTCCTACTACTTGACTGCAATCGTAGTATTGTGTAGAATACCGTGGGAGTTAGCACCGACACAAACAAGGAATGAGAGATGTTACGATGGCGGGTGCGGTGGGAGAAATACAAAATTATCTTGACGTTATACTTTAAAATTAACAGGACACTTTATTTCTAAAAAGAAAAGAAACGTAACATCTCGTTATGAAGTGGCTTGATATGAATCTGTGCCTTCTATTTACAATTATTTTTCACAGTTTTTCTACACGCAAAACGCAAGGTAAGTCTCGTCTTTCTATCACTCAGTACTGATGCTCTCGAAGTCAGTGACCAAATTGTGGGACGAGCAGCGTTGAGTGGCTGATTAAGCCTGCTTTGGCAAAAGGTTCTGCACTCTAAGCTCACTGTCGTCAAGCAAAAATGGAGGTTTAAGGAATTGATCGTGGCCTTGAGAGAATGACAAAGGTAGTTGTCTAAGTGTTTTGAGGACAATATCAATCTTACATGTGTTTTCGAGCTGTTTTCGAGACTGTTTGCGTTTGCATTCAAAGTGTCCATGTGGCTTTGCGGATGTGACTGATTGACCTGCAAGTTAATTCCATTTTTAATGATAAATCTCTTTATATTAAAACTGTCCTGGTCATCTAAATTTGATTAGGTATAATTTCGACGTCTCCATAATGAGGTTGCAGAAGCGACAAATATTTCGATCAACATATTTCTGTGAATGGTCATTTTTCGATTACGTAACCAATAAGTCACGAATATATGGTGACCTGAGTGCAAAAATCTGTCAAATTGTTTGCGTCTATTTGTAGGCTGTCGGCTTGTAGCAGATAAAAACTATGTATATCTTCAGCACGTCAAAAATAATGAGATAATACTGCAAATTAGTATTATGTTTGAGGGATGTTGTTGAGAAATGTGAAATACAAAACAAAATCTTATGCAGTGATGGTGAGATTACACCGTTTCCTCCCCCTTCCCCACCTCATCCTCATACAGCGTGCCGTAGTGGTGAGGAAAATGTGCAGCGAGGCTGAGCACTTTGGCACTAGGGCGCGGGCGTGGCCTGCGAGGCGAAGTCTTGCCCACCCCGCGCCTTACATGTTTTGTTATTTGAATTTATTTTTCCTATTTATTCTATCCATTAGAAATGTACGGAATTTTAGACTCCTGTACAATAAATGTCACAAGAGTTTTCAGTCTTTTAACCTGTTACCAAATTCCCATGACACAATCCCGAAAATAAATAATCCATTCTACTGTAAACGCACAAGTTAAAAAATTCCATGTTATTTAAATTCTTTGATCTATTTTTATCTATTTATAGTTTTTTTTAAATTTCATACACTGCTTTCATTTGACTTACTTTTCTTATGAAAAAGGCAGAACGAGGGTGATGAAACGTGTATATGTGCTATTACCGTCACGTACGACTGCTGAAAACCAAAATTTGCAAAACAGTTCCTATGGTTTTATTTAATTAAATTGCTAAGTATCTTGCAGGTCATCTTCCTGTTGCAACGTTTTATTACGATCACAAACTACCGTAAGCTCCTAACAGTGTTGTCACATAAACTTACGCTACTATAGTTATTACTACTTGACTAATTTACTTAAAAACCTTTGTATTTATACAATACGAGCTTCGGTTACTAATTTTAAGACCAAAGATAATATAGTTCTTCATGGATGATTATTCTACTGTTTTTTGAATTTGTATTGCTGGTGCAGAATGCTAACTAGATTTATGAGATGATGCCAGCTTAGTTCGGTATTTCATTATGCAAATAAGGAAATCGTTCTTATATCTCTCTTGGTGGCTGTATTTATACAAGACCACTGCAGCCGAATTTCGCTCTAACTGACAAACTTTAAAAGTGTTCTTCTGATGGGTTAGAAAAATAAAACTAACCCTGAAAATAATTCGTGCATCTTAAGACAGGGAAATCAGCTATCATGTTTCACAGCTAAGGGGGATTATGAAATTGGGTTGCCTATCTCGAAATATTTTCTGGGCCAGCCATATTTTGGTAAACACAGCTTTTTACTGTTTTTCTGAACTCACTGATGAAACGAAAAGTGTACAAACTATGGAAAAGGAAAAAAAATGGAGTGAGGCATGTAATTTTACACACTATGAGATAACTAGTTCTAATGGTTTGGAATAGACGAAAAATGATAGGAATAGTAATTTTCTAATGTTTCCACCTCGAAAACGACGAGTGATCTCTGTCATTGGTCTTGATAAAAATCTAACACACATGGTAGAAAGGTCACTGAAGCAACGGTAGTTGCCCAAAGAAAAAGGACTTATGAACGAAAGGAACAATATTTTGCTACTCATAAATTTTGTGCATCAAAAAACTGGTGATTTAAGAATGCAGTCCACTAAATAATGCCTGTACAAATGTAAATCCAAAATGTTTAATCGTGATCTATTGCACCTCGCTTGTAGTGAGTGAGGGACTTTGGAGACTCCATTTCGACCCACTGCTCCATGCAAGATGCTTCCCAAGGCTCACCATTGTTGTTTACACGATTAGTAGCAATGAAGTACCTGAAGGCGTCGTTTACAAATGTTGAATTTCAGTGGAACAGTACCTACCCACCCCGTACCCAAGAAACGGGATATAGTTTCATGTACCAGTAAGTGTAACTCGTGGTGAGAGGGGCACAAAATAATATTCCCATTCAATATGTACCTCTTTGAAGATGAGTTGCAGCTGTCTCTCAAAGAGACGCTCTCTTTAAGAAGAAGAATGTTTACTTTGCCTGCTCAGATTTACATGCAAGCTTGCCATCTGTCATCAAAACAATTAAAGTAGCTTGCCATTGTTTCCTATTCATCGGTCAACTGAAAAATTATCATGGTATTGGTACGGAAGTCATTAAGGCTACTGAAAAAAATGTTCCAACCGTATCTGGTTCACAGTTGCTGAAACTATGACTCCTTGATTTGACGACAGTGTGATTACGCCGCAAGCTGACGAATCTGAACGACAAGAAACTAGAAAAGAAGAATTAACGAAAAAAGTTCGATCTACGACATTTTCTCTCTTTTACAAATATTAATTTTGCGTTTTAACTTACCGCAATAATTTTTTTAAGGAGGAATTGCGTGAACCTCCTGTTTCCTCTGCAGAGCCCCTTCAACCTGGAACGAGTACAAAAGTGGAACTGAAAAATTTCAGAGGAAAGATGTTTCAAACTCATGTAGTTTGTTTTACATATCTAATTGCTACAAAATCATTCCTTAGGTCAAAATGATGTAAAATATATGTTAGATCACATTAGGTTTTGACGCAATGAATGTTGTAAACGAAAACACGTTGCTATTAGAGATGTTGCATGCATTACTAAAGATTTCTTAAACATTTCAAGTTTTTCTGTTACCCTTGGAATACTTGATTCAGTATGCTTTTTATAACAAATGCCGTGATGGCTTTCATGTAGCACCATAACATTCCCTATGAATAATTAAGGTAATGGGAAACACGAGGAGAAGTCTACCACCTTAGAATGGAATTAAACGATGTGTACAGTTTTTTTTTCAGGTTGTTGGTTTATAGAGGTCTTCTAGGAGTTGTCCGCTTAAACAGAACTTTTGCACAATTTTATTTTTTTGTTCGGAGCTGGTTTATGGTGTGGGAGCAGAAAGGCATATCTTCTGAAAATTACCTACCGGTAAATGCCATCCTAATGGACACACAAAGTAAATGTGAACGAATAGCTTTACCAAAGTGGATTTTGCCTGATTTCTGAACAAAAAAAAAAAAAAAGGAAAAAGCACCCAGCGACGTAGTCCAGTAATGTTAATCGGAATCTCCAGGAGCTGGGTCTCGCAAGTGAAGATAACACAACCACTACGTTTGCAAGACCTGAAACAGAATAACATTTCCTAGATAATTAAAAATTGAGTGCTGACTAGATGTGGACTGAAGAAAAGAAGGCAGCCCTGGATGAACAAATGATAGAGTACTGGTTGCAAAGCATATGTCAGGTTAAGTCATAGTAAAAGTGACGAGGTTCATAGTTGGCCGATAATGCACAGACTAGGTGGAAAATTAGATGTTCTCTGAACGCTGTCAAGTGAACACAGAGATGGCAGGTGTACCACATCATTATACAGTTTCCAATGATTATTTAGCAGCTAAATGCAATACGAAGCTGAAGTGATCCACCAGTGGCCAGCGCACAGAATAGCGACAGTGGCGGTAGGCGCAACACACCTTCATTTAAGTTCCTAGAAACGTTTATCAGCTAAATGCAATATTAAACTGAAGCCAACCACCCTTACTGGCCAGAACATCGAATGTACGGCAGGTGGAAGCTCAGAGCGACAGAGGGACTGAGTTATCGCACAGCAATATTGTGCTACAACTGGTATGTTGCAGGTGTAGTCGACGCAATTCGTTAGCAGCGCGATGGCAATTCATTAAATGCAAAGTATGTGTCGGCGGAGGGAGCGGGGACGGGCGCAGGGCAAATGAACGTCCGGCCGGGATCAAAGTCGGTCGTGTGCTGCAGCTTCTGGCCGCCATCATGACCAGCACGGGGCCGCAGTCCACACACAGTAGTTGAACCAGCCAGGGAAGCCAGCGTGTCTGCCGACTGAACAAACTCTGTGGATGCAGCAATTTTCCTCCTGTGTCTTGCAGCATAAGGATTGGACACATTCAACAGGGGCATCGTCATGTTCATTTCCACCTACATCTACGTTTATTCTCGGCGAGCTACCTTACGGGGCCTGCGGAGGATACACTGGGCACCACAGTTCTTTTCCACCTCTCGTGCTCCTGTCGCGAATGGTCCGTGGAAAGAACGACTGTTGGTAAGCCTCTGTGTGAGCACGGCTATGTCCAATTTTACCTCTGTAATCTTTTCGCGGGGTATAAAGGCTACTTTTCTCGGAACGTACAGTCTCAGAATTTTGACAGGAAATCACACCGTTACGGAAATGTGGAAATTTGTGGTTGGGACTTATGGGACCAAAAACTGCTGAGGTCATCGGCCCCTAAGCTTACACACTACTTAATCTAGCTTCATGTAACTTATGCTAAGGACGTTACACACACCCATGCCAGAGGGAGAGCTCGAACCTCCAACGGGGAAATCGCACAGACCACAACAAGACGCCCTAGACCGCGCGGCTACCCCGCGCGGAACACAGTTTAGCTGACAGCCTTGCTTGCAGCGCCTGTCACTAGAAGTAGCTGAGCATCTCTATGATGCTTCCACATTCACTAAATTAAACTGTAACGAAACACGCTGCTGTTCTTTGGGTCTTCTCTGTTTCCTTTATTAGTCCTATTTGATACGGAAGAGTAAGTTGAAGTACTGGTCGAACAAAGATTTTATAGCATAAACTCTTTTTGTGGTGAGCTGCACTTCCTGAGGATTCTTTCACTCATAATCTGGCATCTGCCTCACTTGCTGTTAGTTCCATGTGATCGTTTAATTTTAAATGTACCTGGTGTCAGTAGCTACATCTACATCTACATTTGTACTCCGCAAGCCACCCAACGGTGTGTAGTGGAGGGCACTTGACGTGCCACTGTCATTACCTCCCTTTCCTGTTCCAGTCACGTATTGTTCGCAGGATGAACGACTGCCGGAAAGCCTCCGTGCGCGCTCGAATCTCTCTAATTTTACATTCGTGGTCTCCTCGGGAGGTATACGTAGGTGGAAGCAATATATTTGATACCTTATCCAGAGACGCACCCTCTCGAAACCTGGACAGCAACCAACACCGCGATGCAGAGCGCGTCTCTTGCAGACTCTGCCACTTGAGTTTGCTAAACATCTCCGTAACGCTATCACGCTTACCATCCGCTCTTCTTTGGATCTTCTCTATCTCTTCTGTCAACCCGACCTGGTACGGATCCCAAACTGATGAGCAATACCCATGTATAGGTCGAACGAGTGTTTTGTAAGCCATCTCCTTTGTTGATGGACTACATTTCCTAAGGACTCTCCCAATGAATCTGAATCTGGTACCCGCCTTACCAACAATTAATTTTATATGATCATTCTACTCAAATCGTTCCGTACGCATACTCCCAGATATTTTACAGAAGTAATTGCTACCAGTGTTTGTTCCGCTAGCATATAATCATACAATAAATGATCCTTCTTGCTATGTATTCGCAATTCATTACCTTTGTCTATGTTAATGGTCAGTTACCACTCCCTGCACCAAGTGCCTATCCACTGCAGATATTCCTGTAATTCGCTACAATTTTCTAATGCTGCAACTTCTCTGTATACTACAGCACCATCCGCGAAAATTCGCATGGAACTTTCGACACTATCTATTAAAAGCAATGGTCCCATAACACTTCCCTGTGGCACGTCTGTAGACGTTTCTCCATTAAGAACAACATTCTGTGTTCTGTTTGCTAAAAACTCTTCAATCCAGCCACACATCTGGTCTGATATTCCGTAGGCTCTTACTCTGGTTGTCAGGCGACAGTGAGGAACTGTATCGAGCACCTTCCGGAAGTCAAGGAAAATGGCATCTACCTGTGAGCCTGTATCCAATATTCTCTGGGTCTCATGAACAAATAAAGCGAGTTGGGTCTCACACGATCGCTGTTTCCGGAATCCATGTTGATATCTACAGAGTAGATTCTGGGTTTCCAGAAATGACATGATTCGCGAGCAAAAAACATTTTCTAAAATTCTAGAACAGATTGATGTCAGAGATATAGGTCTATAGTTTTGCGCATCTGCTCGACGACACGTCTTGAAGACTGGGACTACCTGTGCTCTTTTTCCAATCATTTGGAACCTTCCGTTCCTCTAGAGACTTGCGGTACACGGCTGTTAGAAGGGGTGGGGGGGGGGTAAGTTCTCTCGCGTGCTCTGTGTAGAATCGAATTGGTATCCCGTCAGATCGAGTGGACTTTCCTCTGTTGAGTGTTTTCAGTTGCTTTTCTATTCCTTGGACACTTATTTCGATTTCAGCCATGTTTTCGTTTGTGCGAGGATTTAGAGAAGGAACTGCAGTGGGGTTGATTGATCTCTTCCATACTGGCCCAGTAGATTTCAGCACCTGGAGGTGCCTGTGTGTTGAACAAGTGTGTGAACACACCAGAGGGCCTATATCTGGCCAGTCTGTTGAAGTTCAGTGCTCGTAACTCTTTGTAACGTGTTGTCCAAAGACAGTCTCTCCATTGTTAACTGGCAGGTGATGAGCAACATGCAGTTCATCAGATGAAGACTATAATTTCGAGTATATATTCAGCTAGTTCACAGACTGTACTGGAGCGTCTAGGACAAAGATTCACTACAGTATCATAATTACATAATCGAGTGGAAAAGCTGTGAAAGCCATCTATCACAATAGCCAATTGACAATAGCTGGAGAACTCGAGTGGTTAATGGTATCTAGGATTATTGCATGAGACTATGACATGAGACCACATGTGCCCTAATTCTGCTATATTCACTTAACAGCCTGTTAACTGCTGTAATAGATTTTCAATATATCTTGTTGCGTAAGAGATGGAGTTTCTTGCACCATGTTTTAGAGGTAATGAACATTCTTATCTGTCTTCCTTCGATCTTTTGTCACAGCCTTCGTTCTGCTGAATGCAAATTTCTCAATCGGACGGCAGTGTCTGACTCGGAGGGCCTGACCTACATGTGACATACCACTATGAATACTTCTTCAGCCCCTGTGTCTGCCTTAACTTGGTATTCCCCATAGCAATGCCGATGAGTTTTAATAAAAATATCTAATTTCCTACCCCTTACTATTCTGTGCCTTAACACAAGTGAGAGAAAAGAATGGCTCCTTCAGATCACCCACACCAGGGGTAGGGGACGTGCTCAATGGAAAATATGTTAATGGCGAACGTATAAAACCACTAAGGTCTTGTGAGCCATTTACCACTTGGTGCACACACCTAATAATTACTTTCCCTCTCTGCATATTCCATCGTTTCTGGTGTGGTTAGGCCCTTGATAAAGTACTCCTTGCAGCGACCAACTGTAGTAGGACAATGTGCTGTTACCGGGTTCCTGTGTGTGTGTGTGTGTGTGTGTGTGTGTGTGTGTGTGTGTGTGTGTGTGTGTGTGTGTGTGTGTGTCTGAAGATAAGTCCTAACTTCAATATAATGAACAAGGCTCAGGTAAGCCAATATCAAGACTTTTCTCATTGCTATAAGTATTAATAAACTGATTTGTTTACTCCCACAAATGCAACATTTTATTGTGTTGAGTAACGGCAGTATTACGAGCTTGTGCCTTGCCGAGCGGGTACCCGCGCGGTCAAGGCGCCTTGCCATGGTCCGCGCGGCTGCCCCCGTCGGAGGTTCGAGTCCTCCCTCGGGCATGGATGTATGTGTTGTTCTTAGTTTAAGTTAGATTAAGTCGTGTGTAAGCCTAGGGACCGATGATCTCGAGCGCTTTGGTCTCATAGGAACTTACCACAAATTTCCAAAAATTTTCCTTGTAGCTAGCACGACGCAGCAAACATGAATCCCGCTCCCAGCAGAATTACAGGACACCAACACAGGCAAAGACGTCAAGTAAGGAAAGAAGACCCAATTGCTTTTGCCAGGGATATAGAATATAACGTCGAGTCACAGTGTGACCACCGCTTATGTCAGACGTCAAAGTGGAATAACCGCTCACAGAAGACTACGCCGGCCGGAGTGGCCGAGCGGTTCTAGGCGCTACGATCCCAGGTTGGAATCCAGCCTCGGGCATGAGTGTGTTTATTGTCCTTATGTTAGTTAGGTTTAAGTAGTTCTCAGTTCTAAGGGACTGATGACCTCAGAGCCATTTGAACTATTTTGAACAGACGGCTACAACAGTAGCAATGGAGGGTGTATGAAGTGTGTCACGGTGGTTTGTGGGGCGGGGGGTGGGGGGGTGGGGGGGGTGGGGGTGGAGGAAGGCTGAAGGCTGTAGTAAACAGTACACTCCTTGATGTAATGAGGAAACGGAGAGATTTATCTGACGTCGAAAAGTGCATGATTATTGGCTTTCGCGCCAAGGGTGGAAGCATTTACGAAACTGCTAAGTCTTCAAACTAGTCGTGTACCGCTGAGGTTATAATATTCCTTGCATGGCAAAAAGTTGCTATTCGAAACTGATGGAGAGGCAACTGCGATGCACCATGGGCAGTAGATGAAATTTGTGAAGGACTGTGGAGATGTGTGCGCGCAAATAGACGTGTAGCTGTTTAGCAACTGACCTCCTATGTAAACCAAGGGGCTACCAACAGTGTCTTCTCAACGACTGATTAGCGAACGTTGCCTGTATGGTCCCCCACAGCATGCCTCTGGTTCGTGCACCCGCGCTAACTGCTGTTCATTGCCGATGAATTACAGATTTTGCACATTATCGCTACTGCACGCCAACTGAGTGGTAACAGGAGGGCTTTTCAGATGAATCACATTTTATGCTCCATCGGGCACGTGGTTGTTGGAGTGTATTGTGTAAAAGTTCTGAAAGCAAACACGACGTACGTTTCCAGGCTGGAGGAGCGCGTTGGCATCTACCAGCAGGACAATGCAACGTATTCCACAGCTTTCAGTGTTGGTGCGTGATTTGAAGAGCACAAGGATAAGTTTACCGTACTTTCTCGGCCACCAAACACCTAGGATTTACAACCAAATTTTAACGAACTGAAGAATCCGAAGGACCACCTCGATCGGGTTTTACATGCCATGGATCCCCAAGTGCGAAACATTTTATTCTATACTGCATTTTATACGTCGTTGCTTGCTGCATTACAATGTGATTCCCAAGTTGCATTACAGAACAGTTTATTAACTGATAGTTTTTTTAATTTTTTTAATGACGTTGTCTAGAAAATGTTGTAGTTTTGGTCTTCAGTCCAGACACTGGTTTGATGCAGCTCTCCATTCTACTCTATCCTGTGCAAGCTGCTTCATCTCCCACTACTTACTGCTGCCACCTACATCCTTCATCCTTCTCAATCTGTTTAGTGTATTCCTCTCTTGGCCTCCCTCTACGATTTTTGCCCTCCACGCTACCCTCCAATACTAAATTGGTGATCCCTTGATGCCTCAGAATAAGCCCTACCAATATATCCCTTTTCTACTCAAGTTGTGCCACAGACTCCTCTTCTCCCCAATTCTATTCAGTACCTCCTCATTAGTTATGTGATCTACCCAACTAACCTTCAGCTTCTTCTGTAGCACCACATTACGAAAGCTTCTATTCTCTTCTTGTCTAAACTATTTATTGTCCACTTCTAAAATGAAGTCCAAAGGACATAAGGAAAGAGAATGGATTTAATCTTTCCGCTCATCCGACAACTAGGCCGAGGAAATGACGGCAGAGACCACTTTCGGCAGCGGCACCATTTTACGACCCTGCAATCCATGTCACTTCTATACATGGCTACACTCCATACAAATACTTTCAGAAAACACTTCCTAACACTTAAATCCATACTCGATGTTAACAAATTTCTCTTCTTTAGAAACGCTTTCCTTGCCATTGGTAGTCTACATTTTATATCCTCTCTACTTCCACCATCATCAGTTATTTTGCTCCCCAACTAGCGAAACTCCTTTACTACTTTAAGCTTCTCATTTCCTAATCTAATTCCCGCAGCATCACCCGATTTAACTCGACTACATTCCTATATTCTCGTTTTTCTTTCGTTGATGTTCATCTTATATCCTCCTTTCAAGGCACGGTACATTCCGTTCAGCTGCTCTTCCAGGTCCTTTGCCGTCTGTGACAGATTTACAATATCATCGGCGAACCTCAAAGTTTTTATTTCTTCTCCATGGATTTTAATTCCAACTCCGAATTTTTCTTTTGTTTCCTTTACTGCTTGCTCAATATACAGATTGAACAACATAGGGGATAGGCTACAACCCTGTCTGACTCCCTTCCCAACCACTGCTTCCCTTTCATGTCCCCCGACTCTTATAACTGCCATCTGGTTTCTGTACAAATTGTAAATAGCCTTTTGCTCCCTGTATTTACTCCTGTCACCTTCAGAATTTGAAAGAGAGTATTCCAGTCAACATTGTCAAAAGCTTTCTCTACAAATGCTAGAAACGTAAGTTTGCCTTTCCTTAATCTTTCTCCTAAGATAAGTCGTAGGGTCACGTGTTCCAACATTTCTACGGAATCCAAACTGATCTTCCCCGAGGCCGGCTTCTACCAGTTTTTCCACTCGTCTGTAAAGAACTCGTGTTAGTATTTTGCAGCCATAGCTTATTAAACTGATGTGTCGGTAATTTTCACATCTGTCAACACCTGCTTTCTTTTGGATTGGAATTATTATAATATTTATTAGTTGTCTCGAAAATAACAACTTAAAAACCGTTCGTGATCCCTTGAAATAAAAAACACTGGCGTGGTAACAGATCCGCGGGAAGCGTCATCCCGTATGGCCGTAGAGCGTCGTCCGTTTGGCACCACGCAACTCGGAGATACGTAGTCACGGTGACGGTGCGACGCCGAGACAACGCCCGGACTTGTCGCGGCAAGTTGAGTCTGATGGTCTGCGGCGGTAGTCGGCTCCTGGCCAAGAACTGCGAGGACGGCTGAACTGCACTGTAATGGAACTGGAAATCCAAACCGAACTCCAACTGCAACTGGCGTTCTGCGTGCTACTATCTTCTATTTCTGGTGGTGAAGGATGTAATGCAATGTTTGCCCTTGGGAGTTTACTGCAGCAGCAATGAGTAAAATTGTTCATTTATATCTTCAGTGCACTGATTGTCGTCTCTTGAGCGATAGTGACATGGATTGCAGGGTCGTAAAATGGTGCCGCTGCCGAAAGTGGTCTCTGCCGTCATTTCCTCGGCCGAGTTGTCGGATGAGCAGAAAGATTAAATCCATTCTCTTTCCTTATGTCCTTTGGACTTCATTTTAGAAGTGGGCAAGGATCTACTATTATGTGCTGCGTCGTGCAGGGGTTGTGCAGGTGTTACATGAAATATTCTTCATAGCGCAACGTACTGCGTCTGCTGGCAAGAGATGGAATGATAGCCGTGTTGCCCCATCCCTCTCGCACGTAGTCCATCATTGAACAGACAGAATGCTGGAAGAGCGTGAGGCCACATTCGACCAGCTACGTGGGCCCTTCATGAATGAGTAGGCAGAGTGCGTCAAGACGTTGCTGCTTCTTCAGTTTAATCAGGTGAGCGTTATGTCAAGGGTGACTCCAAGGCACTGTGCATCTTCAGTCCATTGTACAGGTGCACCGACGGACTGCAACTGCAGAATCTCTGATCGTCGCCTCTTGGAGAACATTACAACTCGACTCAGTCTCGTTGAAGTCTAGCCTACACTTCGCTGGGCACTCTTCTAGATCTGAACATGCTTCTTGCAAGCGTCATTGAATGACTAGCGACCATCGACTTCTCGTAAGGAGGGCGGTCTCATCCGTGTAATCTCCCTGAATAACTTGAAGCGTCCTAGGTAGGCCCGAGGTATAGAAAAACTAGAGCGGTCCAAGGACGAATTCGTATGAGTATCTACGTCGACGCTTCGGACGGCAGAGATACAATAATCTGCTTTGACTATGAACATTCTCCATCGGGGATAACTTTCCATCAGCTGAACATAGTAGTTATGAAAGCCAAAGGCGAAAAGTTTGTACACAAGCCTGGTTGCCAAACGCTGTCAAAATCTCGCTTCATACCCCAAAAAGTGAGCACCCTGTAGTTGAAGGCAATCGTGATCTCCTCAAGAACTCGAAGGAGTTGCAGCGTGATTGAGTGTCCTTCTCACAACCCAAATCGTTCCAGAGTTAAAAGGAACTTTCTAAGAGATCTGTAGTAGAAGGAGCCGTTCAAAGAACTGGTTGAGAAAGGGAAGTAGGCTAACAGATCGATTGTTTTTGGGATCGCTCTAGTCAACTGGCCTACTGGAAGCTATGCCTGTCCTTCTGTACCCAGCAGGCGCAACTGTCCTTGCGTCTATATGATGTGCGCGCGGTGTTTGTTCTTCGATTGAAGGGCCGCGGGTTTCTTGATGAGCGCTCTGCTCGAAAGCGTAGCCGGCGCCTCCTGGTGGAGCCTGGAACAAACGGCTTATAAGCATACTGCAGTGTGTCGTGACATGTGATGCCCATCTTGTGTGAATACGCAAACGCTTGATGAAAGACGCTTCGCACGCAATTAGGCAACTCTCCACGGCAGAGAGGTAAGCTAGGCAGCGGGCATAATGCGGCGTCTACTGCAGATATTCAATGTAGCGTCAAAGAAACTGGTATAGGCATGCGTCTTCGAATACAGATATATGTAAACAGGCAGAATACGGCTCTGCGTTCGGCACCGCCTATATAAGACCGCAAGTGTCTGGCGCAGTTGTTTAATCGGTTACTGCTGCTACAATGGCAGGTTATCAAGATTAATGTCAGTTTACTATAGTCGGCGCACGAGCGACGGACACATCATCTCCAAGGTAGCGATCGTCCAGGATTTTCCCGTACGGCCATTTGACGAGTGTATCCTTGTAATTCAGAAATCCGGTAAAACATCGAGATGTCCGACATCGCTGCTGCCGGTAGATGATCCTGCAAGAACGACATCAACGTCGACTAAAGAGAATCGTTCAACGTGACAGAAATGCAACCCTTCCGCTAATTGCTGCAGATATTAATACTGGGCCATCAACAAGTTTCAGCGTGCGAACCATTCAACGAAATATTATCGACATGGGCTTTCATGAACGAAGGCACACTCGTGTATCCTTAATGACTGCACGACACAAAGCTTTACGCCTCGCCTGGGCCCGTCAGCACCGACATTTGACTGTTGATGACTCGAAACATATTGCCTGGTCGGACGAATTTCGTTTCAAATTGTATCGACTGAATGGACGTGTACGGATATGGAGACAACCTTATGAATCCTTGGATGATTCATACCAGCAGTCAGCTGTCCCAGCTGGTAGAGGCTCTCTAGTGGTGTGGGTCGCGTAGAGTTGGAGTGATGTGGGAGCTCTGACGCGTCTAGATACGACTCTGACATTTGCCACGTACATAAGCATTGTGTCTGATCGCCTGCGTCCATTCATGTCCATTGTGCACTCCAGCGGACTTGGGCAGTGCCAGCAGGATAATGGGACACCCCACACGTCCAGAATTGCTACAGGCTCCATTAACACTCTTCTGAGCTTAAACACCTCAAGATATGAACATTATTGATGTTATATGTGATGCATTACAACGTGCTGTTCGTGAGAAATCTTCTCCCCTCGTACTCTTACGGATTTATGGGAAGCTCCTCAAGATTAATAGTGTTAATTCCCTCGTGCACTACTTCAAACATTAGTCGAGTTGCTGCACTTCTGTATGCTCGCGGGGCCCCTACACGATATTAGGCACATGTACCAGTTTCTTTGGTTCTTCAGTGTACAACTAAACCTAGAACTGGAGTCACAGTGGCTCCGCATCCTTGGCACAACATTTCATAACCTCACTGTCTTTCCTCCTGCCCGTCTTGCAGAGCTGGAGGCTGCATTAGGTGGTTATTCGGGGTTTTGACAGGTGGTCACATTATGATTCCTTAATTTCTCCAGGCGTATTTCATGACGAAATAAATCTCGAGTGGACAGCCAGGTATGAGTGTAAAAAGGACACAATATTTCGGCAATCGACCTTGTTACCATCATCAGGTGTGCTGATGTACATGTAAGATGTCTGTCATCTCGACTGCTAGTGATACGAGGCTTTTGGGATCCACCACAGCGTTCCCCATTACCCTCCTGAACCCACCGATTCCATATTCTGCTAACAGTCATTTGATCTCGACCAACGCGAACAGCAATGTCGCGATACGATAAACCGTAATCGCGATAGACTACAATCCGATCTTTATCAAAGTCGAAATCGTGATGGCACGCATTTCTCCTCCTTACGGGCGGCATCACAACAACGTTTCACTTGGCAACGCCGTTCAACTGCGGTTTTTGTATGAGAAATCGGTTGGAAACTTTCCTCATGTCGGCACGTTGCAGGTGTCGCCACCGGCGCCAACCATGTGTGAATGGTCTGAAAAGCCAGTCATTTGCATATCACAGCATCTTCTCCCTGTAGGTTAAATTTCGCGTCTGTAGCACGTCATCTTCGTGGTCTAGCAATTTTAATGGCCTGTGGTGTACATTCCGTCCGGTAATTTCATTCACACCCTCCGACCGCAGTCTAAATTGATGTTGAGGGCAGAGGCTGAAAACACCACTTCAGTTGTAAATTACTTTATTTTCATATGACCAGTTTTGGGACTGTTATAAGCCCATCTTCAGGTGCGTTCTGCGTTCATAGGCGACACACCGCGCCTGGTACACACCGAGCACGGTGACCACAGTACAGCTACGACACATGAGGATGGACGTATAACAGTCCGAAACCGTTCGTATGAAAATAAAGTAATTTACAACTGAAGTGATATTTTCAACCTCTGCTTTAATGCTCAGTTGAGGATGTTCTGCCAACGGGATTGTTTGTAATGTTAAGTGATTAAAGCATCTGATATCACTCGAAGTTGACCGCAGACATGAATGCACACCTGATTGCACTTCAGTGTGTGTTTATAAGTGTGTATGGTGTTCCTTTACCACATTTTTTTCTGTCTTCGGAGTATCTGAAAAGCAGACGGGGAGAAACACATGATTAAAGACCACTTAAGTGAAGTAGAAAGGAAAACATTGGTTTCATGTTCAAGAGCAGTATAGCATAGAAGATATCATTAACACGATCTTCCTTGCAATTGGTATTCCAGAGTGATTTCGCCTTCAGTACACAACTCGAGCACAGCACTGTAACTCACTCCTGATTTGGAACGAGCAGAGGTCATTCACGGCCTCGCTGACGCTGTAAGCAATTTGGCAAGCAACAGGGCGCGCAGCGTTAAGCACTATCTCGCAGCAATATCATTAGTGGCTGCCGCCCTGCCGCTAATGGCATTCCGCTCTGTGAAGACCGCGGGCAGAGCCTGCCAGCGCGACCAAACCAACCGGCCGCCCTCTCTGGGCATTTCATCAGCGCAAAGCAGCGTCGCACGGCCTTTCGTCGCTGATGCAATGATCGCTATACTTCAATAACTTACAGATGCAGCTGGAAAGATTATCTGAGGGTACTAACGAATACTGCACACAACGATGAATGACTGAAGTGATGAAAGAGTAAACGTACTTCTCTGATCAAAAAATTTATCACCCCCTTAAAAGAGCGTTCAGTCGCTTTAGAGTATTGTAAGTGGTGTATAACTGATACCAGGCCGTTACGTGATCTGCACTGTTGACGCGTGTCACAGCAGCGAAGTGGTATGTGTGCACCAAGTAAAAGCTGTCTCGTTTAGACATGTTTCTGGCCGCACAGACAATCAAGTTGCTAAATCTGTTGGTGAACTGTTACAGACTGTCCAACTAGTCTGCAGGGAATGAATGGTGTACCACTAGCGGCAATGTCGCCCTGGAAGTTCAGTGATTGCATCCGGATGCGTCTACGTCATACGGCTGCAATGTCGAAACATGGAATAATGACGGTATCACCAATAATTATGGGAAGAGGAAATAAAAATACAGGAAAATAAAGTGTGACGCATTTGCTGATGACTTTGCTATACTCTCTGAAAATTTGTGATCTTTACGACTCAAATTAATCTTTGAGAAGAAATAGCCGATAGGACCACCTTAAGAATTTCTGCCTAGGAAACCAAATATTTTACGAACATACAATATACAAAAATTTTTGAAAACTGACATTACGTAAATTGAAAAGGTTACGCAATTTAAATATCCTGGGGAGATAATTCAAGGTAATCGTTTGGAAGAAGCTGTCAAAGTGGAAAGGACATATCAAGTCGGAAGGGCATATGATATTACTGAAAACTCTTACAACTAATAATTCCTGACTAAACGTACATAAATAAGGCATTAAAATACAGTAGTGAAGCCAGAATATTTGAATGCAAGTTTATGACCAGCATTAAATTGTAACTCAGATAAACTACAAATACTAGAAAAACTAATCCAACTTGAAGGAAGACGAATTCTCAGTCAATATCGCATTTATAAAACCTTTATTTACGACGGCTGGTTTCGATAAAACAGCCTTACTATCATAATACACAGACTGAAGTATTGACACTGTAAGCTAGTTTTCATAATTTCATAAGATTTACATTTTATGTACACTAGTCACATGAACCATGGACCTTGCCGTTGGTGGGGAGGCTTGCGTGTCTCTGTGATACAGATAGCCGTACCGTAGGTGCAACCACAAAGGAGGGGTATCTGTTGAGAGGACAGACAAACGTGTGGTTCCTGAAGAGGGGCAGCAGCCTTTTCAGTAGTTGCAAGGGCAACAGTCTGGATGATTGACTGATTTGGCCTTGTAACAATAACCAAAACGGCCTTGCTGTGCTGGTACTGCGAACGGCTTAAAGCAAGGGGAAACTACGGCCGTAATTTTTCCCGAGGGCATGCAGCTTTACTGTATGATTAAAAGATGATGGTGTCCTCTTGGGTAAAATATTCCCCCATTCGGATCTCCGGGCGGGGACTACTCAAGAGGATGTCGTTATCAGGAGAAAGCAAACTGGTGTTCTACGGATCGGAGCGTGGAATGTCAGATCCCTTAATCGGGCAGGTAGGTTAGAAAATTTAAAAAGGGAAATGGATAGGTTAAAGTTAGATATAGTGGGAATTAGTGAAGTTCGGTGGCAGGGGGAACAATACTTTTGGTCAGGTTACTACAGCGTTATAAACACAAAATCAAATAGGGGAAATGCAGGAGTAGGTTTAATAATGAGTAGGAAAATAGGAATGCGGGTAAGCTACTACAAACAGCATAGTGAACGCATTATTGTGGCCAAGATAGATACGAAGCCCGCACCTACTACAGAAGTACAAGTTTATATGCCAACTAGCTCTGCAGATGACGAAGAAATTGAAGAAATGTATGATGAAGTAAAAGAAATTATTCAGATAGTGAAGGGAGGTGAATCTTTAATAGTCATGGGTGACTGGAATTCGGTGGTAGGGAAATGGAGAGAAGGAAACGTAGTAGGTGAATATGGACTGGGGCAAAGAAATGAAAGAGGAAGCCGCCTGGTAGAATTTTGCACAGAGCACAACTTAATCATAGGTAACACTTGGTTCAAGAAACATAAAAGAAGGCTGTATACATGGAAGAAGCCTGGAGATACTAAAAGGTATCAGATAGATTATATAATGGTAAGACAGAGATTTAGGAACCAGGTTTTAAATTGTAAGACATTTCCAGGGGCAGATGTGGACTCTGACCACAATCTATTGGTTATGACCTGTAGATTAAAACTGAAGAAACTGCAAAAAGGTGGGAATTTAAGGAAAGGGGACCTGGATAAACTGAAAGAACCAGAGGTTGTACAGAGTTTCAGGGAGAGCATAAGGGAGCAATTGACAGGAATGGGGGAAAGAAATATAGTAGAAGAAGAATGCGTAGCTTTGAGGGATGAAGTAGTGAAGGCAGCACAGGATCAAGTAGGCAAAAAGACGAGGGCCAGTAAAAATCCTTGGGTGACAGAAGAAATATTCAATTTAATGGATGAAAGGAGAAAATATAAAAATGCAGTGAATGAAGCAGGCAAAAAGGAATACAAACGTCTCAAAAATGAGATCGACAGGAAATGGAAAATGGCTAAGCAGGGATGACCAGAGGGCAAATGTAAGGATGTAGAGGCTTATCTCACTAGGGGTAAGATAGATACTGCCTACAGGAAAATTAAAGAGACCTTTGGAGAAAAGAGGACCACTTGT
Organism: Schistocerca gregaria; assembly: GCF_023897955.1. NCBI lineage: Eukaryota > Metazoa > Arthropoda > Insecta > Orthoptera > Acrididae > Schistocerca > Schistocerca gregaria. The sequence goes on along the minus strand of NC_064925.1, from coordinate 396,934,287 downwards.
ATCGACATCAAGAGCTCGTATGGAAACCCAGTTCTAAGCAAAGAAGGGAAAGCAGAAAAGTGGAAGCAGTATGTAGAGGGTCTATACAAGGGCAATGTACTTGAGGAAAATATTATGGAAATGAAAGAGGATGTAGATGAAGATAAATGGGAGATACGATACTGCGTGAAGAGTTTGACAGGGCACTGAAAGACCTGAGTCGAAACAAGGCCCCCGGAGTAGACAACATTCCATTGGAACTACTGACGGCCTTGGGAGAGCCAGTCCTGACAAAACTCTAACATCTGGTGAGCAAGAAGTATGAAACAGGCAAAATACCCTCAGACTTCAAGAAGAATATAATAATTCCAATCCCAAAGGAAGCAGGTGTTGACAGATGTTAAAATTACCGAACAATCAGTTTAATAAGCCACAGCTGCAAAATACTAAATCGAATTCTTTACAGATGAATGGAAAAACTAGTAGAAGCTGACCTCTGGGAAGATCAGTTTGGATTCCGAAGAAGTACTGGAACACGTGAGGCAATACTGACCCTACGACTTATCTTTGAAGAAAGATTAAGGAAAGGCAAACCTACGTTTCTAGCATTTGTAGACTTAGAGAAAGCTTTTGACAATGTTGACTGGAATACTATCTTTCAAATTCTGAAGGTGGCAGGGGTAAAATACAGGAAGCGAAAGGCTATTTACAATTTGTACAGAAACGAGATGGCAGTTAAAAGAGTCGAGGGACATGAAAGGGAAGCAGTGGTTGGGAAGGGAGTCAGACAGGGTTGTAGACACTCCCCGATGTTATTCAATCTGTATATTGAGTAACAGTGAAGGAAACAAAAGAAAAGTTCGGAGTAGGTATTAAAATTCATGGAGACGACGTAAAAACTTTGAGGTTCGCCGATGACATTGTAATTATGTCAGATACAGCAAAGGACTTGGAAGAGCAGTTGAATGGAATGGACAGTGTCTTGAGAGGAGTGTATAAGATGAACATCAACAAAAGCAGCACGAGGGTAACGGAATGTAGTCGAATTAAGTCGGGTGATGCTGAGGGAATTAGATTAGGAAATGAGACACTTAAAGTAGTAAAGGAGTTTCGCTATTTGGGAAGCAAAATAACTGATGATGGTCGAAGTAGAGAGGATATAAAATGTAGACTGGCAATGGCAAGGAAGGCGTTTCTGAAGAAGAGAAATTTGTTAACATCAAGTATAGATTTAAGTGTCAGGAAGTCTTTTCTGAAAGTATTTGTATGGAGTGTAGCCATGTATGGAAGTGAAACATGGACGATAAATAGTTTGGACAAGAAGAGAATAGAAGCTTTCTAAATGTGGTGCTACAGAAGAATGCTGAAGATTAGATGGGTGGATCGCATAACTAATGAGGAAGTATTGAATAGGATTGGGGAGAAGAGAAGTTTGTGGCACAACTTGACCAGAAGAAGGGATCGGTTGGTAGGACATGTTCTGATGCATCAAGGGATCACCCATTTAGTATTGGAGGGCAGCGTGGAGGGTAAAAATCGTAGAGGGAGACCAAGAGATGAATACACCAAGCAGATTCAGAAGGATGTAGTTTGCAGTAGGTACTGGGAGTTGAAGAAGCTTGCACAGGATAGAGTAGAGTAGAGATACATCAAACCAGTCTCAGGCCTGAATACAACAACAGTCACAAATTAGGTGATGGTAACTCTTTTTTACCGAAACTGGTCATCGCAAATAAAAGTTTTGCAAATACGACCTTAGTTGAGATTTTGTCTTCCTACAAGTTGAATATTTACTGATCGCCCCTTATTACTCAGTATGAGCAAAACTAAAAAAAAAATAATAGGACCACGTAAAACTTTGGAAGGTTGGAAATCACTAAGAATGTTGAAATTTATAAAACACATCAGAAGTAATGGGAAGAAGACGACGACGGGCATCTTTTGGATATTTAATCGAATTCGAGCAGATTAACCAAACAGATCTTGAAATAAATCGGATAATACACTCCTGAAAATGGAAAAAAGAACACATTGACACCGGTGTGTCAGACCCACCATACTTGCTCCGGACACTGCGAGAGGGCTGTACAAGCAATGATCACACGCACGGCACAGTGGACACACCAGGAACCGCGGTGTTGGCCGTCGAATGGCGCTAGCTGTGCAGCATTTGTGCACCGCCGCCGTCAGTGTCATCCAGTTTGCCGTGGCATACGGAGCTCCATCGCAGTCTTTAACACTGGTAGCATGCCGCGACAGCGTGGACGTGAACCGTATGTGCAGTTGACGGACTTTGAGCGAGGGCGTATAGTGGGCATGCGAGAGGCCGGGTGGACGTACCGCCGAATTGCTCAACACGTAGGGCGTGAGGTCTCCACAGTACATCGATGTTGTCGCCAGTGGTCGGCGGAAGGTGCACGTGCCCGTCGACCTGGGACCGGACCGCAGCGACGCACGGATGCACGCCAAGACCGTAGTATCCTACGCAGTGCCGTAGGGGACCGCACTGCCACTTCTCAGCAAATTAGGGACACCGTTAGTCCGTCTTCCTCTCACACCCCAACATCGTGCAGCCCGCCTCCAGTGGTGTCGCGACAGGCGTGAATGGAGGGACGAATGGAGACGTGTCGTCTTCAGCGATGAGAGTCGCTTCTGCCTTGGTGCCAATGATGGTCGTATGCGTGTTTGGCGCCGTGCAGGTGAGCGCCACAATCAGGACTGCATACGACCGAGGCACACAGGGCCAACACCCGGCATCATGGTGTGGGGAGCGATCTCCTACACTGGCCGTACACCTCTGGTGATCGTCGAGGGGACACTGAATAGTGCATGGTACATCCAAACCGTCATCGAACCCATCGTTCTACCATTCCTAGACCGGCAAGGGAACTTGCTGTTCCAACAGGACAATGCACGTCCGCATGTATCCCGTGCCACCCAACGTGCTCTAGAAGGTGTAAGTCAACTACCCTGGCCAGCAAGGTCTCCGGATCTGTCCCCCATTGAGCATGTTTGGGATTGGATGAAGCGTCGTCTCACGCGGTCTGCACGTCCAGCACGAACGCTGGTCAAGCTGAGGCGCCAGGTGGAAATGGCATGGGAAGCCGTTCCACAGGACTACATCCAGCATCTCTACGATCGTCTCCATGGGAGAATAGCAGCCTGCATTGCTGCGAAAGGTGGATATACACTGTACTAGTGCCGACATTGTGCATGCTCTGTTGCCTGTGTCTATGTGCCTGTGGTTCTGTCAGTGTGATCATGTAATGTATGTGACCCCAGGAATGTGTCAATAAAGTATCCCCTTCCTGGGACAATGAATTCACGTTGTTCTTATTTCAATTTCCAGGAGTGTATGTCAACAAACAACTTGGATCCTAGAAGTAGAAAAGGATTTAGAAAAAAATAAAGGCGGGAGAAGCAACAGAGAGAGAATTGGTTGTTAGGGGAAAAGTAATGAATATGGAAGAATTCCAAAGTAGAAGAGTGAAAAAAGCTGGTATGAAGTGGTCAGAAGACAGGAAGAAAGAAAGGAGTTAACATGAAACAGGAAAAGGAGACAAGAACAAACAGGGAATGGATATTGACATGTGGCTCTCAGTTGGCCTATCCGAGGAAAAGAAAGAAAGAAGAAGACCTAGGCGAACAATGGATGGGGATGGGTGCCACACTTTCTGTCAGTTTCACACCCGACAGGCATTTCTGTTGCCAGTGTATAAGGTTGTTCTCGTCCAGTTTCAGACCGAAAATTACTGACACTTCATGCAAAGAGCGTTTGCAGTCGAGTACCGCATAATAGAGCAATGCTCACAAGGCGGAATATAAACGTGCACTCGTTCTGTGGGCCATACGACACAAAAACTGGGCAGTAGGTGCCTGATCGAACTCTGTACCGTTGTCCGACGAGTCGCGATTTTGTCTCTCTTCAAATGGTGCACGGTGTCGAATGCAGCGGTGGCCCAAGTAATGGTGTAAGGTATCCGTTGTTTGCAGATAATAGCACATTTTGTTTTATTTTCAGTTTTACAATCCTAACGATGTAAGTAGGGAGCGATAAGTTCCCACACAGGCTTACCCAGTCTGTTGGCCATCCGGCGCTTTCAGAGCCAGTGGGATGAGGTACCGATGCAGCAGTCGCTCTTGTGAACTCATTAAAGAGGTACGTAGGGAAATTACTTTAAGCTGGAGCGAATCAAGTAGTTATTATGAATAAATTAATTGCTATCAAAAGTTGCCTCAGCCATCTGAAGGAGCTTACGAGTCATAAATACCAGCTTTCAGTAATTTTACAACTCCAAGAAACGTTGATATTAATAAATAAATGAATAATTTTGGCATAACCTAAGATGTACGATCTTATACGAACTACACCGATTGTACACTCAAGATACAAACTGTGCGTCATAGACGGCAGACGTCAGTAGGGTGCCATTAGATCCAGTCGTGCGATAGACCATGCTCTCGTACAGTTAATATTTAGCTTGTAATCAGTGTCAACAAGTTCATTTTACGGTGTTTTCTTAAATAAACGCACCGTAATTGCAACCCCGTAAAAATCATTTGCACAAAAAGCTATGTAAAACATAGACAGTAGTTTTGCCATTTGGGAATCCGATGGTGCTGCTATGGCTCCACAAGGGGACATAAAAGTATAAGAGCCTCTCCACATAACAGGTAGGATGAATTCCTACGCTGCGGCTCACTTAGTCAGTTCACGGACGGACTCGCTTAATTACCGGAAAGCTCTGGTGGGAAAGATTCATCAGTTATATTGTAGGCCCCTTATACCTCCATATAGTGACTCACCGGCTAAACGGAGACATTTCTGGAGATATAGTACGAGTGGGGGTTCTTGTAAAGCGTTTGTAGGATGATGTTGTGGCTCCATGATTTGGGGGTGCCATTACTCGTGACCCGTTGCCTAATTCCTTTCATCGTCTTTTTACAGGCCCAGCACCTTGGGTACATGCAACGTCCACCTCAGGTAGTAATCTGGACAGCAGCCGCTACATTTCTGACGTTTTAAAGCAGGTGGATGTGTTCCATACTGACCTGACATACCTCGTAGCAGAGGGTTGTCCACCTCTGCCCTGTGTGTTAGGTGTCCAGATATTTCAAGTGTCTCCTTATCGGCTTTTGAGAGATGACACCCCACCACACGCCGGTTACCATGAATTCCGGCACAGAATCGAAGCAATACGGAGTAAGGTATTGTTATATGTCATCGTCTTTATTAGTTCTGCACCGTGCACAGCACTCGATAATGACCAATGTGTTCATTTATGTGTGCACCACATATTTTGTCCGATACGCACTTATTACTTCAGGCCTGGAATACCATCCGAGATCTTTGGCTGCCTGGTACAAGTCTTTTTAGGTGGTGCCACATCGGCGACTTCACGCGTCGAGGATGGTGAAATGATAAGCACAACACACACACACACACACACACACACACACACACACACACACACACACACACGCACACACACACATACAGTCCTGAATGGAGAAAATCCCAGACCCAGCCGGGAATCGAACCCAGAACCCTATCATCGAGTGGCAATCTCAAGGCCACGAACTGCGGACATCTAGCTGGTTATTATGGATTGTAAAGCATCGTCTTCCAGACGACGTCGCACTATCTGTGTGGATACTTGTCTGGCTGCAAACTCAACTACGTGACGTGGCTTTACAATACTGGGTGCCCAAGCAATAATAATCTGTCTTCCCTCTCTGCTGACAATATATTTTATCGCGATGATTGTCGCCTTCCAGAATCTATCGATTCCACCTTCCTGTGCATAATATAACGTTTGTTGCAAATCTATACTAAGTTACATTTGTTCAACATATACGTCGTCTAGGAATTTTATTATGTCAACTTTATTCCATGTTAGCCTTGCACGATGGCAATATGAAATAGCTTTCAAATATTAACTGCAGTGGGATAAAATATGTGTGTTAATTCGCGCGTAAAGTGGGAGAGAATTTTAAACACCATTCTTCTCGGAGTGGAATTTATAAATTTAATCACCCACTTAACCTCTGGGATGTATACTCACACTTATTTCACTGTAATTATTTATAGAAATATAAATCTACCAACACGATAGTTAGATTGAGATGTAACTTACATATAATTACTTTGGATGAAGATTCTCGTTTCCTGAGACAATGAACACCACAAGGTCGTAGAAAGCTTTAAAAGAAAAATACTTTGCGATTACGTTGAATGAATGTCTGAAATGTGGAATGGATACAAAACTCGAGTTAAGGTGTAGCGCGTTGTAAGTGCAAGTTGTGTGCTTACTCTGTGTTATTTTTAGCAAAAACTTTGTACAAACTGTTTGTGCAATGCAACTCCCAATACCAATAAAGATATACAGTCACTGCAAAATTCTTCAGCCCCCTTAGACACTGAATCCTCTGTCCCTGTTCAATACTGATAACCTTGGTCTCTGCGAACATATTAATAAACTAAACTGTCTTACCTCTACAGCAGCAACGGTGGAACGCGATGTATTCTGGTCTCTCACAAAAATGCAAATACGCTAGCAACAGTATCAGCAGTATGCAATGCTGGCCATAATACTTCGAAATGCACATGATATGGTTTTGGCTGATAAATGAAAACATTTATGAAAAATCCAGCTTCTTTCAAAAATATATGATCTGGACCTTCAGGCGGTACTGACTATGGTGAGTTACTATCACTGAGTCTTTTTTAGCAAAATTATGTAGCAAGTTAAGTCTGTCTTTTCAAAAACCTCTAATAATTTAAGTTAAATTACTCACATTTGATTCACAAACACTGAGATTACTGCTGCAAGTATTACCCAACCTCACTAATCAAACATAAATGCAAATCATCAAATTATGCCTAGCTCTGTTAACGAACCTTAGCAACATTACAGAAGTGAAATATCTAACTAGCCTTATTTTCAAATCAGTTTACTTATATTCTGGGGTTAACAATTACAAATTAACAGCCAACTCATCTATACTAACGCGCTGGCAAAACGAAAATCATAATTGTTTCACTTCTTTACCTCGTTTGTATCAAGATTTCTGCTTCCATGTTCAACAATACTGTCATACCTAAATTTATGTGACACTTGGCTTCACAAGCACACCACAAAAAATGCCTACTTCATCGTCTTTCGCTCACAGACAGCTACAGACAACTCTGCGCCAAGCTCTCACTTACTTCAATACAATAATAATCTCAGACCATAAACAGTATCTCTGGCTCTGCGGTCTTACACCACCAGCGACATAATGCCTATTAAAGACATACATCGTTTATAAAATCATACTTGGGTGCCACATATAAATGTGCCCCAGTAGACTCATTTCAACAGGTAACTTTTCAGAGTTGTTTTCACGCATCAAGTTACATCGCACTTGGGGCTCCGTCTTGTACTAATAGGTTATAGAACAAAATTATGAAATCACGGCTGCGCTATGTAACGTTTCGGAAATCACGTGAAAAGATCGTAAATGAAAGCTGCAATTGGTTATATGAATGAAATTGGTTATATGAATGAAATGAAACTTTATGGGCTGAAAGGATATATGATGTTATTCCAATGATTGCAAAATTTATTCAGATTTATACAGAACTTGACAGAGTGAGCCTACTTATTAGTACGATGCAGCAACCCATGTAGACTGGATGCATCCACGGATTCGGTTGAGAAGGCTGTTCTAAAGCTGTTGTGATCCGCCCCTCAGTCAAGCTGCCCCACGTGTATTGTACTCGGTCCTAGGGATGCTGGATACTAGCAATGGGACGTATCTGACGTACGCGATGGTCCCATATGTGTTCTATCAGGGACAGCTCCCTGGACCTTGGTGGCATTAGGAGCACCTCAGCATCAGGCAGACAGTTCACAAAGACATGTGCCATGTACTGACGGGCATTATCCTGTTGAAAAATAGCACCACGATATTGTCGTATGAGAAACACCACCTAACGCCATAGAATGTCCGTCCCGAACCGTTGTGCTGTCTGTGCTCCTGCGATCTCTCCAGAGGCTTCCCACACATTGACGACACGACTAACGCTACTTTGCCTCTCCAAAACATTGAAAGACTAGGACTTCTCCACAGTTCTTCTTCATACTCGCCGGCGATTGTCACAAGGGCAGCGCAGGACCGAAGAGAATGTGACACTATTCCACACTTCCTGATCACGGCTCCTCTCCATTTACAGCATTTGTATTGTGTTGTTGACCGCAACGTACAAATCAGACGGTAATTCATTAATCAAAGTGGTTCAAATCAGTCCCTTAGAACTTAGAACTACTTAAACCTAGCTAACCTAAGGACATCACACACATCCATGCCCGAGGCAGGATTCGAACCTGCGACCATAGCGGTCACACGGTTCCAGACTGTAGCGCCCAGAACCGCTCGGCCGCTCCGGCCGGTAACTCTTAAATTCGCTATTAGTCTTCGACCAGTGGTATGGTATGACAAAGGATGATTCCAGGGAGACCAATACGTTTTCTCGTACAGCAAGTGCAGATGCGAAGGTATTGCGGCATTCCTGGTGCACTACATGGCGATCTCTCCCTTATCATGGTCAGGTATGGTCGACCGGAATGTTACAGGACGAATATTCCTGCCCTCACTTTACTACGCAGTCGACCTTCAGCTCACTGTCACTTCCAAATGCCCCACAACTCTGGATATTGCACGATCTCACTAGCTGGCCAAATGGAGAACAACAATGAGGCCCCGTGCAGACACTCATCAGATCCTGGTAACATTGTCTCACAGGAATACATGACATCCATGACATCCTCGTGTCCTTCACATTCATCACTCAAAGTATGACGCTGTTCACAGCCGTTCCATACCGTACCAGGCCTAACATTAAACACTAACAACATCAGTGCACTGTGGTGGCCGTTCTACCTGTTAGACAACTGTAACTCTGACCATTGATGCTGTGTACGTGTACGAAGTTACTTTGACATCCGATCATGTCTTCTGGGTTCTCCTTTTATTGTCAAGAATTGTGTTACAACGGGAGAACGACCACTGCAGTAGGAGAATAAGCCAAACTTTTCAGCTTGTCAGCATAAACTTTCTGTATTTCCAGCTTGTTGTGTTTATTGCAGGACAGCAAATTGCTTTAACAAATCCGATGTAGAAACAGGTAACGGTAAACTAATAAAAACCAAGTAAAATATCAATCTTACAACTTTAGCTCCTTCTGTTTCGAACAGGTTTCTGATTTCTAGGAAAACTTGAGATTTTACGTTGAAATTCATGCCTGTAATCACCAAAAATCCAGAGCGTACCTCTGCATCACAGGACGTTCCACTGTATCACAGACGGTAATGTACTCGTGTCATGGACGTAAATGTCCCGTCAGTACATACGTGTGACAGTGGTACATCACTTATTTCGACAGGACGAGGCCAATTAAGAAACTGGCTGTTATCGAACATAGCAGGTCCACAAACCTAATCAAAAGGTAAATACCTGCCAACAATCTGATGAGGACCTAATGCCTCCTACAAATGTGCTAACCACAGGAGAAGTCCAGTCTACAAATCAAACTGTTTTAAAAAGTCATGAAATTAAAAAACTTCAGAGGAAAAGGTTAGTGTTGGAAACCACCTCTCGACTGCAGCTATATCTTTTCTCGTGGCATCCCTTTTTCGAGGAGGGTTAATCTAGCTTGTAAGGTACAAAGAAAATATTACCTAAGTTTCGAAAGTTGGAGAGAGGTACTGATTGAATTGATGCTGTCATCGGTCGTAACTGCTTAGACCTACCTTTATGGCTGGCTTCTTTAAAACTAAGGTTCAGCTATATCTGATAGGTCGACATCACGTTTAATCTCCCATATAGCTGTCGACGTTGCAATGTTGCATACAACGCTTATCGCCCCATCTTCGGAGTTAACTTCAGGAATGGTAGTGTTTGGATGAGTAACGCCTGGCGACACCTAGTGCCGTTGGTTCCAGGGGACGTATGTCGCTTAAGTGTCTTCCTAGTGAAAGAATTGCACAAAGCCACAGAGAAATACGATTTCATCTTTATTATTATTATTATTATTATTACTATTATTGTTATTATTATTATTATTATTATTATTATTATGTACGTTGTATTTTACACTGGTATTAAAAACGTAACTTTCAGTGCAAAGTAACACTTATCGATGAAACTTGGACCACACGTAGGAAGAATAGTGTTGGACAGAAGTTAAAAGAAATAAATACTGAGGTGATCGGAAATGACCCTTTTATTCAAAGACAATAATTACACTAAAGTCACGACGATTTATGATGGTCCCTTGGACATTGTGAAAGGTGTGACATGGTTCTTAACGAGGTGTGTAATCACCACGGCCGGTAATGCAAGCTCTGCAGCGTTCTGCTATGCCGGCCACAAGCCTCGTGAGAAGTTTTTGTTGTAGGGCGTTCTGTTCCTCAACTAGTGCGGTCAAACAACTGCTGGTGGTCGTTGGTGCCGCGGAGGTATTGGAACACGTCTCCTCAACTTATCTCACTTATTTTGGCTGGGATTAAAGTAGTGCGAATGAGCAGGCCAGTCATCTTACCGTGTGACCTCTCGCTCCAGGAGCTTCTCCACTCGTACAGGTCGATTTGGTTGCACAGTGTCAGCCGTAGAAGTGAAATCGGGGCGAATGCATCCAGGATCACAATAACAATGACATTGACTGGTGAGTGCACCGTGTTTAAAGTTTTGATGGTCAATACGCCCATGAAGTATTGTGCCTCCTCCAATCATAACGCCTGGACCACCTGAACGATCCTGTTCGGCTGTGCTGGAGAACATTTATCTGTGGGACGTGGGAACTGGCAAGTTTCAGTGCTCTGTGTTTGACCGAGTACGACTCGCTCGATGAAGGAGGGGGGGGGGGGGGGGGCAGAGGCAGGACGAGCTGGCAGTTGGCCGGTCCCAAATGAAACTGCTCGCTGAAATGCTCGACCCATGTCTGTTGTCCGGCCTCCAGACTTGTGAATAACCGAGCATGACTGTAGTTTCACCCTTGCCTCGCCTAGCTTCACTACACTGTGCAGCACAAATCCTACGCTTCGTCTCTTTCTGTCCTTCATACCTTCTATCTTCTGCTCTCTCCTCCGCTCTCTCTCTGTTGCTCTCTCTCTCTCTGTTACTCTCTCTGTCTCTCTCTCTCTCTCTCTCTCTCTCTCTCTCTCTCTCTCTCTCTCTCTCTCTCTCTCTCTCTATGTCTCGCTTCCTTTCTGTCTGTATCTCTCTTTTCTGACACAAAAGTAACACTTCTACATACGCTTACGAGTAACGTCATACTGCATGTGGCAAATAATTTGATAACTCAGTAGGATCACAGAAAAAGTTAATTCTCTTCCAAACAGGAGGACTATTCTGCCGGTCATTAATAGCAAACTAAGTAAGTATCAAATAACTAATACCCTTGAAAACTAGGACACGACTGTCTTTGTAAAGGAAATATACTCCAGCAGTAACTTTTCACTCTTTTCACTGTTATTAATAACTTACTCAGTAACAGAAGACAATAACTGTGTTTGAAATTGCATGAGCTAGTTCTTTGATTTGTCTACTTATAATGGCGTTATACGTGGCGTTAAATCTGGAACATTGACTTCTCTATAATGGGCACAAGGATGTATCAGTTCTTGGCCTTGTTCTTTCAAATCTTCACCACGTAAAGAATTAAAATGTTTCATACGTTTACCATACATTGGAACACACTTTGCTGTTGTTATTGTTGTTTCCGTCTTCAGTCTGAAGACTGGTTTGTAGGTCTCCACGCTACTCTGTCTCGTGCAAGTCTCTTCATCTCTCAATAATTATTGCAACCTACGTCCTTCTGAATCTGCTCACTGTATCCGTTTGTTGTTCTACCTAAACGATTTTTATCCCCCCCCCCCTCACACACACACACACACACACACACACACACACACACACACACACACACACAGATACACACTATTTCCTGAAATACTAAATTGGTGACCCTTAGTGTCTCAGAATTAACCCGTCAACAGAACTCTTGTTTTAGTCTACGTGGGGCACAAATTTCTAGTCTCTCCAGTTCTATTCAGTACCGCCTCATCAGTTACGCGAAGTACGAATCTACTCTTCAGCATTCTTCTGTAGCAACATATTTCAAAACTTTCTATTCTCTAAACTGTTTATCTCCATGTTTCACTTCCATACATAGCTACACTGAAACACCTACAGAAAATACTTCGTAACACCAACGTCCATATTTGACGTTAACAAATTTCTCTTCTACAGATATTATTTTGTTATCACCTGCAGTTTTCATTTTATGCCATATGTACTTCGGAATGCTCAGTAATTTTTTTCGCCAAGTAACAAAACTAACCAGTACTTTTCTCGTTTCGTAATCTAATTCCCGTAACAAAAATGGCTCTGAGCACTATGGGACTTGACTTCTTAGGTCATCAGTACCCTAGAGCTTAGAACTACTTAAACCTGCCTAGCCTAAGGGTATCACACACATCCATGCCCGAGGCAGGATTCGAACCTGCGACAGTAGCGGTCACGCAGTTTCAGACTGTAGCGCCAAGAACCGTTCGGCCACCCCGGCCGGCTAATTCCCTTAACATCGTCTGATTAATTTTACTATATTCCATTATTGTCGTCTTGATTTTGTTGGTGTTCATCTCTTATCCTTCCTTCAAGACACTGTCCATACCGTTCAACTGCTCTTCAAAGTCCTGTGCTGTCTCTGACAGAATTACAGTGTCACTGGCTAATCTCAAAGTTATTTTTTCTTCTTCCTGAACTTTAAATCTCTGCTCCAAAATTTATTTGGGTTCCTTTCCTGGCAGGTCAGTGTACAAAGCGAATAATATCGAGGATATGCAACAACCTTGTCTCATTCCCTTCTCAGTCACTGTCACCGTTTCATGCCCCTCGACTCATAACTGCCGTTTGGTTTCTATTCAAGCTGTAATCAATCTTTCACTCTTCGTGTTTTACCACTGCTATCTTCAGAATTTTACAGAGAGTATTCCAGTCGACATTGTCAAAAGCTCTTTCTAAGTCTACAAAACCCCAAACTTAGGTATGTCTTTCCTTGATCTTCCTTCTAAGATAGGCTGTAAGGTTAAAATTGCCTCGGGTGTTCCTACATTTCTCCGGAATCCAAACTGAGCTTCTGGGATGTCAGGGTCTGCCTGTTTTTCCAGTCTTTTGTAATGAATTAAATCTCCGGAATCCAAACTGATCTTCCGGGATGTCAGGGTCTGCCTCTTTTTCCAGTCTTTTGTAATGTTATTATTGTGCAACCATGAATTACTAAACTGATAATTCGGTAATAATCGCAGTAAAATGATGAGATTTACTGATTTTCATTACTAATATCTACAAAAGTTTAACGGCGTTCCCCTGAGATAATATTTTTTTACCTTTTTCTCCAACAGAGAAACTCAGCGTTTGCACAATATTACAATGATCAAACGAGAAAATCTCCGATTCATTGTTACCTCGGAGGTGCTGTCCCATCGCTCGAGAGTCGTCTGTGACACCACGTTCAAACTCACTTAAATCTTGATAACCTGCCAGTGTAGCAGCAATAACCGATCTACCAACTGCGTCAGACACTTGTTGTTTTATGTAGGGGTTGCCGACCGCACCGTCGTATTCTGCCTATTTACATATCTCTGTTTTTGAATACGCATGCCTATACCAGTTTCTTTGGGGATTCAGTGTAATATGTGTATATTTGTGATTTGCAATGAGCTTATTTTCTCGTTTCACACCAACTGCCTGTGGTATCAGTCCTCGGAATTCCTGCCTGCTCAAAACGAAAAAATTTCGCTTTTTCGGATATCTGTGTGACCACTGCTATGTTTACACAGTTCACTGCCGTAATTTTCCAGATTTTGCCTAACCTCGCAAGACGTGTCGGAAAAAAATGATGCTGCATTGTAAATATCATGTCTCAACGTCTACGCTACACAAACCGACCACAGTAAGTTGTACTTGCTTATTCATCTGTGTACATAGTTATATTTACATTGCAATTTTATGCAATGCCGAAATAGTTATTGACTCTCGGGAAAAGTGAGTAAAAAGTTACGCAAGTGTAAAACCGAATCTGGCAGTATTTTGGCAGTTCACAGCAAAGAGATTAGGTCCTCGGAAGTGAACTGTCAAGAGCTGTTTCACGCCTCCCTGCCTGCCTCTCCACGCCTCTCTGCTGTGACGCTGAAACGTTTTCTCTGCGACGTAAGTAACGGCACGTCGCGATATTGAGTGAGCGTCAAAGGAGGCGCCAGGCCAGGGAACGCATTCCTCTGGAGCAGAGGCGCCGTGACGCGCTACCATTCAATAAAGGACGATTACTGCTCCAAAACGGTCCACTATAAAGAATAGCGCTGCCAGCGTCCCGGCCAATGTAAAGCTGGCACGGGACAAGAGCGCTCTTCCCAGATCTCCTCACACTACGGCTGATCAGTCAACTACACCCAGCTGTGAATGTCTGCTAAAAGTCCTCTTCACAAATCTGAAATGTAGTCCGTGTCTGAATATCGATAGACAAATAATTCTTTTAGTCTCTAGGTGCGTTATTTGTGTTATTCCGAGTAGCCGAGTCCACTTGTTTTCACAAATAAAATAAAAGAGTGCGATTGCAAGAAGATGTATTCAGCAGGGGATCTGTAATGGGCAGTCAAATAAAAAGAGAACAGATGGAAAACGTAGATAAGCTATTTAACATTTCAAAAGTAATCGCCTTAACTGTAAATACCTTTGTGCGAATGTGAGACTAGAAAAGCTTTCATGGAAAAGTGTTCTCGGTGGCCTATAATTGTACAAAGGCGTGCACCTCTTCGTCCGTCCCAAATCGACAGCCACGCATGTCTTTCTTCAGCGCTCCAAAAATATGACAATCGCCTGGTGATAGATCGGGATTTTGTGGAGGGTGTGTAAAGGCTTCCCTACTAAGGTTCTGCAGCGTAGTCGAAACGGCAGGCACGCCAGCTCCGAGAAAGTCATGAAGATATTTACTTAGACTGCACACTGAATTTCTGCAACATGGCACCACACTTAACTCACAGCGGTATTTGGGCATACTGCAAAACCTGGTGGTTACACTGTAATTTACGTACTCAACATAGTTGTGTTAAATATAGGCAAAATTACAGATTCACAAATATGCGTATTATTAAAGACATCTATGTAAATAATAAGGTAACTGCTGCCAAATGCCGGCCACTGTGGCCTAGCAGTTCTAGGAACTTAAGTCTGGAACCGCGCTGCTGTTACGGTCGCAGGTTCGATTCCTGTCTTGGGGATGGATGTGTGTGATGTCCTTAGGTTACATAGGTTTATGTAGTTCTAAGTCTACGGGACTGATTACCTCAGATGTTAAGTTCCATAATGCTTACAGTCATTTGAACCATTTTTGAATCCTCGCAAATAATATCTGCGTATTTGTAAAAATGCAGCATCTTCATGGTCGAAACTCTTTGACTTTTTTTTAATTATGCTCAGAAATGTACGTGTCAAAACGTACTTGCAAATGTGCTGTTTAATAGATAGTGTGTATTTGTACATAAACATTCTCCAGAATCAAACGCCTGCAACTACACTACTGACCATTAAAATTGCTACACCAAGAAGAAATGCAGATGATAAACGGTTATTCATTGAACAAATATATTATACTAGAACTGAAATGTGATTACGTTTTCACGCAATTTGGGTGCATAGATACTGAGAAATCAGTACCCAAAAAAACCACCTCTGGCCGTAATGACGGCCTTGATACGCCTGGGCATTGAGTCAAACAGAGCTTGGATGGTGTGTACAGGTACATCCGCTCAAGCAGCTTCAACACGATACCACAGTTCATCAAGAGTAGTGACTGGCGTACTGTGACGAGCCAGTTGCTCGGACACCATTGACCAGACGTTTTCAATTGTTGAGAGAACTGGAAAATGTGCTGACCAGGGCAGCAGTCGAACATTTTCTGTATCCAGAAAGGCCCGTACAGGACCTGCAGGGGGTCGTGCATTATCCTGCTGTAATGTCGGGTTTCGCAGGGATCAAATGAAGGACAGAGCCACGGGTCGTGACACATCTGAAATGTAACGTCCACTTTTCAAAGTGCCGTCAGTGAGAACAATAGGTGACCGAAACGTGTAACCAATGGCATCTCATACCATCGCGATGGGTGATACACCAGTATGGCGATGACGAATACACGCTTCCAATGTGCGTTCACCACAATGTCGCCAAACACGGATGCGACCATCATGATCCTGTAAACGGAACCTGGATTCATCCGAAAAAATGACGTTTTGCCATTCGTTCACCCAGGTTCGTCGTTGAGTACACCATCGCAGGCGCTCCTGTCTGTGATGCAGCGTCAAGGGTAACCGCAGCCATGGTCTCCGAGCTTATGGTCCATGCTGCTGCAAACGTCGTCGAACTGTTCGTGCAGTTGGTTGTCGTCATGCAAACGTCCCCATCTGTTGACTCATGGATCGAGACGTGGCGGCACGATCCGCTATAGCTATGCGCATAAGATGCCTGTCATCTCGACTGCTAGTGATACGAGGCCGTTGGGATCCCGCACGGCGTTCCGTATTATTCACCTGAACCCACCGATTCCATATCGAGCATCAATTTCGCGACACGATAAACAGCAATCGCGATAAGCTACAATCCGACCTTTATCAAAGTCGGAAACGTGATGATACACATTTCTCCTCCTTATATGAGGCATTACAACAACGTTTCAACCGGCAACGCCGGTCAACTGCTGTTTGTGTTTAAGAAATCGGTTGGAAACTTTCCTCATGTCAGCACGTTGCAGGTGTCGCCACCGGCGCCAACTTTGTGTGATTGCTCTGAAAAGCTAATCATTTACATATCACAGTATCTTCCTCCTGTCGGTTAAATTTCGCGTCTGTAGCACGTCATCTTTGTGCTGTAGTAATTTTAATGGCCAGTAGTGTAGAAGCCGGAAGTTACTTTTCGATTTATAATAGTCTTATAAACTTATATTTCAAAATGTGTAATTTTGTAATACAACAGTATGATCTTGCCAGGCCTAGAATTAAACGAAATGATGTAACGTTGATGTAGCTTGTCAAAGCCGCTGAAGATGAGCCCCCAGGGCTCGAAATGCATCATGCTTTTTAATAAAATCACGATTTGTAGCTTTAGCTTCTTCATCACTACGAAAGAACTGCAAACAATGGATAAATTTAAGGTATATCGGTTTCGCCAAAATACTTTGCGTTTTAAACTCCTGCGCAAACAGTCCCACACACGTTTTACAGGAATTGTGCTTCGCATAATACTCGATAACCAACCGCTCTGGTTTATCATGAAGACCGTTTTGTGGTGCATTCAGTTGGTCACTAAACACTTCTGCTCCTCTCACTCGCTCAAAGATAATGACACAGCGCAGTATTCGGGACTGAGCATGCACGATATACGCATGAGCAGACATGTGAACAGCAACGAAACAACGGTATCCCGCATTTTTTGTGATGGGCATTATTAAGCGCCAATCCCGCGTCTGCTTTACGAATATTTTGCGGCCAGGTTTATTTTGCCTGCCATGCACCACATATTAGTTTCTTCTCTTTCGATTCGCTTATGCAGAGAGGGAAACATTGCTGTTTAAACGCCTCGGTGAATGCTGTAATTAGTCTGATTTTCTCGGTCCCTACAGCAGCGGTAAATGCCCAGGTTCGGTAACCCCTCGTTTAATAACTGGCCTCTGTTGAAACTAAAATTTATTCGAACTGGTCATGAACAATTCCCATATTTCATATAAAATCATGAATTCCCGTTTTAAAGTAGAAAAAAGTAACAGAAGAATAGTAAGAACCAATAGAATAAAGTATTATATACAAAGTAGCAAAGGGCTTTATTCAAAGAGTTTCTAAAAAACGTTCGTTGTATTTCACAACTACTATATAAACCTAACGCATGTATTGTTAAAGTCTTCAGCGGCTAGGAGTCTTGGCGTTCGAGATTTTAGTGTCCGAGCTTCTAGCGTTTGAGTCCTGAGCATTCGCGTCCTTTAAGTTCACGCACCGCTGTGTGAAATAGTTAACATCATTGGAAACCGGGCTAACTAAACTTAAGTTTCTGTTCGTTAATTTATTGTCAAAAGTAAGAAAACTAACAGAACTGATATAACGCTAACAGCCTGCGAACATCTCAATCTTTAAAACATATTTTTCAGTAATTCCAATTTAAGAACTACAGTTGTTGCCGAAGCTACTATCCAAACATCGCGTCGCAATTTGACTTTACATTGTAGATCCTATATGGACACTTACTATCGAACTAAAGTGTGACCATTCATAGCAGTTAATCATATCAAAGGAACTGTGTTGATAAAAACCGAGTTAAAAAAATAGCGTCTTATGACTTCGAACAGAGTATCACGAGAAATGAACTGTGTATTGGATTATCTTTGGACAATAATGATAATAATAATAATAATAATAATAATAATAACATTAGTTTATTCCACATTAGTATTACAGGGAATAATTTTAAATATTCAAAACATCATGCTACGTTATATGAACCCGTTGTCTTTTGGAGGAATTACTCCGGCGTACATGTGATACGCTAATCAAAGATATCAATTCATTCTGAAACGCGAATCGGCCTCCTAGTAGTTGTTAATAACCATCTTTGGTAGCAACAGCTAAACAACGCAGTTAGCCGATAGTAATAATTTAAATCTAAACTTACTAACGAAAGAGACTTCAAAAGTTTTGTATAACCCCAAATATAGTCTCAAATTAGTGCAAAGAGAGGACGCTGTCAACAATTAATGAATGAAATAACAGATACCGTTGTATACCCTCGCCTTCACGTATGTTGACGAGATGAGGAATACTGGATGAGCATAGGAAAAGGATATCACACTTCCGCTGTTAGTGGAAGTGACAGTAAGCCGTGACAGGGGGCTTCACATTTACTCGCTTGGTTCTTGAATCATTGTAAGCAGACTTTCCTGATTTGTTACTATCTTTAAGCATCTACCAGTAGTTCTTTTAGCGTTTCCGTGATTTTTCCTACACATCAAATAAAATGTTTACCTTTCGTCTTGTCTTCTTCAGCCAGCCTGGTGACGTTCCCACACACTTCACCAATACTCTGGAAATTGTCGCACGATTGTATTTTAAGTAACTTTCTTTGTAGACTGATCGCAATTTTCCAGTCTCACACTAATAAACTTTTTGCCATCGTAGTGCTCTGCTAGGTATTCGTCCATTATCCCATGTTAGTCCTACTTGGCATTGGTCCCATACACCTGAGCACTGTTCTAGAAAGGGTTGCAAGAGTGTAAAATATGCAATTTTCTGTTTAGATGAATCGAATTTTCCCACTGTCTTACGCGATGAACCGGGCTTTCCCATTTGCCTTAGCTACGGTTGACCATAGGTGTTCGTTCCATTTTACGAGGTGGTCCACTTAAACGTTTCAGCAGACACCTATCTGGAAGAAAGAAACAGATAATGAAAAACGATTTTCACTGGTATGAATGTACGACAGGGACTCATGAAAAAAATACTATGAGGTAATGTAGAACGTAAACAAGTACTAGTTTCAACACAGGCTTACGTTGTTGTTGTTTTTTCTAATGGACGCCACGTATTACTTCTCACGCAATAAAGAACACGAAAAATCAAAAAGGGATGGCGTAGGCAGCATACCACTAAATGGCAAAGCGGACACGTCAAATAAACGAAACGCGTTGCAATTGCACGTCTAGAGATGCAAGCATTAACACCACGTTGTTCACTATCGCGATGTGATTGACGTACGTAATTTCACTTTCACTGTTGTCGCGAGCGCCGGATGTGGTAACAGTAATAATAATAAATAATTTTTTCTTGAAAGTAATATTTGCTTACGTTTTAGGATGTATCATAGTACTCCTATTTACTTTTATGAGCCCCTGCCTTAAACTGTGACAGTCTTTCGTTAGTTTCTACTGTTGCACCACAGATATATGCTCTGAAACGTTTAAATGGGATACCCTGCATACCCTTAGAAACTTTACACCGAAATATTGCTCTGGTTTGATTGATTCCAACTGTGACGCACTGACATTGAATCAAAGGATCTTACAAATTTTCCCTTCTTTTTGTTTAAAATTTTTCGTTTCTAAACATGATGTTTAACACCTTACATCAATCTGACATATCATCCAGATCTGGTTGAATATTTCTGCACGTCTTTTCGGAAAGTAATTCATTACAGATAACTGCATCATCTGAAAAAAGTCAGAAGTTACTATTCGTAGTGGTCTGTCAGTTCATTCTTATCTAACACGAACTTTTGTAAATGTTGGACATTACGAAAGAAGAACTAGCAAAACTGGTGTAGAGTCGCGTCTGGATAGAGGACTCGTTACTGGTGTTGTCCACGAATGATCAAGTACTGGGTTGCAATACTGGTCGAGCACATATACCTTCTTTCTTCCGTCGCAATTACATGAAGGCGTTTGGAAGTGTGATACTTGTATAAAAAGCGTAACTGTCAAATTAATGTAACGAATGCATGTGAAATTTTAGTGATGTGTTATTTATTAATATTTATTTGTTTATTTAACCTGCCCTCTCTTGCATCGGACCAGTGTATTACACATTCAGTTCCATTTTTACATTTTAGTTACCTAAGGAAAAACAATATGGCAAATAGTATTACAATGATTTCAGTATTTGTAATGACAATGTGAGTAAGTAATACTGACTCCCAAATAGTAATGTTAATACTGACAGTACTTGTACTATTTCTGCTGCTGTCAAGAACAGTGATAATAATAATAACGATAAAAATGACAATATATTTATAATAGTAACAAAAATCTGGTGACATACTTAAAAAGAATTTATAGGTGTACAAACTATGTGTTTCGCCATAGAGTACAGCGAGTTCTGGGGAAAGGAAATTTAAGTATTACGACGATGGAAGAGGCGTCATGCTTCTCTCGAACAGCATCTAGGTTTCCGGCGAACGTAATGTCCCCATCCAACAGGAATCTCACGTAACAGAAAAAAACTGGGAAGAGCTTGGAAATTCAAGTGTGCTGTTCAGAAACTGTACGTCGTCAGCTCTATTTTTCTTGGCAACCATATAATGGCGAAGAAAATACCTCCCAGCAGCAGCTGAGAGACACAGTCAATTCTCGATGACCCTCTTTCATTTTTATATTGATTCGTGATTCATGCTGGACTATTTAACTGTCTAGAATGAAATTTTCACTCTACAGCGGAGTGTGTGCTGATATGAAACTTCCTGGCAGGTTAAAACTGTGTGCCAGACCGAGACTCGAACTCGGGACCTTTGCCTTTCGCGGGCAAGTGCTCTACCAACTGAACTACACAAGCACGACTCACGCCCCTCCTTGCAGCTTTAATTCCGCCAATACCTGGTCTCCTACCTTCCAAACTTCACAGAAGCTCTCCTGCTTTCTTCCAGAAGTGGTAGTTCTGCACGGTTCTCAGGAGAGCTTCTGTGAAGTCTGGAAGGTATGAGACGAAGGACTGGCGGAATTAAAGCTGTGAGGAGGGGCGTGAGTCATGCTTGGGTAGCTCGGTTGGTAGAGCATTTACCCGCGAAAGGCAAAGGTCTCGAGTTCGAGTCTCGGTCCGGCACACAGTTTTAATCTACCAGGAAGTTTCAGTTTAACTGTCGTTTAATTTTCCATTTCGTTCGATGTATGAAGTTGAACGGCCACAGGATATATGTAAAGGGGAGTTCAGATTAACAACTTCTTATTTTTCCTTCTCCCTACACGATCAGATTTAGTACAGTCACTCCTTCAGATTATTCATATCTTAACTTTGCTCTGGAGAACCAAATACGATACTGGGTCCCGCAGGCAAGTGTCCTGCGAATTCCTTTGATGGTCACCGCTATGCCGCCGACAAGCGGAGCTACCCTTTGAAGTGTTCAACACAATTTTTTTTTACAGTGGCCTGCCGGCTCGGGGACCTCCAGTCTACCGTACTGCCTGTGAGAAAAAGCTCAACAGTTGAATATCGCGTCAGCTATGACCTGTTCCTGTTGTCCTAGGGAGCGATTTTCTGGAGTACCCAATAACGCCTTTCAAAACATTCTTGGGAACCGAGTGAGGAGGCGCAAAGGTTAGCAAATGCTGGGATGGTTCCTTTCAAAGGGCACGACCGACATCCTTCCTCATCCTTCCCTAATCCGATGAGGAGTGTCATAGGACCGTTGCTATTCACATTATACATAAATGACTTTGTGGATGACATCGGAAGTTCACTGAGGCTTTTTGCAGATGATGCTGTGGTGTATCGACAGGTTGTAACTATGGAAAATTGTGCTGAAATGCAGGACGGTCTGCAGCGAATTGACGCATGGTGCAGGGAATGGCAATTGAATCTCAATGTAGACACGTGTAATGTGCTGCGAATAAATAGAAAGATAGATTACTTATGATTTAGCTTCAAAATAGCAGGTCAGCAACTGGAAGCAGTTAATTCCATAAATTATCAAGGAGTACGCATTAGGAGTGATTTAAAATGGAATGATAATTTAAAGTTGATCGTGGGTAAAGCAGATGCCAGACTGAGATTCATTGGAAGAATGCTAAGGAAATGCAATCCGAAAACAAAGGAAGTAGGTTACAGTACACTTATTCGCCCACTGCTTGAATATTGCCTAGCAGTGTGGGATCCGTACCAGATAGGATTGGTAGTAGAGATAGAGAAGATCCAACGGAGAGCAGCGCCCTTCGTTACAGGATCACTTAGTAATCGCGAAAGCGTTACGGAGATGACAGATAAATTCCAGTGGAAGACTCTGCAGGAGAGACGCTCAGTAGCTCGGTACGGGCGTTTGTTAAAGTTTCGAGAACATACCTTCACCGAAGAGTCGAGCAGTATATTGCTCCCTCCGACGTATATCTCACGAAGAGACCACGAGGATAAAATCAGAGAGATTAGAGCCTAAACAGAAGCATACCGACAATCCTTTTTTCCACGAACAATACGAGACTGGAATAGAAGGGAGGACCGATAGAGGTACTCAGGGTACCCTCCGCCACACTTCGTCAGGTGGCTTGCGGAGTATGGATGTAGATGTAGATGTAGAGATCGATGACCTTGCTGTTTGGTCTCCTCCCCCAAACAACCCAACCCAACTCGCAGGAAAAATTTTCACTTTCCTCATCTGATTCGGCGCTCTCAGGACATCCCGTACCGCGTTAGAACAAACTTTCTGAGCTCTTTCCACTCGCGCAAGCCTCAGGCTCAGAATTTACAACATGGTGGGAGCATAAGTTCCCTATTGTAATTCTGCCATCGGAGGGACGTTCGTGCAATGCCATACGGCTGGCCCTAGATGCAGGAATGGGGTGCGTCAGCAAAGCTTACATGGGAAGTCGAAGGAGATTCGAAAAGCCACTCTTGGTGGAGACTCACTTACAGTTAAGACACTCTTGTTCTACGATTGGAACAGTCAACACTCTTTGGTGTGGAGCCGGCGCCGCACTTGCTCTGGTTTCGGAGTTGTGGGACTTAGCCGAATTTCGCTGATGGGTCGCGGAGGCATGGTGTTCATCAGCCCTGCTGGCGCAAAAATAACGTGAGTATTTGGTAAATCTCCAGCGCGAAGTTAAGAATAGCCAGGTAAGTTCTAATAGCATGACTTGGACAAGCAGGAAAAAATATTTCAAATGGCTCTGAGCACTATGGGACTCAACAGCTGTGGTCATCAGTCCCCTAGAACTTAGAACTACTTAAACCTAACTAACCCAAGGACATCACACACAGTCATGCCCGAGGCAGGATTCGAACCTGCGACCGTAGCAGTCTCACGGTTCCGGACTGCAGCGCCTAGAACCGTGAGACCACCGCGGCCGGCCTACAAGCAGGGAAACTTCACGTTTCCGATCGTCCGTGATGTGCGAGAGGCAGGGAATCAGCCACACACATTCCCACTTTCTTCTTTCGCCATGTAATAATTCAGTTAGCCGTTCCCCATTTTTGCGTAATTTAAATGCAACAGTCAAACTTTTAGTCACATTTCGTGGTTGTCTGTCGCTTCTGATTTCACTTCTGTCTTGTCTCTGAATATTACCCTATAGTTGTTTTGTTATTAATCTGGTTCCATCTCACTTCTACAGCGTTCGCAAGTCCGCATTTTTTAAATTCATGCTGAGTTAAATATTATATTAAACATCATCTGTGAAATGAAGGTAATTTTCGGACATATCTGTTGGCGACCCTGATGCTATTTTTTTCCTATTTTGAAATCAGTCCTATATTCGGTGCTGCTTATTAGTGATCAGTTTCCTTGGTTTAACGTCAACAAATTAACATTTTATCAGATCAACCTCTGTTATTGAGCCGGCTGGTGTAGTCAAGCGGTTCTAGGCGCATCAGTCTGGAACCGAGCGACCGCTACGCTCGCATGTACGAATCGTGCCTCTGGCATGGATTGTGTGATGTCCTTAGTTTCAAGTAGTTCTAAGTTCTAGGGGACTGATGAGCTCAGATGTTAAGTCTCATAGTGCTCAGTCCCATTTGAACCATTTTGCTTGTCGCATTATTCACATCCTTCCGTTTACACACACGCGACCAGACTTATCTTACAGCATTTCGCTTAGAGAATCACAGCACAAGTTTGCGTCAGCGATCTCGGCTACGAAGAAGTCGGTGTTAAATGACTAGCGAATGAATAAAGAGAACGGAAGAGAGGAAGAAAGAATCCAGGGAACGAGATTTATGTCCACTCGTTGACGATTGAGCGATATAGTAGAGACAGCACAAGATGATTCCTGACAGACCTCAGCGTTGTTCCCAAATTTCAACTGACAACACCGTGGCGTTGCCAAAGAGGCGTTTACAAAATCGCGTTACGTTATTGGGTGAGGTATGCGCTTGTAGCTGCCACGCCGAGCCCACAGCAAATGTCAGAGATCAACTTACTCCGACTCAACTGTAGGTAAAATGGAAAAGAATGAAGAAAGGAAGCATTCAAGGAAAAAGTCCTAACAGCTGCCTAATGTAATTTTGGGGATGTGATCCCTACCAAATTTTATTTATTTCTATCTCTCCAGTCAATTCATAGCATCTGGGTTTCATTCTCTTTAAACGCCCGCAAGAAAAAGATTTGATTTTCCGATATGAACGTTAATGTTTGTGTTCAGATTGACCACTTGTTTGTTCATCACCTGTGGATTAACGATTTTCCCTATTACTTGTTAATCTCTTTTTTCCTTTTTTCATATTTGCTTTTTTGTTCACAAAATATCTTTGTTGGGCATAGAGACATTTTGTTTCATGGAGTGAACTGTAATGCTTCAGTTTGGAGATGGGCTTCTTGTTTCAGATATTCTGCGAGAAATGATATGCTGTTTCCACTTTTTGTAACAAGCTTCATTAGATACATACCGCATTTTCGAATGGAATCTGCAAATTAAATTTTCTGTGTCATTTATTTTAAAATTTCAAATAGTTTCGGCACTGTTATGATTTCAAGATCCAGGAATGCAACATTGTCTGCATAAGAAAAGAAATCTAGGTCTAATTTTCTCACCGCTGCATAATGTGACTGGCTGGTTGATTTTAACGATAGATTTCTGCTTGCTTCACAACTGTATTACTGACTCAGGCAGGTAGTTCAAGAGCATTGCAGAGAATCTGGCTCCATGCCTTACTCCAGTTTCTTCTGTCAATGTTTGTGATATTTCTCCCATGACAAATAGCTGCTTAATTCAATTCATAACATATAGTCTAATTATGCACAGTTTCAAGGACATCGCAGAAAATTTATGTATAAGAGCATAAAATTATTGTTCATTATTTCGATATTTTTGTTACAGAAGGAACGTTAGGACGACAAATCTGTCGAAAAATGTATCTATACAAAAAAAAGAGATAAAAATCAAACAGGTAAATAAGTTTGTTTTATTTCCAGAGAGAGGAAAAACTGGAAACAGTCTTTCTCAGGCACTTCTAACAGCAACGTGGCTCAAATGACAGTTTTTGGCAAAACACTCCTGCCTACAGCTGTTCAGTGAAAATGTTTCCGACCTTTCATGTCGGCGTCTGTGGAGAGCTGTTGGCGGTGGCGTAGCGAAGTGGTGCGAGAGCCCTTGTGGTGTTCTGTAGTGTTGCCATTTTCAGTTAAAGCTGTAACTGTCTCTCTGCATATTGAGAGGTATGCTCGTCATTCAAATAACCTTTTAACACAATGGTGCCGTTGGTCTTCTGGAACACGGCGTAATAATTCTTTTTTTTTTCTCAGA
Organism: Schistocerca gregaria; assembly: GCF_023897955.1. Lineage (NCBI taxonomy): Eukaryota > Metazoa > Arthropoda > Insecta > Orthoptera > Acrididae > Schistocerca > Schistocerca gregaria. The sequence continues at coordinate 396,908,012 of NC_064925.1, read as the reverse complement.
GCACGTCCACCCACGTTCCAGTATAACAGCTAGCGGAACCTTAAAATTGTAGCAATGGAACAAGTACAATGTAAAATATTGCACTGACTGTAAATAAAATTACAGTTTGCATCAAATTCGTAATATATGTGACGAAGAATACCCACCAGTTTACATATATAGCTTTTAAAAGCAATTACATACGTCTCCATCTTCTATTGATATTTGTTGCTATTTCATATTTAAAACATATAATGAAAATGCTTTAGTGTTCTGTATTACAGCAGGCATTGTCTTATTAATTTTAACGAAACTAAGACGAGAAATGGAAAATTCCAGGTTTACACATTTAGCGGGCCGTGAATGATTGTGTCTTAATTTACTGGAGATACAAACCAATCAGTATTCAACCTCTGTGGCAATAAAGGTATGGAGTCTAACTCTTCGGTAGTTTTGTTTCTTTGGTTCAAATGGTTCAAATGGCTCTGAGCACATCTTAGGTCATCAGTCCTCTAGAACCTAGAACTACTTAAACCTAACTAACCTAAGGACATCATACTCATCGATGCCCGAGGCAGGATTCGATCCTGCGACCGTAGCAGTCCCACGTTTCCGGACTGCAGCGCCTAGAACCGCACGGCCACCCCGGGCGGCCTTTGTTTCTTTACTTCAGGTTCTAGATACAAGCACACTTTGAAAATATTTTTATTTCCTCAATCCACTTACGCATTTTTCTGATCTAGCTTACGAATCTGTCTCCATATATGACAATAATCAACACTGGTCGCTAGCAGGGCTCCAGAAACGACATATAATGTGGGCAACAAGGCTGCTTTACAAATGTGTTGACTACCCGTGAACTCAAAAAAAAATCTACTGATTCATCTCATTGTATAGTTGAATCACAACCAGTCTCTCTCTTCGAGGGGCTATGGAGTAGTTTGAAACTGACATATCATTTACAAGACAAAGGAAAAATTAGTTGATAAAAGCGTACACCCTTCAGCCAAGCGCTGTATAACTATATGGTTAATTTGATTAACAACATCGTTTTTATATTCATTTTACGTTACTTAACTATATCTCTGAGAAACCTCTTGGAGTTGCTAACTACCCACAGTTTTCGCAATCAGCTTTCACAAGTATGACGTTCACTCATTACTGTCCGACAACCTCATGACTACTAGCAGTAGTTTCGACATAGGCACACAGTATAAAGCTTCTTCCGAACATCTGAAGAACAGCTATAGTGAAATGGAAACTATTTTCAAATTTTAAAGTTGTAGCTTATTAAGTATCAAAAATTCGAAGCTAAATGACAGCAGTAACTGGTTTAGTGCCTAAACAAAATTAAAACGGAAGAGCACGAGCGCGGTGCTGTTTCACTGGCGATGTTTCATAAACACTCTGACAACTTCCGTCAGCAAGGGTCATCGGAACACATGTTTCATTTTTTTGCTACTAACATACACTTTTTACTAACGGTAGAGTTCTTGTGTAACATTTTCGTTTGTCTTTTATACCAAAGAAATGCTAAAGTGAATCGTTAGTTAAGGCATTAACAATATTTGCTCCCAACTGTGAAAACTGGACTAAATTTGTAACAATTGTACTCAGACATTCACATCATGTTATGAGAGTTGCAACGGTTAATAGTGTACAAAAGTAATTGCTCCCTTCTCACTTTTGAAATTCCACGCCGCTAACAGTATTATGTAAAACTGCTTTCTTGTAGTTCTTGTTGTAGGACCGGCACTTCGCCTTGTAAGAAAGATAGGCTTTTATGGATTGTGCAGAAAAAAGAGAACCGTGTATACCAAATATAGTTTAGTGATGCGGATTTATTTATTTAATCGTGACAGTAAACATATATCACATGATGAAAACAACACATAGATAGCTCTAGTCTGGTAATGTAATCATTACAAGTTTTCTGCAAACATATCTTACAAAATAATAAGCATTTTAAATGGTGTATTACAAATATTTAGCCATCACACAGGCAACAATACACAAACAATGTAGAAAAGTCAAGTAAACATATTTGCCGCAGTTAATAGTTTACAGATATTGTTGAAAGACTGCTGTACATTGGTCCAGGTTACGATTGATGACTGGTAGACACTTATCGCCTGATGCCCCTTGTAAATGTTTGAAATTACTTCCTGCTGCTCGTATTTACATTTGATTTAACCAGATCCCTAAATATTGCAACCTTTCAAAAACTTCCAACCTTAAATGGTTTAGATGTTTCCATTCGATGTTCACAGGGCTCTTTCTGCCGGAGGTACCAGTCCTCCTCTAACACTGTGTGTATGGAGACGTAAATCTCCTGCAACGCTACAAAATTGTTTCCTTCTGCCTCTCATTATTGTCAGGATAGCAATGAAACGGAAGCACAAAACACATTTTTGTCTATTTCGGTATCAATGGAAGAGTGTAATACTTCGTGATCTGAAGATTTCAGAAGCATACGGAAACATGAGGACAATATTTCGAACAACTTTTATCAATTTCTGACACTGCGAACAATAACTACATTTTGACAAGAGTATATCCATTGTTGATGGTGGATTCTAAACAGAAACTTGAAAACTCTGTTGATCCACTGTGGACAAAGGACAGCGCCCGGCCATGTATTTACCAAGGAAAATCGCCAAACGACGGTACAGTTTTGAGAATTATTTTATTTAGACAACCAGATTCGCGATCTCAATAATGCCATCTTCACACCACTATGAGCTTCATGTATAGACAGTAAGAAATGCCAATACTTGCATACTGGAAGCTTCGATATTTGGATGCCGTGAATTCGTTTTAGGATTCCAGATGCTGAAAGATCGAGTATGCAAGTATCAACATATCTGACTGTCTATACATGGAGCACATAGGACCTTAAGATGGCATTATTGAAATGTCTAAACTGGTTGTCTAAACAAAATAACTTCTCAAAACGTACGGCTGTCTAACGACTTTTATTGCGAAGCAGGGAAAGGTTCTCGCGAATGCATGGTGATGCTTCGAGGTCTGTAGCAGTTTTAAGAATAAAATCGACGCAAAAAAATCCAGAATTCCGGAGCACTTAAAGTATACCTCGTAGGAAACCAGTTCTAAACGCAGATAGCCGTAAGCCGTACTTAATACGCAGTGACACCTGAAAATTTGCTCCAGACCAGAGCTCAGAGAGAAATTCCGGCTGTTGTGAGTAATGGCCATGAAATATTTTTCAAATGCCACAGGCTCTGAAGCAATTTCATGAAACAAAATTGAGAATGGTAATTCTTCCCTTTTTCAAAAGGACGTCTTCCAATTAAATTATTTCTATCCTCTTCAAAAACTAAACGCCTTCCCGCTTGGCTGCTGAAAATTCTTCATTATTTATAACTGAACATTGTTTTTCCTTAAACTTAATCTTCTTTCTTCTTTAAAACTACATTTCTTCCTTACCTGAGATTTAACGGCGATTGAGGCCCACGTCCGAGCATGCACGTTTAGTTTCCCCAATGAGTCCCTACACTGATGAAGGCTAGGATGGTTCCTCTAAAAAACAGCGCCGAAATGCAACTCCATTCTTTGTCAACCGGAACTAGCGCTCCGTTTCTAAAGATCTGTGGTCGACGGGACATCAAGCCCTAGTTTCCTCTAATGCTATCCTTTAGCTGTATCGTTGACTGTGTTTTTTACAGTTCACTACGCTTGCTACCACTGATGCCTACGTCTTTTTCAAGTAGCCGCTTAGGGTCAGATGTAAAATGGTGTAATGCCCCAGCTCCTTTCAGATTTTTTCTTTTTTTTTTACTCGGGTGTCTAATAAGAAGCGTATTGTCTGCAGATCCTCTCATAAAACTGTTTACTAATCAAGTATGAATACATTGCAACGATTACTCCCCAAAAGAATAAAAAATATATTAGTAGCACCGAAGGGGCTGTGGTGAAGTCAGACTCTCCGCTATGTCATTTCGCGCGACGTAAAAATCTAGCAGAAATTTTGAGTCTTTGTTAATCTAGGAATAGAGGATAAAAGGATGTACTTCGAATCATGCAGTGTCGCATGAAGGGATAGCGTAACTCCTCCGTACAAAACAAGAATCCCGATTCGTATGAACTGCTTATTACTTAGTACTTATTTGTCAGAAAGCGCTACCAGACATAAACATTATGGAGGAACAGTGAAGAGCCTTAGACAAGATAATCGTGAAGAAAGTGCCGGGTGTTTATAATTAAAGTGAACTAATCGTGGAGGTCTAGGGTGGAATATAATTATCGTATGCCAGCGGAACTTGCTAGATATGTTCTTGCACCAATGCGGAAACGATTTACTCTGGAAAACAAGTTAGATCCTATTGTGGCAAAGAGGTGTAAATCTGGCGGTGCACATGTTTTGTATGATGGCAAACATCCACGCTGTCATTTGACGAGCCTTAACGTGAGTAAATAGTATTCCTGAGGCGAGAAGAGACAGTGAATGGCAGCAAGTACAGTGTTGCAGCCGGCCGCTGTGGACGAACGGTTCTTGGTTCTTCAGTCCGGAACCGCACTGTTGCTACTGTCGCAGGTTCGAATCCTGCCTCGGACATGGATGTGTGTGATGTCCATAGGTTAGTTAGGTTTAAGTAGTTCCAATTCTAGGGGACTGATGACCTCAGATGTTAAGTGCCATAGTGACAAGAGCCATCTGAACCATTTTGAACAGTGTTACATTGGGAGAGTATCGGCGACAGAAAAGTCCGAGGAGAGGCCCGATATCATTGAATGATTTAAAGGTAGTGATGATGAAATTCGAAAACATGGGTCAACTTAGTGTCGCATCTAGAAAAGAGAAGCATCCTATTGCGGTGGACGTTACTGACGGGGTTACTGTTCGTGTTACTGGCCATCCAGCACGTGCCCCGAGCAGCTAGTTCTCGTGTAGCGTCACGACCATTGTCGGTATCATAGTATACAGTAGGGAAAGTTTTGCGGTCTATTTTACACCAGCACCCGTACAAGATGCAGACTGTGCAGAAACTGAAGCCTTATAATCCGCAGCAACTTTTAGAATTTGCTCTTCGGCTTACGACAGGGTTCGTAGTTCATGACATGTGTCTGGGCAATAGAGGGAGTAGTAAATAAACAGAACTGCCTAATTTTGAGTACTGTTAAACAGTGTGCCCTGCCATCGCGCTCGCCGTATGTGATTGTGTGGTGTGGATTCACAGGTACCTTCTTTATTTGTAGAGAATACATCCTAAATGCTTATTAGCTGTACCGTGATCTCTCCACGTCATCGAGGCTTAATTGTACAGCATGTTCTTCCCGCTTTGGAATAATGAAACTGTGTGCCAAAGACTGTTTGCATGCAAGATTGGGTAATGCCTCGTTTCGCTCGCACACTGAAAGATCTGTTCAATGCAGCCTTCCACGAACATGTAATCTCCCGAGGTTTTCCAGATTCATCGATGGCAAGGTCACCTGATCTGAATCCATGGGACTTCTGGCGCTGGACGTATTTAAAACAACACGTTCACCAGGTACACATTCGGTCTCTATTTGATACTGTATGAAGGGAAGTACACAGGAACACATTGCTAAGATTTCACCAGAGTTGCGGGGAACAACCGCTGATCAAGTAGTTTTATGAACGTAGCATCTCACCCAAGTCTCCCGAGCTTACATTGAACAAATTACGTAAGCAGCGGTTAATAATAAAATAAACATTGTGTTTTTACTCGCCTGTTTCCCCTTCTCTGTTCACGTCCCTTTAGTATCCAGTACATACGGAAACATTTCTATACGTCTTTCTTGCTTTCCTGAGCCACATTTGCACCAAATGGCGGATATTGGACCTCTCTGAGTAGCTGCATTTTAATTATAACTGGATAACTTTTCCAATCGTTACTGAGAATGCCAGATTATCTTGAGTACAGCAAAACACCAGATAACTCCCTAAGACGACAAACAATAAATCTCGCTTAATCGGGTGATTACACAGCTAGACTGCTAAGTCCTCTGAGAGTTTCAGATACGTAGAACAACTTGTGGATTTAGCGATGTAAAACGTCGACACTTTTTCACAGTTCTGGTCAAGTGGTGATCAACAGATTGCATGCAAGAGTTACGTACTACCGTTTTTTGCTACATTGTCCCCAGTCTTTGAAATACTCATCACGTATATTACGAAGGCGGTGTATTCGATTACAGCCCGACCAGTTCATTACCACACTAAATATATATTTTTAAGCGAACAAAGTGATTGATGAACAAGTGGCTCATGAACAACACTGCGCAAACCTCCGAAGCAATATCATTTAACATAAATTACACGAAGCTGTAATGAAGCCACTTAAAAGCGTAACACCGTAAAAGCGGTATTGTTCTAAATTTTCTAAAACATCAACTGCTTAGTAATAACTGCTATGATTCAGACCGGAAGCACTGCGTATTGGAGATCTGAGGTAATTACGGCTTCAACTAAGTTGCCGTATACAGTTCAGTGGATATAATGCGATACTAGTGCAGCGGTAGCTGAAATGAAGTACTCTACATTAGCAAGTAGAAGGTATCAAATTAGGTTTCGCCCTGGGGTACTGAGAGTATTATCCTCCGTAAGTACTTCATCAATTACTGGCACTATGGAAATTTTGCAATTGTTCTCCTATTAAAGGCATCATCGGAGTTCTGGGACAAATAAAATGGAGCAATTTCATCGAAGACGAGAAGAAATGCTACACTATACCTACTGGTATTTTTTCGTATCTCAAAGATAACTGTGAAATAACGTCAGTTAGAGCTAATGTGGGAAATTCATATACGATCTGCTGACTTCTGGATTTCTAGAACCAAAAAATCTCATCGAGACGTATTAAACTTTTACCCAACGTTGGAACTGCAAATAATAACCGTATATTACGAGTTATACTTATTTTGCACGTCATGTAATATAGAGCTCCTTCAGGCTGTTACCTACACTAGAACAACTACAACAGATCTATATTGTGACATTGACACTGATATGCGTATTTAATACCTGTAGATGATAACGTTAACGTTTTTCGAAATCAACAAAGAAAGTATGCAAAGATAACTAGCGAATTTCCGAAATGAGGGTACAAAAAATCAAATTTGAAAATTACTAACTGTTGAACAATAAAGAAACTCTCCTGCAAAAATGTTCCCTTCCTTCAAGATTCATCGTTACACATAGAAAATTAAGAAAGTGGAGTATTTGAGCAGGAAGTCTTCAAGAAGAAATTAACAACTAATCAAAACACAAAGAAGATCAATAAACCAGACGCATACTACAGACAATTAGAATTTCCTTTATACAGTATCTGAACACTTACGATGCAACAAAGAGGCAAGTAAGATTGAACGTACTGATAATTATATACATTAATGTAAACTGATAATGTTGGTTGATTTGAGGGCGGGGACAAAACAGTGAGGTCAACGGTCCCATAGGATTAGGAAAAGATGGGGAAGGAAGTCAACCATCCCAACATATGCCAAAAGTGATGTAGGGGAGTCACGCAAAACCTAAATCAGGATGGATGGACCAGCATTTGAACCATCGTCCTCCCGAATGCGAGTCCAGCGTGCTAACCACTGCGCCACATCGTTCCGTGTTATTTAAGGGAGCAACTAGATGATCGAGGAAGGGGTTAGTAACAAATGCGTCATTAACTTTCAACATAAGTATTGTTCAGCCACTGCATAGCTTATCTGACAGTCGATAGTGGCATTTACAGTCCAGAATTATAGATAGAGATAACAGACTTTCGAGCAGCTACTGAATGTTATTCATGTGTCGGGTAAAAGAATTTGACGACTTATGACAGTTGCAGGAGTTCAGAGAGACGGATGTGGTGGTGTACCATAGGCAACTCCTCCTCTCCCCCCACATCCCCCCCCCTACTCCCCCCCCCCCCCCCCCCCGTTCTTGGAATCTCTTGGAGTCTCTTTTTCTCACAGTACCAGCTAGACAAATTATGTAGTACATACAACTTTCAGTTATACAAAAGATAATCACATTTTTGTGTTGTGTAGTCATCCATTACAGTCGCAAAAGACGGTATGTAACCTACGTATCTTACTAAAACTTCATAATAATTAATACAATGCTGGTGCAAGATTAAATTGTTCAGAACTATATCACATTACCATACCTGAGTTTGAGAGTAACAACTGAAAAAGTTTTTATATAACTCGGTACTTTTCATAAGTTTTGGACTAGCGGATGATAGAAGCTGCAGCCTCGAAATTTGTGTAGTACAGATATTACGTCACAAAATCATCACGCTGAGGTTTCTGTTGCGTTACTTTTACTCCATTTCGAATTTTTCATGAAAACGTAAATTATAAGCAAGAACAAAGAGAAGTTATGTAAACAATCAAACCCAGGGATAAGGAAAAAGAAATTTCACCACCATCTTCCTGTTCAGAATTGAAGATGCTCCAGTTTCGAAAAAAAAACAGTGTAATATTGAGTTTTACAGAGATGAGGCAGTGGCCAGTTCGTAAAATACGTATTTATTTGAATATGGACAGCAGGTTTAAAAAGCATATTCTATAACGTACAATTTAATAAAGAAAAAAACTGTAAGCAAATACAATCGCCATATTGGGAAGATTTTGAAATTTGTTGTTGAACTAGAATACATTTCAGGCACATAGAGAGTGCTGTGCTGTTTACTGTGAATTGTTCAGTGATAGGATTGTTCTTAATTTTCTTTTAATTTCCGTTTATTATTATTAATTTAAAGGAAACTTATTGTACATATGGGTCACTGTTTTATTCGCGACAACGTCGCAGCTTGTGAGGATTGTTCTTATCAGAATCGTCAGCAAACCAATACCGACAACAAAAGTTCAGGCATACATGCTGACGTCACAAGCTGAAGATGAATAGATAAAGAAAGTATATGGGATACAGAAACTGTAATACAGTAGGCATAGGGAGATGGAAGCCTAATAGTCATGGGAGACTAGAATGCAGTTGTAGGGAAAGGAGAAGAAGAAACCGTTACAGGACAATATGGGTTGAGACAAGCAACAAGATAGGAGAAAGACTAATTGAATTCTGTAACAAATTTGAGCTAGTAATAGTGAATACTCTATTCAAGAATGACAAGAGGAGGAGGTATAGTCGGAAAGGGCCGAGTGACACGGGATGATTCCAATTAGATTACCTCATGGTCAGACAGAGATTTCGAAACTAGATACTCAATTGTAAGGCGTACCCAACACCGGAAGTAGACTGAAATCATTATATAGTAGTGATGAACAGCAGGCTGAAATTTAAGAGATTAGACAGGATGAATCAATATACAAAGAAGTGGGATACGGAAGTACTAAAGAATGACGAGGTACGCTTGAAGTTCTGTAAGGCACCAATACACCAGTAAGGAATATCTCAGTAGGCAGTACAGTTACAGAGGAATGGACATCTCTAACATTGGCAATCATAGAAGTTGGAAAGAAGGTAACTGCGAAGAAAGCATATTCAACAGATGATATACTTCCGTTGTTTGATGAAAGAAGGCAGTACAAAAATGTTCAGCGAAATTCACGAATACAGTTACACAAGTCACCCAGGAATTAAATAAAGAAGAAGGTCAGGGATGCTTCGAAATGGGTGCATGAAAACTGTGAAGAAATCGAAAAAGAAATTATTGTCGGGAGGACAGACTCAGCACATAGGAGAGTTAAAACGACAATCGGTGAATTTAAAAGCAAGAGTGGTAACATTAAGAGAGCAACTGGTATTCCACAATTAAATGCAGGGCAGAGAGTGGATAGGCGGAAAGAGTGCACAGGCCGCCTGTATGTGGTGAAAGATTTGTCTGATGCCATAGAATTTCGAACAGATTTAGAAGAGACAGGGGATCCAGTATTAGAATCATAATTTAAGAGAGCTTTGGAGCAGTTAAGAACAAATAAGGTAGAAGGGGTAGATAATTTTCCATCAGAAATCATTGGAGGAAGTGGCAAAAAAACGACTGTTAGGATTTGTCGACTTTAAAAAAGCGTCCGACAGTGTTAAATGGTGCAAGAAATTCGAAATCCTAAGAAAAATACGGGTAAGGTGTAGGGAGAGACGGGTAATAATCAGTATGTGCAAGAGCCAAGGGGGAAGAATAAAGGGATGCCCAAGAACGAGGTGCTGGTTTTAAAAACGATGTAAGACAGGGATGTGGTCTTTCAGCCTACAGTTCAATGTGTGCATCGAAGAAGCAATGATGAAAATAAGGGAAAGGTTTAGCAGTGGAATTAAAATTCAAGGTGAAATACTGTCAATGTTAAGTTTCGTTGATGGAATCGCTATCCTGAGTGAAAGTGAAGAATAATTACAAGATCTGGTGAAAGGAACAACAGTCTAATAAGCAGAGAATATTGACTGACATTAAATCGAAGACAGACGAAACTTATAAGAAGTAGCAGGAATGAGAACAACGAGAAAATTAACATCAGGAGTGATGGTCACGAAGTAGATGACGTTAAGATATTCTACTACCTAGGCAGCAAAATAACCAATGACAGACGGAGCAAGGAGGACATCAAAAGGAAACTGTCACTGGCAAAAAGGGCATTACTGGCCAAGAGAAGTCTACTAGCATCAAACATGGGCCTCAACTTGAGGAAGAAAGTTCTGAGAATGTACGTTATGGGCACAGCCTTGTATGGTAGTGAAACATGGACTGTGTCAAAACCGGAACAGAAGAGAACCGAAGCATATGAGATGCGGTGCTGCTGACAGATGTTGAAAATTAGGTGGAATGATAAGGTAAGAAATGAGGAGGTTCTGCGCAGAATCAGAGAGGAGAGGAATGTGTGAAAGGACAGGATGAAAGGACATCTGTTAAGACATCAGGGAATAACTTCCATGGTACTAGAGGGAACTGTAGCGGGCAAAAATTGTAGAGGTAGACAGAGACTGGAATGCATTCAGCAAATAATTGAGAACGCAGGTTGCAGGTGCTACTCCGAGATGAAGAAGTTGGCACAGGAGTGGAATTCCTGACGGGTCGCAACAAACCAGTCAGAAGACTGATGACTCAAAGGAAAAACGGGTTAGGTGCGCTAGTGGTAAGAAACCGAATGTTCCATTCGCCGCCCGCTCCAAGAAAACAAAGCAGCATCATTATTGACAGAGGGATCAGTGTGCTGGAGTCGCTCGACGTAATCGCCTAGTGACGGGATCTGTAAGTGCACAACCTAACTCTTTGCTATAACCATGAGCACTAGCTGTATACCGAAAAAAAACTTACGTGTTCGCGAGTGAAACTGTCTTATTGGCCCATTTTCTTTTCGTGAATTTCATCTTCCGTGTCGGCTTCATGACTAGTTGAAGTTATTGCCTCATTCTTTCCGGTTACTACGAAGTATTGTCTGCTGCCTCTACAGGTGAGGCATTACACCAACCGTTTCAATTTACGGGCATGCGACACTACTGCTGACTAAACCAGCCAATACTTTAGACAAACAGGAACTGCTGTAAATGGGACTCCGGTATAATTTAGAATCGGTTTCTGAGGAACGATTTGTATTTGTACGAGGCATTATAGTTTTTGTGTGTTTAATCAAGAGGAATATCAAGTACATGGATGATTCCACTGAAAGCGAGCTTACTTAATTCCAATGAAAAACTTAAACATTCCTCACACCAGACTAATGTACCATTTTCTCAGCTAGGGGTGATAGGTCAAGCATGGAGATCACAGCTTGTTACACACAAAATGTTCACTGGCTCTCCCCAGGAGCACTACGTGTCCTTTAGTATTCGGCATCCCCGGGGTGACGACCGTTCACTGAACTAGCAGGGACTACTGAAGACGCGTGGGGTCTACTAGAGTGATTTTCCACAAGAAAACCGTAAGATTATGTTTCTCCAAGCGGAGAAAGTTATTTTAGAAGTGACAGAGGAACTTTAATTTTGCTTGACCTACCACACCTAGTGGAAAAGACGACTGAATGGAGGCAACACGCTTTGCATACAAACGCCGCTGGATGCCTACCCCCCTGAGGGCCTAACTGGTCTTGTAAGACACTCCGTATCGCAGGGAACTGTCAGTGAATTGTCTGTGACAAAGTTTGTTCCCCATGAAATGATCTATCACCTTCAGACTTTGCAACAGCCTGAACATTCTCGACGCCATGGCTAAACATTGCACACAGCATTAAACCTCTCATTACGAATCTGTTGGTGAAGTTAAAAACAAAGGCATCAGTATTAAGAGTTCAGAATGATTACCTGTGTTAATTGCAAGGGAGACAGCGAAAGAAAAGCTGGAGCACGCGAATGCCTCTACAAGGTAATAATTGTCTGATGATGTGAAAGAAGAAGAAATGGACCTTCATTTGGATGAGAGAATAGATGCAGTATCAGTCCGGCAGAGTTTTGGAAAACTTTCTATTACAAACTCGGCAGAAAAAAAACTGATAATATGGCTCAGGAATTTCTAAGGCCATTAGGAGCAAAGTGGCAACCTAAAGCATAAACCATCTAAAGACTGGAGACATCCCAACATATCTTCAGAAGGATATAATGAACACATTCCCGAAGAAAATAGAGGCACATAAATTTGAGAACTATTGCACAATTACCTCAAGAGTTATCAGATCCACATTAATGATAAGAAAACAGAAGGATGGGAAATAAAACTGAGAGTATATAAGAGGTAATTAAATTTGACTTTGGAAAAGATAATGGCAACAGGAGAGAAGTTCTGACACTGTGCATTATATTGTTAGCATGACGCAAGGAAGCTGAAGAGACTTCCTTAAGATTTGTTAAATGAGAGAAATTAATCAACAAAGTGGCGGAAGATTCACTGTCCACCGATCCCTGTGTAAGTTGGATTTGACCACAAGATATCAAGCGAGCAGAACCGTCAGTATGAGAGGAGATGGAGAGTATTTTGTTGACAGTACAGAAGCAATAACAGCATAATGCGTCAGTCAGGAGAGATCAGTAACTTGGGACGTGGAATAGTCCTTGGATATCATCTGACTACCTTATTGGTCAGGAACATTTCAGCCCTTCTAAAGCTGTCAAAATGGACTGTTGTGATACGTTTGTGATGCGGAAAAGCGAAGGAACAACCAGAGCTAAACCAAGACCGGAGAGATCACATGTACTGACGGACAGGTATCGTCGAGCGGCTAGAGGGCTGCTGTTAAAAGGGCACGGAATCATCGGAAAGAATCATGAGTGAGTTAAAAGTTACTGCCAGTAATCCAGCTAGCACAGTGATTGTGAGTACGGGAATAGAAATAATGGGAGCACACAAGACAATGATTTCTGTAATCAGCGCTTCATGACGTTTGAGGTGGCGTACCAGGAGACGTCGATGGACAGGACTTGATTGGAAAAGAGTGACTCGAGGTGATTACTCACGCTATACCATTAGCAGTCCGCTGGAAGGGTTTAGATTTCGCTAAAGCCTGGTGTAGTCAACAATCAACAGTGAATTAGGAAGGAAGAGGTATTACTACAAAGGGCGTTCAAAGAGTTTTGCACAATCGCCTCCAAATTTTTATTTTTGGCAGGAAGAGAATGAAATTTTTTGTGAACATACTTGGAACATTTAGCTGTACACTGAGCATACTCAGTATAGCCTCCATCAGCTGTGACACATCTGGCCCAACGTTCTTTCCATGATGTAAACGCACTTTGGTAAAATTCTGGGGATTGACTTTTACACCATCGCTTGACACAGGAAATAAAATCTTTCTCTCTATCAAATGTTTTACCGCCCAGATTGGCCTTCAGAATACCAGAGAGATAAAAATCAGACGGAGCCACGTCCGGACTGTAGAGAGGATGAGGACAATTTTCCAAACCATTTTCCTGATGTTCTTCTCCGTCAAATGGGCTGTATGGGGTTTGACACTCTCATGGCGTAGTCTGATGAGCTGACCCTTAAGCTGTGGTCTGTGTGTCTTGATTGCACATGGTAGTTGTCCAATGACAAACAGCAATGGTCCTGGTTAATTGTGGAGCCAGGCTCCGAAAAGTCAATGAAAATGACCCCACACTGATCCCAGAAGAAGGAGGCCATCAAAGTGTTCAAATGTGTGTGAACTCTCACGGGACTTAACTGCTAAGGTCATCAGTCCCTAACCTTACACACTACTTAACCTAAATTATCCTAAGGACTAACACACACACACACACACACACCCATGCCCGAGGGAGGACTCGAACCTCCGCCGGGAAAGGTGGCCATCACATTTCGGCCTGCTGTTCGTGAAAGTGCTGGTTTCTTCTTCTGATTGGAACCCGGATGACGCCACTCCATCGATTGGGTTTTCGTCTCAGGTTCTGACATAAACGACCATGTTTCATCCTGGGTAAAGACGCTATCAAAACACTGTTTCCACTCTTGAGTAAAGGTCTTCACGGGACCCTCGCGCACATTCTTCCTCATCGTTTTCATTTCTCTTGTGAATAATCTGGGCACCCAACGCGCACAGATTTTTCTGTACCCTAGTGACTGTACCAGTGATACCACACTGCCAAATGTCAAACGAGTCATTTCAGCAATCTGTCGCCGGCCTGAGTGGCCTAGCGGTTCTAGGTGCAACAGTCTGGAACCGTGCGACCACTACGGGCGCAGGTTCCAATCCTGCCTCGGGATGTGATGTCCGTAGGTTAGCGATGATCTCAGAAGTTAAGTTTTATAATGCTCGTCGCACATCTGTCATTTCGGATGATTTGATCAATGGTCTCCTTATTCATATCACTCACTGCGACCGATGACGTACCGCATCGTGGATTGTCCAGCAGAGAGAAATCACCTTTTTTAAAACTCTACAACCACCGCTGGATACTGCTGCAGTGCCCTCCCCATAAACAGAGAGCAGCTTCCTGTGAGTCGATGTGCAGGGTCATCGCAGGTCTTGAAGAGGAACTCCATCTCCGACCGTTGTCGCAATGTCATACCTACTTCACGGTCCATTATGACTCACCAGTAAATAAGAGAAATTACTTTTATATATTAACTAATAGATAAATGTTCCGAGTACGTTCACAACAAATTTCATTCAACTGCAGCAAAAAATAAAAAAAATTAGAGCGACTGTACAAAGCTTTTTGAAAGCCCTTTGTATATGGACGTGTTTTTGTGGTTTGGGTGTTATCTCCTTATAGCGCTCAACAATAAGCTAATTGCGGTTGAATATGAACATATTTTATTAATTCGTGTACTGCTTGCAACAGAGAAGCACTTCGGAGACAAAGTGTCTCTCACTGCGAAGAAGCGCCCTTTCATAAATTAGCCTCTGTGAGGAAATGGATTGTCGGCAGTCCATTTCAGAAAAGGACTGGAGTGCCCAGTCTCGCACTGAAACCAATGGGACACGTCTGGGATGAGCTAGAACGTCGATCTCGCTCCACATCCAGCGTCCGATATCGCTGTCTTCTCTCAGTTCGGCTATTGAGAAGGAATGGGATGACACACATCTCCACAGACACTCGTACACCACAATGAAACTGTCTGCAGCGGAGTTCGAGTCATCATAAAGGTGGTAAGTGGACACATCCCGTTTTAATGTCCACTATTAGGTGTCCAGATAATTTTGATCAGATGGTGTTCATTAGATAAAATTTTGACAAAGGATACGTATTGATAAATAGTTCAGACAACGTACAGCCACGAGCAGTCCGCGTAATCGTCTGTGACTCGGTTTATGCTTTTCTCATTAACCATCAATCTTCGTTAGATGTCTCATTAATTCAGTACGAAACACAGCTCTCGTGCAACTGACGACTTTTCTGTTCTAAGAAGTAGTTCACGTAATGGCACCACGTTGCAGAAGGAAAACGCTAGTCTCCCTCGGAATGCCATGCGGGCGACATTGGGCGCTGTGTGAGTGGTAAGTGTAAGTGTGACGGTAGGTAGCTGGCTGGCAGCCGGACGGCATTATCGTCCGGCGGGTTCAGGCAGTTAGCGTGGCGCGAGGTCGGTCATATCAAGGGAGGGGGGGGGGGGGGGGGGGGGGGTAGGGGGAGGGCTACCCGGAGCAATTTGCATGACAAAAACAAAAGATTAAGGATCTTTAAAAGTCAAAGGTTAAGTGAGGCCGCAGATTTATGAGGCAATTTGGCGTGGCCCGTAACGATAAGGAGGCATAAACTTACAGCCCCGGCTTCACCCGGTGGCCTCCGTGTTCCCGCCCCTCGACAAACATCGGGGAGGGTATCTTCCACTCAGACAAATCGGGCACTCCGGCCCTTATTCTCATTCATGACTGCGGAAGCTCCACTTATTGGCGTCAAATACGTCATCTAAATTTAGGCGAAAATTCACCTGTCTGTGTTTTGCCCATCGCTAGCTTTCTGTTCAGACTGTAAGTCTAAGCTCGCACATTTTTATCATAATGAGGTCGAATTGTAACTTCATATTCTGAATTCTGTGTCTGTTGATATTATACTATAATTGTCTGTTTAATGCCATTATATTGCTTTTACTCACTCCAAAAACTAGTGCACCTTATGTCGCTATACTTCCCTGTACAAGCCTCCTCCTTTCTACATAACGACCGCTACCCGCCTCTATTATAACCTCTGATACTGTTATCAAGTCAGTGCCTCCCTCTGCAATTATATGCCCCATATTTTCTACAGATAACAAATTGGCAGTTCCTTGATGTCACATGATGTATCCTATCAAAAATCGTTGAAATGGCTGTGAGCACTATGAGACTTAACATCTGATGTCATCAGTCCCCTAGCACTTACAACTACTTAAACCTAACTAACCTAAGGACACAACACACATCCATGCCCTAGGCAGGATTCGAACCTGCAACCGTAGCAGTCACGCGGTGTACCCTATCAACCATTCCATTATTTTAGTCAAGATTTGCCGTGAAGTCCTCCCCGTTTCGATTCAGTAACTCATCATTAGTTACACGACCTACCTAGCTAACCTTCAGCATTCCTCTGCAGAATTACATTCTAAGAACTTTTTACTCTTCTTCTCTAAGATGTTGCTTAATAAACTCCATACACTTAAAATTAAATTCGATGACCACAAATTTCTCTCTTTCTGATTCGTTTTATTTCTAAGACGCGTCTACTTCGCACATCATCAGTTATTTTGCTGCGCCAATAGTAAAATTGGTGGACCAGTTTTAGCGTGTTATTTCCTAACATAAGTCCCTCATTATCTCCTCATTTTATTCGTCAAACTTTCATTACACTTGTTTTACCCTGTTGGTGCTCATCATATAATCTGCTTTCAAGATATTATTTTATTACTTTAAACAAATCTCCCAAGTCGTTTGTCACCTCTTGTACAAACACAGTATCAATTGATTAAAGCTGCTTAGCGGATTTTTTTTTTCACTACACCATCAATCTTTGGCAGTTACTCCAGCAATGTCATCGCTTGCGTCTGGGTACTGCTGTTGTCAAAACACTTGTCAGTTTTTTAAAAGTTTGTGGCTGTCTCGATGTCGGTGGCACTTTTAACAACATCAACATCACATTTAACGGTTCTGCTACAGACAAAGTCAGGTTCGTATCTAAACAGAAAGACTACAAGGGTATAGAAGAAGTATCCAGTAGAAACCGAGAGGGTTATGCAATTGTGTAACAATTCATGTTTCATGGGGAGACTATTTCCATCACTCAAATGCTTTGGCACGCACTGTCGAAAAAAATTAAAATAAGAAAGTTACGCCTCTCGTTTAACCCATAAACAGTGTTGTGTCGAAATATACACCGAACGGAAAAATATTACCCAATGATCGCCATTTGTCTCCAATAGACATGTTAAGTTTGCAGCTGCCTCGTTTCACTGTACTTCCCACAGTTATTATAACTAATGCATTGCATCCATCCTCATATCTACAGGGTGGTTTTCAGAAGGATGTTGTGTGCGAAATAAGCTACAAATTAGATTATATTTTCCTTTTCAGTTATATTAATGTATGTGTAACAAATTAATGTTGCACTTCCTTCTTAATTTTTTTGCTACAGGTCTTTCCAGTAATTAAATACGTCTTTCTTCCATATCTTTCATTTACGTTTTCGAATAAACAAATTAAGACATTTCTAACTAACGTGTAGGTAAGTAGAATATCTGAGTTCCAATTTAATAAATTACACTTTAGTTTCTACTAGTAACAAACATGGCTGTATTTCAGAAGTTTCTATGAACTATTCGCGGCTCGATCAGCGCAGATGACATCAAGCAAATCAGAATTAATGGCAGTTATTTTTACATCACACACTATATATCTACCGATCTTAGTCTGTTTTTAAACAGCAATAAGCTTGAAAAATATATAATATTGGAGGACAAATCAAAGTCTTCAGTAATGAATGATTACTTCCACACGTTTATTACACACGTATAATGAATTGTTTAACGTAGATGAAATTATTTTATATTTGCTGGGCAATTGGCGGATATCACTGAAGAGACTCAAGTATCTTAAGCTTTGATGTGTTGCAGGACAGAAAATTATTGCTACACGTGAGCCAATGAAAAGTGAGTGAGTGATATTAAGTGGCTATTGTGTTACGGTAAGGCATTAACGAAAATAATTTATAACTATCTAGCAAAACTTTAATTAGTAAAACGTCATTTATGATAATAGGCTACTTGATGGAATATTTCGACCAAACGACAGCCATAAGATGCTTACAATTGTAGTGCCTGAACTGATTTCCATCATTCATTGAGTAAGGTTAGTATTCCTAGTTACGCTTGTACATGTAGCATCAAATAAGCTGACCACACAAAATTAAAAGTTTTCTGCTTTCATAAACGGTAGTGGGAGGGGGGGGTGGGGGTGGTTATTGTAGTGAACCAGATGTAACGCGTAGAACAGATACGTAATCTTTGGACCTAAATTTAGGAAACAAAATGCATCGGATAATGTGAAAAACAATAGAAATATGTTGACTAGAAATGGTTCACTAAATCCCCTTACTTCATCTACCGTTAAAACTCTATAAGGGGTAGAGTGTGACACCTTACGAAGAAGTACCTACTAGTGGATGAATCATCTTCTCTAGAAACAAAGGTTCGATGATTGACTTGTGATAACATTTTGTTTGGTGTTGACACTAGTACCAGTGCGTAACTTAATCTCTTAAAAATTACGTATCCGTCTGTCCCCACAAAAGCCACTGCACCCACCACGATTTAATATGTTAGCATCTGTTCCATTATATTTGTCATCACTCATCAGAGGTTTGTGTCTTCACTTAAACTTTAGCGTATTGGATATTTTAAATGTGCGAGTTACACATGACTTCCCGAACTGTCGTTGAATTTTCTCTCGTAACTTCCCTCTGTATGACACGGCAACGTACTTTAAGTTCGATTTTAACTTTTTGCACTGACCTGAAATATGTTATCTTTGTTATATTCACTTACGTTCCTTCTTCTTTTTGCGTAAAAATCTTCGGCTAAGCCTTGAGAATAATTGTGAGCTGCACCGATATAGTTTAATGTTGCCACTTCATATTCTACACTTTTGGCATTGAATAGTAAACTTAATTTTCTGTATAACATTGTCGTAAGATAAGCTGTCTTATAACGCCATTGATGACATGAAGAAGAGTAAATAATCATATCAGTATCTGTCGGTTTCCGAAATAAGAAGGCGTGGATACCATTCTGTTTCTGTGTGGCGACCTCCAAATAATATGTCATTATCTTTTCTTCCATTTCCAATGTATAGTGTATTTTTTTAAGAATTCTATTAATAGTTGTCACATTATTCTGTACATTTAATTCACTAACCTTTATCGGCGCTATAATTCCACCCACGTAATGTATAAAGTATATGGCTTTTGTCAGTATCCTGACGAAATATGTTATTTTACAGCCGGCCGGAGTGGCCGAGCGGTTCTAGGCACTACAGTCTGGAACTGCGCGACCGCAACGGTCGCAGGTTCGAATCCTGCCTCGGGCATGGAAGTGTGTGATGTCTTAGGTTAGTTAGGTTCAAGTAGTTGTAAGTTCTAGGGGACTGATGACATCAGCAGTTAAGTCACATAGTCCTGAGAGCCATTTTCTTGTTATTTTATAAGTTGTTGATAAATATGTCTGTCATGGCTCCAATCACTCTATCACTCATGGCCATCCAACGATTATTCTACGTTCGAAGCATTTGAGTTGTCCTCACCCACCGTTTCTGCTTTCTACTGACTACAAAACACTCACCGCCTCCTGGTATACTGACGGGTTCCCATCTCGAGACATGTAGTTATCAATTCCGCATTATATAGGATCTGTGGATACTTTTGATACAGTGTATTTCGTCGTGATGAAAAATTTATTTTTTGTTAATGGACCATGAAGGATGTAATATCTAACTATATCCACGTTCCTGTCTACCGAAGACGGCATATTTTACTTCAGTAACTCAGAGAGTGACGGAAAATCACTGACTTCACTTCCATCCAGCAAAAGGAGGTGTGACAATTAAGCACACTCTTTACTTGATGGGTAGATAATGCATGCGGGAAATCACATGTTACTTACGGAGCTGCGGCGTTTCTGTCTTGGACTACACTATACCATAAGGTTGAAATGGTATTGCGTACGGTTAGCAGATTATGCAGTTGCAATTAGAAGCATCGCATATATCATTACTAGTTTACAATTGCGGGTCAACTTACCCCTTCCCACTAAAGCGAAGACGATAATTATTCTTAGCAATGAGAGTGAAATATCGTGGGAATTTCATTTCTTTATTCCCTCGTATCTGCACCGGCGTGTGTCGCTTTCGTATCATTACGGCGAATTGTTTCTGTAACATCTGAGAAAAACAATTCAGCAGCGTAGAATCACAAAAACTGTCTGCTTTTGCTGAATTTCAAGTTATATTTCCTTGACCTACGGGCGTAACGCTAACGTGACAGGTAAACTGGTACCGTCTTTCTCATCAAGAATACAGAGAGAAAAAAAAAAAAAGAAAACGGGGAGTCGACCACGCGCTGCTTTGCTCCGGCACCCTCCGGTGACTAATTACTGAGCCCGCAGGCAGTAGCGGAGTACGAGAGCAGGTCAGCAGTGTGGAGCCAGGGTTGCCAACTGTTGCCGCTACGCAATTAGCGTGATTATAATGTTACGCTCGGAGTGCACAATTTGTAGGCGAGCAAGCTTAATTTGTCTGGGGGATTCTCGGCATTTCTTTCTCTCGTACTGCGAGCTCGTTAGCTTTAATAAGCGAATAACGTTGGTATCGCTCTGCGTACGTACCGAGAAAGAGCCGCAAACTCGGGAGCATCCGTGCGTATGAACGCTGTGCCTCGGTTGCTCCAGAGCCGTACCAAGGTGTGCCTACGCACCTGGCAGAACTACCAAAGCAGAGCCCCCCCACCCAATGAACTACAATTGTGAAATTTTAACTGCAAGGATCTAGACAATTTTATTATTTTGTAAACAGGTTTGAGCATGATAAATCGGCAGTAGATAATATTATTTAAATGAATTACTCTGATGAAAAATATTTCGCACCAAGAATTAATCGTATTATTGTAGTAACACACTGCAAAATTGAGTAACTCACTAACGAAACTGTAAGTGAACCTGGAGTCTATGATATTGTTCACTGCATTACATTGTATGCTTGTTTTAATATGAGGAATAATAAGGTAAAGATTTTATTTACTCCTCATCATTTAATAATAGTGTATAAATTATTAGTGATAAATAACAAGAGAGCTATAATCAAGAGTTAAGAAATGTCCTTTTTCAGGAATGGTGTTTTTACTGTTACTTGATAATGGATTCCCTAGCTTAGAGCAAAGGAATCTCACTGAATATGCCAATGAATTGGATTTAGGCCGTTACACTAGACACAAGATAACATGTGCTTGAACGTGTTTTTATTTTCCTCTCATGTTCGAATCGTACTCGAGGTTTCGACACAATGGCTAACGTAAATGATTTTCATTCTCGGTAGCAAAATAACAAAATACCTAATACATAAGTAAGGCCTGTTTCCTTCGATCTTAAAACAACCACAGATGCTTGAATTGCTCAAGGACTGAGATGTCCCGTAATATTATGAGGGGTACGTGAGAAACAATGCCTCTCAATATGCAAGTCAAAATTCCTAAGACTTTTTCGATCAAAGAAACGTTATAAACATTCTACAGTATATCTTAATTATTCATTTCTACGTACCTACGGCCGCCTGCCGCTAGATGGCTCCGAATTGTAGGGTGTAGTATGGCGGTGAGCAAAGTAACTACAACGTTTCGTGAAAGACAGTGTCCTGTAATCGAGTCCTCGAGCGTGCGTGACAATACCAGACCACACTCTAGGGCTGCGAGACGTGCAACAATCCGATGACTTGACTTCAGTACCATATATCTTCTCCGTACAGTCCCGACTTGGCCCTATCAGATTTTCGTCCGTTTCCGCAACTTAAAGAACATCTTCAAGGACCTCACTTTGATAGCGGTGAAGTGGTGCAAGCAGATGCGAGGCTGTGGCCCCGTCAATCAAGTCATGCTACAGTGACGGCAACAACAAACCGGTGACTTGTTGTCAGAAAAGCGTTCAGAAATAAATATGTACACATGAAGAACGAAAGTGTAGATTGTTAGTAACGGTTGTTTTTCTTAAAAAGCTTCGAGAATTTTCAAATAAAAATTCGCAGGCATTATTTTTCACCCCGTCCTAACATTATCCAGGCACGGAAGGCATATTATTGAAACTGTGTTTTATTTAAACTGGAACAGTAAAAGTAGAAACTGGAGGGACACGAAAATTTCGTGTCCCATAGGAGTAGTGTATTTATGTTGCTACGTGGAGCAAATTGCACTGTAGAAATGATACTGTCACAACACCGTGCGTTTACAATCGCAGGCCGAGAGTATAATGAGTTCTTGTAGGCAAGAGGTTCCCAACCTCGGATCAGTAACCGTTCGGAGGAAGTATAAAGTCTGAAGGATGGAAACTGAAAGGGTCTGACCGCGACTCAGTCATGAAATAATTTCTTAGGAAAATAATAATTATTAGAATTTTAATTATTATTATTATTGTTGTTGTTATTATTATTGCCAATAAAATAATTCCATGGAATGTAGTCGAATCAAATCAGGTGAAGCTGAGGGAATTAGATTAGGAAATGAGACACTTAATGTAGTAGACGAGTTCTACTATTTGGGCAGCAAAATAACTGATGATGGTAGAAGTAGAGAGAATATAAAATATAGATTGACGATGACAAGGAAACCGTTTCTGAAGGAGAGAAAGATGTTAATGTCGCGTACAGATCAGAGTATCTGGAAATCATTTCTGAAAATATTCATAGGAAGTGTAGTCATGCATGAAAGTGAAAAATGGACAATAAACAGTTTAGACAAGAAGAGAATACAAGCTTTAGAAATGTGGTGTTGCAAATGGGTATATGACGTAACTAATGAGGAGTTTGAGTCACAACTTGACTAGAAAAAGGGGTCGGTTGGTAGGATATGGTCTTAGGCATCAAGGCATCACCTGTTTAGTATTGGATGGAACCGTGGAGGGTAAAAATCGTAGCCGGCAGACCAGGAGATGAATACACTAAACAGATTCAGAACGATGTGGGTTGCAGCAGTTACTCGGAGATGAAGAGGCTTGTACAATATAGAGTAGCGTTGAGAGCTGCATCAAACCAGTTTTTGCACTGAATACCACAACAACAACATTATCATCGCAATTTTCTAAGATTCTCATATTGAATGCATAAGTTACCAATCATCACTTTTTTTAAAGTCATTCATCCAGGGAGTGGTGGAAGTTAGAGCTTGTGAAATGTGAATATTTTCTTCACATCTTTCACCTATTAAACATATACTTCGCGTTTTGTGCCGTACACAGTAAAAGTGAGATATATGATTAAGAAATGCTAAATACATCATGAAAATATCTTCTCTGACTTGTAGGTATCTCCTGCAGTGGAACAGAAATTGCACCAGTACTCACTTTGAAACACATTAATGAATTAACTAGCAGCACAGTTATAACAAGATAATGTCTATCATCGTGCAATAAACAGCATTATAATTCAAACTTCATTGTAGACTAAAACTGTGTGCCGGATCGAGACTCGAACTATGGATCTTCGTCTTCCGCGGGCAAGTGCTCTACCGACAGTGCTACGCAAACACGACTGACGCCTCTTCCTGATATCTTAAATCCCGAGAGTACCTCACCTCCTGGAGCAATTGAAGCTGTGACGACAGGGTGTGAGTCGTGCTTGGATAGCTCAGTCGATAGAGCACTTGCCTGTGAAAGGCAAAGGTCCCGAGTTCGAGTCACAGTGCAACGCACAGGAAGTTTTATATCAGTTCGCACTCCCCTGGAGAATGAAAATTTCAGTATGTACATATTGTTATTATCAGCGGCAGTGGTTATGTACAGCTCGCTGGCAGCTTGAAGTGTTCCAGTTCCTCACAGTTGAGAAGTTATGTTACCACAAGTTTTACACACAGTAAATTATAGTTCATTTATTTTGATTTGACTGGTTTTAAATGTGGCTACAGGATTCTGGTGAGGCCGATGTCGCTATAGAGATACGCGGTGGAGTTTTCAATTCTGAGAAGAAGTTGTAGTTAGCTCTCACGATGCACTGCCATTTGCAGTGAAACTACCCGAACAAAGCTTACAGGAAATAAATTTTACATCCAAGATTCAAACATTTTCGCTGTGGCGGCAATGAAACAAAAGGATCTGATGAACTTGGAGCATGAGATATTACGTGCACTGACTCAGAACAAACCAAAGATAAAAAAGCTTGTTAGAAACAAGTAACACCGAACGCCTCATCGATAATTACTTCTTGGCTTCACAAAACACATACAAAAAATAAATAAATAGTTATTTTAAAAATAAAAGTGTTCAAAGAAAATTCTCTTTTTTTCTAAAGCAGAGTTAGCTGCTAGTGTCAGTGGGGGAAGGGAGGCAATCTTAGGTAATAAGTGACTACACTATGGGGTGATGGTTTGAGACCATGTGGTAGGTAGAATAGGGGAAAACAGACGGTGGAAAAATTCACTGGATAACTGTAATTGCATCGTTTATGTGAAGAGAAACCACTGTCACCGGCTCACATGTAAAAATGATAAGCACTGCAATATTGTTGAGAATTTCAGAGAAATTGCTTTAACTAAGCTAATTCATGTACAACACCAATGCAACAGTTCGTCCAGCAGTTAACAATGTTTGATTTCAGCTGTAAATTTAATGATTGTAAAGAATCCGCCTCTATTCCAAAATGGAAACCGGATGTTGACCTAGGTTTCGGCGCGGATAAACACGCCTTCTTCGGAACACACTAAAACTACAAATTGCCCAAAGAGGCAGTGTAACTTGTAATAAAACCTAAGTTTATCAGCAAAGAAAGAGATTCATAGGATACACAAGTGCTCTAGTATAAGAAGAAAGATGTAAACTAGACTGTAAAATAAACTAATCACCTGTCTATCTTATACCAAAACTAATAGGCAGCACAGTGATCACTGTTGTAAGTTCAGTTTGTTTCGTCCAGCGAGGACACTAGTGGGTTACAAGTAGGTGATGAGCGTCCTGCAAAGAGGACGGAGGCTGGGCTGCTTTTAACGGAACCGAATTTCTTGCAGTTCTCCATCTCCACTCCCAGACAATTTGTCGCATTCAAAAGCAAGAACCAAGACCTACAGCAATGCAGTAATCGTCGTCGCCATACTCCTTTATCCTTCCTCCTCAACCGTCTGTCTCCCTCTCCCTGTATCTTTCAAACGCACACATACATACACACACACATACACACACGGTTGTGCCCATCCGTACACTCGCCGAGACACATTCTCTGGAGGCCCCGCTACGTCCGGCACAATTCATTTAGCGCCTACCCTCGTGAATCAGTTCGTTAGCAGCGTCCACAGGGCGGGGGTACCTGCGCTGTCCGGTCACGCCTGGCTGAACGCCTAAAGCGTGCGACGGGTCAGGCTCTTATCGCGCAGTTTCCTTTCCCTGAAAGAAAATCCACCTACCTCGTTTCTTAGGTAGTTGCTGCACTCGCCTCTCCTGATAGCAGCTACTGGAAAAATTGCAGAAAAGCAGTGTTGAAGAAACTGCAATTTAATAGCCGCTCACCGGAGGCCGCGATACATGTTTGCTGAAATACAATCTATGAGCAATCTTCCTAAATAAATTGAGTTATTGGAATGGTAGTAATTGTTTACTCAAACGAGAACGCGAAGTTGGTAATTCTATTTAAGCTCTTTATTGTCTTTAAGCCTGATCATCAGCCCGCTAATCTACGTTTGAAGAAAGTTCAGTTCACAATTCTATCCACACTCAAACCCCGCCAGAATTAGCTTTCAAAGTTACGGAATTTACTTAACTGCAACACAGACGATTTTCTAACATACACGTTTGCAGTCGATGTTCAATAATAGTTCGTTTTTTAACGTTAATGCTCGCCATAAGCACTTAGTAAAAGTTTACGAAGTACCGCCACGCTTTTAATTATTAAAGTTACTCGCGTCTTTCGCGGAACGAAAAGTCACAACTCGCTCAAACTCACACTACGCGTTACTGGACTCTTCCAGTCTCAAATCGCACAGTACCGAACCGATGAAGCCGTTTTATGACTTCATTTTACACATTATTCGCGAGGACACATCAAGCATGTCTCTTCTCGATCACCGTTCCTTCGCGACTCCTCATCCACTCGCGACTCACTCTCCTAGTCTGCTAACCGTCCTCGCATCTCATTGGCTCACACATCACACAGCCAATCAGAATTAACTCTTTGGGTGCGCCTCGCGCCAAAATCTAGCACGCACCAGTCATGACTTCTGAATCATTTACGTCATGATTTCTTGTTACACAAAATTTACTGTATAATTTAACAAACCGAAAGGAAAACTAGACTTTACTTTATTTCCAGAAATTATTTAAATACTCGCGAACGTTCTGGCTGCTTGTACAATACCATACACTCTTGGACATCCGACATTCACTAAGATGGGGAATCACTGGCGACTCTGTTCCCACGGTTACATCGTCTGAACACTTGCGAGTTCCAACCTAGATTTTATACACTTGCAAAGAATGGCGAATGTCCCTCTTTCATTCACTCAGGCACACTCATTCACTCTCACCTACTCATATAAAATAACTGTTCACAAAAATTCAAAACATTTATGGTTTTAACAAAGTTATAGGTGAATTTCTAAAAGTAAAATTCTCAAAATAAATACAAAAGCACGGAAGGTGATTTTGTTTCATAGTTGGATGGTCACTGAAGGTGATCTATACATAATGGTATTTATTTAGACTCGAAAATTGTAGAAATTTGCGTTTTCTGTAAGATTTTTCTAATTTCCAAAATATGCAGGTTTCAAAGCTCAAATTTGGATGACTTATTTTTATTCATAACAGAAACTAGTATATTAACTTTTAATTTCCTCAGGTTCCTCAGTTAGAAGTTATTAAAGATGAAAGTTCCACGTTATACACGCGGCTAGTTAGCGCACAGGTCTTACATTCTCACGGTACAGACATGCCATATGGTCGTGACGTCAGACGAACTGACACCGGTAATCTGCCCGCTACAGCACATATGCTAATCTGATGGCTACTTTACAGTCTGTCTACATTTCACAGTAAATATTTGATAGAAAACTGTGCGCTCGCACTAGTTGCGACGCCACACACCTCCTGAGGAAACTAAATTTTTTCATTCATGACAAACTTTTAGTTTTCTAAAAAAAATTTCTATTAAAGATTTACTCAAACAGCTATTTAACATTTATAGTTCCTGTACATCAATCATCCACTTATACCTAGGGCTGACGACCTACAAAACATCTTATATCTAAACATGCACTTTTATCATCATTCAAAAAAAAAATTTTTCAAATTACAAAATCCTATTTACAAATTCCTGAAAGAGAAAACAAACCTAAATACTATCTTGATGTACGTCACACGCACACTAACACTACTATCGCTATGGTGAGCGTCACTTTTTTTTTACCACTTACACTTAAGATTTTGATAGCACTCGTAGTTCGACCGGGTCCTGCTTGGGAGGTCCATTTCAAGTCTCGTGCTACCACCTCTGTTTACTTCGGCGCACCTGAAACATCAGCTGGCCTCAGTTCCCTTTCTAACTGCTACGTCTTAACCTACAGCAGCGATAAATGGCGCTATCTGCTTGACTCTAAAGTCTCATATTTTTGATAAAATTTACTTTACAGTATGTACAATTTTCAAATTTTTTTTTTTTTTTTTTTTTTTTTTTTTAAGTGAAAAGTGAATTGACTTTCCTAATGCAGTACCGAAGTGGCACATTTACTCTTTAATTACTTCTTCATTTCATAATCAAACAAGTTATGGTTACATAAGAAATACTAAGAAAAACAATTCCTACAAATAGTTCACAAATACATAATAAATCTCCGCCAGCACTGGTGACTCTCCAGTTCCTGTACAATACACAACAATATAAAATATACACAAAATTATCAATATTACAATTCTGTCTCCAGGCAATCTCCTGTAGTCCTGTATCATAAATTAAACACTGAAAAATACATATTTACTTATTCATTTATCAACACTACAATCCTTATACTAATCTCTACGACAAACTTGGGGAGCTTTGTGTGTCTCTGGTCAAAAATGGAATCGATGTCATGGGTACTTTCCTCATCTCACATATCTGGAGTTACTTCAATTTCTTGTCAACATCAGGTTTTCTCTAGTCACATTCGGGTTTAATTTACAACTCTCATACTCATACTTCACACACTCAGGTTAGTATTTGTTAAAGCGTTTCCTACTAATCTGCGAAACCTCGTTACCCATACTTTCTAACATACATCCACCTCCTGAGTTACCAACGTCGCCTCAGCTCTGTTTACATTCGTAGCCTCACTTCCTTTTGTTTACAAACATCTCCTCTGTTTACCAACCAACGCCACCTCTGGTTACCAACATTAAGCTTTTTATTTACTCACCTTCGTAGCCTCACTTTTTCCTAATATCGAGCTAGCCAAACACTATGCTCATTCTTTCTCCTTTTCTCACATATTTCTCTTCATTTGACAGTCAGTCCTGCTGCACTGTCCCTTTAACTTAACTTCCTTTACCCCTTTGACAGTCAACCTTGTTGCACTGTACCTTTACTCATTTTACCACTAAATCACCTCCTGAGGCTCTGACTTCATTGAACAGACAGTTTTGCTGTACTGCTCCATTTCCTTTCCTAAACATTAGCTTAATGCTACGTCTTAACATATCGTTCTGTTACTTAACAAACAGCTTCAATGTTCGTCACCATATTTTCTGAGGCTCTTACATTTCTTAGTTATTTTACCTTTCTAAGGGCATTACTCACACCTTAGGCCAAACATTTACTTTACTGAGACTTATTACTTATCTGAGGTATCTTAATCCTTTTTGATTTTCTCTTACACTCATTCCTTACGCTTAACCTATACTGCACTGAGGTTCTTTCCTACTCATTACTTAAACACTTTATCACTTAAAAACTACGATAGAGAAGAAGGAAAGACGATAGAATTTTAGTTCTGAATGAAAGAAGAGGTAGGTTGACAATACGGAAAAGAAAGTGGAAGAAATATTGTCAAACGACTCGAGACCTAGTGCTCGTCACGCACTTAGCTCTGCAAAGAGTGCAAAGCTCTCTGAGGTATCTACTCACTCCTGGCCACGTCTCTCTTTTGAACATATCTTTTCAAATCCACAATGTTCCTAAGCCCTAACACCTTATGTGATTTCACAAACTCCAGTCTATAAGCATTTGGGTGAGGCTTCTCTACGATTCTAAATGGGCCCACGTACTCATCGGTAAACTTCTTTGTTTCTGACGTAAGTTTCTTAGATCTTTCCCTAGTTTTCACTAGCACTAGATCCCCTACCTGAAAACTAGTGGGATCAGCTCTTGCGTCATGCCTTCTCTTTCTTTCCAGGGCCTTCTTTCTTATATTAATACGTGCCAGTCTCTCCTTCTCTTCGATGGCTATGTCTGTGAGATTTGGAAACTCGACCAGGTCGAATAAAATATTATTCGGCCTAATGTCACACATTAGCTCTACTGGTGCATATCCTGTGGCTTCATCAATATCAATTAATTCTAGTAATTTCTCCTCGATCCTATTTCTGACACTCACAAGCTCAGACGGATCCTCTACTTTTTTGCCACTGTACTCATTATAGCCCTCCAAGAATTTCTCTGTTTTACAAATACATATAGGAAAATCATTCTGCTCAGGATCCTCACATAGCTGCTTACCGATGAAAGGTATAGTAATTAGTTTACCCTTAATTTTTACCATAACATCATTGGTAGAAAAATTCACCCATCCTTCATATTTATTCAAAAAGTCAGCCCCCACCAATATGTCTACACTCAGTCCATTTATAACTAAGAAGTTCTGTCTTATTTCTACTTCCTTAAATGCTATGGGTAGAAACACTTCCTGTTTTACTGTCTTCTTAGTCTTACCGGTTGCTACTACAATGTTCAAGCCACTTACTGGCATCTTAACAATCTGTTTACTGTTAGGGAGTTCATTTACCAAGTTCTGGGATACTGCACAGACTTCCGATCCAGTATCTATCAAACATTTAACTGGTTCATTTAATACTCTTAGCTCTACTATCGGTTGCCCTAAGTACTCTTTATTTATTTTGGGTTCTGCTTCCTCCAATAAATCTTGCACAATTTCTCTCCTTTCGAAGCCTGTCTTTTGGGTGGCAATCACATTCACACTTACAGGGTTTATTTCATGCTTATTATCACCCTCAATTCTAGTGGCAGCTCCTATTAGCCTATCCACTATTGCTAAGTCAAAACATTTTTCCAATGTTTCCCCCTCTTTCTCATTAACCTCCTTTTCTACGACCCTATCCAAGGCGTCGTCATTAACCTCTACCTCCTCCTCTAATCTATCCTCTTCTTCGTAACTATCTACAACATCAATTATCTTATCAAGCACAGTCACAACCCTGCCATTATTACTGTTCTCACCCCTATCCGACAGCTCTTCATTAGTTTTACTGTGCATAATGTCTTTCTGATTATTACCCTTATAACTAGTACTTAGTTCTTCAATAAGTGGCTTCTTATGATTATTCTTACAGTTAATTGGTTCATTAACCTCCACTTGACTTAAAGCTACTATCTCTGTCTGTTTTACGTTATCCTCCCTAAATTTTGTAGCAACAACATTTATGTTAGGTGGTCGTTCAGGCTGCTTTCTTATGAATGGTTTTGCCAGCGGATTTAACTTTAAACGCTGTTGCCTACGATCGCCAGCCCACTCGTAGACAATTAATGGTTTTCCGAGCGCGGTGCGTCATCACTATGCCTCCAGCTGACCGCCTCACCTCCTGACATCTGTCGGCCGCTGTCATACTGCTCGCGTTCATTGAACCTGTTAACATATGTTCTTCCTCTACCACGTGAACTGCCACGGTATCCGCCGCCTCTCTGAACACCCATCCTATTAATGTTTACATCCGCGCGATTGTCATTCTGCCTAGCAGGCGGGCGATGCTCCCTCCTCATGTTTTCTTCTTCTTTTTGGACGGATTCAACCCTTTCTAAATACTGTACGAACTTGTCAATGTTATCTCGGGGCGCAGATATGATCTTAGTTTTCCAGTTCCACGGTAGCTTATTTTCTACCCCTAATATGATCTGTTCTGTTTCTAACTTATTACTAAGGTAGGACAGAGTTGTTACCCACCTTTGAACAAATCGTTTGATGCCCTCTCTCTTGGGGTCATACTTCTCTCCCGACCAGAACCGATTAAGAACATCCATCTGCTTTCTCTTTCCCCAGTATTCCTCAAAGAACGCTAATTTAAATTCTGACAATTTCGCGTATTTTTCAGAGGCTAAATTCCCCCATACTCTGGCCTCTCCCATCAAATTTGAAGTGATAAAGCCTATCTTTTGTTTATCGCTCCATACTTTCGGCAAAACGTCTTCAAAATCGTTCCAAAATTCTCTGGGGTGCATGTTCTTACTTGGGTCAAATTTTAAAAACTGTCTGTGGGTAACATACGCAACCTCGGTAGATTCAATTATTCCACTGGAAATTATACTACCACTATGGTTAGAAACACACTGTTCTACTTTGGTTAGTCTGCATTCATGCCCACAAAGTTGCTCATTCACACTTTCACTGAAATGGCTTATGTGAGTCTCTAACTTATTGACCTTATTTACAACTTGCTCTCCAAGTTTCTCACACCGAATTTTGGTATCATTTACTTTACATTCTAAGGCGGCATGATTAATTTCATTGGAATTCTCTACCACTTTTATGTGCTCACATACTTTATCTAATTCTGCATCAACATGGGATTTAAATTGCTGTTGATCCTCAGTAACCTGTTCGATTCGTGTCGTCAATTCACTTTGCACTTGAACAATATTTTCTGTACATTCTAGTTTAACCTGCTGTATTTCAACATTTACTTTACTACTGAGCACTGCTAAATCTTGCTTCCAACAGTCTCTGAGATCGGATATTTTGGAATCTAAATCAGCGCCCATTTTAGTCATCTCATTACTTAAATCAGATCCTAATTTAGACATTTTTGAATCCATTTTACTTGACATATTAGTTTCCATTTGTGACATATTAGTTTCCAATTTTGATATACTGGAATCCATTTTACTTGACATATTGGAATCCAACACGTTCATCTTAGTTAATAGATTCATCAGCATACTGGCGACATTATCCTTCGCCCCCTCATTTGCTGATACAATGTCCCTATTAACATTAACTACCGGCATGGGTAACTGTAACTCACTGGGCACTGACATATTTGGATCTGACTCCAAACTATAATTAACATAGGATGAATCAGTCAAACTACTACTGAAATTGGGTTGAGACACGTCTAAACTAAAATTCATGGGGTCATTTTCCCCTGTCTCCATCCCACTATCACAACTTAGTTCCGCCTTTTTGTCACTTGGTTGAAACTCAGCCATTTTTCTCAGTTTGACTCCACAAACACACAAAGTTTTCAAAAGCACTGTACTTAACTTTGTGCTTCGGCGTGCTGCGTTGCTGCTAGATGAAACTGCGGGTCCGTTCACCATACACTGCAATGCTGTACCAGTTTCCGGGCCCCCGCTCGAATCAGCGCTGCCAACTGCCACTGCTGTCGTCGCCTCTGCGTAGTCTCCGTAGCTCGTCGTCTGCCAGACGCCGTCGTAGACTGCTATTCCAATCGGCGCGTAGTCACCGAAAAATTCTTCCGTTCCGTACAACACATTACAGTTCACGGACACTTTCACTGTCCTTCCTATTCACGTGGCGATATCAATTTGTACGCTACACAGTTCCTACACATAGCGAGCACTTCTGTATTGTCCGGTAATTGTCACTACTGCTTTTTTTTTGAAATTCACTGGAATTTACTATTTTTGTTTCCCGGCCGATGCACCACTTGCGACGGGTCAGGCTCTTATCGCGCAGTTTCCTTTCCCTGAAAGAAAATCCACCTACCTCGTTTCTTAGGTAGTTGCTGCACTCGCCTCTCCTGATAGCAGCTACTGGAAAAATTGCAGAAAAGCAGTGTTGAAGAAACTGCAATTTAATAGCCGCTCACCGGAGGCCGCGATACATGTTTGCTGAAATACAATCTATGAGCAATCTTCCTAAATAAATTGAGTTATTGGAATGGTAGTAATTGTTTACTCAAACGAGAACGCGAAGTTGGTAATTCTATTTAAGCTCTTTATTGTCTTTAAGCCTGATCATCAGCCCGCTAATCTACGTTTGAAGAAAGTTCAGTTCACAATTCTATCCACACTCAAACCCCGCCAGAATTAGCTTTCAAAGTTACGGAATTTACTTAACTGCAACACAGACGATTTTCTAACATACACGTTTGCAGTCGATGTTCAATAATAGTTCGTTTTTTAACGTTAATGCTCGCCATAAGCACTTAGTAAAAGTTTACGAAGTACCGCCACGCTTTTAATTATTAAAGTTACTCGCGTCTTTCGCGGAACGAAAAGTCACAACTCGCTCAAACTCACACTACGCGTTACTGGACTCTTCCAGTCTCAAATCGCACAGTACCGAACCGATGAAGCCGTTTTATGACTTCATTTTACACATTATTCGCGAGGACACATCAAGCATGTCTCTTCTCGATCACCGTTCCTTCGCGACTCCTCATCCACTCGCGACTCACTCTCCTAGTCTGCTAACCGTCCTCGCATCTCATTGGCTCACACATCACACAGCCAATCAGAATTAACTCTTTGGGTGCGCCTCGCGCCAAAATCTAGCACGCACCAGTCATGACTTCTGAATCATTTACGTCATGATTTCTTGTTACACAAAATTTACTGTATAATTTAACAAACCGAAAGGAAAACTAGACTTTACTTTATTTCCAGAAATTATTTAAATACTCGCGAACGTTCTGGCTGCTTGTACAATACCATACACTCTTGGACATCCGACATTCACTAAGATGGGGAATCACTGGCGACTCTGTTCCCACGGTTACATCGTCTGAACACTTGCGAGTTCCAACCTAGATTTTATACACTTGCAAAGAATGGCGAATGTCCCTCTTTCATTCACTCAGGCACACTCATTCACTCTCACCTACTCATATAAAATAACTGTTCACAAAAATTCAAAACATTTATGGTTTTAACAAAGTTATAGGTGAATTTCTAAAAGTAAAATTCTCAAAATAAATACAAAAGCACGGAAGGTGATTTTGTTCCATAGTTGGATGGTCACTGAAGGTGATCTATACATAATGGTATTTATTTAGACTCGAAAATTGTAGAAATTTGCGTTTTCTGTAAGATTTTTCTAATTTCCAAAATATGCAGGTTTCAAAGCTCAAATTTGGATGACTTATTTTTATTCATAACAGAAACTAGTATATTAACTTTTAATTTCCTCAGGTTCCTCAGTTAGAAGTTATTAAAGATGAAAGTTCCACGTTATACACGCGGCTAGTTAGCGCACAGGTCTTACATTCTCACGGTACAGACATGCCATATGGTCGTGACGTCAGACGAACTGACACCGGTAATCTGCCCGCTACAGCACATATGCTAATCTGATGGCTACTTTACAGTCTGTCTACATTTCACAGTAAATATTTGATAGAAAACTGTGCGCTCGCACTAGTTGCGACGCCACAAGCGGCGGACAAAGAACGCCACGCCAACAACAGAAACTCGCCGACTGCCTGTCTGCTTCCCGTCTCTTTCTCCCCTCATCGGTCGATTTGTCGACTCCCGTCGCTGCTACTTTCTATCGCCATTGGGCATAGCAATCGTACTGTCTACTAGAGTCTGTCGTTGTGTCTTGTTTCCGACTACAGAAACATTAAGGCGGGTAGGACGTCAAACGGAGCGACTGTGAGCACCACAGGACATTTTAATTTCCACTGTCTGTACTTTTACAAATAAATTCATAAAACTTTGTGAGCATGACGAGGTGGCATTCAGGATTCAAATCCGTAGCAGTGGGAGTTCAAAAATATAACAATATCATTTTTTTTCATGTGAAATGTCGTCATATTTTCACTTAATATTGGCTGCATTTGTTGCTATAGGCACACTTTACTTCATAAGTAAGAGATATTCTTCGATGTATTTTGCACAGCATACTAAACATGCTTACAGGTGTATGAAACTCCAGAATTTCCCTAATCTTCT
This sequence comes from Schistocerca gregaria, assembly GCF_023897955.1. Taxonomy (NCBI): domain Eukaryota; kingdom Metazoa; phylum Arthropoda; class Insecta; order Orthoptera; family Acrididae; genus Schistocerca; species Schistocerca gregaria. The sequence continues at coordinate 396,872,354 of NC_064925.1, read as the reverse complement.
TCGATGAATTTTGCACAGCATACAAACCATACTTACAGGAGTATGAAATTCTAGAATTTTCCAACTGTATTAATATCTGTGGTAAAAACTAAGATAATTAAGTATTAAATTTGAGCTTTTCTGAACATGAAGTTTAAAATGTTACAGCTCATTAATTTTTTTATAAATTAAATATATTCTACAGTTAAGTATGGCTTGTATGCTGCGCAAAATTCATCGCATAATCTCTCTTACTTATGAAGAAAAGTGTACCTACAGCAACAAATGCAGCCAATAGTAAGTTAAAAGATGACGAAATTTGACATGTAAAATAAATTTATTTTGTTAGGTTTTTTAACTTCCGCTGCCATGATTGTGAATCCTGAATCCTTCCTGGTCATTCTGGAAAGGTTTTATGAATTTATTTGTAAAAGTACATATAGTGGAAGTTAAAATGTCCTGTGGTGCCTCTCCTCCTCCAAGTCGGCCCCTTTGACGTCCTATCACCCTTAAAGGACGGCACCGTTTCGTTGCATTGACATGATACTTTTACGAGACTTGAAATGCAACTAGAAGTCATTTAAATTATAGCCCAAAAATTCCAGTTTCTGTTTCGAAGGAGCTTTACAAATGTGACCTATAGAAGTACCGGTTGTCCACAGACAATAATCTTTGCCCAGCTGGTGGGTGGAGAGATACAGACCAGGCCACGCATAAATACGAGGATATCCACCTTGGAAGTGTCTTTACGTATGATCTGGTAGTGTCGCTTAACGTGGTACTAGTTGGGGGGGGGGGGGGGGGAGGCGTCGTGCCCAGATCAGATCCAAGTGGAGTGACGACCGCTGGTGTTGTACACAGGCCACAATGTGTTTTTAGGCTTTTTGCCAAACTCATACCTGGAGATAAGCCTCAGTCTCTCAGTCTCAGAAAATTCGATACACATACAGTTGAAATACATCAGGCCGTAAGTCCATTTTCACGAGTCACAGACATATGGCGTCCTTCAATTCAATGCTACCGGCTTAAGTGACGATTGGGGCTACAGGAAGTACATCAGGGGAGAAGCTTAAAAGAAAACAAACTTCCCAAATCTTGAGAAACAGCTGAAATCGTAAAACGTAATATACTTTAAATAATATAATGGCACCTGAAGCTCTAATTTTCTTCCATATTTCGTTGTGCTATTACACAGTTTCGGTCTCCCATGTGCATTTACAAAACATTCATCTCTGGCATGTCATGCCATACAAGACTCTTTACCCGTGTATACTTCAATAGTGTGTGAGACTTGGATGGTACACTGTACGAGCGATGGTGTCTTTTTCCTTTTTTGTTTTTTTTGTTTTGTTTTGCTGAATTGATGATGTTTCCTTGTTGGACGATTATTATATATCTTAAGAAGAAGAAAGCATGCTTGCAAGATATCAGCCACAGCAATCCATCCCGCTCGATAAATTGGTCCATATTTCTGACAGTATGCAGTTATGAGCTCCTTTATGTACAGCTCTTAACACTTCGCGCACTTCAGGTGCTTGTCGCTCGCTCCGCTCCAGGTTCGTCGCCGTAATTTAACCAACAAATAAACGATAGGACTTCGTTTATTGTGTCAAAAATTTCTTCTGATGGAATAATTTTATTTTGCTATTCACAAAGTAGTCGATATTAATGAAACACACATTAAAAAAGTACAGTACGGGTATTTCATTATTGACATCGCAGCTGTACATCAATTTCTTTGAATCGAAAAACTGACACTGTTAGAGAGGAGCACATTTCCAGGAATTGCGATATTCTTCAACGTGACTGGTATGATTAAAATGAAAACCGAAAATCAGTAATTCCACCTCATAGTAAATCTTCAGTTGCTTAAGTGTACTCACTTTCATTTTTCAGGCGTAATATTGAATATATATGTGGGTGAAGCACACATATTAAACGCTCTTCTCATTGAAAATAACGTGTTTTCGAGCAAGCTTTCCAAACGGCGAAAGTGACCCGCTCCCGTCTTCCTTACCCTTTCGCCAACATCCCACGAAGAGGATGGCTCCGTTTGTCGCTCCGCTGTACATTCAGAATGCCACATCTACATAGTGGCCCTGCCAGGGCTCAAATCTTCTCTCAGGATCGATGGCTGGGACTGATTTCTCCCTAGACAGTTCTTTTTCTCCTTTAAGTGCCAGATCGCATTGGTCATATTTCTTTGTAACTCAAAAATTATACAATCTGAACGCGTACGGAAGATCAATAAAACAGTTCATCGCAGCTGCTGACAGAGTCTAAAAGGTGATTGACGGAATACGCTTTCGGAAAGAGATTGGCTTTTCTGTCCTTAACGAAATTGTCTCTTGAAGAACTGGTGATCATTCCCCACGTCTAACAGACTGCTGTATTCACTCATCACGAAATTACAATACAAATTTTTGTTACTTATCGATTTATATTTTCTATTACTCTCATACCTATTTGGAAAAAAGACAGTAGCACTAATTTAAACCTTAAAACTCAGAGTTATATGGTAGAAGTACTGGAAATATTCGTTCCACCACAACAGCACGGGGTCTATTCGTTTAGCGTGTTGTATGGCTTGCGCTGTCTGTTCTGACGTTGGCTAGGACAGCCTACTTTAGCTGGCGAGGTACATAATCTACTGATCTTACGATCTTGTTGATGTGTTTTCAGTTAATACGGTATTTATTTCTAAGGCTGATTTATCTCTTACGTAACACATTTCCAACTTTTTCTCAATAAGTGCGCTAGAAAAAAGAATGCGTACAACAGTTTTCTAGGTTCATTCAGTTTAGTGTCTTTAAGTAGCACCCCGAAACTTATTGTGGTCAAACACGGGTAACCTGAACCTGGCAGTAGGAACAATAATAATATAGGTTGCTGTCGCTCTACTCTTAATATGACGAAAATGAGCCGATCGGAGAATGAGAGTTCACTAACAGCATGTTTTTGCTTTTGGTTATAATGTTGTCAGTCTCTTACGGTCAAAGTTCAATATGTTTACTACACTTCACTGTGTAAGTAATGCGTTCCTCCTTAATGTGAAATTCCTGCTACGCCAGAGTAACACCATTTTTCTCTTCGTGTTTTCCATTTCAACACAACGTTCGAATCTTGCATCTCATCCTCCTCACACTGTTCTCTGAACAAGCACCTTTGTATAGGTTGAAATTATTCGTATAAATTTCGAATGTTTCTGAAGCAGATATCGGATTTTGTTTCCTGTCCTTGACGTCGAAGGCAATACTTGAGCGTGTGACAGTTGGGCATGGCAAGTACCATTCCAGTCATCTTTTTCACCAAAATCTTTTCAACGTGTTAATTACCTCACTTAATATATAATTTTGCTCTACTGAATGTTCTCCACTGAATGGCCATAAATCCAGCGGCAAACATCTACATGTTGTATTACCTACCTCCAAACCTCATTCAGTGTCTAATAGTCCTTGCGCACTCCCTCAGTTACGTAAGCTTCGGCAAATGACAGCGGGATTCAAAAAGTATTATCGGTCGCAGCCGTGGATGCTTCGCTTTCACTCTGAAAAGAATGGGTGCAGCACGCTATTCATAAAGTACTCGTCGCGGAAAGAACGTTATTGACAGAGACTGAATTTTCATCATTTAGTAATTAACAAACCCCCATCGACTGTCCTCATCAATTGTTGACAAAACCTGAAATCTCTAATTAACTCTCGAGTAATGAATCCTACAAGAGCCTTCTCTGTGGAATCCCAAAATCAGTTGTAAAGAGACCAGAAATTGTGCATGGGGATGGGTATTAATAAGTTTTGTGAATAAATTTCCTATGCCTACTGGGGGAATAAAAGCCAATGAATGTAATCTAGGAGGACAGTATCAGACTGTTATGAAATTGAGTTTAAAACAAAACGATAGTTCTGTGATCCGTTTTATGCATGGTCTTACGGTTCAGTATTAAGAGTACACGAGTAAGTTATGTAGTGTTTCTCGTTGATATTATACTCATCTGTTTTACATCGTACACGGTGGTATTTCAGACATTACGGGGTAATAATCCAACTTGTCAAGTAGCTCGTACCTTAAACACGACAGAACACTGTTATCAGTAACACATAGTTCGTTGTACTAGTTGTCTGTAGGGTAAGAGGCAGATAGGGTCATAGAATGTCTCTGTTAAACAGTAAGTAAAATGTCACACAATCGTGTTAGGTAATTTATGCTCCCTGCTGAAACGTCATAACTATATTAACAAACTTGGCAATCATAAATTAAAAATGTCGTACATAAGAAAACTCGACGGCTTTCTCTGCAGCCCATGGCACCATGTTAGTCATTACATGTTGCATAAACTCAAGTGGCATCATAAGAAAGCCTTTCTCATCCTATCTAATTGTGTCCGAAAGTTCAGACCTCAGAGTACATTACTCAAGTTTTGAAAACACTGTTCATTCCTTAGTTGTTCTTGTACAGTTTCATTTTCTACATGCGTAAAACTGTTTTTTTACTAAACGGGGAAATGTAGCTTCATTTCGGTTCTCCTTGGGGGCTGCAACCTAATCACTTTGTAGAAGACACGGCTAAATTTTACATTTTATCCCCATACCCGTCCCACTATGTAAGAAAGTTCGTGAATAGGCATTCGCATGATCTTTTCACGTCTGTACCCACTTCGTCCTCTGCAAATGCGATGCTTATTTAGTTACCAACTCTCTCAAATCTTCCCGAGCACGGGGTCCCGAGTTCGATCCCGGCGAGGTCAGGTATTTTCAGTTGCCTCGAAAAGACTGGGTGTTTGTGTTGTCCTCATCATTTCATTATCATTCATGAAAGTGGCGAGATTGGACTGCTCAACGGTTGGGAATTGGTACGGGCGCTGATAACCGTGCAATTGAACGACCCACGAACCAAACATCATCATCATCTCTCCAATCACATCATTTCTCTTTCAACAAGAAGATGTTCTCTGTTTCTCACAAGTACGGCGTTTGCTGGTAAGGTGCCACTTCCATCAATGTAACACCAATCAGCCTGTTATCTTTTATAAATAAACCGCTAGAGAAGTGAACGCAACACCGTGCTATCGCATTTGTTGCAAATACGTAAGTTTTTCTCCTTCTTAACCGATTTGTCATATTTTCAGTTAGTGTGTTCTGTAAATGATTGGCACTATGGAGGGCGTGTACTTCATATAAGCTTAGCGAGTTTTATATTATGCTAGAAACTACCCTATTTTTCACACCATCTGACTCTAAATCATTTCAACATTCAATTCTTTTATCATTATTTTGTTTACAATCAACATGTCCAAATTTGAGACAAGCACACTTGACACGTTTGTGTTGAGTAATGTTAACAGAGCTTTCTAGCGATGACAGCAGTAAGTTATTGTAACAATATAGTAGTGCTACGAACATTTGTCGTATCATTGAGAAATATATTTGCATCCTTTAAATTATCTCTATGTACAGGGTGGTTTTTCCACCGTGTACGATCATTAGGGACTGATCGATGAGAGGATAGGGAACAGATGGTTCAAATGGCTCTGAGCACTATGGGACTCAACTGCTGAGGTCATCAGTCCCCTAGAACTTAGAACTACTTAAATCTAACTAACCTAAGGACATCACACACATCCATGCCCGAGGCAGGATTCGAACCTGCGACCGTAGCAGTCGCACGGTTCCGGACTGCGCGCCTAGAACCGCGAGACAACCGCGGCCGGATGATAGGGAACAGAGAAGATCTAATGAATTTATGTCCAGAAATGCAGCATGGTTTCCACGATAAAGACAATTTATTCAATCATACGTTTGTCACAGAGACTGCAGTCCAAGACGCGCTGTACCGTGCAGCCACAGTTACAGTATACATGGTTTCTTCCTAGAGGGTCGTACTGTTCCTCATATGTCATGCCCTAGCATCCTCTCCTGCCATAGTAAATGGTAATGTTGTGTCCGATTGACTTCTCTTGCTGACTGACCATGTAGTCGATGTAATACAGCGTTGTACACAATGATTCGAATCGAAAGCTTATCGACATGGTGTTTATTTACGTAAAGGCAAATGGCAACGGGCGGTGGGCAGCAAGGTTGTATCAGAGACCTATCCCCGGCTACGACAACCACAGCATTAAATTTTTGCAACAGTGTTTCGCCGGTTGTCTGAGACAGGGTCGCCGGCCGCGGTGGTCTCGCGGTTCTAGGCGCTCAGTCCGGAACCGCGCGACTGTTACTGTCGCAGGTTCGAATCCTGCCACGGGCCTGGATGTGTGTGATGTACTTAGGTTAGTTAGGTTTAATTAGTTCTAAGTTCTAGGCGACTGATGACCACAGATGTTGAGTCGCATAGTGCTCAGAGCCATTTGAACCATTTTGAGACACGGTCGTTAAGGAAGCAGGAAATCGTGAAGTACGTACCCAAAATGTTCGACCACCAGCCTTGGAAGAAAATGTGGAAGGTGACCGCTGTGTGAGTACCAGGCAGTTGGCCAGCCAGTACACGGTAACCCAGACTACCGTATGGAACGTTCTCCATGACAACCGTTACTGCCCTTATCGCTTACAGCGTGTGCAAGGCTTACCAGCGTCCGACTTCAAACATCGAGAGCAGTTTTGTTACTGGATTCTTCACTATGAAACCACGATTCCGGGATCTGCGTCACCCACCCTATTCACCGACGTGGCCACCTTTTCGCGGAATGATATCGTCAACTTTCATAACAGTCATCTGTGGACAGTATGCAGAATCCCTGTGGTACGGTGATAGCGAATTACCAGCATCTCTGCAGCCGGAATGTGTGGGCCGGGATGATTGGCGACTGTGTATTCAGACCAGTAATCCTTTAACGTCGCATAACAGTCCGGAACTATTCGCGTTTCCTGTGGGTGACTCTGTCTCTCCTGCAGATGTGAACGTGTGAGACAGAACATGCCACGGCGAGTACACGCATACGTTGAGGCACATGTAAACCATTTTCAACACTTGCTGTAACTGTTGCTGCATGGTACAGCGCGTATTACAACGTAGTCTCTGTAACTATATTAAATGGTCTCTTGAATGGAAACCAACCATTTGCGGGCACAACTTCAGTAGACCTTTTTTGTTCCGTACCCTGTCACCAGTCAATCCTTAGAGTCTATATACGCCAGGGAAAAAAATCGCCCTTTATAAAAGGCTATGTCCTGACTGACGGACAACGGACTAGCTCGTCATCGCCCAGCCCAAACAGCTTGGGATAGAAATCTGAAATTTGGAGAAGGTGTGGCTTTTGTAGTGCAGGCGTCCTTTAAGAAAGGATCTTTATAAATGCCAGTCAGCCCTAACTTTATGAAACAGGGGATGGCATATTGAAAAATATCGCTGTTAAGGCAATTTGGAAGCTAGACCTACGAAAATTTGTATTTGGTTTCTAGGTCTGAAATAAAAAAAATACTTGCTTTAGCTTTTTTGAAAATTTAACTCTATGTCGATCAAATAGTGAGGAAGGCTTTCATCTGAAAATATATCATTATTAAAGTACAGCAAAAGTATTTTTAAAGCTACCTCTATGAGCAATAGTTTTTAACTTCTCGGTTGCAAATAAAAGAATTGTTGTTTTAATGTGACCTGCATGGTGGTGAAAATTTTTATAAAAATATTTCATTATGCAAGCATTTTTGAAGCTGAGTCAGTGAATGTTTCTACACGACTTCCCTGTTAGAAATAAAATACAAGCATGCCCCTGTTGTTGGAAATTCAACCAATAAGAGGATGAAACAGGAGGTGGAACGTTTTATGAAAGTATTTCATTGCGAAACCAGTTTTAAGGATAAATCTTTGAATGTTTTTATTTGGATTCTCGGGTATAGATGACAAAATCCCTGTTTCACCGTTTTTGTATATTCAACAGCTAAGGGAGTGAAACAGGCTCAGACTCAATCACTAACTCATCATCGCCAAGCGCAAAGGGCTAAGGATAGAAAATTGAAGTTTGGAGACGATGTTGATCATACAGTGAAGGCATCGTTACCGAAGGAATTATCAGAAATTCAACTCCTAAGAGGATGAAATAGGGTATGGAGGGACTTTCGAAAGTATGTCGCTATTATGGGAATTTTGGAGCCAGAAGTTGGAAAACTTGTATTTGGTTTCTTAATCAGGAAACAAAAAATTGTGTTCCATCATTTTTGGAAATTCAACCACTAGGGCGATAAAATAGTGGGTAAAAGTTTATTGAAAATAAATTATTATAATTACTAAAGAACTCCTAAAGGATTCTAAGGCTACATCTTCAACGACAGGTATTTAACTTCTAGGCCAGAAATAAAAAATATACGTGTTTCAGGGTTCATGGAAATTCAACCCCTAATGGAGGGCAATAAGGATTGAAAATATTTAGGAAAATATTAGGTTACATTTAAAAAATTAAATCTAAATTTAGAAAATACTTATTGCACTTCTCTTGCAGATATAAAGACATATCTATTAGGGAGTTAAAGTTGCTATGGAAATACCTCCACAAGAACTTAAAAGACATGAATTACAAAACCTTTGGACTCCATCTTCCAAAATCACTTTTTGTTCAGAAGTGCCCTAAATTCCGAATAGACTTTGCCTTAATAAGCATACAAAGCATAGATAGTGTAGCAATTCGAGAACATAAAAATTCCATTTATCAAATACCAAATAAAAAATCTCTGCAGGCCATACAGTTTACGCGAGCGAAAGAGCGCGCGCTAAGACAGTATTGTATAACGCTGTACGAATTTAGTAGTAAAGAGCAGCTGATGCGTTAAAGAACCTGTAACCTCTTTTTCATATAACGAGAGTGTGCTGTATTATTTAAGCGAAGAAATTCATTATGGGTCGCTGGGCGAGTAGGTCAAGATAAGTAATTGTGGTATCAAGGCAGACAGACAAACTTTCGTAGCAAACTTCGGCTGCAGCGGTCACGGACACGCTAATATAAATACTGCTGTGCTTCTCGAGAATTTTTTATTGGAACAGAAACGAGCTGCTATTTAAACTGTGTTGTGAGATACCACTTGCAGTGTAACTTCTGATTGTGTAGCGAACGTGATGGTGATTGTAGCGCTTATTTTACATTCAAAAACGGCATTTTTGTCGATAGTCGCAAGTTCAACAACATTGGTAGGTGCTATTAAATACCTTTTTGTTGGACAAGAATACCTCTCTCTACAGCCCAAATGTGTATAATAAACGGCGATGATGATTTGAGGAACAAGCATAGCGGTGATGTCTTTTCAAAGCTACGAAACGACCATGAAACCTGAGACCCAGTTAACAGGTTCAAGATAGGAAAGTATCAATAAATACATACGCCTCTGTTTAGGTAAGATAACAGGCGGGTAGATGTAACTGACAAGGCCGGCCACGGTGGTCTCGCGGTTCTAGGCGCGCAGTCCGGAACCGTGCGACTGCTACGGTCGCAGGTTCGAATCCTGCCTCGGGTATGGATGTGTGTGATGTCCTTCGGTTAGTTAGGTTTAAGTAGTTCTAAGTTCTAGGGGACTAATGACCACAGCAGTTGAGTCCCATAGTGCTCAGTGCCACTTGAGCCAATTCAGTTTTGATCAAAACAGATCAACGTAAGTTAGAATCACAATTATATTTCAGATTCATACCCAATACTTGATACAGTACAATGACATTGCCACCGCATACAGTGCCACTCACCGTTGTTACCACTTCAATTCATGACACCGCATCCCAAGCGGGTGCACACAAGCGGTTTACCAATTAACAGAATCACATGGCTACAGGTAAGATGCTCTAACAACTATAGGCCATTCTCATGTGAAGGCACACTGCAGGAAAAGAAACAAATATATATTACTCAGTGAACAAGACACAACAATATGCGCCAATTTTCCTTTAAACAATAAAATCACAGGGCCAGAATATCAATAGGTACTATATAACGGTGCACTCTCATCTTCCTCAATTATCCTTTTAACTCCTTTTCAGATAACAGGAGGCCTCCGTCACCAGGGCTCCAGAGCACGACCTTCGTCAGCAGAATGGGATTAGCCGAGCGGTCTTAGGCGCTGCAGTCATGGAGTGTGGTGCTGGTCCAGGTAGAGGTTCGAGCCCTCCCTCGGGCATGGGTGTGTGTGTTTGTCCTTAGGATAATTTACGTTAAGTAGTGTGTAAGCTTAGGGACTGATGACCTTAGCAGTTAAGTCCCATAAGATTTCACACACACACGACCTTCGTCACCCTCTTTAGCGGCTCGGCGATCCGACTGGGTACACACGTTGTCAAACCAAAATCGGCCCAACCAAACCCCGCAGTCTGGCACTGTTACACCGGCCCTCTTCCTACCGTCACGTGCAGTTCACAATTCTCGACCCCGCGCGCCGAGCCTCCACACTTCAACCAGGAAAACCAAAGATTAGTCACAAGGGAGGAGCTTATCTTTAGCTGTGCCAGAGGTAGTTAGGTCAGCAAACTGAGCCGCCACGGCTCAAAACCATTTCGATTACCATTCGAACTGTTAAATGCATCAAACCGCCTACCTGAGAGTATAGAAAATTAAAAATGAAGAAAATAATAAATTTGCCTTCTGTTTGAGGTTCTCATTACTGAAGCTTCTAGGGAAATCAAAGTGGCTGCCATTCGTGACGGATATGAGGAAAAACAAAAAACAGAATAACGAAGTAAAGTAAAGATCCATTTATCAGAGTTTTCTGCCTTTCGAAACTAGAAACAACCTAAATTCGTTCTGTAATAACCGGTATATCTCAGATATATTACGGCCTGCAGTTTTTGGAATTGGCGATTTTTGTCAAAATAATAATGACTTCATAGAAGGGACTAAAGTTCATGTTGAAAACGTAAGGTTAATAATTTAATGGAGACATTCATATTCTGGTTACGTAATTCGCACGAACTTCTTTATGCTGAAGAAAGTAATCTTTTTTGCTGATTTTTAAATTTACGAATGGGCAGCTATGTATGTTCATTTTGTTATCGTCGTTTGTCTTTTTATTTCCTATTCCGCATCATTTTATTATGAATTTAAATGCTTCTGCGATCAATGATTAATTTATTGCTCCAGTCGGTTCTATTTTCTGTCTTTCGTCACTTACGATTAGCATACGTATTGTTTTAGGCAATCTGTTCGTTAGAAATGAGAACACACAACTTCTTACATCGCGTTTTTGTACACTCACGATTCGTCATATAGACACACGCAATACAGTCATAGCCACACCGATTCTTCTTCGATCTGTATTCTCTATTAGGACATCTGAACATTAAAGGTGACTATCACATTATTTATTGACCACTTTAAACATTTAGTAACAGGCATGTAAATGCAGAGTTTACCTGTTCCAGTTTAAAAAAAAATGGTTCAAATGGCTCTGAGCACTATGGGACTTAATATCTGAGGTCATCAGTCCCCTACAACTTAGAACTAATTAAACCTAACTAACCTAAGGACATCACACACATCCATGCCCGAGGCAGGATTCGAACCTGCGACCGTAGGAGTCACGCGGTCCCGGACTCAAGCGCCTAGAACCGCTCGTCCACAACTGCCGGCTGTGTACCAGTTTCATTAAGAGATTCTGTGATCCTGGTCACAAAATGAGTCCACGAAGCAAATGCCATTAACATATATTTTGTAAAAGTTAAGGTAGCTTGCGCTGTACATCAAGAGATGATTAGGTTATCTCTGTACTGGACCGCTTGGCGGTGCTATAAGGGCCCTGATGGTTGTCTGTGTCACAACAGCTGCCAGGCTACGTAATTTCCGACGCAACATTGGAAGCAGTTGCCGCGAATAGTCCTTGTAGGTCAGTTTGAATCTACACATTCAGGAAAAACGCAATTCCCCTCGCCTGACACGGACGAAGTCGGATATCCCCAGGGCTCTTCGCGGGGTAGCCGCGCAGTCTAGAGGAACTGCCCTAGTCAGTTGAGCGAGGATATTCGGCGCGCGGAAAACGCGGCCGGGGACGGGCAGACGGATATTGCTGGGACAGACGTGAAAGCGGACACTTCCGCTGGAGACATCAAAGGGTACAGTTGGGATTGAGACGCGAAAGCGGACAGTCGGTCTTTAGGCAGCTCGTAAGTGAAACGACCAAAAAAATTTTGGGTTATGTGACATCGCGGAACTTAGCCTCTGAGCGGTGAGCAGCCGCGCGCCTGGTGTGAACTCTAACTTTTCTCGTATATAACTTGTATTTCGCGACGAGATTTTTTTTTCATCAGTTTACTGACTGGTTTGATGCTGCCCGCCACGAATTCCTTTCCTTTGCTAACCTCTTCATCTCAGAGTAGCACTTGCAACCTACGTCCTCAATTATTTGCTTGACGTATTCCAATCTCTGTCTTCCTCTACAGCTTTTGCCCTCTACAGCTCCCTCTAGTACCATGGAAGTCATTCCCTCATGTCTTAGCAGATGTCCACATATTCCTTTCCTCTCCGATTCTGCATAGAACCTCCTCATTCCTTACCTTATCAGTCCACCTAATTTTCAACATTCGTCTATAGCACCATATCTCAAATGCTTCGATTCTCTTCTGTTCCGGTTTTCCCATAGTCCATGTTTCACTACCATACAATGCTGTACTCCAGACGTAAATCCTCAGAAATTTCTTCCTCAAATTACGGCCGGTATTTGATATTAGTAGACTTCTCGTGGCCAGAAATGCCTTTTTCGCCATAGCGAGTCTGCTTTTGATGTCCTACTCTCAAACCATACTGTGTACTCATTAGACTGTTCATTCCGTTCAGCAGATCATTTAATTCTTCTTCACTTTCACTCAGGATAGCAATGTCATCAGCGAATCGTATCATTGATATCCTTTCACCTTGTATTTCGATTCCACTCCTGAACCTTTCTTTTATGTCCATCATTGCTTCCTCGATGTACAGATTGAAGAGTAGGGGCGAAAGGCTACAGCCTTGTCTTACACCCTTCTTAGTATGAGCATTTTGTTCTTGATCGTCCACTCTTATTAATCCCTCTTCGTTGTTGTACATATTGTATATGACCCGTCTCTCCCTATAGCTTACCCCTACTTTTTTCAGAATCTTGAAGAACTTACACTATTTTATATTGTCAAACGCTTTTTCCAGGTCGACAAATCCTATGAACGTGTCTTGATTTTTTATTTAGCCTTGCTTCCATTATTAGCCGTATCGTCTAAATTGCCTCTCTCGTGCCTTTACTTTTCCTAAAGCCAAACTGATCGTCACCTAGCACATTCTCAATTTTCTTTTCCATTCTTCTGTACTTTATTCTTGTAAGCAGCTTCGATGCATGAGCTGTTAAGCTGATTGTGCGATAATTCTCGCACTTGTCAGCTCTTACCGTCTTCGGAATTGTGTGGATGATGCTTTTCCGAAAGTCAGATGGTATGTCGCCAGACTCATATATTCTACACACCAACGTGAGTAGTCGTTTTGTTGCCACTTCCCCTAATGATTTTAGAAATTCTAATGGAATGGTATCTATCCCTTCTGCCTTATTTGACCGTAAGTCCTCCAAAGTCCTCCAAAGCTCTTTTAAATTCCGATTCTAATACTGGATCCCCTTTCTCTTCTAAATCGACTCCTGTTTCTTCTTCTATCACATCAGACACATCTTCACCCTCACAGAGGCTTTCAATGTATTCTTTCCACCTATCTGCTCTCTCCTCTGCATTTAACAGTGGAATTCCCTTTGCATTCTTAATGTTACCCCCGTTGCTTTTAGTGTCACCAAAGGTCGTTTTGACTTTCCTGTATGCTGAGTCTGTCCTTCCGACAGTCATATCTTTTTCGATGTCTTCACATTTTTCCTGCTGCCATTTGGTCTTAACTTCCCTGCACTTCCTATTTATATCATTCCTCGGCGACTTGTATATCTGTATTCCTGATTTTCCCGGAACATGTTTGCACTCCCTCCTTTCATCAACCAACTGAAGTATTTCTTCTGTTACCCATGGTTTCTTCGCAGCTGCCTTCTTTGTACCTATGTTTTCCTTCTCAACTTCTGTGATGGCCCTTTTTAGAGACGTCCATTCCTCCTCAACTGTGTTGCCTACTTCGCTATTCCTTATTGCTGTATCTATAGCGTTAGAGAACTTCAAACGTATCTCGTCATTCCTTAGAACTTTCGTATCCCTCTTCTCAGCGTATTGATTCTTCCTGACTAGTGTCTTGAACTTCAGCCTACTCTTCATCACTACTATATTGTGATCTGAGTCTATATCTGCTCCTGGGTACGCCTTACAGTAGAGTATCTGATTTCGGAATCTCTGTCTTACCACGATGTAATCTAATTGAAATCTTCCCGTATCTCCCTGCCTTTTCCAAGTATACCTCCTCCTCTTGTGATTCTTGAACAGGGTATTCGCTATTACTAGCTGAAACTTGTTACAGAACTCAATTAGTCTTTCTCCTCTTTCATTCCTTGTCCCAAGCCCATATTCTCCTTAACCTTTTCTTCTACTCCTTCCCCTACAACTGCATTCCAGTCGCCCATGACTATTAGATTTTCGTCCCCCTTTACATACTGCATTACCCTTTCAATATCCTCATACACTTTCTCTATCTGTTCATCTTCAGCTTGCGACGTCGGCTTGTATATCTGAACTATCGTTGTCGGTGTTGGTCTGCTGTCGATTCTGATTAGAACAACCCGGTCCCTGAACTGTTCACAGTAACACACCCTCTGCCCTACCTTCCTATTCATAACGAATCCTAGACTTGTTATACCATTTGCTGCTGCTGTTGATATTACCTGATACTCATCTGACCAGAAATCCTTGTCTTCCTTCCACTTCACTTTACTGACCCCTACTATATCTAGATTGAGCCTTTGCATTTCTCTTTTCAGATTTTCTAGTTTCCCTACCACGTTCAAGCTTCTGACATTCCACGCCCCGACTCGTAGAACATTATCCTTTCGTTGATTATTCAATCTTTTTCTCATGGTAACCTCCCCCTTGACAGTCCCCTCCCGGAGATCCGAATGGGGGACTATCCCGGAATTTCTTGCCATTGGAGAGATCATCATGACACTTCTTCAACTACAGACCACTTGCCCTGTGGATACACGTTACGTGTCTTTAATGCAGTGGGGTTTCCATTGCCTTCTGTATCCTCATGTCGTTGATCATTGCTGATTCCTCCGCCTTCAGGGGCAATTTCCCACCCCTAGGACATGAGAGTGCCCTGAACCTCTATCCGCTCCTCCGCCCTCTTTGACAAGGCCGTTGGCAGAATGAGACTGACTTCTTATGCCGCAAGTTTTCGGCCGCCAATGCTGATTATTTATCAAAATTTAGGCAGTGGCGGGGATCGAACCCGGAACTGAAGACTTTTAGATTACGAATCAAAGACGCTACCCCTTTTTTTTTTATTATCAGATTGACTTGGTATATTTCACGAGAATTCAGACAACCATAGTCAAATCATCATTTAATATTAGCTGCAAAAAAGAAAATCAACAAATTAGGTGAAACACAAATAAAACATTTCTTCTGAAGGGGAAGACCAACCCGTTACCCACCCGTATGAATTTGGGGTGTATATATATACATGCAAAAGAGAGAGAGAGAAAAAAATTACAAAAAAATACAACAAGGGAGGGGACTCGAGCTCAGGGAAGAAACAGGAATCACAGGGGAACTTAACCAACACCTTGACGGTTAAACACAAGAAAAAGCATATTCGCAAAAAGCGTTCGGTATTGTGGTAACCGCTGCCATTTCCAATGCGCAGTTGACAAATAATGGTGAAAAACGCGGGGATCTGGGTCATTACCGCCTTCAATGACGTAATGGACATAGTAACCCAAGAGCCAGACAATCGTGTTCGTTTTCGTCTGAGGAAAATAAGAGATGTCCGGATGTAAGAAGATGTCGTCTGGGAATGCGGTTTCAGGCCCTCTAGTAAGAAAAGCTAATTGACCTAGATCACAGAGACTGTGATTGCTCTAACTGTACCAAATGGATGTACGCTCGAGTGTAACAGCAACTCTAAATACGACCACTTTCGCTATTAGTTTGCTTTCTGAATAAGAATTATTCTAACCAAATCGCAACTGTGTGGTCTAAATCATTTATGGGTCGTTAATTTAGTTTCCAATATTATTATCACTGTTATTGTATGTTACGTTGTATTTGTATTTTGCAAACTTGGCATCATCCAGACAATTTAACGAAAGGGTCACAAGTGTCTAATTTAGGACGTGTAATGCGACACGTGTGGTTCAACCCCTAGATGAGTTTGAGCCAAGACATTTCGACGAAGAGGAACTACATCAGCCCGAACATCTTTGGGATATTAGCTCGCAATATGTAACCAAAGGAGTGTATCGTAAAAACCTTAGGACTTTCGCATTAATTACTATTTTTTCTTCGTCTCCATTTACATTCATACTCTGCAAACCGCTGAGAAGTGCATGGCAGAGTGTATGTTCCATTGTACCCGTTATTAGGGCTTATTCCCGTTGCATTCACATATGGTGCATGGGACGACTAACTGTACAAATATGTCCGGGGGCTCTACGGTTAGTCTACTATTGTCCTCACAATCTGTACAGGGACGATACTTATGGTGTAGATTATTCCTAGATTCATCATTTAAAGTTACTTCTTGGAACTTTGTAACTAGAGTATATCTTCAAGTTGATATATATTTCACAAACCATGCATCATTTATTCCAAATAGTATGCTATAAAAACATAGGTCAGAAAAGCAGATGATATGTAGTGAATCAATTCCTTGTAACTGTATACGAGTTAACATATAACTTTTTACTTCAGTAGTTTATTAATGTTGTCTTCCTCTGCACTCTTACTTTGTATTTATGCATTTTTCTGTGACGTTGCATTGTAATACGATGCCCCTACTTCTGCTGTTGACGAATTACGTGCGCACGTGGCCCCAACATCTAACATTTCTACCACATTCAACCTGCAACAACTGTGCAGCAGATGATTAAGGTACTGGTGCCACGACTGCCGGAGCAAATACGTATGACAGGAAGTCATTTATCTTTTTTATGCTTTTATGAAGGCGCCGCTGCAAAAAATCTTCGGTAAGTAACGTAACATTCACTTTTTCTATATGAAGCTGATATCAATAATTCCTTCCCTTTCCTTTCGTTTCTCACCCTTCTCCTTCGATTTGCATAATAGGGCTTATGTTTCACTTTTATGACTCTCGTCGTTCGTTCACCAAAACGGTCAGCCAGAAGTATTGCGAATGGTTTCTGGTCACAGGTTCACAGATTTTCATTATTTTCCATTACTGGAAACTGCACGATTTGTGGTATCAAACTCGAGATGAATGTTTGCCAATATGAGCCGCTAATACAACATCGCCCACTAAGAGTCTGTAGCACTGGCATAACAAACACTCGGCGTTTTCACATTTGCTTAATGGTGAATGAAACTTAAATGCATTAGCACTTTTACCAGGTTGCTGGTATTAGCTTTCGTAGAAACTGCAGGCGTTACATACTGCGAACTTCGTTGAAGTTTTTTATACGCATTAACCATAAATTTTAATTTATGAAAGTCCACCCTTTCCATGGACATGGGATATCAGCTGACAGTATAAGTAATGGAATGCCACAGCTGTGTTTTTGAAGTATTTATTACTTAGAGGACTAGTTTCAGCTCTGCATTGACGTCATTTTTCAGGTCGTGTTTATTAAAACGCAAACTACATATTAACAATGGCTGCGTCTAATTACGTAATTGACGTAAAAAAGAAGATACGACACTACTTTTTACGTCAATTAAGAAAGTGCATCTAGGCATTGTAATTATATGGGTTGTTTTGTGATAAACAGGACCTCAAGATGGCGCAAATGTACAGTTGAATTCAGTCGTTTGAATATAAATACTTCGAAAATACGGCTCCAATATTCTTCGTTACATATAAATTATAATAGCTGTAGTTACTTTTTACACAAGGTCATAACATTCCATGTATCCTGTTTGACTTTGGGTAATGGTGCTTGATTATAATTTTGCTACTGACAGCTGTCTACAATGGATCAACTTTTTCGATTTAGAAATTCAGGACGTGGTAGGTTCCCGACGTTCAAAGTCTAATCATATGAGTAAGAGATTGTTTTTAATTTTTTCATTGCAATTTTGCAGTTTATGTACCACAGACAAATACGTTTAAGAGTTTTTTTTTTTTTAAAAATGTTCTCTTTTCTTGAAGGAACTACTCTAAATATGTGTATATTTAATTAACCCTGAATCACTTTTGAATGCTTCTGTAACGGTACACAACCGGTAGTGTTTCCAATGAAGTACTACAGAACAGCTAAAGTGACTTGAAGAGTCTACATTTACCGTGACTGGCATCAATTTAGTAAAAAACGGTTTGAAGATACTTAACGTTTAAACATTCTTAAATATTAGCAAAGCACATTTTTACCTGTGGCTGCCCCGTGTAAAAAATAGTACAGAATATCTTCAAGCGCCTGCCACTTCATTTTCTTCTGAATCTCTGCGTAGCACTCCCAAGAGTTACACAAATATTTGAACATTCGCGCTGCCCCTCTCAGCATACGTTCCATATCCTCTGTTGGTCGTATTTGGTACTGGTCCCACATATTGAGGAATCTTCTAAAATGATTAGCATGAATGTTTTGTAAACAATCTCCTTTGCAGCCTGAATTTCTAAATAGTCTACCAATGAAGCAACGTCTGCAGACTGATGACCAACGGCTAAGGCTGTCTGGTCGATTCATTTCGTAACGCTACGGAGTCTTACACCCAGGTACTTGCATAACTTGATGGATTCCACTTGTGACAGTCGTTCATACTGTTGTCACATAATACTACGTTATTTTGTGGTGTGTGCAGTTTTATATTACTGAACACTTAAAGCAATTTGTCAGCCTTTTTACCACTATGAAATTTGATGGAGGTTCGACTAAATGCTTGTGCAACACGTTTCACAAAGTATTTTAGTACACATAACTAGATCACAAGCAGAAACCTGAGTTTGCTTTTCATACTGTTTACAAGGTCATTAACGTACAATACTGACAGGAAGACTCCAAACATGCTTCTACGGGATACAAGCGAAGTAATTCTAGATCTGTCGATGACTCTCCATCCACTATAGAATTCACTTAATGATGTAGACAATGGTTTCCTCTTTCGGCGAAAAGCAATGAAAAATTTTCAGCATGAAGGAAAGGACACTTCTCGTGTCTTAACGTTTTCCTCTAGTTAAACTGCAAATCAAGTGATCCAACTAAGGTATTCAAATGCTTACAGTACTTTTAAGACGAATTTGATTCACCACAAGTTGAGGATAGTAATCAGTTACGGTGTGTGCCGGAAAGGAGGGAGGTTCAAATGGCTCTGAGCACTATGGGACTTAACTACTGAGGTCATCAGTCCCCTAGAACTTAGAATTACTTAAACCTAAGGACATCGCACACATCCATGCACGAGGCAGGATTCGAACCTGCGACCGTAGCGGTCGCGAGGTTTCAGACTGTAGCGCCAAGAACCGCTTGGCCACCCCAGCCGGCAAGGAGGGAGGAAAATTATCGACATCATAACGGACAGTTTCATAGCCGCTTTTGCACCTGTAGCTCTGATTTTTACGTTGTTCTGCTACCACTGCTTTGCCCCATTCTGTATTCGGCTATGTTGAATTTCACCTGATACAACGTCCTGTAAAATAGTCTTGTTTTTGTATTGTCGTTTAATTTATAGAAGCCAGTGTACCTACCACTGTTGGCACAACACAAAAATTCCAGGGGACTGGCTTATTGGAAAAGTATTGTTCCAGCTTAACAAATGGGACTGAAGAAAACTTTGTTTATACAGTTATCATTATGTTGAACAGTGCATACAGACTTTATTTAGGTGTATTAAATAACAAACAAATATTACTACACAACTATTGCTTGCAGAAGGACAATCCAGTATCATAAGAGGAAGGTCATATAGAGTATATACATTGTGCGACGAATACTATAGAAAAGAAGAAAATTTAATGTATAAAAGTATATGGCTTTGTTAGATTTTGGATAGAGAGAGTCTGTCGGAAATTCTGGGAAAACTTGTACATACAGTGTTCGCATAATGAAACTTACGTTATAATTGACGTCTCGGATGGACAGGGAAAAAGATTTTAATAAATCAAAGTGTGAGACAAGCGTCTACTTTATAGTTTACTATTTTTAATATCTGTATAGATGATGTCCTAGGTTCTACTGTATAGCAGTGGAACATGTGTTACGAAGAGAAAAGATTCTAGCCATGATCAGACGGCTAAAATAATTTTTTTCTAGCACTGAAAGATAGCTGAAGTTTGTCAGTCTTCCTAAAGAAAACATTAGACGAGAACAGAATATTTTGGGACTAAATTACAAAATAGGAGATTATAAACATAGCTGAGTGCTACATCTGGGACGAATATAGAAAACAAGTATTACGCAATATTGCCCGCATCTCGTGGTCATGCGGCAGGGTTCGATTCCCGGCGGTGACAGGGATTTTCTCTGCCTCGTGATGGCTGGGTGTTGTGTGCTGTCCTTAGGTTAGTTAGGTTTAAGTAGTTCTAAGTTCTAGGGGACTGATGACCATAGATGTTAAGTTCCATAGTGCTCAGAGCCATTTTATTACGCATTATTATCAAACCAAAACGAAAAAGCGACAAGGGCCGACTAGTTAAAAGATGGAACTGAAACCAGAACAGGTTACAGGCGTAATCTATGAAAGGCAGAAGAAGAAGGTACTTTGTCGTAAGTATCAAGCGTTTGTCACAGCTATTAATTTTTTTTGGGAACCGGCATTGTAGATAAGAGGTCCCCTCCATGCAAAAGCTGCCTCAGGCTACTTTCGTACAGAA